>NC_068278.1:43659929-44303679 GCF_025860055.1 Xyrauchen texanus | reverse complement strand
AAGCTGTTTTAAATTTCAAATGTTCAATGCCTTATCGCGCCGACGTGACCGAGCCCGACCCGAACCCGAACGTTATTTCAAAATATGTGTCCGAACTCCGGCCCGGCCCGGCCCATCGGGTACCGTCGGGTCCCGTCGGGCTCGGGTCGGGTATCCATCCTCTAGCTGCCACCCACATCCTTCATGCTTGGGAAGGTGTTCCTACAAATGATGGTACTATGGCCAAACAGTTCAGTCTGTTTCATCAGACCAGAGGATCTGGCTTTTGTATTGTGGTTTTGGAGCAATGGCTTCTTCCTTCCTGAGCAGCCTTTCAGGTTATGTTGATATAGGACTTGTTTTACTGTAGATATAGATACTTGTCTACTTGTTTCCTCCAGCATCTTCACAAGGTCCTTTGCTGTTGTTCTGGGATTGATTTGCACTTTTTGCACCAAACAATGTTCATCTCTAGGAGACAGAATGTGTCTCCTTCCTTAGCTATATGATGGCTGCGTGGTCCCATGGTGTTTATAATTACGTACTATTGTTTGTACAGATGAACGTGGTACCTTCAGGCATTTGGAAATTGCTCCCAAGGATGAACCATTCTTGTGGAGGTCCAAAAAAGTTTTTCTTAGGTCTTGGCTGATTACTTTTGATTTTCCCATGATGTCAAGCAGAGTCACTGAGTTTGAAGGTAGGCCTTAAAATACATCCACAGGTACACCTTCATTTCAGTACACCTCCTATCAGAATCTAATTGTTTATAGGCTTGACATCATTTTCACAGTTAACTTGATGCATGTAAAATTCTGACACACTGGAATTGTGATATAGTCAATTAGAAGGGAAAAATGTTGTCTGTAAACAATTGTTGGAAAAATTGCTTGTCATGCACAAAGCAGATGTCCTAGACAACTTGCCAAAACTTTAGTTTGCTAATATTATATATGTGGAGTGGTTAAAAAAATTAGTTGTAATGACTTCCACCTAAGTGTATGTAAACTTCTGACTTCAACTGTATAGTACTTTTCACAATACAACTTTTTCCAAAGTGTCAAAAATCCCCAGTGAACAAGCCAAAGACAACAGTAGCAAGGAAAAACTCCTAAGATGTTTAAGTAGGATGAGGAAGAAACCTCATCTTACTTACTAAACACTGGAACATCCCTTTTCATTGTGTGTGTATCAGGATGTGGTTTTGGAACTGGAGTTTGAAGGAATAAAGGAGAAGTTCACCATGCTGCAGGTGTGGCCTGTGCGACAGGTGAGGCCTGTAACTGAGAAGCTACCAGCCAACCACCCCTTACTGACTGGACAGAGAGTACTGGATGCCCTCTTTCCGTGAGTGTCAAGCAGGCACTTGCACGCACAAACACTAATAGTCTATTCACATCTGAGACAGTAGAGGTTTTACTGTTCTAAAATTAATATCCCCCTTGTTTTGCAGTTGTGTTCAAGGAGGGACCACAGCCATCCCTGGAGCTTTTGGTTGTGGTAAGACTGTGATCTCTCAGTCTCTCTCCAAGTACTCCAACAGTGATGTCATCATTTACGTGGGTTGTGGAGAACGTGGAAATGAGATGTCTGAAGTATTAAGAGATTTTCCAGAGGTCAGAATGAAACTGGGTCACTTTAATAGTTAATAGGGTTAAACTCAGAATGGCAACTCACAAAATAGTGCCACAAATACCTTATTATTACTGTGAATGGATTGAAGAATTGAGCCCATTATAAATGTTTGTGAATGTGATGTGAAATTCTCATCTGCTGGAAAAATGCTAGAGAGGGTGGAGTCGTTTAAGGAATATTACACCCCAAATTCTGTCATTATTTACTCAATCTCTTGTTGTTTCAAACCCATATTACATTTCTTCTTATGCTGAACACAATAGGAGATGTTTTAATTAATATTACAGCCCGTCTTTTCAATATAATGGACATGGATATTGCCTCACTTTAAAGCTTTAAAAAGGACTCAAAAGTATTATAAGAGTAGTCCATGTGGCTCGTGTGTCATATTCCATGTTTTCCGAAGGCATACTATGTGTTTAAGTGAGAAACAACCCAAAATTTAAGACGTCCATTGCATGTTCATGAGCGCTATGAGATAAGCACTTTCATGTAAGAACTTGCATTGTTTAGCACTAAACATTTACTCATGTTTCAATAATTTATTGCATAATTGTTTTAATTCATTATTTACTCATGCCATTCCAGATGTTTGACTTTCTTTCTTCTGCAGAACACAAGCAAATATTTGTAGAAGAATATCTCAGTTCTGTAGATCCACACAATGCAATTGAATGGTGATCAAAACTTTAAAGCTACAAAAAGCACATAAATGCAGCATAAAAGTAATCCATATGACTCTAGTGGTTTAAGCCATGACTTCTGAAGCGAACCAGTGTGAGAACAGACCAAAATATATATAAAAAAATGTCACTGTATATCCTGCCATTGCAGTCTCTAGGCACGATCATGATTTTAAGATCTATTACACTGCCTAGTACTTGACGCATTTGCAGAGCACCAGATTGCGTTATGAAGTGTAATCAAGCTTGAATCGCCAAAGAGACTGCAGATGTCAAGATTTATATTGTAAAAGGAGTTACATTTTGGTCTGTTCTCACCCAAAACCGATTGGATTGCTTAAGAAGAATGGATTAAACCACTGCAGTCATATGGATTACTTTTATGCTGCCTTTATGTCTAGTTTCAAAGTTTCGGTCATGATTCACGTTCATTGTATGGACCTACAGAGCTGAGATATAATTCTAAAAATCTTCATTTGTGTTCTGCGGAAGAAAGAAAGTAAAAACCCATCTGTAATGCCATGAGTGTGGTGAGTAAATTATTCATTTTTTGGTAAACTATTCCTTTTAAAGGTGCAGTCAGTAACTTTTGTCTTTGTGTCATTTTGGACTTACACTGACACTTAGTGGATTGGATGCAGTACTATTTAAAATGAATTGTTTTCAATTTCAGATGACATTGTGGAAATGTAGTATTCACAGTTAGCCAATCACAGTCAGGATGGTTACTGAGATTAAGAGAGTAGTATTCGGCTGGTCATGTGATTCTAACATGGCGGCCTCCATGTCTTAATTCTTATGAGTGGTCATGATTTCCTACATGTATTGCAAATTTACAATGGATGTCTTTAGTGAGTTTGAGGAAATAATTACTGAGTGCACCTTAAGTCTTGATTTTTAAAAGGAGAGGCCTGGTTTATATGATTGATAGAAATCTTGTCCAATAGCTTACCATGGAAGTGGATGGGAAGGTGGAGAGCATTATGAAGAGAACAGCACTGGTGGCCAACACTTCTAACATGCCTGTGGCTGCCAGAGAAGCCTCCATTTACACGGGTAAACTCAAGATGTCATGTTCATAAAGGAATGCTGGTGAACCCAGTTTTATGAAACTGATTATCATCTGCAAAATTACTGTAAATTAAACAAAAACTTAAAGAGAAAGTCTGTATAGTCTGTATTTAAATGTATTTATTGAGACGCTTCATAGTATGTTATGTGTGAACAGGTATTACTTTGTCTGAGTACTTCAGAGACATGGGTTATAACGTCAGTATGATGGCTGACTCCACCTCTCGTTGGGCTGAGGCTCTTAGGGAGATCTCTGGTCGATTGGCTGAGATGCCTGCTGGTGCGTACAGTTTACCAGTCACACAATGTTCTGTTTCCACCACAAAGTATAATTCATAAATCAAAACCAACCTTCTACCCTTCTAGATAATCAATACTCCCTTTTTCTTCCACAGATAGTGGATATCCTGCATACCTTGGAGCCCGTCTGGCATCATTCTATGAGAGAGCAGGTCGTGTCAAATGCCTGGGCAACCCAGAGAGAGAGGGCAGCGTCAGCATTGTGGGAGCGTAAGTACACCCAAATAACACTTTCCGAGCTGTATTAATAAAATATGTATGTTGAAGGCAAGCTTGTATAGCTTGTATATTAAGTGATACAACAAGCAGGTAATGATACTAACATTTATTTTGTGAAGGTCATATAGTTTATTTATTTTGAACTATTGTTTGTGGGATTTATAACTTGAGATGTTTTAAGAATTTGACATGGTAATTTCCCCATTATTCTGTGACCCCTTTTGAAATGATGATTTCTCGCTAGTGTGTCTCCCCCTGGTGGTGACTTCTCAGATCCTGTGACATCTGCTACTCTTGGCATTGTGCAGGTAGGTGAACCATGTTGCTTGTCAATATAATTTTGTGATTATATCTTTTTAGGATCATTTTATAATCATTTAACTCACAGTATTTGATGAAATATATAAAACAGTAATAGATTTTGTAGTCATTCTGTCTCCCTTTTTTCTCTCATTTCTGATTTCTCTCTCAGGTGTTTTGGGGTCTGGATAAGAAGCTTGCCCAGAGGAAACACTTCCCGTCCGTTAATTGGCTTATCAGTTACAGTAAATATACACGTGCGCTGGATGAGCACTACGATAAACACTTCCCAGAGTTTGTGCCACTCCGTACGAAAGCCAAAGAGATTCTGCAGGAAGAGGAGGACCTGGCTGAGATTGTGCAACTTGTTGGAAAGGTGTGGAGGACTGAATTTGTGTCCTATGCAAAAATGTGTGGTTGCTTAGCAGTAGTGCATAATTTTAGATGTGTGGGTGGGTGTGTTACACATAGTTTGTCAAATGGTCATTAAAATTGTTTGACATTAGCACTAGTAATGGTGTTAACACAAATCTATCACTACTGTATGTATGTTTTTAGTGTTGATTCTGAATGTACTCCTCAGACTTCTGGGTTTGTTTTATTCCCTTGCCTATAGGCATCTCTGGCTGAAACAGATAAAATCACTCTGGAGGTGGCAAAACTCATTAAAGATGACTTCCTGCAACAGAATGGTTACACCCCATATGACAGGTACAGCCCATCTTAATGTACCTATAAAACCATCATCTGTACACCTCCTATCTGTTGCCTGTTTGTCAATCTGTGCTAATTCGTTCCTACAGCCTTTAAACTGCTGTCTCCCTGCCTCTCTCTCTCTCGCTCTCTTCCAGGTTCTGTCCATTCTATAAAACTGTGGGGATCCTGTCCAACATGATAGCTTTTTATGACATGGCTCGGCATGCCGTTGAAACCACGGCACAGAGTGATAACAAAATCACCTGGTCACAGATCCGTGAACACATGGGAGAAATACTGTATAAAATCAGCTCCATGAAGTTTAAGGTACCAGACGTGGGATTGCTCTTGTAATTTAGATACAGTAGATCAGGGGTGCCCACACTTTTTTGTGTGATGATCTACTTTTAAATGACCAACTCAATAAGATCTACCAACTAAAAAAACACAGTTTCATTTCAAATAAGAAAATGCTTGTTGGGACTACTGCATGTATCCCTACATGGAATTCATCTTCTAATTAATAAAAACAAATATATAGTAATGTTCAATGTTGATATCATTCAGTTTTAAAACTAAACCCAAAACACCTACAGCACAATAGATTACAATAGCCAGGGCATTTACCTTATTCTGATGACTTGCACTGAATGGAATCAGACAGTTTTGCCTAATCCGGGCAGGAGCATCGCAATTTCCCACTCTGTTCTCAGAAGTCCTTGGAAGGCGCTTATGCGCAAACCTAGTTGTCATGGCAACTGAATAAACAAAACCTCGCCTGGTCAATATTTTCTCGTCAAGTGCATGTCAGACAGAAACTAAAAGAAGGAAAGACATTATATTTATTTTTATTAAAATTTAACTAAAGTACATTTACATTTTGTGCGATCTACCAGCATTGCCTTTGCGATCGACTGGTAGATTGCGATCGACGTATTGGGCACCCCTGCATTAGATGGTGGACGACAGCTTTTTTTAGTTGTCAAATGAGATCCATGAATTGCTGTTGAATTTGGTCAATTTAATAAATAATTAAATGGTGCAACGCCTATTTAAATTAATATCATTCCCAGCATTAAGTTTATAGTTTGAGCAACTAATTTTATGTAATTACATGTATTTGTTTTACAGGATCCAGTCAAAGAGGGTGAGACAAAGATCAAAGCTGACTATGCTCAACTGCTGGAAGACATGCAGAATTCCTTCCGCTCACTTGAGGACTAAATGTGACCATTTGACATCACATCTGTCCTCCCCTGTGCTGTGCAGTGTATTTCCCAGTGCTCCCTTCTGCATGTGTACCTCTAGTCTTAATGTACTCTTAATTCTGTTCAGCTAATCAAAACTACACAAATGAAAGTCAGCCAGTAGCCATTGCTAATCTGAATCCAGTCTTCAAAAGGGTAAAAACACACTCTGTAGCTACCAGTTACAAAAAGGAAAACAATTACTTTGTTTCTGAACTAGATTGTATTTGAATATCTTGAGAAAATGCCTCTGTGACCTCTCTGTGCTGAACTCTTGTAAGGACAAAAACACAAAACATTAATCCTCTCTTTTTTTCAACACCTGCTTTCCTATGAGTCCTTGTTGCAAGTGTTAGGAGCACAGTGTTTATTCCCCACTCTGTTTTCTCTGTGAACAATAGCAATGTGTTATAAAATAATGGGAACAATGGAAGTCAGAAAGGGATCATTGAGGCTTCCCTTATTTATTTGAATCTTATTTTGTGTCAGTGTGATTTCTGCTCTATGTGCATTCCTTTTATTGTTCATCATATTCCTGTGAGTGAGTTTGTTTGAATGTTTGTGAGTTGGAGTGTGCATGGGTGTGTGTTTAGATTATTGTGGCTTTTGTAGTGGTGCATTTACCATGTGTTGTTGTTGCTGTTGTGTGTTCAGTTCCAAAGAATAAAAAATATGGAAACTCTTTAGTAGTTCCCTTCTCATTGACATTAATATAAAAATGGTTTTGGTTTCATGATAAGGTGAGTGGAAGAAGCCTTCCACTCTGTGCTCCCACTTTGGTTTCAACCAATCAAAAAAAAATAATATAAAAATAATAATCCACTTTTTTTGGTGACTGTTTTTGCCATCCTTAAAAACAGGCTTGTGCTGGCCTGGAAGAAATATCATAATGTAGTTACTCATGTAACATGAGACAAAAGTCACCAGAGAGAATACAAGTTATTTATTTCAGCCAGGAGAATACATGGGTGATTTTCACAGGAAAGAAACTTAAACACATGGGACAAAAGCATGCAGTCACAAATTTGTACACATCTGGCTCTTTCTGAGGTGTTAAGAAAGGACCCAGATGGATGTGACAAAAGGCACAAAGGTAAAAATGAGAACTCTGCTATTAAGTTCTTTAATCAAAACAAGATACTAAAGCATAGTATGAGTATTGTCTTGAGATCAAGAGAGGAAAACTGATCCTAGATCAGGTCTATATGTTGAGAAAAGTTCTTATGTAGCGAGTACTGATATAAGATTATAGTTTATGCTTAAAGTATCCTTTATAATAATAATAATAATACATGACTGTTAAAGGAATACACCAGTGCTCAATCGCATTTCTCTTGTTTATAGGTGTGTTTAGGTAACTTTATTTTAAATTTTTTAATGAATTGACCTACAACAACAGTAACTTTTGAATGATTTTAACACTTGTCAAGTGACTCTAGTGGAAACTGAGGTGTTGAATTACCTCAGGGCCTGAACACAGCTGGCATATTCTGGTCCTTTATAAATCATTAATGAGATTTTGTTAACTATTAAGAAGTTTCCATGAATCTAGTATTTTAAACAATTATCACATTCAGTGGATGATGGATAAAAATAGAGACTACATTATTGGCTGAGAAAAAGACCATAAAAATGTTTCAGTGTTCGGCAATATTGCAGAACTTGAGCAGTGAGAAGAAGTGAAACTTTCAGTTGGTAAAACCTTTGGAATTATTCAGATTTTCTCACAGATGGCTCCTAAAATTGATGCTCATGTCAGTCACATCAACAAATGAAGAGCATTGCATGAAATCAACACATACAGTAGGCCTATGAATGTTTGCTGAATGACTGGCCATCTTTCTATATACTGTAAACCTTTAAGAAGTTGGGTCATGCAATACACTAATATTTCAAGACAAGAGTAAATACATTGCAAAAACGATTACATAAGAAAAGGAGTGGCCACATTTGAATTCTTACCACAATACCTCATTATAAATGATACATTTTGTGACATGATCTGAAGCAGCCTGTTCAGGCAAGACATCCCCCAAAAATAAATGAACTGAAACAAATTTGTAATTTTATTAGCCATTCGCGCAGAAATCACAAATGCTAAACAGTTCATTCATCAGCAGCTCTTGCTCGTTTTAGACTTGTCTGGGTCATGATGTGGTCACTAGGGTTACCACCATTGCCCTCTAAAATTCCTGGACACCTGATCAATGACCGAAAAACATATTGCTGTCAATCATACAAGAAATAAAACATTATTTATGATTGTTTAGGCTAGTCTTTGTTTAATATGAAAATTGCATATATAGCATACAATTAAATCAAACAATAATATCAATACACTCAAAACAATATTTTAGCCTATTTTGTAAGATACACATTTCAATTTCATAACAAAATGTATCAAATTTTGTAATTTTCAGCTAAATTAAATTAAACTTAAAATATTAACATTTTTAAAAGATTACTAAATTGAATTTGATATAAAAAAAAATAAAAAATCATAAAAAAAAGTTAATTTTTTGGTGTGTGAGTACAAGTTTTACATATCATTTACATATTCTGGACCTAATCAGTTTTCTTCAGTTTATGGTTCACACTGAACATTTAAATGTTTTAAAATGTATAATGTATAAAACATAGGTATGTATAAAGTCTAAAAATACATTCGTACATTTAAACCAAAGGAAATCAAATAAATGTACATAAACATTTACTCAAAAAATATTTTCATGATTTACTGTACCTATTTCAAGATTTATGCGTTTCAATTTCATAACAAGTTTCCATCAATTTGAACTCAAAAATTGGGATGAGGGGGTCACTGGATATGTTCATTGATGCAATCACCTGATTATTCTAGTAATGGGTGAGATAAATGTCTTTCCTTTCACTGATGTCATTCTGTCGCATACTGTGCCAGCTTTGTGCCAGCTTGTTTACTTATACCTTTGGCCTTTTCAGTAACCTCCTCACTCTCCTAACCACCATACTCCATTGCCGTCACTGCGCCGTCATTTCCGCAGGAAGTTCAGTTTGTCTTTGAACTGAGTAGTATCACAGCAACCGGTCCTGCTGCCACAACAATGGCAATTAAAGTGCCCACAGTCTCTTCAATCACACCTGAGCAAAGATTTGAAGCAAAGAGGTACAATTATTTCTGGGACATCTTGTTGCCTGAGATCTGCTCCCTTCAAATATTTCTTAATATGTTATGGTCTTTACACTACATTGGCCCCAAAAAGTATTTAGACACTAGATAACAAAACTGGCCCTCCCTAACATGAGCATAGTCAAACCCAATATAAATTATGCATCTGACTATTGTATTTTATATTGAGATCCTTCAAACCCCTCCCCCTCTCTCAGCTAGTTCTTTGCAGATGCTGAGTATACCACCTCCATCTAGAACAGTTGAGTTTGTTGATATAAAAATTCCCAAAAAAACAGGCCTTCATCCTCCACTGAGATGTTTCTCAATGTCATCGATAGAAAAACACATGACCAGCGAACACATCATCCTCTGTCTCATTTCCTTATCTCACCTTACTTTCTCCACAGCTGGAACACCACCCTCATCACCCCTCAGCGAACAGGTGAACACCACATTCTTCGAAGTCTCTGCAGAACAGTAATGGGTGTTTTCAAATCTGTGGGTGTTTTCAAACCGGGATGGGCGTTTCTAAACTAACCAATGAAAGTAGGGTATCTCATAAAGCCAAGTACAGAGGGGTATTCCAGAAAGCAAGGTTAATTTAGGAGACATCAACCCTGAACTCTCGGTTAATTACGGAAGCCCTGAACCGCATGGTGGAGAAAAAAAAAAAAAAAAAAACGGTGGGGGGAAAAAATGTGTCTCAGTTTCTTCTTGAGTCTGTCTTAATTTTTTTTCTCTCTTAAATTTTTTTTTCTCTCTTATTTTTTTTTTCTCTCTTCAGGATTTTTTTTCTCTCTTCAAAAAAATAAATAAATAAAAAAATTCTCTTCAAAAATCTTTTTTTCTCTCTTCTAATATTTTTTCTCTCTTCAAAAAAAGGAATGCGGTACCAACCTTGGCCACCAGGTGCCACTATCAGTAAACATGTCATCTTATGCTTTTAATGCTTTCTCTTTTGCTATGTGTCATGTGCAGACTTTCATGGTGAAATTGAATTACAATCATAGATTTTAGTATAACAAGTTGTCTATGCTTTTGAAGAGAGAAAAAACAATTTTGAAGAGAGAAAAAACTAATTTTTGAAGAGAGAATTTTAGAATAATAGTAAAGTCACCAAAACTATGGAATAACAAAAATGGAACTATGGGAATTATGTTTTGACTAAACAAAATCCAAAATAAATCAAAACCATGTTAGATTTTAGCATCTTCAAAGTACTCACCCTTTGCCTAGAATTTGCAGACATGTACTCTTGATATTGTATCAACTAATTTCTTGAGGTATCACCCTGGGATGCTTTTTAAACAGTATTGAAGGAGTTCCCATATATGTTGGGCACTTATTGGCTGCTTTTCTTTATTATTTGATCCAAGTCATCAATTTCAAAAACGTAATTTTTTTTTATATAAAATTTTAGTTTTATAATTAAATAAATTAATATGGTGGCACAATTGTATTTCTGCCTACAAAACGAATTTCAAACATTTATGCATACGCCTTCAGATCAAAAGATTTTTAAGATCATGAGAAACATTTCAGTCAAGTGTTTCAAAACTTTTGACCAGTAGTGTAGTTAGTGAAGAAGAAGAATGAGTGATTAATTGCTTAAGCTCTGAATTGCCAGACACAACCTTCATATTGATACTATGGAATGTAATGTTATAAATAACATGAATATTAATTGACTGAAGGAACGGTAAAAAGAATGTGGTTGCTATAATAAAATTATTCTTTGATATTTATAGATATGTTTATTAAATTAATATCATGAAATTAAATTATTTATTAGAAAGGCTAAATTTAAATACATAAAGCCCTTTGAAGAGTGTGAAGGCCTGTCCAATGTGTTCTACATTAAAAATATTACAGTATTAAAAATGTCTCATCAAAAGAAAAAGCACAATGTACACAATTTGTTCACTTCTGAATGCAAATCTGCGGTGTGCGAGACTGGAAATACCGGGGAGCAGAAGATTTGTGAGGTGAAGATTGTATTTTACCATAACTAATTCTTTAAAAGTATAATCGTGTGCGTAATCTGAGTTTCCACGCCCATGTGTCCCTATCAAAAGGGCAAGCATGCACTGACAAACTCTACTGAACTATGCTGACATCTACCTGAAATAAACTCCTACTCTGGAGCAGCTTATGTTCAGAGAGTAAGTTGTTATGGCTACCAACATACCATGGAATTTACCCCAGTTTTTGGAATCGAAAGCTGAGGTTATCCACTTAATCTGACTAAATTTACCCTGGTAAATCGCTTAACCTGCTTTCTGGAATACCCCTCAAGTGAACTAAAATAAAAAAAATATGTATAAACTAACCAAAATGTATACAAAAATAAGATAAAATAAAAATATTTTAAATATATAAAAGATGTATTTTTTTTTTTTATAAGTCATGGGAAAGGAATGTTCTCATTTTAGCATACACTATAAGAAAGGATATACAATTTGTGTTAAGGCAAATTAACTTAACGCATTTATTGCTAAAACTGCGGAGGATGTGGTTAAATATAAATATTTTCATATTATATTTTAATATTTTATATATGAATAATTATTTTGTAAACATAATGTTCTTAATGCAGTTGGCAATCTGTTTCTTTACTGCAAGATCTAAAAAATCACACCCTCTTTGCCTTAGTGGATCATGTTTCTATTTCATATTTGTCTTCTTCTCATTGAGTTAATGTCTCAGTAAGTGCTGCTTCCACAAGAACATGGAATTAGAAGTACATTTACTGGGAAAGGCAGACCAGTAAACGCTGCATTAATGACCAACAATATTTCAAGTGTTCAAGGTAATATGCTCAGTGAGAGCAGTATAATGCCTTTTAATAGATGATAACATGGTCTATCTATCTGTCTGTCTGTCTGTCTGTCTGTCTGTCTGTCTATCTATCTTTCTGTCCATCTGTCCGTATATCAATTTGGCACATTTACTAAAACAAAACGTACAATTGTCAAAACTCGAAGTACAATCCTCAAATCATGTGGTAAATTCAGCACACCACTCTATGTGACCTGCAAAAGGTGATTAATCATAGAATTAACTCATGTTTCAAATGCAAATAATTCAATCAATGAATAATCATAGTCATCAAAAGATTCCTTTATCATTGCTTGGGCCAAGACAGTCAAAATGCAAAGACATCTTGTCAAATGACAGTGTACTCTGAAAGTGTGATAGTTACCCACTATGAAATATTGTCCAATTGCTAACATTGTTTATGTAGGCAGCTGAATAGTATTGATGTCAAAGTCACGGCACACACTATATTTTCAACAAAAAAAATTATTCAAACAGTTTTCATCATTGTATGTACACACTTTACAGCCAAACAAACATATGTAAAGAGCTTGTACAGAAAAAAAATACATACAACAGCAAAATTCAGGAACTACAATATGTGCAAGAAAACAGAAAATATGCTGAAAGTTCATCAACCTCATGGGTCTTCCAATCTCTCCTCTCTGTCTGGCCAAAACATTTAATCTACATCACACCGGATATCCTCCCTCGCAATGCAATGAGGGAAAAACCTTTTGGCATGATGCAGCCACCCCTACAACAATCTACGGTGATATCCTCACAACCAGCATACATTGCACCCAGTAAGGACAACTGTTCGTGAGGATGGTGATCATAAACCTTCAATTTCCATGCAGAAAAGAACCTCTCAATGGGATTTAGGAATGGGGAGTATGGTGGGAGTAACTCCATCAGAAAACATGGGTAAGCAACAAACCATTCCCTCTCTGTATTTGAACGATTGAAACTTACAATTTGGGACAACGTAGCATACGTTGGCAAGTCATTTCTTACCAAACCCCTCTCAGTCTCAGGAATGAGTTTCCAAGAATTGAGGACCCAATGATTGGAATGTGGCAGAGTACACCATTCCCACATATGGGAGCACACATGTAATGTTCCCTCCACGCTGGCCTGGCACATCAAAGGTGGCTTGGTGATCAAATAATATTACGGCCACGTCTCCTGAATTTGGTCAAGTTGCCAAATCCTGCCTTATCAACATACTGTACACAAATGTGTGGGGATTCAACAGCCTCCTGCTCCATCACTCTGTAAAAGATAGTAAAGCAATTTAGGAAATAATTTACAGTAGATATTGTAAATCATACAGTTACACATATCCTACATTGTGTAACATTCTGCATATAGAGATAGTACTTGTCAATACTGAAAGACAAGGAGATTACAGCACTGTGTAGTGTACAATGATGAATTCATACCTGTACATACTGGTACCTCAGCTCATTCACTCTCTCACCATTCCTCTCAAAAGGTACCCTGTACAGTTGTATGTGGTGGTGATTCTAAATGAGAATGCCCCCAATGATGTTGACTGGGGGTGTGCCGCTACCTCGTGCCACCCCCCCCTCAAGATGCCGCCCTGGGCGACTACCCATGATGCCCATGCCTAAATCCGCCACTGCAGCACAGTAAAGTCAATGTATTCTACATAAATTCTGAGACAAGTATTAGCTAATTTACTGGAATACCAGTGTGAAGGAATATTGTAGTACAATATTTACACCTGTTTTCTCTCCTGAATGTCTGAACTATTGACGACATCGTGGACCGGCCCAGATTAGGCTGCACTCTCTGACCAGCCTCTGTCATACTTAGGCCATAGTTGATGACATGGTCTATAATTGTTGCCCGTATCTCATTTGAGATTTCTCTGTGCCTTTGCCTGTCTCTGGCTCTTCCTCGTTCTCTCTGCCCCCCTCTCTCTCCCCTCCCCCTCACCATACCACTCCGCACTCTAAAACCCCTTCCTCTTGCACAAGCAGGTTCTTGCCCCTGTCTGTCTCCTGCCTGCTCCATATTCCACAGCTGTGAAATTCAGTCTTACCCTTGCAGTATAAATGTGTCTGAGAACTGATAGGTTATGAGTTTCACCTGTCAGCTAAATGGACAGCATTTGTGTTTGGTTGCTCTAAATTGTGAAGAAATTGAATTGTTCCCCATCTAGCATAAGTCTATCCATCTGACAACTATTAGAACAATACCACATAACTATTATGTATCTAATATATATGTGACAGGTTATTGTGATTGTTGGTTGTTCTGTTTAGCATTTAGGGATTTACACAATGAACATGTGTATAACTGCATTTGAGAGTAATATCGTTCAACAGCAAATTAATGCAAACTATTTTGATCTGTTTAGCATTTAGGGATTTACACAATGAACATGTGTATAACTGCATTTGAGAGTAATATCATTCAACAGCAAATTAATGCAAACTATTTTGATCTGACTATAGTCAAGTGAACAAATTACCTAATGTCCATATAGTTAGTCATATAGTTTGACAAAGTTTAATAGTCATTCGAGGATAGTGCCAAAGCGACTGTAAAAAACTGTAACACACATATCCATGTCTTGTGGCTATTGAAACTAGTGAATATTTGTGTGCTCAAAAATGGTCCCCCATTCACTTGCATTGTAAGTGCCTCACAGGAACCAATATCTTTGCTTTTTTAAAAGAAAACAATTATTATTTTTATAATTTTATTTTGTGATAATATTATGCCAAAAATGTTGTCGATTGAGCAACATTTGCCAATAAGTAATAAAAAAGAGAAACAAATTTGAAATTGCAAAATGGTGCTTTCTTTCAGACTTCAATCATTTAAACAAATCACATTGTATTGACAATTTCCGACCTCATAAGTACGAGCTTCCCAGGAGGACTTGAACGCTTCATCCCAGATCTTCCGTACCGCCATTCCCTATATGGATATTACGCAGTCTCTGTAGGGCACCAGCTCCATAGGGGGGCACCATCTTACCCCAGGTGGGCACCAGAAACTCCATCGGCCACCCTTATTCGCATATTATACTTTATTCAAGGACTTGATAGCAGGAGCTCTGCAAAGGGCATCAATTTGGCCAGCGGAGGCCCTGCAGATCTTCCAGAATTTTAAAGCTCCAAAAAGCACTTAAAGTCATCATAAATGTACTCCTCACGACTTAAATTCATATCTTCAGAAGCTAAGTGTGGTTGAGAAACAGATCTATATTTAATATATATATTTGTTTTTACTATAAATTTCAGTTTCACATACTTCTTCTTTTGTTTCTGTTGATTCACTTTCTTTATGCATATTGTCACCTACTGGAGAGGGAGGAGCATTTATAGTAAAAGGGGATCATATGGCTTCTGAAACTGGAGTCATATGGATTACTTTTATGATGACTTATGTGCTTTTTGGACCTTCAAAGTTCTGGTCACCATTCACTTGCATTGTATGGACCTACAGAGCTGAAATATTCTTCTAAAAATCTTTGTACGTGTTCAGCAGAAAAAAGAAAGTCACACGTCTGGGAGTTAATGATGTGAGAATTAAAATTTTTGGGTGAACTATCCCTTTAACATTGTGGCAGTTAATTAAAATATTGTCCTCCTTCATGCACTAGGGCAAAATTATGTAGTCTCTGTTAGTGGTTCTTTATATAGTTCTCTCCGTACTGGTTTAAAATCATCGGCAAGATCCATGTGCCTAAGTGTCTTCAGAGTCTATTACTGGGAGATCAGTATAAGAACAGATGAATGTGGTCTGTGGTGTTGAGTTTTAGCCTACAACAGATGTGGAAATCCAACCCGAGAACTCAGTTCTCCCTCACTCAACTGTGAAAGAAGGATGAACAGATCAAAGAGTGGAACATTTCAAACTGAAGATACTTACACTTAATAGCATTAATTACGCTTAATAAATACTTAAAAACACTGAAAAAATAGTGACACTGGGGTCCCATATATGAAACGCCACAATAACTGAACTGGTCACGTGAACTGCCGATGCAGGTGTAGGCAAGCTACTATGAGTGTAGGAACAGATGCACTCGGGCTGCACGGAGCCTCCACAGACGCCCCAAGACGTCGTGGGCTTCCCTATAACCCTAAGGGGGGAGGAAGGAGATGTACCAAATACTGTATGGGAGCAGGCCGCACCAGCCGGCCTTTTTTCTCTCCGTAGAAAAATAGATTCAGCTGGGGCCTAAAAAAATTCTCATGAAAGAAGGCGTTCTTTTCCGTTCCTATTCTTTCAGGGGAAAAGACCCCACGGAGGCCACACCCTGCCCTGGAGAGGAGGGGAGGGTAAAGTGTGGCAAATACACCATACGGGCCCAATGGCCAGACATGGGAGAGGCACGGTGGTAAGTCCTGCCCTTGGTAGGGGACCTGGAAGTGTCCCGGGTCTACCACAAGGAAGGGGGAGTGCTATGGATGATACATCACAGGAGGTTAACAAGGAAACCAAAAACCTGTGGAGCACTTACTTCGGTACAGGGCATGTAGCACAAGTACTGGGTCTGACCAAGAATCCCTCTGCAGAATTCATGAGTCAGAGGGTTAGGAGGAAGAACATCCAGGTTTCACAAGTTGTGAACACGCATGGGAGAGAAGAGTGCATGGCTTCACCTTCTTGGAGGGGAAAGGCTCTATGCACAAGCGGTACACCCGGCCAGCTGTCCGTGTAATGAAACTTACTTACCTGCTTGCACCTGAAAGAACACGAGAGGAGACCGGCTGAACCTGGAGATTGAAAAACCTTGCAAAGGTATTGGGTGTTGCCCAGCCCGCTGCCCTACATATTTCTGCTAGAGAGGTGCCGTTGGCCAGTGTCCACAAGGATGCCACACTCCTCGTGGAGTGTGCTCCAACCCAAAAGGGGGCGGGCACTGACTGGACCCGGTAGGCCAATGCTATAGCGTCCACAATCAAGTGGGCAAGCCTTTGTTTGGAGACAGTGTTCCCTTTCCGCTGTCCACCAAAGCAGACAAAGAGCTGCTCAGAGTGTCTAAAGCTCTGTGTACGATCCAAATAGTTGCGCAAATCGCACACCGGACACAGCAATGATAAGGCTGTGTCTGCCTCCTCCTGGGGCAGTGCTTGTAGGCTCACCACTTGATCCCTAAAAGGGGTTGTGGGAACCTTGGTCACGTAGCCCGGTCAGGGACTCAGGATCACGTGAGAGTCTTCTGGACTGAAATCTAGGCACTCTTCACTGACAGAGAATGCTTGCAGGTCCCCGACCCTCTTGATGGAAGTGAGCGCGGTCAGGACGGCAGTCTTCAGAGAGACTGCTTTTAACTCAAGTGACTCGAGGGGCTCGAAGGGGGTTCTCCGTAGGCCTGAGAGGACCACAGAGAGGTTCCATGAGGGAAAGAGGCACCTGCAAGAACGCAAGGTCGGTCCAAGGGCTGAAAAGGTGGTGAGCCGTGGGCTTTAGAGCCACGCGATGTGCACCGCGGCACCATGCGTGCCTCGGGACACGTGTCTGGAGCCAGTGCTGTATCAGTCTCATATGCATCAATCCGAGCGGCGTGACTGTCGCTGAGGATGTCATATGCCTCAGGAGCCTCTGAAAGTACTTCAGAAAGTTCAGCACTGACTGCACACGCTCATTCGAGAGGCGCGCTATCATTGACACCGAGTCTAACTCCATGCCGAGAAAAGAGATGCTCTGAACCGGGGAGAGTTTGCTCTTTTCCCATTTGACCCGAAGCCCTAAACAGCTGAGGTGCGTGAGCACCAGGTCCCTGTGGGCACATAGTAACTCTCTCTTAGAATCAGCTAGAATCAGCCAGTCATCGAGGTAGTTCAGAATGCGTATGCCCACTTCCCTTAGCGGGGCAAGGGCAGCCTCCGCGACCTTCGTGAAGACGCGGGGGGACAGGGACAAGCCAAAGGGGAGGACCTTGTACTGATATGCCCGACCGTCAAGCGCATTCTGTAGGAAGGGTCTGTGTCGAGGTAAAATCGAGATGTGAAAGTACGCGTCCTTCAGGTCTACCACCTGTTACTACTGGCTCTCAGATAGTAACAAAGAAAGGCAGGAGAAAGTTCGGCAAACAAATGTCTAAGGATTTATTTGTTAACTCCAAAAGTTTACACTTGCATACAAACAACAATTCAAACACCGAACAAAGCCGGTCTCTCCCGCTTCCTCTCGCCACACCCAAGCCCTCTTTATGCCATCAGCTGGGACACGCCTCGCGCGCCGGCATCCCCATCAATTAAGCACAGGAAGTAACCTAGGATAACAACAAGACACGAAACAGAAGAAATACAGAAACACAGACAATCGCTAGATGTAACACCACCACGAACCAATCTTGATGCCTGTTGCACGACAAAATGTGCTTCTGTGACAGCATCTTGAACGGGAATCTGTGCAACGCCCGGTTCAGCACTCGCAGGTCCAGGCAGAGCCAGTGCGACTGGTTGGGAAGCGATAACCACGTGCCCAAGCTCCGGGGGAGGGGTACTAAGGGAAGGATCGCATCTGACATTCCTGGGGGTGGGGCCTCGCAGTGGGGGTAAGCAGGGAGAGCCGTGTCGGGGAGTGGGGCTCCGACCCGAGGCGGGAGCGCTGAGTACTTACCTTGCTTCCTGCATCCGGCACAAGGCGTGCCGGCGACTGAGGATGAAGGCCTCTCGGGGCGTCCTCGAAACTCTGGGATGTGGTTTGTGGTTTGAGTGGTGCAGCCGGGAACCGAGAAGGTGGGGTGCCACGTTTGTGATGCCTGGGCTGTAATCGGCCGGTGTTTAGTGACCAGGAACGCAAGCGTTCTAACCTGAGGAGAGAGGATACTGCTCTTTTCTTGACAATGTGGGTGCCGCAACCCATGTGGGGTGTGGCAAACAGAAAAGAAGGAAACAAAAAATGTACCTCCCGGCCCTCCACCGAGGGAGGTAGTGGTCTGTACACCAGCTCCTGGGTTCCTGCAGAGACTATGTCGTCCTACAGGCTCGGGAAGGAAGTGCTGGCCGATTCCGCCTGGTGGGGCTTTCAGTGTGCACAGTTGTGCCGCTATCGCCTTATCCACTTGGGGAATCGTGGCATAACCCTCGGCCGAACCACCGTCGAGGGTAGTGAGGACGGAAGAGCTGAAGGATCTGGTCCAGGCAGCAAAAGGTGCCCTCCACGACCGTGTCAGCTCATCATGCACCTCCGGGAAGAATGGAACTGGGGGGGTGTGAGGCCACGGGTGGAGCGCCAACTCGAGAAACAAGTAATTCAGCCGCAGTGATCGATATCTCAGCCGGGTCTCGGGCTCTGGGAGAGACATTAGGCTGGTACAGAGGCAAGCTACCTGTCTCATCTCAGAGGTGGACAGAGGCCAGCGAGTGCTTCAGGGTGGGCGGCCACTGTGGAATTACCCGGCAGGACTGTACCCAGTGAAGCCTGCGAAATATCTCCAGCGTCAGCCACATTGGTGCGTACCTGTAGGTAGGAGGGCCGGAAAGGGGGACGGCTGAAGAGGAAGAAGGAGAGCCGGGCCCATAAAGTGACCATGGTCATGTTCTTGCAGTGAGAGCACGAACCATCCACGAACGCTTCCTCAACCTGACATTGGCCTAGACACGTGAGGCAGTGTTCGTGACCTTCAGAGGGACGGGGGTGGCATGCAAATGCAACTCGCCAATCCTCATTGGCATTTTCTCAAGATCTGAAGGTGTTTTGGGCTCTCAAGATCGACCCCTAGTGTCAATTTATTGACTCAACGTCGAGTGAGTGACAGAAGGGGAACCGTGATTTCGATTCATGTCTTAAAGGATGAAATCCAGTAATCATAAACATCATGGAAAATCTGTGGGAACGTTGTTAGGCTAAGCACTGTGAACTTAATTTTGTTGCATCTGCCACTGAGCATGCACATTGGAGAAGCATTGTAGCTGAAGGCAAAACCCACAATCCCTTGCACTTTTTTATTTATGTGTGTTTGGTCAAAGCATGCCGACTCATGTAATTTGTAAATAATGTGTTTTGAATTAAAGGAATATTCCAGGTTAAATACAAGTGAAGCTCAGTCAACAGCAAATAAGGACTTAAATATTGATCTGGTTCTCACCCACACTAATCATATCTCTTCTGAAGATATGGTTTTAACCACTGGAGTCGTTTGGATTAATTTTATGCTGCCTTTATGTCCTCTTATGTGTGCTTTTTTGGCACACACTGTTTTTGATTCTGGCTGGCAATTAAAACCTTTCTTTTTGAAAGAAGTGCTTATTGAGTATATGCTGAAATACTCCATAGTGATGATTTGTGTCTCTCTGTCTGACTATTTGCAAATACAATTTGTGTCTTTCAGGACTGATACTAAAACCTTTTACTGAAGGTCATTATGAACATATGGCTCATTCTATTTTAAAGTGCAGCATATAATAGTACTAGACAATTGCAATAGTCCCACTGGTAGGACTTTTGTTTATTTTTACCAAGGATCACATGCTACAATCTGCTCTGTCTGTCAATCTATGATTTCGTTCCATTTGTTTCAAGAAAATACAGCAGTCATGGCAAAAGTAAGGACATTCAATTTATCTCTTGCCGTCTCCTCTAGACATAAAATGCATAACGATGATGGATAAACTAAGTTTCCGGATCATTATAAGTCAATTCGCTCAGACAGAGAAAGACGACTATAGATGCATTAGAAAGTCTGCATTAGACTAAGTGCATTGAGCCTAAAGGTCGCCTGCAGTGTATGTGTGAGCTCTAATCATAGACTACACAAGCTTTTAACACACTCCTCCAGTTGGTTCCGGTTCACTTTTAGTCTACACCACGAGAAGCTCAATACCAACTGCATTACTGTGAGGCATTACAGTAAAAGCTGCACTATCACAACTGAGCCTAGATAAGACTTCAGAGCTAGTATGTGCTGTAAGATATTTTTACACACTGATTTTTTGTTAAATTACTAAAGTGATGACTAAATTGATTATGTCTCTTTCTGAATAACATTTTCTTTATTGATTCATCCATATCACAAAGAAAATGTAACCCCCACTATTACCCCTCCCCCTCTCCAATCCCCAACCTAACCCAACCCCACCCTGACCCTCAACAAACAACAATGTGGTCACATAAAAGTAGACACACACACAAAAAAAAACAATCATTTATAAAATATATTATATTATATATATATTATTATTGTAACAATAATAATAATAAAAAAATATATATAATAATCACACACATTTAAAATTATGCTTCTCTCTCCACTGCCCCTACCTGAGAGCCCTACAAAAATGCCAAATAAATGCCCCATTTCCTATCGAACCAATCCCAGATCCGTAGCTTTCTAAACGACACTTCCTCGAAAGCCACAACGCTCCCCATCTCCGTGCACCACTCTTGAAATGAGGGCGCTCCAGCCGACTTCCATCCCATTAAAACAATTTGTCTGCCAATCATAATACTCGTTAGGACCCAATTTTTATGTGTTTATCCCCTATATTGATGACTGTCCTATCACCTAAAATACAAAGTCTGGGGCAAAATTAAATTTGAGTGCACCAATAAGTCTGTGGCAGGGCGGAGGGCGGGGACCTAGGCTAATCAAGCCTTCGAGAAGGATAAAGGTCGACTGCAGAGGATTTTGCGGGAGAGAGAGATTAACGGACATGGCCGTCATGTGTGTGTTTGTCTTTTAAGTTTATCATTAAAACTATTATTTATATTATCAAGCCGGTTCTTGCCTCCTCCTTTCCATTGATCACTTTACAACGTCATACATAAAACTCTGAACCTTCAATCAAAATGTTTGGATTTTAACACACAACCAAAAAACATGGGTTGTGTCTCCATATTCTGATTGACAATCAGGTGGGTGTTTCTTTAAGACCAAGCCTATACAATCTAGTGAGGATCCAATAGAATCTATGTAAAATCTTGAATTGCATAATTTGCACCCTTGCATCTCTAGATACACACTTGACGTTTTTTTAGAATCCTAGCCCACACTCCCTCCTCCAATACCAAGTTTAATATAATTTCTTGATAGAAGTTAAAGCTCTGTCCCCCAGACTCTGAATTTGCAGGGAGTAATACACGGATGCCTCATGACCTTTTCCAAAAGCAGTAATCACCACTCCCAGAGAATCTGCCGCTTTAGGGGTGTATGCTACTCCCCAAAATAGTACAGAGCAGGTGGTGCAGCTGTAAATACCTAAAGAACTGAGATCTGGGAATCCCAAAATGTGTAGTAACCCCCACACAATCCACTCTGACCAGCTGAAAGGGGACTTCTTAATACCTAATTTAGGGTTCAGCCATATGCTCGAGGCAACATTTAAATAAATTAAACACTCTGGACACTTTTGTCCATACTGAGTGCAAATGCGAGGTAAAGGTGTAACTTAACTTCTCTGAATAGTTTGATAGAAAAGCTTTGCAATGGCGAAATAGGGGCAAGAACTTCCTGTTCAATACAAAACCAGTGAGGGGCTCTCTCAGGTGGAAGCGACCAATGAGCCAAATATTGCTGGGAATAAAATACCCAAATACTTAATGCCACTGGAAGGCACCTGGTTGAAAAGCCGTTAACGGGCAGTATGCTGTCAGAGCCAAAGCTTCGGGTTTAGACCAATTAACTTTGTATCCTGAGAATTTATAAAAGGAATTAATCATTCTGTGGAGGCAAGGCATAGATCTAGTAGGGTCTGAGATGAATAATAAAATATAATCTGCTTAAAGTAAAAGCTTATGCGTCACACCTCCCGCCATCACCCCTGGAAAATCATTCTCCTTTCTTATCATGGCAGATAATGGTTCCAGGGCAAGACAGAACAATAATGGGGAAAGAGGGCATCTCTGTCTGGTGCCCCTATCCACAGTAAAATAATCTGAAATTAATCCATTTGTTTGTATTGCTGCTACTGGATGTCTATAAAGTAACTTAATCCAACTAATAAAAGTATTCCAAAACCTGTACATTTCTGAAATCTTAAAAAGACAATCTCATGTTCTACCATATCAAACACCTTTTCGGTGTCAAGTGAGATGGCAGCGACCGGAGTCTGATTAATCACAACTGACCACATGATATTGATGAAATGCCTAATGCTATCAGAAGAGCTACGGCCCCGAATAAACCACACCTGATCTATAGAATTTGTCTGTCTTTAAATGTTTTGTAGAGTGTTTGTGTGTAGTTGTTTTTGTTTCTTTATTTCACTTTGTCAGTGATCATGGCTCTGTTTCATTGCATAACCAAACCAAATGGTTTGTGATGATTAATTGTCTTCTCTGATGAAATACTCACAAGCACACACAAAAGCACACCTGAGGTCCTGCTTACCTACGGGGGGAATGGAGCCTGAATCAGCAGATTATAAAGACCAGTTGGAGGGATAAATTCTTCATATTTTGCTTGTGTAATCTCTTTACTTTGCCTTGCCTCAAACGATGAGGACACAGGCACAGCAGAGGAACACCTGTTGCATTACAGACTGTTTTATCAGCAAAGTGTGCTACAGACATTTTTCTACAGTATAATTGTCGCCCTGTACTGAAGCCTCTGGAGAATACCCTGCAGGCTCTTTTATGTAAGCACTTGTGATACTTTTCCAAGTTATAGGCAAATTCAGACTTTTACTGCCTTGCACAGGAATCTAGTATATTGCCATATTATAGTTAAAACTATAGTTCATATATTTGGTCATATATACAGTACATGATTCCTGGTATAGTATTTTGAAATATAAGTTGCACATATGTACAAGAATGTGACTATTTTATATCAGTGAAAACATACAAAACATACAACGTACATTAACATAATATATTTATAGTCTACAAATATAACCATATACAGTATCAGATTGCTGTAAAAGCCACATTCCTAATGTTTATGCCAGTACCAGATGCAAAGAATTTAAACTATGTCATTTTTTGCCTTGCATACATCACAGAAGCCCTACACATATTACAGTACAGTTGAAGTAGAAGTGAGTTTTCATTAAATCAGGGCTTGTGCAATTGAGAGAATTTAGAGACTGTTTTTCCTTCTTCTGTTAAACTGTAGTTGAAGCATGATGTTGACTTTGACAGGTGTCTGGAATGTTATGCAGTAGCAGCATACTGTGTTAATGAGGGAACACTATGTCCTCCTGTTGAAAAGGCAGTAGGGGTCAGGTCACCACTTGAGGAAACATGATATCAGAAGGAGGGGTTACTTTGAAAGAATTCACATATGTCTGAACTGTTGCACAAGTACACTGTAAAAAATGTCCATAATTTTAACTGTATAAGAATGTAAAAATGTAACAGAATGTATTATTTGCTTAACAAGTAGTTAACATACAAGGTTAAAAAAATATGACAATACATGCAATTCTATGGTAAAATATTGTATATTTGTTAGCATATAATGTAAGTAAAATGTATATTATGATTAACAAGAGAATACATAGGAATACATACTCTTTTAAAGGAAATCAATAATCAGTGCTCCCAGAAGTCCCTGCGTGACCCATCAGCTATATTTCTTCTTCTTTTTAATATCAGTTCTGTAGTATTCATTGGGGTGTTCTGTTATATTTATAGTTTAGTTAATGTTTATTGCATTATTTTAGTGTCACAAGTGTTACCCTGATGATGTTTTGTGTTTGTGTGAGTAACACTGTGCAACATGTCTCTACATGTGTATTACTTATTGTTCCTCGAAGGACCACTCTTGATAAACTTTAAATCATCATGTGGCCTTTTGTAGTTACTACAGTGATTAACAATACATTTCAAAGTAAAAAACAAACAAACATAAAACAAGAAACAAAACAAAACAAAAAACAGACTTTTAGAGAAAAGTTCCAGAAGGTTAGTATATCATATCATTTAATAATATAAATGGTAGTGAACAGTAAAACATAGAGGCATCCAAATTACATCTGTAAAGCCTGAATAATGGTCTGTTGTTAATCCACAGCTGTTGTTATTTTACCATAAATTTAATGTAATTTATTATACACTGTACGTCACATATCATCACCACTATGCCAATCATTTGACCTCTGACATCTGAATGTGGCTGCTAAAGACAGGTGCGTCAACTGCTGAGCATAAAAACAACCAAGTTAGGGGTGAAGAAGGGTTGATATAAATCCTAGTCATGTGTTTTGTAAGTGATATGAGAAAGTGCCTACTCTGTACTTGGGGTAGCCTGGTATTTCGTTTTGGATAGGGACTCCAACCGGTTTGCCCCCTATCACCTCCCAGCACACCCCCAAGAGAGACCACTTGCTTTTCAATAATTTACCAATTGCTGGCCACCAGAAGGATGCTTGAATGGCTGACTTTCAAGAATCATGCTGGATGAGGATTAGCACACCTGGTCAATTGAGATGCAGGATTCTGCCTTAAGAAATGCTAAAATGAAATGCAGATGTTTTGGAAAGTCTATAGAACTGGTCTATAGCACCTCTACGATTTTTATACCAAGTGGATTTTGATAATAGAATGATCAAATAATCTGCGGAATGTGCAACTTGATTGGACTGACCAAATCTACAGTAGACATACTGTAAATTGATGATTTCTCCGACAGCATATTTTAGCTTTTTTTTATTATCAACACTACTTTATTAATTAATAAAAATACAGTTTTGTTGTGCTAATCTACCTCATGTTGCTCGAAACTTGAAATGCAAAGGAGTTGTTAAGTAAAATGTCTAAGCTGATCTTTTCAGTACAACGAAAGAGCATGGAGATCATCCCCAAATATACTAAAAATGCAGGCTTTTTGGTCTGAATTTGAACCCAGGTCCCCTCACACTCTAAACAAAAACTATTTCACCAGATTGACAGGTTCATATACATGTGTACAGTATTGTTAAAATTCTTAATGTATAATTAATTTATTCTATTTTGTTTTTAGCATAGTATGCAGGGGCGCCGTATCATGGCTGACCCTGCACTCTGACCCCAGCTTAGCTTAGTTTAGCTGGGATATGTGAAAAATAAATAATTTCACCATGTATATGCAGAAATGTATGTATAATGTGTGACAATTGATCAATTAAATTAAAATTAAATTACATGTTTTATTTGTTCTATGGCCAAGCCCCTAGTCTCTGGTGCTGCATATTTTTGAAAATGAATTTTCTTTAGAATAAAATAGAATACACTGTAAATAATTATTTTGGTAATCTAAAAAAGGTGCTCTTTAAAAATGTTGTTTTGTAATGTTCAGTGTTTATCATTTCATCTGAAAATCAATATCACCATTGATGAGATTTGTATCAATAATGTTGATGTCTGCAGGTGTCTAATTGGTTCCATATAACAAAATGATATTTGCAATATATAGTTATTATGCATTTAAAAAAATATGTGACCTGTCTCAATAACAAATCAGACAAAATATAAAATATATCCACAGATACTGTATGCTACACTGACCTAAAAAATAAATCACACAATAAATACTGTAAATGTGATCAGGTCTTACATTGGTTTAATGTCAGATTTCAAACTACTTAATCTCCCTTATATCATAGAGCAAATGTTTTTACTTTAAACATTTTGGTAATGGCTGAAATGATGTTATTGATGAAGATGATCTAAAGTCCCTAGGGGAACACTAATCGCCATAATGCTGACTTTGAATAAGATAAATGTATTGTCAATAAATAACATTAAATAGTTCTCTAATACTACAAATCCCAAGATCGGTGCTGGTGCTATAATTTTGTTTTCAAACAAACAGACCTGTATTTTTGGAAGACTTAGCCATAAATTATACAACAAACTTGTCACTGGACAACATCTGCCAGAATTCATAGCAAAATACAATAACAGACTGTAATTGATAGAATACAGGATACTATTGTAAAACGTTGCTATACAATTTACAGCAGTTTGTTACAGAGTGGTTTTATTCATACATTTAATTTTAAATGGATCTGTATAATGTAAATTTATTCTGATTAAATCAACCTGACACATTAGGTTACATACACCAACTAGAGTTATTTTTATAGGTTAGTTCAACTAGAAATACTGTAGATCCTTGAGGTAACAATTGCAGGTTATTATTTCAGTGTAGAATAGAAAAGAAAAGGTGCACACTGAGCCTACAGTAACATATAGTATATTCAAACAGATCTAAAAAAAAATAAATAAATAAAAAAAATAGATGTTTTAAAGAATGAGGTGACAGGGTGTCGGTGACCCGGTGTCCGGCCCATCCAGTATGCGCGCGTCTCTCCCCGCGTTGCTTCACGTTGTCGCTGTCACGGTAACACCTGTCAACTTCCTTTTTCAACACCACCACCCAACCCTAATCGGTAAACATATCCTTCTCACACGCCTGCCCTCTCACAACGGCGTGAGTGGAGCGCGAGTGCGGTGAATTATCTCACTCTGGTTTTTGAGTCTCGACAGTCTTCACCAGCCGCACTACACTGTTAAACAAACATAAGGCGCATTTCTCTTTAATGGTGGTATTGGATATCATAGGCATAGTATATAGGATATCATTAGATTAATTAACATTTTTGAACGGAATGAAGATGAGCATGGACTTCAATATGCTTTCTTTGTCGGGAAATATTTAAAGACATTGCACAAACTGGATTAAAGTGGACAGTGAAGGTGGAATTCCTTGAATGACATGGTAACATCCAGCGACTGGACATTACGGAGGCGGAACACAAACCTCTGGAGTTGTCTGCTGTGTCATAAAACTGCTAAAAGTGCTGTCTGAGAGAAGAGTGATCCAAGAGCGAAGACTGAACGTAAAATAACTTCCTGTGGGATGCAGTTCGATCTGTGTTGGGGAGGTTGTTCAACTGTAGGTAAAAAAAAAATTTGCTGATTTAATTAAATTTTTTTTTTTAATATATATTACTTAAAAATACAATTATTGGGAAATATATGTGATTTAGGTATTTCCAAACATAACTCCTAATCATTATATTGAAAGGTTAATTTTTTAATCACATAACACATTGCAGGGCAAACCTATTTTTTGACTCAAGGGAACCAATGTAATTTGGAACATGTCAAACACATGTCACTCATTTATTTTCTCTAACCGACAACTGTGATAGAGAGCAATCTCTTAGGAAAAAGTTTATGATGGCCCAATTATAGGATCCACAGGAGACATGATGGCCTTAATTCAAAAGATGGAGAGTGGTTTCAGTTGTTAATGAGCAGAGAAGCTGGAATGCTCCAGAGATGTCAGAATTTTGATATTTTACATTTTGATAAGAATGAAAGAACCCATGTATTGGAATAAATAAATCATAATAAAAAAATGTTACCTTTCATTAAAACAAACCTCTCATGTCCAGACATGAAGCGGAAAATGATTTCAGACAATTTATAAAAATAATGCGAAATAAAACGAAGAGAATATATTTAAATATTCAAGGATTCATCCAGTTGCGTTGACCAAAAGGCAATTTGGTTTTTCTTTGTAAACATACATATTTGGCTCAATAAAATGAACTTAACTGTTTGCTAGTTACAAGTAAACTTGACTCATCTGTGATTATAGTATCATTGTTTTTATTTAATTATTTAAATTGAGTTATAGCACTTCTTTTACAGTATAGGGGAAATTATGACTGGATTCTAGGTTAGCCATATGGCATATAGTATACTTCTCAGTACTTTTTATAGCACATAAATAAGCACTTTTGTAAAATACAATTAAGTATGTATGACTTAAACTTAACAGGGTCTAAGTTCACCAGAAGTAACACTAATCACCCTAATGGTGACTTCACAAATTATTTGATTTCTTTACAAGTTCCCTTTTCTTAACCAAACATACAACATGTATTCAAGGGTAGAGCTGTACTAAAATAAACTCCAATAATGAGCTTGAAAAAGTCTTTTGTCACCTAACTGCAAAAACTACATGTAGTTCTAAACATGAAGCTGCTTAAATATCTGAATCTCCTTTTGAAACACTGTTACAATTTGAATAAACCATTTTCATACAGGTGAAAACTTGTGATCTAACCTAATCCTGGAGAAAGCTTGACTCCACAGTGGAAGCAGGCTGTGTCTGACATAAGGAGATGAAACGAGAACGTTTTAAGCCTCCAGAACCAGATGACCCTTTATGTTGCTGTGGAGACATCGACCAGCAAAGAGAGTACTGCTGCTGTGAAGAACTTGATGATGCCTGTGAAAGGTCAGGGGAGTGTCGTTTGAGGTCATGGCATGTAGATGTTGTTTGTCATTACATTTGTTCATCTTCTATATCTTTAAAGGAATAGTTCTTCCTAAAAATTTTGTGAATTAACGCTGTCATCATTTATTCACCCTGATGTTGTTCCAAACCTATACTTGTGTTTCTTTTATGGAATACAATTTTTTTTTTTATTATTATTATAAAATATATATATTTCCTCATTCAATGAAAGTGGATGGTGAATCAAATGAGATTTGAGAGCTACAGTAAAAGGATAGATTTAAAAAAAGAATTACTTAATTTTCAGTCTTCTTCAGGAGATTTGGGAAATAGTGCATAATTTGTATGGACCAATTGCTATAAATCATAATTTTATGCTGCTTTTTTGTCATTTTTGGAGCATGACAGAACTCATCCCCATTCACTTTCAATGTGTGGAAAAGGACAGCCAGGATATTCTACTAAACATCTCATTTAGTGTGGCATAGAAGAATGAAAGTCATATGGGTTTGGAATCACATACAGGTGAGTTAATGATGACATACTTTTCATTGCATTGCTTTTTAAGTAATATAGCCACAAATACATCCTTCATTTCTGTCATCTCCTCTCATTAGATTACTCAGAAGAGAACCAGACAAGCCAAACATCTTCTCTCATTTCGTCTCTCGCATTGCTGATCGTTTGGGTTTGCCTTGTTGTGCCATAGGACCTCTCCGATTGGAGCTGTCTGTCCTACCTCCAATGGTATTGCTTCCTGGCCTGTTGAGGGTGGCAGCAATCAATTGTGTGCTGGGAGTTGTAACCCTGACTGCCTTACCAGGACTGGTGCTCTGGTATTACTATGTTACTCACAAAAGGAAAAGGCGTACACTGTTTTTCCTCAGTTTGGCACTCTTCTCCCTTGCCTATATGTACTACCTTTTCCTCACTGAGATCCTTCCCAGAGGAGATGTAAGTAGTCTGCAGGTGGTTACTGCGACAACAGGCATGCTGCTGACACTCATCTCACTTGTGCGCACCAAACAGGGACCAGGGTTTGTCAATTCTCACTCATTAGCCCTCAACAGCAGCTCTACAACCAATCAGAGCAAAAACTTAACCCAAGACTCCACCCCCTGCAATGGAATTAACCAGTCAAAGGGGAAGATTGAAGAAAAGAAGAAGTGGTGCCCTGTGTGCCGACTAGTGCGTCCACCAAGAGCAGGGCATTGCCGGATCTGTGGGACATGTGTCCTACGAATGGACCACCACTGTGTCTGGTGGGTTTCTCACTCCTACTTCTTATCTTTATAGGTGATGTGTGTATATTTTTCAATGTTAAAATACTTTCTCCCATTTAAACTTATTATACAGGTCCATTCATTAATATAAGTAATTCATAGGTTGATTCCCTCGAAAAGTGTAAACACTGTGGCTCTGTGGCACTATAAAAACATTGATCTGTTTAGCATCCAACATAACATCATTGGCTTACACCAATTTTATAGTTTTAGTTTGGGGCATCTTTTTCTGACCAATGGCAAAGTATTTAGCCCAAGACGGAGCACTTGTGATAAATAAATGGGAGAAATTGGAACACCCAATAGAGTGGGTGTAGAAAAGGAAGTCCTGCCTTACTGGGAAAAGAGCCAATCACCTTTAAGAGAAAGAAAATGCCTGTCAGTCAACTAAAGTATGGACATGAGCATTAGTTAGACCAACCTGAAAAATTTTGTTTTTCAGCATGATCTGAGCATGATCTGAGCTAAAGTAGCACTATATATAATCCCATTGTTCTCACAATCTTAACCAACCATTTTGGAGATTTTGGTCTTTCCCCATTAAATAAGGAGCTGTGCTTTTATTGTGGGAGCGTGACCAAGATGGCAGCCAAGTTGACTGACTTGCGTTGAAAGGGACTTTGTTTGTGCTTTCCTCAAGCATTGCTACCAAAGTCAGTCCACTCAGTGCCCAGTCTTGAATAGTGAAAGATTGAAATCTCCAAAAAGATTACAATCAAACAACATATTTCAGACCCCTGACCAATTATCGCATATTACTGAATTACAAATGGTGCAATAAAATGTCATTCTGTTTGATATTTTATTTTAAAACACTGGAACTAAAAATCAATTATTGTTAGGTGACATTGGTTTTATGTTGGGATATATATATATATATATATAAAACTGAAATACCTTGCTTGCATAAGTAGTCAACCCCTGTGCTGTGGAAGCTGCCAGGTTACCACGCCCTAATGAGGACACAATTACTTTACCATTGGCATCCACCTGTGAATCATTAATGTTGCAATCACATTTTCTGGATAAAAAAAACACATTATCAAAGGATCATTGGTCAGGCTGTTAATCTGAAGGAAAATGAAGACCAAAGAGCATTCCACAGAAGTTAGACATAAAGTAAAGTAAAATAAAATAAAAATGCATAGATTAGGGAAAGGGTACAAAATAATATCCAAATGTTTGGATATCCCAATGAGCACAGTTGGATCCATAATCAGGAAGTGGAAGCTGCACCACACCACCCAGGCACTGCCAAGAAAAGGCCGTCTCTCAAAACTCAGCACTCTAATAAAAAAGAGACTTGTGAGAGAAGCAACAGGGAGGCCAACAATCACTTGGAAGGAGCTACAGAGTTCAGTGGCTGGGAGTGGAGTAATGGTGCACCAAACAACCATATCAAGAGCACTGCATAACGCTGGCCTGTATGGGAGGGTGGCAAGAAAGAAGCCATTACACAAAAAGTACCATCTGAAAGCACGTCTGGAGTTTGCCAGAAAGCATGTGAGTGACCCAGCTGTGATGTGGGAGAAGGTTTTGTGGTCAAATGAGAACAAGATAGAGCCTTTTGGCCAAAACTAAAAGCGCTATATGTGGCACAAGCCTAACACTTCATATGCCTCAAGACACACCATCCCTACAGTGAAGTATGGTGGGGCAGCATCATGATGTGTGGATGCTTCTCATCAGCAGGGACTGGGCATCTTGTTAGAATTGAAGGAAGAATGGATGGAGCAAAATATAGGGAAATACTGCAAGAGAACCTGCTTCAGTCATTAAAAAACTGAAGCTTGGGAGGAAATTCACCTTTCAGCTGGACAATGTTCCCAAGCACAAGGCCAAAGCAACATTGGAGTAGCTCAAGAACAAAAAGATAAATGTCCTTCAGTCCTACCATCCTATTGAGAATCTGTGGCACTATTTGAAAATTGCAGTCCACAAGCATCACGCAACCAACCTGAACAACCTGGAGCAAAGCTGGTGCATATGTTCCCCAAAAGACTTAATGCACTTATTGGAGCAAAAGGTGGCTTGACCAAATATTAATACGTGGGGGTTGAATAGTTATGCAAGCAAGATATTTCAGTTATTTATTATTCATAAAAATATTCCACAATAAAAAGAAATGTCACCTAACAATAACTGATTTTGAGTTTCAGTGTTTTAAAATAAAATATCAATCAGAATTAAATTTCAGTGTACCATTTGTAATTCGGTAATATGAGAGAATTGGTCAGGGGTCTGAATATTTTTGCAAGGCACTGTGTGTGTGTATATATATATATATATTATTCTTTAACTTTGTTTAAATAACTTAAAATTATGTATTAAAATGATTTATTATCTTTAGCAAAATTGTATCATATGTTATCACATTTGACCTCCGAGTAATTCAGTAAGTTCATTCACTGAAGGATTCGTCAAACTGATTCAAAAACTTTTGAGTTGGTGAATCGCTGTTTTAAAAATACCGGCTCAGATTCATTTAGTCATGAGTCGGACTAAACCAGTAACCATGTTTTTGTTGTTGAGTACAGCCAGCGAGCACAACGCAACAGAAAAGCGCACTGTTTTGGAGTTATTTCACGGTGCATGCTTTTTATGTCACCACATTCAATTCAGACTGCAATCTTATAACTTGGGTCAAATATAATTTCTCTAGTGATGCTGGTAGTTTAGTGGTGGCGCAAAGGAAAATTGGAGCAGGAAAACAGAAAGATGCTGTTTTCATTGCTAACACTGGGGTAAAAAGGTTTATTTTGCCCACCAGCCACTTTGGTTTTTTCGTTTTTTCATAAAGGTATATAAAACCAAACTTATGAAGCTGTAGTGAATTATGATGACACACAAGACAATTCATAAATAAACTCGTAAAAATACCCCTCCATGGTGCTATCTGCAATGTTTGTGGAGGACAAATCAGCACGTGGCATTGAGTGGAGCGTTGACACTCTGACACAAGTCTTGTGGTGTCAGAGTGCTTCATTTCCGATGTAAATTTTGCATTATTGACCATACACACTCTAGAAACTACAGAATTAGGAGAGTAATTTCACAATGAAGTATCACATGGTAATAATCGGCTCATGGCAATATTTGATTCTTTTTTATGATCTCCTTGACACCCTTTTATGTATGTATATACACTACCCAGTCAGACAAAGACAAAGACACACACATACTGTTTGTTCAAGTTGATTCCCAGAAGATGTCACTGGAGCAGGGCAGACTGGCAAGACATGTGCAAAGGTCACAGGAACACAGCACTCAGCACAGTAAAGGTGCCAATCTGTTTCCATGCTTCTTCACAACACACACAGGCATAAATGAAAGCATGAACATGGACCATGCTAGCCAGACCTTTGACTAAAACTAAGTAAGAGCACAAAATGTGTCTGAGGGTGTGACTATGGACCACATAATTCTCTGTAAAACCACATAGTAGGGTATAGTGTATAGGTTAAGGTGTGTGTGTGTGTGTGTGTGTGTGTGTGTGTGTGTGTGTGTGTGTGTGTGTGTGTGTGTGTGTGTGAGCGTGTATTTATCACTTTGTGGGGACCAAATGTCCCCATAAGGATAGTAAAACCCGAAATGTTTGACCTTGTGGGGACATTTTGTTGGTCCCCATGAGGAAAACAGTTTATAAATCATACTAAATTATGTTTTTTGAAAATGTAAAAATGCAGAAAGTTTTCTTGTGAGGGTAGGTTAGGTTTAGGGGATAGAATATAAAGTTTGTACAGTGTATAAAAACCATTATGTCTATGGAAAGTCCCCATAAAACATGGAAACACAACATGTGTGTGTGTGTGTGTGTGTGTGTGTGTAAAACACTTAATTATTTCAGTGCATATTTCTGTGTTTCCCTGGTTTACTTTGTGTTTTTATCTTTATGTGTGTGTGTGATTTTACAATTTACGACAGGATAAATAGCTGTGTTGGGCAAGCCAATCACAGGCAGTTCCTTTTGACACTGCTTCTCTTCTTGTTGACATCATTCTATGGGATCAGTTTGGTCTTACGGAGTATATGTCCACACCAGAGTATATTCACAGCCATGTTATACTGCCCTGGAGTCTACAACCAATACAGGTACACACAATTTAAATTACTTTTTATACTGACTGGAAAATATGGATGCACATAGACAGCTATTATCAACATGGCCTAATATGACACATTTGTTTGTTTGTGTGTGTGTGTGTGTGTGTGTAGCAAAGCACTTTGCTTTACATGTGTGTGGTACAGCAGTATCATAACAGGTGGTTTGCTGTACCTGTTCATCCTTCAGATCATCAATGTCAGTAATAACGTAACAGAACGTGAAGCTCAAATTGCTTTGCGCAACAAAAGTGGAAGACGCCGTTACTTTGGCTTGGTTGTGGAAACTGGCATCTATACACAGGGCTTCCGCCAGAACTGGATCCAGTTCCTCACCATGAATACTGACGAGAATGGATCCCCCTTGACCTTCACAGATATGGTATGATGACCCAGGGGAGTGGTATTGATTAAAAGGAATATGTACTACATATGTACTGGTGTGTTACACCTAAAAGTGTGATTAGGCTTAAAGAGGTACTCATTTGAAAAAATTGAGAACTTATCATGTTTGAAATGTCATTGGTTGACACATTTACCTCATTTGTATCAAGCAGAATGATAGTATTGTTAATAATGGACAGTATAAAACTGTCAAAAAGCAGTTACAATCTACTCTAGACAGATGAAAACGCATAATTTAAAAGTTCTATCATGTACATTTTCACACTGTACTTTATTTCATGTTGTTTTTTTTGTGTTTTTACTCCAACTAGTGGCAACTTAAAATGGCCGCACTGAATAAGGCACAGCATGATGTTACTGAGTGTGCTATCACAGCAGGGTATTAATGACATGAAACTGCCAACTCCCACATCTAACCTAGCTCTGCCCATAAAGGTTGCAAAAAAAAACAAAACACTAATTTAAAAAAGTTGCACAAGTCATCTGTAGAACGAGTTAAGATGGGCAAGGAGGAAACGAAGACGTAGAGTTCTTTTCCTAAGCAGACTTTTAATGGCCACAGCAGTGTTCACAACTTTTATATTTTTACAGCATTCAACAAACATGCAGGACCTCTGTACACGCCAACACTAGACTGACGCGTCTGCTCCTTTTCTCTCCCGTCTGGAGGTTCTGTGGCCGTTTTTATGCCGCTCTCCCCATGCTCACTGAAATTAGAGACAGGTGTTAGACATAATTTGGCTCAGGTGCAAGCGCCCTTACCGCTTTCTCCCCCGAACGGGCACTTGACCACGCCCCCGCTGCCACATAATCGGAAGTAGGCCCACATGGAAACTCAAAAGAAAAGTGCCACAGATTTCCGCAGAATTGGAATTCTCATCATTAAAATAATTCTACTAATCCCTCACTGCTTGCGTGTTCATTTATTAAATGTTTTGGCTGATCTGATGATGCTTTAAGACAACAATAAGATAAGTTCTACCATCAGCTCCTTTTAACGCATTTACATTTGCTTCCAAATCTTAGTTAATCAAAATCAAAGCCTGCAGATTTCTTAAGGGACTGGATTTTGCAAGCTGAGTAGAGATTCAAAACGTTTGTGTTTTCTTAGAGACAAATATTAGAAATATTAAGAAAATGTAAGTTACATTTTAGGAATATGATAAAAGCCCCCAATAAATAAAATGCAACATGGTAAAATGAAAAAATAAAATAAAAAAATACTGTAATAAGAGGGCAAAGAATATAAAGGTACCTCTTAAAATGTATTTATTGCTATTTTCCAACACATAAGAGCCCGCATAATATATTCCATTCTTTTCTAAAATATTGATTTTATTTTTAATATTACAGCTTGTAGAAATCATGAAAATAACATGAAAATCATGAAAGTATACTTCTGACTTGAAGGTCAGCTGCTTTCTCAAAAAATGCTGCCATGTTACATTTCGATAAAGATAGCAAGCTGATGGTTTTGCATCCACAAAGTCACATGACCTCAGTATTTGCAGCGTTTTCAATATTTTTAAAAAAAATTGATAGACTCACTCATTGCTTCTCTCTCTAGCCTATTAAATGTTTGGATTCTCCAGGATACAAAAAACGTTTTAGGAATAAGAAAAATGAATTAATAAGTGATTTTTAGATATATTAAAGATTGTTTTGTGTATCAAGCTATGTCTAATTGAACACAATAATTCTATTTTATCATCCATATTAAATGAATTATCACACATTACTTCAGTTGTGTTTTCTGGTTGTATCTCTGTGTTAAACTGTTTCAGTGAATTAAATCCTTCTGATTCTGTTGATTACTGTGAAAATGTCATGAGTGACCTACTTAAAGAGTCGAGGATGATGGGTAAAGAATATGTGGTTTTAGAGCTTTTAGTTCAAGCCCTTTCGCCTCAGTGCGACCACAAGAGAGAACAAGAAAGAGCTGATTGTGTATTAGAGCACACTTCCTCCTACAAACATGCACAGTGATGTTATAGCTGTTTCAGTTATGTATGAAAGTGAAAACACGTTTTCTGTTTCTCATCGCTGACATCTTTCACAGAGCAATACTTTAAAATAAAATAATAGAAATATAGTATATTTTGTTAAAACTATATATATTTTACATGTTTACTCAAACAAATGATAGTTTTCAAAGATAACCAATTATTTTCAATCTACCTGTCCAATACAAATAACTGAGAACAAAATAGAAATCTTAATTGCAAACCACCCATTAGATACTGTTTATATCCATATGTGATCATTCTGAACAGGAAGTTATGTTGGTTTCAATAGATCAGATTTACTGAAGCCCTGGCCTGTCCCCGCCTTGATGGCTATAGAGCTGCCAGGTTGTTTTTGTGGAAACTTTCTGTCTATGCTGAGAAATTCATTAGACACAATCAAGCACATCCTGTATAGAGTGAGACACCATGAGGATCGGACAAACCAAATCATCTCTCTTACCTGAGAAACACTGGATCCATTGCCTGATACTCTTCATAACACTTATAACAGGTACCATTTATGTATGTTATAAAAGTTTGTGACTCTGTGTGTGTGTGGGGGCAGGTTTAAGTGGCTTACGAGGACTTTTTTTTAGGTTACAATCTGGTAATTACAAGGGTATTGGGCTATTAATGTTGTTTATGAGGACATTTCTAGTGTCCCCATAATTCAAATCACTTAAAAAAACATATTAAACAATGTTTTATTGAAAATGTAAAAATGCAGAAAGTTGTTTGTGAGGGTTAGGTTTAGGGGTAGGGGATAGAATTTATAGTTCGTACAATATGAAAATAATTATGTCTATGGAAAGTCCTTACCAAAGTGTGTGTGTGTGTGTCTGTGTGTCTGTGTTGGAAAGCAACCTAATAGAAGGAATAAACATTTCTGACCTACTGCTTCATTTGGTGTGTTTATATACACTACTGTTCAAAGGTTTTGAAACACTTACTCATTCTTTATTATATATATTTTTTTCTCATTAGAATAATAGTAAAGAAATCCAAACTATGGAATAACATAAATGAAACTATGGGAATTATGTTGTGACTAAACAAAATCCAAAATAAATCAAAACTGTGTTATATTTTAGCATCTTCAAAGTAGTCACCCTTTGCCTAGAATTTGCAGACACGTACTCTTGATATTTTCTCAACCAACTTCTTGAGATATCACCCTGGGATGCTTTCAGTCAAGTGTTTCAAAACTTTTGACTGGTAGTGTAGATATTTTTAACTATATAAACATGTTAATCTTTGTGAAAGACACTTTGAAGTCATGATTCCAGAGTAGTAACTCAATCTATATATGCTTAAATTTGCACTGATATTGTCAAGGAAAATATATACAGTTAATTAAACACCCTTTGGTCTTCTGTGACAACATGCACCAACAGTGCTTTAGTTCTCAACTGGTTTTGCTAAAGGACCCAGATTTTACTTTAGATTTTATCAAACATTAACCATATTTAATATTACAATAAATGGCACAGACCCAACAATATGCAAAATTATTAACATGACATTAGGCTGAATAGGAACATTTACAATTAACTGCATAAAAAACAATACAAGTATTATTTACCAGCTTACTCAGTGGAACAAACACTAGGCCAGATATTGCATTAGTATTAATATTATCAAATGACAAATGAGTCAAAATACTGTTATAACTTGATTAAACATGCAGCCTTCGATGTCAACTACAAAAGATGGAAAGTGTATTTTCCACTCTTTTGACAAGTGATAAGCCTATTTATTTACTACCCTAAATATGAATTATTTTGTTAGTTTAATTTTATTATTTGCATTTAGCATCGTTTAACTTGCTATCTGCTACTCTATTAGAAGAGACTTGTGACCCATTTTGAGTTGCAACCCACCAGTTGAGCACCACTGCAAAAGTGGACAGATGTAGTAAGTTGTCACAGTGGAACTTTCCATTACACTGACTTTTCAGCAAAATGTATACAGTAAAACAATTCTGAAACACACATCACGCATGCACGCACACACACACACACACATCTTTAAAAGAGTGTAATGTAAAAAATGTGTAAAACAATTTTGTATGCAATAATGTATTATTGCGTACCGTTGTTTACTGCTAAAGCGAAACATTTTATGATCTTGGTATTTTAATTTGGAGGATAAATTAAAAAAAAAATTAATAATCTAATTTAAGGGGGTTTATAAGCGTGAAACCAGCATACAAACCCACTATAGGGAAAACACACATTTGCTTATCGAGACTTTTGACTCTTTTCGCTTTAGACTGAGATATATTCTTGTGTAACCCATTAAATTAGCTTTTCTCTTTACACCCTATTTATTTGTCTTTCTTCTCTTTCTTTGTCATAGGGGCTTTAACAGATGAATATGTGATTAAGTCTGTCTTGGGTTGGAGTGCATCTTTTAGTTTTAAGGTTACAGGAAACACAAAGGTAATCCAGGCAGAATTAAGCAGGTGTCCAAATCAGAAGGTTTTTGTGTTCAGCCCTAAGTTTGGACTCACTATCTTGGACAGCAACTATACTAAACGTATTTCTGTGGAATCAAATCTCAGCTTTATACTGGAAAGAGTACAAGAGAGCGACTTTGGGACTTACTGCTATAAACTGGCCACTTTCCCAGACGGAGTCTGAATGGAAAAATTACGCTGGTGAAAGAGACAAAAAATGGTGGGAATATACCTCTTACGTATTAAGGCATCTTCTTCAACAATGCTCTTCATATAACACTAGGCATACTTTTGGTTAGATCCCAATATGCCAATTTTTGTTCCAACAAATGGCACTTTAAGGAATTATAAGTATAACCTATTTAACTATTGCCATGTTCACACCTATATCTGTGTATCGTTTTAGATTCAGAATAGAGTATGACACGTTTGTGGTGAGGAGAAAGCAGACAAGGTGTAATTGCACTTTTCTGTTGTGTTAACCCCTTAGTTAACCATTCTTGGAAACTAAACTATTTCACTTTTTAAAATCCCTGCTTTTTCAATAAATACACACACTGGCCACTGTTTCAGGTACACCTCTACACCTACTAATTTTATGCAATTATCTAATCAGCCAATCGTGTGGCAGTAGTGCAATGCATCAAGTCATGCAGATATGGGTTAGGAGCTTCAGTTAATGTTCACATCAACCATCAAAATGGGTAAAAATTTTGATCTCTGTGGTTTCAACCATGGGATGATTGTTGGTGTCAGACGGGCTGGTTTGAGTATTTCTGTAACTCCTGATCTCATGCACGACAGTCTCTAGAGTTTACTCTGAATGTGCCAAAAACAAAAAACATCCAGTGAGTGGCAGTTCTGAGGATGGAAACGCCTTTTGAAGAGAGAGGTCAGCGGAGAATGGCCAGACTGGTTTGAGCTGACAGAGAGGTAACTCAGATAACCACTCTGTACAACTGTAGTTAGTAGAATATCATCTCAGAATGCACAACATGTCAAACCTTGAGGCAACTGGGCTGCAACAGTAGAAGACCACATCGGGTTCCACTTCTATCAGCCAAGAAGAAAAAGTTGAGGCTGCAGTGGGCACAGGCTCACAGAACTGGACAGTTAAAGACTGGAAAACCTGACAAATCTTGATTTCTGCTGAGGTACACAGATGGTAGGCCCACTGCAGCCTCTGCTTTCTGTTCTTGGCTCCCAGAAGTGGAACTCAACGTGGTCTTCTGCTGTTGTAGCCATCACAGTATAGAGTGGTTACCTGAGTTACTGTAGCCTTTCTGTATGCATGATCCTATCTGGCCATTCTCTGTTGACCTCTCTCACTGGATGTTTTTTGTCTTTTTGCACCATTCTGAGTAAACTCTAGAGAATGTTGTGCGTGAAAATCCCAGGCAATCAGCAGTTATAGAAATACTCAAACCAACACGTCTGGCACCAAAAATCATGCCATGGTTGAAATCCATCTTAGTAGCGTGTTTACTTGTAATGTTTGACATACAGTGCTTGCATTAGACTTTCTCATCGTTCGTCATTTTGACGGACAGGGTCGTAAAAATTCCGTCATAATCTATTATTACCCGTCATTTTAATTTTCATATTTTAAAGATAATAAGACATTTAATAGATTTTATTTTCATTCACATTTTCATTTTTAATCATGAATTTACAGGACGAGCATATAGCAGATTATGTAATTATTTATTTATGAAGAGAACAGATGAACAACAGAGACACCACATGAAGCAGATGAATGTTTTTCCCCCACAGTGACAGCGGAGGCCACTAAAACACGACATATGAACAACGCGATATGACAAAAAACTAATACGATTAAAATATGAACAAAACACGTAAAAAATTAAACTAAAAATGTCTTCCTGTTCCACATCGATTTAAACGGGGTGCTCACCTGTGCGTGATCAAACGCATCAAGGGAGACTGATGCTGAGGTAATTTTCATTAGATTTTGCATCTTTGCCTCGGACAGACGACTTCTCGTGGCAGTTTTAATTTGGTTCTGGAGGCTGTACTCAGCGTCAAGCACCCCATTGCCCTCCATGCGACAAGAGTTGCAGAAAGCGTCACAGAGGGACGATTTTATGAGTTTGCCGTAAAAAGACGTGAGGTGTGCAAAAGAAACATTGAAAAAATTTATTTGGAAGAGAGAAAAAAAGCTTGCAGTTGCTTTGATAGCAGAAAGTAATAAAAAGACTCGTTTATGTTTAGGTCTAAGCATTTTCTTGATGAATTTAAATTAGTTAAATAACTGGGGTCTCTGATAGCCTATTCATAAACGATAAGTTAATCCATCCATCCATCCATCCATCGTCAACCGCTTATCCTGTGTACAGGGTCGCGGGGGGCTGGAGCCTATCCCAGCTAACATTGGGCGAAAACGATAAGTTAATATTTAATTAAAATAAATTATGAGACTATAAGGATCTACTCCAAGGATGACACTTGACCGCTGCCACAGAGACATTCAGTGTCTCTTCACAATTTTTTTTTTGGACAGTTTTTAAATATTTCTTGTTGCTTAGTAGGCCTACTCTCAAATACATTATTGGTGAAGCACAAACGAAAAACACTTTGGTGTGACGTCACTTCATAGACTTCAATGTATTCAGCAGTGCTGACGCGAGTCATGTGAAATACCCTTAATTTATATAAATATCACTCACTTTTGCACATTAATCATTGCTCTTCACAATCACAAAATTATGCTTTCAAAACGGCGGATTTCTCAGAAAGGTGAGGAGTTTGGATCCCCAAAATACTTATTTTTGTTTCATGCATTTATTTATTGTGTGGAATTTTATAATTTTCTATGGCACACCTGGCACTCTTTCACAGCACACTAGTGTGTTACGGCACAGTGGTTGGGAAACACTGCATTAACTGTAGGTCCTGACCCATATATGCATTATTTTATGCAGTGCACTGCTGCCACATGATTGTCTGATTAGAGAATTGCATGAATATGTCAGTACAGGTGTACATAATAATGTGGTTAGTGAGTGTAAATATCATAAACTGAAATCAAATGCATGATAAATGCAACCCTCTGACAAAATCTAACATGCAATACAATACAAAGAATGATGAGGGATGATATAAAAAAGAAGAAGAGTGTGAACAGTGAATTTATTTTTCAAGATTTGTTTTTCCTTCTCATTTGACAAATTGGTTTGATGTGGATTTTAATCGAGCGATGTTTGTTATTACTAACAAGAAAATATCAAAGATAGATAATAACACATTTATCAGTATTCAGACACAAATTACATATTTGTAATTGTTAATTTTCTCTCAGGTCACTCAGCTCTCTCAAAGCCCTCTGGTCTCCCCATCACGATGATAATCTCCTTGACCTGTGGCATAGGATTTGCAGTACTATGTGGAATCATCGCTGGAGTGGTTTGCTATAGGGTAATGGAGAACAAGTAAAGACAGTTCTCCTTCTGCCACTCACTCGACATTCTGTCGATGTAGTAACGCCCCGAAACACCTCAATCTTTGAGAAAAGGCCAATGGGAATAGGCGAGTGGAATTTGCATGCATATATAAGGATATAAAAGAAGGAATTCCAACTCTCATTCAGACATTTTCTTCGGAGCCGAGCAGTTGTGTATCAGTGAGTTGAATACAACTGCTGTTCCATTCACCTCTAAAAGAAGCGTATGCTGTTGGTTATACAGTGCATTCCAGCGGCTTTCTCTCCTTCTGCATGCCTAGTACAGATTACGCCCCTGGGCGCTTCAACAGCGCTACTAAGAGAGTATATTCCCTGTTTAAGAGCAATCACACTGACGTGAACGTAAAGATGCGTCTTTATAAAAAGGCCTCATGTGTCTGGGCAGCAATCACACTGAGGCAGCAATTGTGGATGGTTCATGTTCTCATTTTAAGAATATGACCATGGCAACGTTGTGGTCGTGGCTTTCCTACTTCCGGAGGAAAGCCACTGCAGCCACCCCAGCGCTGCGCCTTCTACCTACAGGTACGAGGCCGATCGGGCTGGTGCTGGAGGCGATTTGGGAAGTTCAATAGGCGTGGTCATGCCGGGTAAATCCCAACGGACCTCCCGTTCCCCAGAACACTCGTTTGTCCCTGTTGAGTTCCGAGATGAAACCAGCTAGCCTCATGGCCAACTTAGCATCTCTTTCGGGACTCGCGAGCTGGATGAGTTCTCGATCGCTACATCGGAGAGCGCACTGGAGATATCAGATGGCAAGGACTCGACTGGGCTGCCACCTTCGGGTCTGCCTGCCCAGTCTGAGGGCAATACAAAGCTGACCGCTATGCTTGCCTGGGCCGCTGTGAGTATCAGGTTGGACTGGAACCCTCCATCCTCCCCTGAGCCCTCGCGACTAGATGATTGGTTACTGGGTTCAGGGCGATGCTCACGGCCATGCCCCCCTCCCCCCGGTCCCTTTCTTCCCGGAAGTGCACGACGAACTGACGAAGTTGTGGAGGACACCTTTTGCTGCCCGAAACCGACTTCCAGGTTCGTCCGCCCTCACTACCCTCGACGGCGGGGTGGCACGCGGGTACACGGAGGTCCCTCAGGTGATTAAGTTGCACCTTCGCTCGCAAAATGCCGCCACCTGGCGGGATCGTCCGGCACTCCCCTCCAGGGCCTGTAGGACTACGTCGTCTCTGGCGACCAAAGCCTACAGTGCTGCTGGATAGGCCGCCTCTGCCACCAGTACAACAGGCCAAGGCACTGAAAGAGCTGCATATGGGTAGTCCTGACCCGATGTGCTGCAGGAGCTGTGCTCGGCGACTGACCTCACCCTCCGAGCGATGAATGTTACGGCGCGAGTGCTGGGGCAGGCAATATCCACCTTTGTGGTTCAGGAGCACCACCTGTGGGTGAATCTGGTCGAGATGAGGGAAGCCGACAAAGTTCGGTTTCTCAACGTGCCCATCTCCCAGATCGGCCTATTCGGCGACACTGTTGAGGACTTTGCCCAGCAGTTCTCGGCAGTGAAGAAGAAGACGGAGGCTATACAGCACATCTTGCCCTGGCACGGCTTAAGATCCCATTCCCTGTCTGCTCGCTGAGGGTGTCCCCCTGCAGCATCGAAAGCCCAGGCGGCTCCACCACAGCCCGAGCCCAGTTCTTGGCCCCAGCATAGAGCCCCTTGCAAAAAGCAGACGCTCCTTGATTTGGCGTTGCCTGCTCCCCCCTGCCATGAATCCCTACCCCCATGTATGTCAGACGCGATCGTCCCCTTAGTGCTCCTCTCCCGGAGCTTGGACGCATGGCTGACGCTTTCAAACCCGTCGCGGTGGCTGGCCAGGACCATCCAACTTGGCTATGCGATTCAGTTCGCCAGTCGCCCGCCCCACGCCTCACAAGCGAGCATGCGCAGTCAGTTACTGAAACATTTTCAGGGGCTCCTGGGGCATATGGCATCCTCTGCGGTGGTCACACTGCTCTGGTTGATGCATATGAGACCGCTTCAGCACTGGCTTCAGAGTCGAGCCCCAAGATGGGCATAGCACTGCGGCACACATCACGTGGCTGTTCTGCCACCACTTATTCAGCCATGGACAGACCTTGATTTTCTATGGGCAGGAGTTCCCCTACAGCAAGTGTCCAGATGCGTCGTGGTCACCACAGGCGTCTCCAAGTTGGGCTGGGGTGCCTGGACAGGACAGCGTAGATCTGTTCACTTCCCTGGAATCCTCCCACTGCCCGCTCTGGTATGCAATGATGGGAGCCCCCTTTGGCACAGATGCACTGTGTATGCAATGTTCCCGCCCGCAGTGGTAAACACGACCACTCATGCCAGGGCTCCTTCTACAAGGCAGCTGTATTCCCTGAAGTGGTGTGTGTTCGCTAAGTGGTGTTCTTCCCGTAGTGAAGTTCCCTAGAAATGTGCAATCGGGTCAGTACTTTCCTTCCTGCGGGAGAAGCTAGAGGGGCGGCCTGCTCCCATGCTAGTTACGTCGCAGGGATGTGGGGAACTACATGATGTCTTTTGGGGCGTTGGGGGAGTTTACATGCAGTCTGATGCACCAGCTATTATGCATGCAGCAGCTTTCTTGCACCTGCATCGGCAGTTCACGTAACACGGTTGTGGCATTTTTCAATAGGGACCCCTTGTGTGACTACATCGACACAACATTGAGTGAGTGACAGATGGGGAATGTCTCGGTTACTGTCCCTCTTGCCACAGTGCTGTAATAGACGCTGAAATGGCCGGGACCTTATCACGGCTCCTCAGCACAAATCCTGAATGAAAGTGGGCATTCCTTCTCCTTATATACCCTTAAGTTCAGGGAAGTGGCATGCAAAGTCCACTCGGCAATTCCCATTGGCCTTTTCTTAGAGATTGAGGTGTTTCGGGGCTCTCAAGAGTGACCCCTAATTTCACTACATCGACACAACGTTTCGTTCCCTTCATTGACATCCTGGCTTTAAAGTATGATGCAAGTAAAGCAAAGTCATGCAGACTTGAGCAGATCTTGTTGTAGCAAAGATTGCACTTTGTAACATATTTTGAAATAAAAAAATAGAAAGGTTAAATTAGCATAAAAGCCCCACAGTTTATCAAGAGATTGTGAGGGTGCAGAGGTGTTATGAAACATTTACATTTATGTTTAATCAAAGAATGACAAAACATTGGTTGTTATGTCCTAACATACTGAGTACTGAACTCTAACTCTAAATAAATACTAAAGACCACATTTCAAGCATTTGCCCCAGCAAATCTGACCCCTGTCTCTCCCCTTAGAAGAGGAGAAGTAAGTTGCAAACCCTAATGCACATTGCATTGCATCCTGGAAGCCTTCCTCACAGTCAAACTTCTGTCGTGCAGAAAAATCAAGACCAGCCCAGTAGCCCACGCAGACAGAGTGAAGAAGAGGCAGAGTATGATGACAACAATTACCTAAATGTTCCTTAACCTTGCCAACTGTACCTGTACTGGATACTGGATGCCTGTACTGGATGGCTTTTTATTTACTAAATTAATCACTGAATTCTGACAAACAGTGATTCTAAAAAACTGTGAAACATTCACACAAACTGTGAATGTTTGTGGACCAGTTGACACACACTCTCACACACACACACACACACACACACACACACACACACACACACACACACACACACACACACACACACACACACACACACACACACACACACCTGCATCCCCTAAGCATTCTGGTCATTTTTGACCCGGTAGAGGTAAATCATTATTTTTAAATACCACCAAGTTTTTTGTACGAGAACCAAACTTTGTGACTTGGTCAAGACTACCAAAATTCACATAATTATTTTAGACATAAGAACATAAGACATTATTTACGAGATTTAACCATTTTTATCAAACTGTTACATCTTTTACGTTCCTGGGTCAAATCAACTGTGGCTTTATGCATGATATTATGCATATACAGTTGAAGTCAGAAGTTTACATACACTTAGGTTGAAGTTATTAAAAAACTTTTTAACCACTCCACAGATTTAATATTAACAAACTACAGTTTTGGCAAGTCGTTTAGGACTTGTGCATGTACTTTGTGCATGATATGAGTAATTTTTCCAACAATTGTTTACAGAGAGATTGTTTCACTTTTAATTGACTAGACCACAATTATAGTGAGTCAGAAGTTTACATAAACTAAGTTAATTGTGCCTTTAAGCAGCTTGGAAAATTTCAGAAAATTATGTCAAGCCTTTAGACAATTAGCCAGTTAGCTTCGAGTAGGATGTGTACTGAAATGGAGGTGTAGCTCTGGATGTAATTTTAGTCCTACCTTCAAACACAGTGCCTCTTTGCTTGACATCATGGGAAAATCAAAAGAAATTAAAATCAGCCAAGACCTCAGAAAAAAAATTGTGGACCTCCACAAGTCTGGTTCATCCTTGGGAACAATTTCCAAATGCCTGAAGGTACCACGTTCATCTGTACAAACAATAGTATGCAAGTATAAACACTGTGAGACCACGCAGCAATCATACAGCTCAGGAATGAGAAGCATTCTGTCTCCTAGAGATGAATGTAGTTTGGTGCGAAAAGAGCAAATCAATCCCAGAACAACAGCAAAGGACCTTGTGAAGATGCTGTAGGAAACAGGTAGACAAGTATCTATATCCACAGTAAAACGAGTCCCATATCGTCATATGGGCTGCTCAGCAAGGAAGAAGTCAATGCTCCAAAACCACCTTAAAAAAGCCAGACTACAGTTTGCAAGTGCACATGTGGACAAAGATCTTGTCCTCTGGTCTAATGAAACAAAAATGAAACTGTTGAAATGGTGAGGCTTGCAAGCCGAAGAACACCATCCCAACCGTGAAGCATGGGGGTAGCAGGATCATGTTGTGGGGGTTCTTTGCTGCAGCAGGGACTGGTGCATTTCACAAAATAGATGGCATCATGAGGAAGGAAAATAATGTGGATATATTGAAGCAACATCTCAAGACATCAGCAGGGAAGTTAAAGCTCAGTCGCAAATGTGTTTTTCAGAAAGGACAATGACCCCAAGCATACCTCCAATGTTGTGGCAAAATGGCTTAAGGACAACAAAGTCAAAGTATTGGTGTGGCCATCACAAAGCCCTGACCTCAATCAGAAAATTTGTTGGCAGAACTGAAAAAGCATGTGCGAGCAAGGAGGCCTAAGCAGTTCTGTCTGGAGGAATAGGCCAAAATTTCAGCAGCTTATTGTGAGAAGCTTGTGGAAGGCTACCCAAAACGTTTGACCCAAGTAAACAATTTAAAGGCAATGCTACCAAATACTAACAAAGTGTAAGTAAACACTTCCAGACAGAACTGCTGTAACTGAGTCAGGTTTGAAAGCCACCTTGCTCTCACACGCCTTTTCATTTCTGCCCAAACATTTACTATCGGATTGAGGTCAGGGCTTTGTGATGGCCACACCAATACCTTGACTTTGTTGTCCTTGACCCAAGTAAACAATTTAAAGGCAATGCTACCAAATACTAACAAAGTGTAAGTAAACTTCTGACCACTGGGAAAGCTGAAATAAATAATTATCTCTACTATTATTCTGACATTTAACATTCTTAAAATAAAGTAGTTATCCTAACTGATCTAAGACAGGGAATGTTTTCTACGATTAAATGTCAGGAATTGTGAAAAACTGAGTTTAAATGTATTTGGCTAAGGTGTATGTAAACATCTGACTTCAACAGTATTTTCACAAATTTATGAATTCGATTTTTCTTTAAATACTTTATTTACATTTATCCTCTTTCCCATGCTCTCACACACTTTTCTGTCTCATCTTTATCTTGTTTACAAACATGCACACACATACATATACAGTCTCAAGCACACACACACACAGAACTGACAAAACAGATTTAACAAACAAAACAAATAAACTATATCAAAGGAAAAGCTGCCTTTAGGGAGGTGTAGCAAGAGGAAAAGTTAAAGCATACATAATCTGAATAAGGGTAGAAGGAAGAAAAGTCAACATTTTACTCTGCCATTCTCTACAGACTGATCTGATAATGAACCAGCATGTAGCATAATCACATATACATTTTCAGCAGTTCATGCAATAAACAGAATGCATTTATTTAAAAAACATTTTATACAAGTACAGATGTTGTGTAGTTGCGGTATATAGTTGTTTTGATGTTGTTTGGTTGGAATAAACTGTTTGATTCCGTAGATTATGTCTACTGAGTTGTTTTTCAGCAGTAATGATACATTTAATAATATGGAAGTTATTAGGAGAATTACAAGACATTCTCACTTTAAATATTTATATACATTTAATGCATTGTTATATTCAAATGAAATTTCATTTAAACCTTGATAGAAAAAATATCTTCACATGTATGACACTTTTTTAGCTGTAGTTAATGTATATTTTGAAATGTTAAAGAATTTCTAAATGTTTTAATAAAAATACTGACCTCATACATAATAACATTTCTATTTTTCAGTATATTTTTACATGTATGAACAGCTAAGATAACAATGAGCTAAAATATGGTTTTTGAACTGGATTATTAATGATTTATATGCTTAAAACTCCACCGGGTCAAAACTGACCCGTGAATGCAAAAGGTGTATGCAGATTTTGAAGGCAATAGGAGGGTTAAGTAGTCTTGAGTCTTATTTTTATATTAATTCTTATTTGTAATGTTTTGCATTTTCTCTGTTTTTTTTTTCTCCTTTTTATGCAGCCATTAAATATATGTTTTTTAACATCAAAATAACATAAGGGTAGACCGAAAGAAAAGACAGAAAGATAAACTTATGTTTTACTGATCATGTGACTATTATTCATCAGTTAAATGACCCCTTACTCATTTCATGGAAAAAAAATATATAAAATCCTGTTATTTGATTAAAAAAATTGTTGAAATAAAAATGTTAATCTGTAAAAAAAATAAAAATAATAATAAAAAAAATAATAAAATAATAAAAAAGTGTTATTAATTTATTTTCGATTACAATTATAAATGTCAATTTTATGGAATTTTGTTATGAAATGTAGACATGTAAATCTTAAAAATAAAAAAAAAATAAAAAAATAAAAAGTGTAGATGTTGCCAAATCTAAATAAGGTTGCACTCAAACGTTTAACTCTACAAAGTCAAATGTGACACATTTTACTGTGTACCAAAGCACTAGACTTTCTTAAAAAGTCACAGATTTATTTATTTTTTAAGAGAAGATGTTTCTGGAAAGTTCAGTTTCAGTCATTGATCTGGCAGTCTACCAAGTTGCATTGCCCTTTATTGTTCAGATGGTGGCAGTGTTGAAGGAAAGTACGTCAAGCCATTGATGGACATTAGTTCCTTATTTCCACAACTCCTACAAGAATAAACATTAAAATGTTCCTTAACATAAAACTGTCATAAAATAAATAATACACCAACATGACATTTTTTTTTTTTTAATTAATAAAAACAAATCATGGACAGATGTGTATGTTGCTTAGGGTCCCTGTCGAACAACATACATACACCTATTAATGTTTTAATAGTTTTGTGAGAAAACGTTGAGCACAATTTTTGAGATTATTTACATAAATAATTGAATTGGGGGTCTACAAAGAAATGTCAGTGGCTGTATTATGGTTTTGGTAACTGTTGGGGGTTGTGTTGAATAAGTGATGTCCTGCATTAACCAAAACCTCTGTTATGACACCATATTATACTGTATATATAAATATGACTCACACACAGAATGCCATCATTAGACACTAGCACTTTGAATAAAATTGATAATGAAGATAATAAGAAAATGTATTTTAACATTTTGTAATTGTAATAATGGAATGGACTTGAGTTGCAGAACCATTCCATAATGCAGTTAGAATGAAAAGACTGATTTGGGTAAAAAAAAAAAAAAAATTTGTCTAAATCTTTATTTTTAAAAGTTTTTTTTATTTAATAATTTATGTGAAGACTTTTTCTCCAGGGAAATGTTTAGTTACTATCCATACTGCATCTTATCTGTGCTCTCCTCAAGCTTAAAGGCGCAAACTTTACTTTCATGCAGTGTGTTAAAATTATGAATCTGTTGTTGCACTTAACTGAGAGCAAAAAGGTTGTAAACTGAGATATAAGACAATTTGTCACATGTGGCTTTGAAATTTAAACACCAATATCAGAAGCTATTATCCAACACTAAGAAGTACAGTGTGTAGGCCTACATATCATATACAGTTGAAGTCAGAAGTTTACATACACCTTAGCAAAATACATTTAAACTCTTTCTGACATTTAATCATAGAAAGCATTCCTTGTCTTAGGTCAGTTAGGATCACTAATTTATTTTAAGAATGTTAAATGTCAGAATAATAGTTGAGAGAATTATTTATTTCAGCTTTTATTTCTTTCATCACATTCCCAGTGGTCAGAAGTTTACTTACACTTTGTTAGTATTTGGTAGCATTGCCTTTAAATAGTTTAACTTGGGTCAAACATTTTGGGTAGCCTTCCACAAGCTTCTCACAATAAGTTGCTGGAATTTTGGCCCATTCCTCCAGACAGAACTGCTGTAACTGAGTCAGGTTTGAAAGCCTCCTTGCTCTCACATGCCTTTTAATTTCTGCCCAAACATTTACTATCGCATTGAGGTCAGGGCTTTGTGATGGCCACACCAATACCTTGACTTTGTTGTCCTTAAGCCATTTTGCCACAACTTTGGAGGTATGCTTGGGGTCATTGTCCTTTTAGAAGACCCATTTGCGACTGAGCTTTAACTTCCTGGCTGATGTCTTGAGGTGTTGCTTCAATATAATCCATATAATTTCCCTTCCTCATGATGTCATTTATTTTGTGAAATGCACCAGTCCCTCCTGCAACAAAGTGCACCCCCACAACATGATGCTGCCACCCCATGGTTCATGGTTGGGATGGTGTTCTTTGGCTTACAAGCCTCACCCTTATCCTTCAAACATAATGATAGTCATTATGGCCAAACAGTTACATTTTTGTTTCATCAGACCAGAGGACATTTCTCAAAAAATTAAGATCTTTGTCCCCATGTGCGCTTGCAAACTGTACTCTGGCCTTTTTATGGCAGTTTTGGAGCAGTGGCTTCTTCCTTGCTGAGCAGCCTTTCAGGTTATGTTGACGTTTTACTGTGGATATAGATACTTGTCTACCTGTTTCCTCCAGCATCTTCACAAGGTCCTTTGCTGTTGTTCTGAGACTGATTTGCACTTTTCACACCAAACTCTGTTCATCTGGAGACAGAATGTGTCTCCTTCCTGATGGCTGTGTGGTCCCATAGTGTATATACTTGCAAACTTTTGTTTGTACGGATGAACGTGGTACATTCAGGCATTTGGAAATTGCTCCCAAGGGTGAACCAGACTTGTGGAGGTCTGCTATTTATTTTCTGAGGAGTTGGCTGATTTTTATTTTCCCATGATGTCAAATGAAGAGGCATTGAGTTTGAAGGTAGGCCTAAAAATACATCCACAGGTACACCTCCAATTCAGTACACATCCAATCAGAAGCTAATTGGCTAATTGTCTAAAGGCTTGACATAATTTTGAGTTTTCCTATCTGCTTAAAGGCACAGTTAACTCAGTGTATGTAAACTTCTGACCCCGAAACGTCTAATATAGTCAATGAAAAGTTAAACAATCTGTCTGTAAAATATTTTTGGAAAAACTACTCATGCCATGCACAAAGTAGATGTCCTAAATTACTTGCCAAAACTAGAGTTTGCTCATATTAAATCTGTGGAGTGGTTACAAAATTTGCTTTAGTGACTTTAACCTAAGTGTGTGTAAACTGACTTCAACTGTACTTGTTCAAATAAAAGAGTCATATGAAACAAAATTCACTGATTATTCTTTAAAATGCTTAGAAGGAGAATTTTCTCTTTCAACAGGCTATGTGTTTTCATTTTGATTTCCCATATTTGCTGTTTCAACATGTTGGCTTGGGTCACATTTTGACATGCTGTCAAATGCTTCTTTGTTTAATGCATGTAGCCTACCTGAACAACAAACACAAAGAAACAAAATAAAAATGGGAAATTAACACAGAACAGAGACATGCAATAATATTAAAATATAATAGGTCTATAAATAAATGTAGGGAATTATATCCAGTGCCAGCAGAGCATTGAGATAACTAAATTAAGTATGGTAAATTAATTATATTAGTTTACTTTTATATCATATATTATAAACAGTAGCTTTAAAAAGTAGCAATATAATTGGCAACGGCTTTTCGTATATATACATTTTAAACCCGATATTCAAAATTATCACTGTATTCCTGTAATGATTTATGGGTCATGTGGTGCTGCTGCTGGATCACTTGGGTGAATGAAGGAGATTTTTTCTCTGGTTCATACATAAGAGAGAGGATTGGCTGAAAACAGTAGCTTGTCATCAACCTCAGCTAATAAGAGGCAGCGTCTACGGTCAGCCAAGCTTTAAAAGCCGTTTGTTAGTTTCACTCGCCTGTTTAATGTGAGTATATTGTTCTTATTTTGGGAAGTGTGTCATTTGTGAGTGCGTATTTATCTACCTAAAAAACATTTTAAATGTTTTTATTTTATTTTATTTATTTATGTAAATATGCACCTTTGTATAGGATATATCAGCTTTGCAGTAACATAATGGCAATATTAATTGTCCTCCGTTTGTTTTGACCTTTACCTAAGAGGTTTATATGAATGTTTTATTGTCTAGTAAAACTTGAAATGCTGCACATTTGTTTACAAAAATTCAATTAAAAAAAAAAATTTTTTTTTTTACTTGTGTGTGTGTGTATATATATATATATATATATATATATATATATATATATATATATATATATGAATGACTGAATTGATGTCACTGTACTATATATATATATTAGTACTGTGACACCAATTCAGTTCGAGTCTTATTTTCACCTATCAACAGTTGTGCACGGAGGATTATGTTGTTTGCTTCCGTCCTCACACTATGCATTAGTGCAGTGTTAACTGCTCCAAGCTTAGACCATCAGTTAGAAGACAACTGGCATCTGTGGAAGAGTTGGCATGGAAAGAAATACCATGAGGTCTGTAGTGTTTGTAACCAAACATCAAATTCAATTGACCTATTCATATAAATGTGTGCTATGGAAGAACTAAACAGTGTTAAACTGGTAACAAACTGAATCTGCATTGTCATGGCACACTAGTGATTGCACAATGATAGATGTGTGTTGTGTGTTGTGTCTTTTTTTCTTTCCCCCTCAGAAAGGGGAGACGTGGAGGAGAATGGTTTGGGAGAAGAACTTTAGAAAAATTGAGCTGCACAACCTTGAGCATTCCATGGGCAAACACACCTACCGACTGGCCATGAACCAGTTTGGTGATCAGGTGAGTTCCTTAATATGTCTGGGTTATTGCAAGCATGGATAAGTAATTCTGGGTTGATTTAATTTTAAAGTGTAATGTTCAGAGGCAGTGTTCTTGAGCTTGTTTTCATCCTTTGTCTCACAGACAAATGAAGAGTTCAGGCAGACAATGAATGGTTACAAGCACAACCCCAGACAGAAATCAAGGGGCTCTTTGTTCATGGAGCCCAGCTTTTTTGAGACTCCACAACAGGTTGACTGGAGGGAGAAGGGCTATGTCACCTCCGTCAAAGACCAGGTATGACTACAGCAGTGAGCCCCCACATTAACAACGGCTTTACCAATGTCACTCTTTTGCTTTTCAGTTCCAAGTAATCTACATCTGCTGCAACTACATTGAATATGCTATTAGCCTTACCAGTCACATGTGGTAAACCCAATTTGCTCAAATCAGGAATATTTCATCAGACTGGTTTCTAGATGTTATTTTATTATCTATGAAATGGAGTCCTTTGCAAAAATGGATCTGTCAACATTTGTAAAATCATACTTTGTGTGTTTGTTCTTTGTTAAAGTAGTGCTGGTTTAATTCTAGGGCCGGTGTGGATCTTGCTGGGCTTTCAGCTCTACAGGGGCCTTGGAGGGACAGCTGTTCCGTAAAACGGGTAAACTAGTTTCTTTGAGTGAACAGAACTTGATGGACTGTTCCAGGCCGGAGGGCAATCATGGCTGCAATGGAGGTCACATGGACCAGGCCTTCCAATATGTTCAGGACAACAATGGACTGGATTCTGAGGAGTCCTACCCCTACCTTGCAAAGGTAAGAATTGTGTGGTACTACTTGCTTGTAATGATGCATGCTGTTGTCATAATGGTACTATTAAGAGTCCTATCTTTGAAGGATCTTGTAACTTGTACAATAAGTCCATCTATTGCTTCCCTCTAACCCCCATAACACTAACTGGCCATTTGAATGGGCAACTCCAGATGAAGTGTATAATGTACTGTCCCATTTATTTTTGCTTCTAGGATGATCAGCAATGCCACTATGACCCCAGATACAGTGCTACGAATGACACTGGTTTCGTGGACCTTCCCAGTGGTAAAGAACATGATCTGATGAAGGCTGTTGCAGCTGTTGGTCCTATAGCTGTTGCTATTGATGCTGGTCATGAATCCTTCCAGTTCTACCAGTCTGGTGAGTGTTATCGGGCCTTTTCATTTTAAACCTGTTAAAGACAATTATGTTGGTTGCACTACTATCACATTTTTGCAATTTCAACATTATTTCCCTAACATCTACTCTAGGCATCTATTATGAAAAGGAGTGCAGCAGTGAAGAACTGGACCATGGAGTTTTGGTGGTTGGTTATGGAAATGAAGGTGCTGATGTTGCAGGGAGGAAATACTGGATCGTAAAGAACAGGTATGCTCTTCAAGGGTGCATTTCCACTGTCCCGAAAAGAACAATTACATGTGTATAAGTCTTGCTTGGGGTAGGAAAAAAACTCTTAAGGGCACAGCCTTACAATGGAATCTATTAATTTAAATCAATTTCCTTTATTAGCTGGACTGAGAAGTGGGGTGACAAAGGCTACATCTACATGGCTAAGGACCATAATAACCACTGTGGCATTGCAACATCTGCTAGCTATCCCTTGGTGTAATGCCAGTGGACTGTTCTCCGCATGCTCAAAATGCTAGGACAAGGCTATTACTTTCATTGTTTTAAATGCTCTTTTTAGTTTGAAGCTACCTGATGTTTGAATTTGTATTAAGTATTGTGAATGCATTTTAGGACTCTTAATTGATGTGATTTGTCCAAATACAATTTTTGCTGTTCTTTTGTACAAAGACTTTCTACAAATACTTAATGCACTGTTTATTTTAAATGTTGATCTACACTCACTGAGGACTTAATTAAGAACACCTGTACACTCACATATTCATGCGATTTCTAATCCGCTAATTGCGTGGCTCCAGGTGTTTTCGTTAATGTTCACAAAGACTATGGTAACTCCGATAATCACTCTAAACAATTGTAGTGAGGAGAATATCATCTCGGAATGCACAACTCCTTGAGGCAGATGGGCTTCAACAGCTGACGGCAGTACGCTCTGTGAGTACCATGAGACTGACCTGAGAAAAATTGACTCTCAGAATATTTCACCAATCATGAAACGTGTCTCGCATTTCTGTTGGCAGTTTAAAAGAACAGGCAATGCCCAATTTGTGAATTAATAATTATTTTGAGTCTGTTCTTTTCAGTGAATTGGCCAAACAGGCTTGCAAGACGGTCTTAATCGAGTCGTGATTCAGTACAATTCGTTCAGAGCACTCTCATTGAATCACTTGGAGCGGTTTCTCACACAGGAAAAATGTATCTATGTTTACGAATAGAGAAAAAACACAGCGCTGGATATAGTGTAAATGTACCTACAGTCATTTGAAACAAAGGCTGTATTTTTGAGAGGTAACTTTGAGAAACTTCAGCTAGTGCTGCGTCATGTGAACAAGGGTTCAAAACGAATGCATTTTTGCTCGCGCTGTTCTTCAATTGTCTTTCATGTAATCATTCGCTAGATGGACATCTTTTGACAACAGCGTCACGTTTCACTGTGTTTTTAGCATCTCTCACGCAAGCACTGCATTTTTAGGCGCTGTGTCAAGTTAAAAAGAACAACTACAACTGATTAAAAACGAGTCTCGTGACACTTGCGTTCTGCTCTTCGTTGTGGTGCTGTTTTTTTTCTTTTTTTTTTTTTTTTATAAGCGCGAAAACTCATCTGTCTGAACGGTTACTGGAATAAATGCTACTCGTCTCGTACTCAAGAAAATAAAACGCTGCTTATCTCAGTCACCTGAATTTAACGCTTTGGTATTGCTTTTTGTAACAACATCCAAATCTGTTGCCCGGACCCTCCTAGACATAAGGTTTATTAGGCCCATTTCTGTGCGTACCCTCAGATTAAATCCTGCAGGCGCCCCTGGGCTACAACATCAGGAGACCACATCGGGAAATTATTAGGACCTCAGTGAGTGTATATTACATATGACTTTCGTATACATGCCCGGTAAATGGGATTAATATTACATATTGGTTTTGACATTAGACTGGCCGTTTCTCTATACCAAGTAGGGAGTACTTGATGACGTCACCATCTCGTCTTGGAAATACGTGACTACTCTGGTTATCTTCACTGTAATGTGTATTTACAATAAAACTAACTATGATATAAACAACCCTGCCTCTTTTTCTTTGAAAAATATTAATAAGTATGTAGTTAAAATATCAAAAGCCAGTGATGGGGAAAAATAATGAATAGAGAAACAAAATGAATGCAGTTTAATATTGTATTTAGTCTTTAATATTTTAGAGGTGTGTGTGTGTGTATGTATCAGCTGTAGTTTGTAGTGCTGTTGAACTGTACTGGGTTATACTTGCAGGTGTTTCTAATATTTAGCTTATCCTCATTCATAAATGAGATGGACAAATACATCTCAAAAACAGATTACATATAAAATCTTAACCTCAGGTTATAATGTTCAAATTTATTGCAGGGCTGTTGTATTAGACTACATTAGATTTATCTAGGTCTACCTAGTAAACTGGCAAGTACTGGGGAGGTTTGACAGTTAATAATATTGAAATTGATTTGCCTACATTCCACATACATACCTGCCATTTGTCTTCTTGGTACTCCAACATCACAAGGTTAATACTCCGTCTGACAGGCTTTGTACAGTTGGGTGCACAAACATCACTATACACCGGATTGGGAGGGTTATTTTTTAAATGTATTCCATTACAGATTACAGAATACATGCTGTAAAATGTAATTTGTAAATATTTCAGTTAAATTACTTAGAAACTTATTCTAAATTATTTGGATTACTACTTCAGCACTGGTAGATGTTTTCTCTTTTTTTTCCCCCTTTTTTTTTTCTATAACAACTCAGTGACCTAAATATCTTATGCAGTGTTGTTTCTAAAACAAGATCAATCAATTTGATATTGTTTTAAGGATGTGTTTATATTTTTTACAGGAAAACGATACAAAAATTATCAAGACTATAATTTTTGCCCTAATATCAAATGTCTTACTAGAAAAAATGTATTATAATCTAACGTGAATTTTCTTGATTAAAAAAAAAATATGATCATGCTTGGTAACACGTGCATGTAAAATGGCTAGAAATGGCATTTTAGCTTTGCATAAAGCTGACCATTTACACAAGATTTATTTCTATTTCTTCTGCTCCAACATACTTAAAACTTCTCAGTCTGCTCGTATGAATGTAATAAATCCTAAGAAAGTGTTTCACCGCTGTTAAAATGCACTTTGGATCCCATCATTTGCATAAATGTTTTCCATCTGTAAGGACTAAATATTAAATGAAACAAATGACAATAAAATGCAAAGTAATCTCTTCAGTAATCAAAATACCTTTTGAATGTAACTGTATACTAATTACCAATTATTTAAAATGTAACTTTAATGGAATAGTTACTTATATTTTGTATTAATCCCATTACATGTATTCCATTTCTCCACAACCCTGACATTAATGCCAGTTCCTGTACCTCATCTGTGTCCTGTACCCCAGTCATTAACCAGGACAGACTACAACACAAACAGGACATTTCATGTCTTTGATACAGAAATATTGTAGTGTCTGTATATAGACTTGTTAAAACCATGTGATTTTATTTGCAGGTGACGTGTGTTTTGGATGTGACCCTCTCTATGTTGTTTGTAGTACTCGGACCTAGGGCTGTCAAATAAAAATGTGAATGTTCATCAAATTTAATAAAATAAATGCACATTGAATTTTGTATGTGTGTTAAGCACTGACGATGACTTTAGATCGATCGCATTCTTGTTCTACAAAAGGCTACATTAGCGCAAAAAAATATACAGTTTAACAGAAAGCATGTGTCTCATTATGCTTTTAAATTTCTTTTTAATTAGACACAGCATCTAAAAAACAGCACTCGCTTAAGACGCTTAATAAAAAAACAAATACGTTCGTCTAACGCATTTACACAAAAAAACAAATATGGATATCTGTAAAAACCTCCTGTGAACAGCCCCTTACAGTTGGTGAAGGTACTTTGCCGTTGGCATCTTGCTCTCATAAATGTTTCTCAGATTAAGCTATCCATCCATCCATCTTCAACCGCTTATCCGAAGTCGGGTCGCGGGGGCAGCTGCTCCAGCAGGGGGCCCCAAACTTCCCTATCCTGAGCCACATTAACCAGCTCTGACTGGGCTGACCTCGAGGCGCTCCCAGGCCAGTGTGGAGATGTAATCTCTCCACCTAGTCCTGGGTCTTCCCCAGGCCTCCTCCCAGCTGGACGTGCCTGAAACACCTCCCTAGGGAGGCGGCCAGGGGCATCCTTACCAGATGCCCAAACCACCTCAACTGACTCCTTTCAACGCAAAGGAGCAGCTGCTCTACTCCGAGCTCCTCACGGATGACTGAGCTCCTCACCCTATCTCTAAGGGAGAAGCCCGCCACCCTTCTGAGGAAGCCCATTTCGCCGCTTGTACTCAGCGACCTAGTTCTTTCGGGTCATGACCCAACCTTCATGACCATAGGTGAGGGTAGGAACGAAAATTGATCGGTAGATCGAGAGCTTTGCCTTCGGCTCAGCTCTCTTTCGTGACAACGGTGCGATAGAGCTGAGTGCACATCGCCCCTGCTGCCCCGATTCTCCGCCAACCTCCCGCTCCATTGTCCCCTCACTGTGAACAAGACCCCGAGGTACTTGAACTCCTTCACTTGGGGCAAAACCTCATTCCCTACCTGGAGTACGCACTCCATCGGTTTCCTGCTGAGAACCATGGCCTCAGATTTAGAGGTGCTAATCCTCATCCCAGCTGCTTCACACTCGACCGCTGCTTATCCAGTGAGAGCTGAAGGTCACGGACCGATGATGACATGAAGACAACATCATCTGCAAAAGCAGCTGATGAGATCCCCAGCCCACCGAACCAAGCACACCTTCCCCACCTCGACTACGTCGATATCCTGTCCATGAATATCACAAACAGGATTGGTGACAAAGCGCAGCCTTGGCGGAGACCAACCCCACATGGAATGAACTCGACTTTGTGCCGAGGACCCGACACAGCCCTCGCTTTGGACGTACAGGGATTGGATCGCCCTAAGAAGGGACCCCCCACCCCGCACTCTCAAGAGCACCTCCCACAGTCTCTCCCGGGGACCCGGTCATACGCCTTCTCCAGATCCACAAAACACATGTAGACCGGATGGGCATACTCCCAGGCACCCTCCAGGATCCTTGCGAGAGTAAAGATCTGGTCCGTCATTCCACCCACCAGGACCTAAAACCGCATTGTTCCTCTTCAATCTGAGGTTCGACAATCGGCCTAACCCTCCTCTCCAGCACCTTGGAGTAAACTTTACCAGGGAGGCTGAGAAGTGTGATACCCCTGTAGTTGGCACACACTCTCTGATCCCCTTTTGAAGAGGGGAACCACCACCCGCTCTGCCACTCCTTAGGTACTGTCCCAGATTTCCACGCTAATGTTGAAGAGGCGTGTCATCCATGACACCCCTCCACATCCAGAGCTTTCAGCATTTCTGGTCGGATCTCATCAATTCCTCGGGCTTTGCCACTGCGGAGTTGTTTGACTACCTCAGTGACCTCCCCAGGGAAATAGAATCTGATCCCCATCATCCTCCTGCTCTGCCTCTACCATAGAGGGCGTGTTGGGATTTAGGAGTTCTTCAAAGTGTTCCTTCCACCGCCCAATAACCTCCTCGGTTGAGGTCAACAGCGCCCCATCTTTGCTGTATACAGCTTGAATGGTTCCCCGCTTCCTCCTAAGGTGGCGGACGGCTTTCCAGAAGCACTTTGGTGCGGACCTAAAGTCCTTCTCCATGGCTTCTCCGAACTTTTCCCACACCCACTGCTTTGCCTCCCTCACGGCCGAGGCCGCAGCACTTCGGGCCCTTCGGTACCTTGCAACTGCCTCCGGAGACCTCCGGGACAACAAATCCCGAAGGCCTCTTTCTTCAGTCGGACGGCTTCCTGACCACCAGTGTCCACCACGGTGTTCGAGGGTTACCACCCCTTGCGGCACCTAAAACCTTGAGGCCGCAGCTCTCCACCGCTGCTCGGCAATGGAAGCTTTGAACATTGCCCACTCGGTTCAATGTCCCCAACCTCCGCAGGGATGCCTGAAAAGCTCCACCGGAGGTGTGAGTTGAAGATCTCACGGACAGGGACCTCCTCCAAACGCTCCCAGTTCACCCGCACTACTCGCTTGGGCTTCCCAGGTCTGTCCAGAGTCTTTCCCCACCCCCTGACCCAACTCACCACCAGATGGTGAGCTATGAGTTTTCTAAATGCTTTGAACAGTCCCTGCCTGCAGTGCTCATAGTCTTTTTTTTCTTTTTTTTTTTTTTTTTAACAGAATGTTCTTTGCAATAAAATAACTGATGTATGGTTTATGTATTTAATGCTAATGATTAATATTAAATATTGGTTTTGACATTAGATTGGCCGTTTCTCTATACCAAGTAGTTCAGACTTGGCAAGTTCGGGAGTTCTTGAAGTCACCATCTTATCTTCACTAATGTATATTTACAATAATTTGAGCCACTTCAGACAAACTATTTATTTATTTCATGCACATTAGTTGAAAACAGAATGTTCTTTGCAATAATATGGTTTCTGTATGGTTTATGTATTTAATGCAACCTTCTTGTGGACTAAGGAAACAACGTCAATTTAAAAATCAGCTGACTATAATAATCAAATATTATTTGAATTTTGGAAATATTTAAGGTAAAAATTTGAATTTAGTTTCTCTGCCCAATTGACAGCCCTACACGGACCATGACTAATTCTCCCATTGTACAGCATTACAAATGACATTGTGTTGACCTTAATCATTTTAAGGTGATATTGGTTGTTGATGGTTTTATATATAAGAGATTTGGTCAGACAAGACTACTTGAATGTCAGAGCCAACAGTCGTACGCATTATTCATAAAGCAAAAGTGTATTTCAGTTAAAGGTGGGGTATGTGATTTGCAAAACGGCCGGCAGATTTTGAAAATACACAACTCATAATGTCCTACCTTCTCTCCTCCAACGCTGGCCCTGACTCCACCCATTCGAAAAACATGGACGCGCAATCATGCACGAGCGAAAACTCAGATGCGCGAGAGCGAGCCAGGCTAGCATAGGTTGGAGTTTCTGCATGACGTCACCATTTACCTGCTAAGACCGTCAACATGGCACAACATTCAGCGTTAAGTTGCACCAGATATTATTAACATTCAACAGTCACATAAATCATTAGTATTGTTAGAAAATTGATGTTTTTGAAATGTAAATATATATTGTATAAATATAAAATATATAAAAATATATTGGACGTCCTGGTTGTCACCGAAGTTTATGGCTAAATATAGGGCTGACCGATATAACGTTATCAGATGAGATTGTTATGCGCATCTCGTCAGTAAAGCACATAACATAAAGTGCATTCATTGATTAGTAAATCGCCATCAGCTGCTTTCAGATGGAGCGGCGTATACTACACAGAGCCGTAGTTCACTAACAAGATGGGCCGTGATAATGAAGGGTAAATTGCCCAGCTTGTCAGTGATGAACAGCTCTGTGTAGTAAATGCCGCTCCATCTGAAAGCAGCTGATGACGAACGGGACACGCGCGCCAGGGTGGTGGGGGGAGGGGGGCATGGTACGACCGTTTGATTGACACATTTTCTGTCCAATGATTCTAGATGGTCTTGAAAATGATCGGCTGGAGTTTTTCGAGTCCTGCCCGTTCCACAGATGATTAAATTGCTTAATTTTCATTTCAGTGCTTCTAATTTACAGCCAGTAAGTGGGTTAGGAATAGGATTTCAAGTTATTTTGAAAAAATGGTCAAAAAAGAAAATCACATACCCCACCTTTAAGTAACATAGGTGTTGATTTAAAATTGAGTTGTCTTTGGTGCTGCAGGTTACTTTTGCCAGAAATGTCCCTTGATTTGGAAATCTGTATTTCCTTGCTAAAGCGTGAATTTGACAAACCAAATAAATGTGCTAAAGGTAGCCACACATGCTGAACATGTGAACACCAGAGGTAAACAGGACTGACGTATCTGTATTTTAAAGTAGCCCATTACTGAAAATACATGGGGGTTTTAATGTGGATGCAAGTTGTTGCTGATTAACTGTTCTTGTAGATTAACTGCCCCCCACTTGTGCACAATTAAATGGAGCAGGAGGTATTTCCAGCAAATTAAGGCTAACTAAATTGAGATGCTAAATATTGGGTTATTGCTGATTTAATTTGTTGGAACGATGATTGTCCTTCCATGCTAATCTTTATCCAGTTACACAGCGCAAAGGAAAAGCAGAAATTCAGCGATTTAAACGATGACTAAAATGAATCTGGAATCATTAAACAACAATTTTCAAACTCCAGGATGTGCCTGCCCTATATGCAAAGCATTTTGATCTCATTACTAATTTGTTTACTTTTTTGTTTGTTTAAAACTGGAAGACCAGTATATTATACTGTATATTCTTAATTTGTTTTTAAATCTCATTCATCTTTTTAATTAATTTAAAATACAGTTACAAATACATTTTAATTTAATGACTAGCATCCCTTCTGTCGTGTTATCCACAACCTCAGTGCTTAATCCAAGACCATTCAGTTCTGTTACAGACCGTAGGGCAGTAGTGTCTTGATTTTATTATACTTATAATAAATATAAAATATATGCGCGTACGTTCATGCAAGAAGGAATAAATCTAGCAAACAGTTCAAATTGGCGTTAAACGATTGTTACTTTTATTTTTATAAACTGAAAGTTTCGGATGCCAGCACTCATTTTTTCGACCGATAGGCTAGATTTGGCGCCTTTTGCGCAAGACAGAGCTTTAAAACAAAGTTACCTCAGAAGACAATTTTCTTTTCATCTGTGAAGAGCCTATTTATTATTGAGCTTTTGTCAACTTCCATTTGATTATTCACACCAAAATGAGAAAATAACCAACTAGGTGCTGATGGGTAAATATTAGTATGTGAGAAACATTTTCTCACATTCTCCCTGTTACAGACACCCATGATATCCAGGGCCAAGCTGTGGAGAAAGTTTCAAGCAGATCAGTAAATGCTGATGTTAAAGGTGCTATATGTAATATTTTTACTGTACTAAATCATAAAATGACCATAATATGTCATTGGAGATTTAGGAAACATGCTAAGTTGAAATAATGGCATCTCCCATAACAATGCTACAGCTAGTATATTCTACTTTGAAGTTTCCATTCTGGGCCGGAATTTCTGTTTATGTTTTGGCCTGTGTGATCCCGCCCAATGGCCACTCACCAAAAGTATTTCAACACCACCGGGTTTCCAGATTTTAACACGTTTGCAGGCAAACAACACTACATGCTGCAGCAAAGGAAGTCAGCAAACGAACATAATCAGAGATAACAGATTCCACCCGACCTAAAAAGCCTCACCATCTGTCTACAAACCACCATGAAAAACAATGATAAATATTGGAGTTGCCTTTGAAAGATGGAGACAGCTAAAACGCAGAAATCTTTGCTGAGGATACTGAGTTGGCTAATTTGGGTGTCAACATTCACAACGTAGAGTCTGGGGCGGGGCAGACAACTCCAATATTGGACCGCAGTACCCATTTCAAACACTTGTTGTCATTCTTACATAAAGCACCTTTAAAGAAGAACGCCTTATGAAACAAGGACAAGCAAAGCAATGTATTCACACACACACACATCTTATATATATATATATATATCATTCTATAATCTATAATCTTACTATGCTACAGACTATCCAGGCTAACCTTTAACTAAAATAAACTTTCTTTTTTAATAAATGAATTCAACTTACTTAAGCTATCCATTTGAGGACAACTTGCCCTCAAACTACCATAGGATGGATAAGGTGGGGACACACACTTTGTTAGGTACTGAGATGTGTGTCATTTTGAGAAATGTCCTCGCTGCTGACTTTAGCGCGAAGACGTAGTGGATTGAATCCACTACATATTCGTTTTCCGTGACTTACTTGATGTTTTTAATGTGCATGCCCACAGCTACATATTATATTAGATTCTTTACAATATTATGTTATTTAGTTGTCAGTACAGCATATAGCCTATAGGTCTTCGCAGTTTTGTTTGACAGGTTATAATAGGCTAGTGGATAATTAAAAGTGAGTAGATTAACTACTGCTGGTAGACCTGTATCTATGTAAGTTTTAATGTTTAATAAATTCCTCCAAATAATAAATGTTTGTTTCTCTCTGGCAGCTTCAATGTTTGTTGTTTTTTAAAATACTGGATGTATGCAATGTTTTGTATTTTATCTCCACAAAACTACTCTACTTGTGCCGTATCATAATCGATCATTGCAGGGTACATAAAGATAAATGTTTTCATCTTTTTATACTTGTCATCTCAAGTAAGTCATATTTTTTAACAAGATATGTGTTGTCCATAATCCAACTTCGTTTTGGAAATAAAACTACTACCACTACATCATTGTGCTACAGTCTGCAGTGAGGAGCTCTTGGTTATTTTGGCAATGCTTCTTATAAAAAAGTGATGGCTCTCTTTAGTACAGATGTAGGAAAGACCACAACAAGCTCTAGATCAGTGGTTCTCAACCTTTTTTTGATGAACACCTGCCTAGTTCATTCCCTTAACCCCCCCCAAAAAGAAACAAAAGAAACAAACTTAAAAAAAAAAACTCAGTATTTGTATTATTTGCTTAATTTGATGCATTGCATAATTTTGAAGTTTTGTTAATAAATTCTGCAGGCTTACGCAACATGAATGTGAGACCAAATCTTGCGTTTCTTAAATTGAAGCAGATGGAGGGCTATATCTAGGCCCTATAAAATGAAAATGCAAAGACAAACTAATAATAAAAGTGATATTGTTATTATATTTCACAAATAATTGAAAAGACCAATAATATTGCATATTTGTTCCCACTTTAAATGCTCATTCTGCATAACAGCATTGATTTTGAGTTGGATGTAAATTTACTGGCATCAACAACAGTAAGGTTATCTATAACGTCTATAAAAAGTTAACACCTAATTTATGTTACTAAAGTATTCTAACAGTGTACCTGTGTCAGTTGGAACTCCTTTAATTTGATTCAAATTCTGTCATCTCTTGGAATTTCAAAAGTGATATTTTCTAATGGATGAGGATTATTAGGAAGCCATGATTGATAAGGGCCAATGGGGGGAATTTGGCCGGGACACTAGGGTTACACCCCGTACTCTTCAAGAAGTGTCCTGGGATTTTTAATGACCACAGAGAGTCAGGACATCAGTTTAAAATCTCATCCAAAGGACAGTGCCTTTTTACAGAATAGTGCCACATCACTATTCTTGGGCATTAGGAATAATAGGTGAGCAATCCCTGTTGGACTCCCTAATACCTCTTCCAGCAGCAACCTTAGTTTTCCCAAGAGGTCTACCAATCAGGTACTGATCAGGCTTAGCCCTGCTTAACTTTAGTAGTCAACCAGTCTTAGCAACAGGGTGATATGGCTGCTGGCAGATTTACCTGCAGTGGTATTTGTAACAAAACCATAGTAATCACATGGAAGCATGGATCTTCTTCACTACCGTGGTTAGATGAAATATAATTTCTCTAAAACAAATTATTGCATTTTTGTAATTACCAACAGTAGGCCTACTCTAAACATTTAAAATAATAAATGTAAACATTTAAAAGTTGTAGCAAAATGTATTATATTCCCTCACTCCCCTAATGTAGCCTAGACAAATTTAATAGAGCTAAAGTAGTGATTATGATAATATTTATTATGAATCTATTTCAGCCTAAAGTACAGTTAGTGTTGCCATAGTAAATTCAGGGGTGGTCATGTAGAATTCTGTGCCTAATTCAAATGGTTTCCGTGTCTCTCGCCGTGCTTCTCACTGGTTCTAATAGCACTTAAATGATCAGAGATGCACATTTAAGAACTTGAGAACAGTCTGTGAGTAAAAACACACCTGCTTTGTGCTCTCTCTGCTCTGTCCTTTTGAGCCTTATCCATCTACAGAGCCATACAGGTGCATTAGCGGAGGTTGTGACTTTTCCTGTCTATTTGACGCTGCTAAACCAGGTACTTCAGAATCAGATGAACCGCAGTACAAATGCATATCAACCCATATAATGGAGTCTAGATGCAAATTTTAATGCAAACACGAACTTGACAATAGATTTGATTAACATGACTGATAAATGCCCCCCATTTGTAACCTAACACCCCATGGCATCCTTTGAAAACCCACTGTGTAGTAGACTGTCCCTGTTGAGAACCCCTGCTCTTGATTCTAGAAGTTGAGTGTGCTGTCATGGAAAATGTCTGTAAAACCTACATGCTTAGTAGATCAATTTTCACCAAAAATATAATTTGCTGATTCTCTTTAACAACAATTAAAAGGTTACATGCTGTGACATTGATACAATGCTGCTTAGCTTGGCTTTGAAGTTTGAGCTGTAAACATGAGAGGTCATTGCATGCTGTGTGCACGCGTTACTGAGTAATTCTTAATCATGTGCTTGGCTTTGCCATTCCCATGCTGTCATAAGCAGCTTCTATTTTTAATTTCAGCCATCTTAAGACTTTTTCAACCTCGTAATCATGCTGTTTTAGCAATATGAGCCATTTCTTACAGCCCTGGCCTTGATGACGTTTTGTGATCAATTTCATTTTCTACTTGCTTTCTTTATCTTTCTTCTTGGTAAAAGTCAATGATGAGTCCATGCATGCCTGGACATATCTTTATTGCTGTTTAAGCAGTATAGAATTATGCTCTTTGCCATATAAAAAGTAAAAGTTATGGAGTTGATGTGGCATATGTTTATACAAAACTACTCTGCTACTCTATTTTTCCTGTTCCCTGGTAATGGAAGATCTTCCATTCCAACAATGACATTTGAAAAAGAAGTTCTACATTAAATATTTTATATTAAAAGAGAGTCCTCTGCTGGTAGAAACCTGTCTCAACAACAAAGAACCAAGCCTATGTATGACACACAGCAGAAAGAGTGTGGCTCCATACAACAATAGATCAGTCTTTTAATTGTATAGTACCAGTTCTAATTAGAAGGAATTTCTAGAAGGAATATAGGATTTAAACTGCATAAATAACACTACACAGTCAGATAGGGTGATTAGCATTTATTCCAAACATTTATCTCTAAAATTGAGGCTGACTGCTAACTGTAAATGTAGGCTTAGACATTTTCCATGTGTGCTGATCTCTATATATAATGTCTCATGTTGCATTGAATTGCTGGAAAAGAAAATATCCTTGCTCATTACACTGCCTATGACAAGGGGCAAGGATCAGAACACCTTCACACAAATTGCTTTTTTAAAACTGCAACAAGATAGCCCCCTGCTGGTACAAGCTAAAATACTTACATGAAAGAAATGCTACAAGTACAGAAAAGTTACTTAAAAATGACACATGACACCTCTCGTTGCTGCACATTTTTCCTTTTTGATGGTTGTTTTTTTATTTGCTTTCTATAGTAAATAATCCTTTGAGTACCCTTAAAAGAATTTAACTTTTGTTTAATCTTGTAGTCTACAATGCATCAGCATAAATATGATGAGTGAGAAATAGCTATTATTTTGTATTTTATTTTACTTTCTACTCACTGGTTAGAATACGATTTCTAAATTGTATTATAATATTTATTGTTATAATTAGGTGTCTGGCTAATATTTCTTCCAAATTTATTGTAGAGAGGAGTATTGAACATATTGGAGTGGTGGTGGCGTAGTGGCTAAAACACAGGGCTGTTAATCAGAAGGTCGCAGGTTTGAACCCCACGGCCACCACCATTGTGTCCTTGAGCAAGGCACTTAACTCCAGGTTGTTCTGGGGAGATTGTCCCTGTAATAATTGCACTGTAAGTTGCTTTGGATAAAAGCGTCTGCCAAATGCATAAATGTAAATGTAAATATTTCAGTGGTTGGCAGTATGTAAAATCAATGCACATGTTTGAGACCTTGGTTTAGTGACCTTAAGTTCTTTACTGTGGAACGGAATGACTGGAATTAAAACTATCAACAATCATATGAACATCATGAGCAGCCTGAGAATAGTCGACACTGTCAGTGTTGTTATAGCTTGTGCAATTTGACTGCACAATAAATATGAAAACTATGACCTGGGTTTTTGTGTGGCAGTGGCAAATTTAGCTACACTGGGCTTTTCTTAAATAGAGCGGGGAAAAATAACTGGAACACAATGAGGGAAAAGAAGTTTGTCAGACTTCATTAAGTATCAAGGGAACATCGCTGGAACTGGCAACGCAAAGCGCACCGGGCCTGTGTGCCATTAATCACGTCTGACAAGGAACCAGAGCAGGGGGCGTAGGGAGGGAGCACAGTATGCGGGTGCCGCTGCCAGCGGCTCTGTTTATGATTACTGCAAGGGGTCCTGACTAAGCTAGCAGGCTAGAGAAGAGAGGAGTAGAAATTCAAGATCAGGAAAAAGTCAAAGCCAAGGAGCTCTCGTCCAGCATTACTCTCCTCCCTTTCAAAATGGCAAAGCCACCAATAGGCCTACGATTACACCTGAGCGCCGACTATCCTCCAAACAATTACCAAGCATCAGAGCTGAGTTGAAAATATGAATGCAGTAGAAAAACATTGAGATGTTGGTTTTCAAAGCAAAGTCACCAGTATATAAAAGCTCACGCTACTCTAATTTGCCATTGTGCTAGCTTTCTTGGTGTGAGAGGGGGAAAAAGACTCATATACTGATGTCTGCAGTTTCATCTAGGGATGCATCGATATTAATTTATTTTGGCCGATACCGATTTTAAACACAGAATGTATAAGAGCCTTTTTACTGTTCAAACAATAAATAATTTCCAGTGAACTTAGAATGAATCTGTTGCACACGGGCCAAAATTTGAATGAAAGTTAAACAGAAGATAAAAAGATAAATAACAGACAAAAATAACTAAATATGATTACATGATGATTTATATGAAAAACATTTTTTTATTTTGTACTGTAAAATAATTTTTAGAACTCACATTTTCAATGTATGTACTGTATATGATTACAGATTCATACCATGCATATGTTGGCCAATTCCACAGAAATGTCAACCACATCATGGTACAATAAAAAGTTTAGTGGTATAATGGATAATGCTGTCAATGCTGACTTAAGCATTGAATGAAGACTATATTTTAAAATGCAGCCTTTTAAGGTTTAATAATTGGTCAAGGCCATATTTCGATTTTTCAATATTAATTCAGTCAATCACGCAGCATTATTGGATATCATACCAATGTAACCATCAGTTTTCATATCTTAGTTTTTATGTGTGTAACCAATATGCAGATGGTTTTAATTTGGTCAATAATTGGCTGATAAATATCGGCAGCCGATATCGGTGCATCCCTAGTTTCATCTATTCTCTCTGTCTTGTAAGCTTTCATAGCAAAACTGTGTCTTTCCTCCATTCCCTGCATGGTCTGCCACCCCAGATGTAGAAATAAATGGGAGTGAGAGAGGAGGAGAAAAGGGGGACTGTGACTGGTGGAGATGGAGGCTTGTGTTAAGTGCTGTGCTTGAAAGCACGTCTGGCCTCATTAGATGTCAGTTGTAACAATACTGAACTGGCAGCAAGGACTGCTGTGAGTCTCACAACCATAAATCACACTCTGACAGCTTTCTGACAGGGCTGGGAACCAGCACACATGCAAACACCGACTTCTCTCTCTCTCTCTCTCTCTCTTAGCTGCACATTGTCCTTTTTCTCTGACGCACAACATCTTTCTCTCCTGTTCTGTCCTTCTGTTCCACATAATCACTGAACAAAACGAACACCACAGATTTTCTTGCCACAAATCATGCAGTAAAATTTTGTGTTTGTTTTGCATTGTTTGTATTGTTTTCAATGGAACAGTTGTCGACATGCATGCGTGTAGTAATGTGTGTATGTGAGTCCAGCGCAGCTCCCGCCACTGTCTGCTCATGTCCAGTAGTCTGACATGTGACGGTATGTGTGACATCGCTACTGAGGAAGGAAGCAAGAGAAACAAGGCCTGTGGGTCATTAATCAATACTCCCTCTGACACGTACAAACAGATCTCGGGTCTCTGGCCTCATCACACGCACACGAACACGCATGCACGCGCGCACACACACACACACACACACACACACACACACACACACACACACACACACACACACACAGACAGCTATCATTATGAGGACTCTCCATAGACATAATGATTTTTATTCTGTACAAACTATAGATTCTATCCCCCACCCCTAAACCTAAACCTCATGGTTTACGTTTTCAAAAACACATTTTAGTATGATTTTAAGCTATTTGAATTATGGGGACAAAAGAAATGTCCTCATAATCCACATTTATAGCATAATACCCTTGTAATTACCAGTTTGTAACCTGAAAAAATTACCTCATAAAACACACACACACACACACACACACACACAGCTGCCCTACTCTCATCTCTTCAGGAACATTGACTTCTCCACCCAGTCTTCCGACCCATGCCCTCCATTAACTGCCTCTGTTTTTCCCTCTCTGAGCTTCTTCTTGTCTTCATTTCCCTCTCTGACATGCCTTATCTTCTCATTGATACATCAAAAATCAGTCTAATAAGGGATACATTCATCTAGATATCATTCTGAGAGTTTTGGACTGCCAACCACAGTATCTCTCCATTTCCTCCTTTCATTTTCCATGTCTTAATTTACTTATAGCTGGTCATTTAGCATGCTTAGGTTCTTCTTGTAGTCATCTACTTACAAATCTGACTGAAAGAAGCTGTTTGGTGTATGTATGTGTGTATATTACAAGCCAGATTAATGGATTTGTGTGTGTGTGTGTGTGTGTGTGTGTGTGTGTGTGTGTGTGTGTGTGTGTGTGTGTGTGTGTGTGTGTGTGTGTGTGTGTTAGTTACATGGCAGGCAGATTAAGTTATACAAGGCTTCATTGAGTGAAAGTGCATGCTGGTGTTTGTGGCTTGTGTGTTTCAGAAGAGGCACTGTGAGAGGTTTATGGACAGAACAGAACACGGCTATGATGAGGAGGCAGAAGAGAGACATACATCCTTAACTTTTCCCACATTCAGAGAGGTTGCTCTATACACACAGAGCTGTTTGTGTATAGTTAATGTAGGGAAGTAAATAAAAGAATAGAGTGACAAGGAGATCATGCAAATAATACAAATAAAACCAATAAATCACTGATAATCTTGGATTTCTTTTGTTTTTTCATAGAAATAATTGTTGTTGGTGCTTATGTAACTGTAAACCATTAACTTGAATAGTATGTTGAAAAAAAATTGTTAAAAGATCAGCTATATTGCTACTCTTTGTACTGTATGATATGAAGTGAAAATGGAACAGAACATAATGTCAGGATCAAACAAAAATGAGAATGTGCTGAGATGTTTGAAACTCCTATTGCGTTTGTGTAATTTTTGACCCGGGAGAGTTAAATAATAATTTTTAAATACTGTATAGTTTTAAGTATGGGAACCAAACTTTGTGACATTGTCAGAACTATCAAAACACATATAATTTTTTTCTCCAGATTGTTTTATCAAATTGTTTCCGATTATAACCATTTTAAAAAAAAATTGACCCGGGCATCCATTGTGACTTTACACATGATATTATGTTGTTTTTTTGTACAACTATGAATTTGACTTCACTTACATTTAACCTCTTACCCATACCCATGTCTCTCACTAGGACTGCATCTGGTTTACAAGCGTGCTCATACACATACAGTCACACACACATTCTCATACAAAACAGAAATGACAGATGCAACAAACATAACAAATAACCTAAATCAAAAGGACCTCTGTCTAAACGGGGTGTGGCGAGAGCAAAGGTTCATGCACACATTAGTCTAAATAGGGCTTGAAAGAGGAAACTGTACACATTTTACTCTGCAGCCATCTGATGCTGATACTCGCGCATCAACATTCGGCAGTTCATGCAAGTAAATAGAATAGATTTTGCTTAAAAACATAGTAAAGAAGTATTAATGTTGTAAACTCAAGTTTTACAGTTGTTTTGATGATGTTTAGGTTAGTTATGTTGTGTTTAAAGAATACGTTGGTTTCATAACTTTTGACCGCCAAGTTGTATTGAGCAGTTATGAATAACAGGAAATTCATTCAAATTAAAAATTATGCAATGATGAGTTGTATGTGGGACAGAAGCAGTGGCAAGCTACTTTTTGATGTTCCACCCACATGTTCTCGAACTTGGTTCGAACACACTGTAACCAGTGAGGCTATAAAATACCTCCCAGCATAGCATTGCGGCCCATACAGGAACTGTTCGCCTGTCTGCAGTCTTGATGAATAGCTTGCACATCAATTGGTTTCCAATACTATCAATGAGACTATGGTGGTTAATGAATGTATGTGCTGTGTCATTATGCAACAGAAATCTACAGCAATGGCTGTGTGTGTGTTTGAGTGTGTGTGTATGTTGTTGCTGCTCTTTAAGGTCAGCAGAAGTAAAATATCCAGGTATCAGCACTTTAGCTCCTGCCAGAGAAAAATCAGTCACTTCTTAGGTCAGCTGTGTGACACACACACACACACACACACACACAATCTCCCTTAAACACTGTTAGGTAAGAACTGACTCTGCTTTTCTTCTTACACTAATGACTGTTTCTTCACAGCGAGCCTGTTGTTTGAATCATTTGGCTATAATTATTACTGTGGTTATTTATGCCATAAATCACATCCACTGTGTTTATGGTATTTGTTCCACCACCTTGAGTTTTGCCAAAAATATCTAATGAGCATATTTTTTAAGTGAAGTAATTCAAACTTGTTGTTCACTCTCATAAAACCTAAAAAACGTTCAAAAGATAAATCTGCTATTGTGTCTTATATATTTTCTCTCGTCTCTCTCTATTTCTCTTTAACATCCTGTGATGTTATATCGCTCTACCACACCACACATCCTTCAACTACCCAACACCTACCCCCCTCCACACACCCACTCATCTCACCTCGTGGTGGCCTTACGCACCAGCACTGCCATTAATCAGTGGCCAGGATCATGTCTGCCAGTTAGACTAAACAAGAGCATTTGTGAGGATTTGCTCCCCCTCATTAATCATCTTGACAGTTTGAAAAACACATTTCCCCTTTAATGACTGTATTTGGATAATCAGGTCAGTTCCCCTCCCTGCCAGTTTCTCTCTCTTGCTCTCTGTCCCTCTCCTGCCTTTGGTTTTTTCCTCTTCTCAAAATGGCATTGAGAACAGCTGGGTTAGCTTACCGGGCAAGGAGATGTTGTGGTTACCATCACTTCTGCTAAAGGGCCGTTGAGTCAGTAAAAATAATCACATTGCTCTGGAAAAATTTTTATCTTATTTAAGAAACCCCTGCCGCTTCTCATAACATGAACTTGGCTGTACTGTAAGTGTACGCTTGCTATCTCGCATACAAACACACATTGAAGGTCCCATAAAATATCCCAAAAGAGGCGGAAGAAAAAGCTGGTGACTAGAGGCTTTGGGTGAAGGTTTCAGAGCCGGTGGTATGTACAGGTTTGTCACATTATGAAGAAAAATGGCAGGGTGTTGACAAGAGTACTTTTATCTCTGTACATTTCATTAAACAAGACCTGACAGATTTCTATACCTTTATGTGCCCTTCTGTTGTGTGTGTGTGTGTGTGTGTGGACAGATATGTAACCTTTCAAAATGTGCTATATATTAAAAGCCAAGGTGGGTTTTTTACCTTTTAACTGAATTTTAACATTGCCTTAAAACATTGCAAGTTCTTTTCATTCCTATAGAGTTTGCCAGTTACAGCAGCCTAAAACTTGGTGTTAAATGGATTGGTTAACCTTTGGTTTCACACGTTATTGTGTCGTGGTTGCACAAAACATTGCCCATTGAAAGTTTTATAAATTATGTAATAAATTCAACTTGAACATGACAGCATTATTTAAACAATATGACAATGTTATACCAAGCCTGTGACTGAGGGGAGCAGGTAAGATAAACAATTACAAACCTCTCTCTGTTACTCAGCAATGTCCTTCTAGCGAAGTTTACAAGTTACAATGTTCCAATATTTCATTTCAAAAGACATCTTATTAAAACAAATTATGTTAAATTCATGTTTGAGCTAGCTGTTTGAATTATATGCTGATGGTTTATAAATACTGACGCTGAAGTGCACACACAGCACAGTAGGATGATTATGTGTTTGATATCCAATCATGATATGCAATTAATCAAAGTAATTAAATAATAGAAACTGTTGCCCAGCAGATGTCACTACTCCATACTGCAAGATGTACAGAGGCCCTTTGAAGTCAAATGAGAGCTTTAATTTGGAAAAAGATGTAGTCCCAGTTACATTAATCTAATGTGAGGATTGCTCTCAGACATACTATATATAGGAAGAATGAGTTAATTGAGATTGCAGGGGGATGTAACTGGGAAAGATTTCCCACAGCAGAGCAGGAAAAGGTACTGTCACTCTGGGCCTGACTCGGGATCAATCTGAACCCCACTGTTCTAGTGCCAAGGCACAATTTTTCATGAGTGCAACGTTCGTGACATCGGTACCGTGCTCCCCCAGTGTGTTCGCAAATGGAATCCAGCTGTAGCGGTGAAATGTGCGTTATTAGTGGTTGGCCATAATTGCGACACACTCATTTGCTTGTGTTGTATGGGTGTTGTCACACATACACATAGTTTTGGTTTACAAATGGGATGGCTAAGAGATCTCTGTATAGAGGTGTGCACTACACAATTTTTGTTGTTGTTGCTGGCTTATGGCGTGGTATTTTGTGATGTGGTCTCAGTAATGAAGAGTTAGCTTTGTTTGTGGAAAGTCATCAATAGAATTGCAGTCATGAAGCAGCAGTTGTGTGATTGATTTGTTTATGAGCTGGAGAAAGAAAGGTCTGTTCTGTATCACTGTGGAAAACAATCATCAGAGCATTCATGCAGTAATTAACTGAGTGTAATGTATATGGGAGTTTGTGAAGGGAGAGAGAGTTTACATTAGGGTAACATAATCAAAGAGACAACAAGAAAGTAACAGGAGAGAAGCCAGGGGAGAAAGATGGTGTAGGTGAAGAGAGACAAGAGACAAGATCGAAACCAAGAGAGACAGCACAAGAAAAGTCTGTGTGTGTGTGTGTGTGGGTGGGTGGGGTGGGGTGGGGGGTTACTCTCTCCTTCTCTCATTCTTTTTCAGGTTGGGGCTGTCAGGCCCATGAGTTGCTGTGGACTTGGCGGCTAATTGAGGAGCAGCTCCACACCCTGTCGTCATTAATCACTTGGCCTGCCGGGCTGCCTGCCCGGGACACTGCTGTGATGGGCTGCAGCTCTCTCTCTCACAGACTCTTTCTCTCCTCCAGTAGTTGACTGGACACATAGGGGGAAAGGGGTGGGGGATATCACCCCCCATCTCCATTGGAAACCCAGTGGGACAGCAGAGAAGGGGAGAAAGAGATCAATCAAACAGGTGTAGCCCTGCTGAGAAGACACTGGTCAGGGACTAAATTAACTCCACACCCCCACCCACACATCCATCCAGCACCCCTCCCTCCACAAGCAGGCGACAGAAACAGAGTGACTGCATATTGACTCAGCTGGAGCCCAGGAGAGGAGGGAGAGAAAGATAAATGGCAGAGAGAGATTGATGAGGAGAGACATGGAAAGAAGGATAGAGCAGGAATGTGATGAACGAGTGTGAATGGGGTGATTGCAAGATGAATCCTTCTCCATTGGATAAACCGTAAAGTCATCCCCTCTCTTTAACCTTTACGTACGGTCTATATAAAACTAAATTTCTTCATCAAAAGGCTGTATATTTGCATGCTTGGAACATGGCTTAAGGCCTGTTTCATGACACAGTCTGCACTTTCTCATTTATCATTACTACAAAATGGGTGAAATATTCTCATAAATACAAACAAATTGTTTACCAAATCCAACAATTCGTTTTCCCTTTGTCTGGTGCTGTTTCATTATTATTCCATTAGGGGCAACATTAACCAAGTAATGAATTCTTGATCAGTTCTCTTGGGTTGTACCCAAATCGTCTTTAACTCCATTAAAACAACTTCCTCTCTGAGTCTCACAAGAGCTCACAGGAAGTTATTCAAGTCCATTTATTTTAAATTAGGCTCTTGGCAAAGAACATTACTTTTAGATCTGAACCTTTTTTGTCAAGAAACTGCAAAGCCACACTAAGACAGCGTAGATTCTCTTTACTGCAGTCTACATATTTTTGCTTTGTGACGGTAGCAGCAGAAAGTGCACTGCATTCTGTTGGCAATCAGTAGGCCTCTTTTATGTCTTACTAAAATTGGGGTTTGGGTATTGGGTACTGTGCCTGAATTACTTTTACCCACACCCAATATATAATCAGTGTTTATTCTCATCCACAGTCCTGACCTCCTGGTTTCCCATAAGAGGAACCGTATGCTGTGTCCTTGCTGGAGAGTTGGACTTAACAGTGTTGGTGGGGTGATCTATTCATTTAATGGCCCTGTCAAGTGACACCTGTGCTGCGTCCTCTTCTGTCTGAAGTGCTAATGAACTGCAAATCTGTGTGTACGTGTGTGTGTGTGTTTGGTTCATTCTACCGCTTCGGAATAGCCCTATTATTCTTTTTCTTGTAAATGGTTCACAAGAAGAGTACACCCTTAACTGACCACTTCAATAATTCGAAATGTTCAATCATCCATAAAGACTACAACAGTCACACAATCATATGGACCATCTTGAATCTTGACCCTCTTTGTAACAGCATTGTGCAAGACTTTCCTCTAAACCATAGTACACTCAGGTCAAACAATAGGGATTTTACTCCTGAGGGTCATGTCAGGCATTTGATAAATATTTCTCTATTAACAGCCTCCCATTGTCATCTTTTGCCCTTTGTGTAGCAAGGCAATCCATCAGAGTGTGCAAGGAGTGAGTGCAGGGCTCCCATGGGTTATTAACGGGCTATCATTGAGCTGTATTTAAGACCCAATACTCCCTTGTGCTGAGGCAGCTCTTTACACAATGCTGCAGAGGCACAAACAAGCAGCAGTGACTAACACTGCACTTTCACACTAGGAACAGAGAGAGAGGGCCTTATTTTGTGTGCTAATAGGTTAGACTAATAGGGAACAAAACTGTCAGCACAGTGTACAAAGCTAAAGTCAAAAATTAGTTGCTCAAGTACAGTACAGGCACAATCTTTATATAAATTTGAAATAAAAAAGCTATTTTTGATGAGATGACTATATGTGACAATACTTATTAAATAAACAGTTATGAAAGTTATTTTTGAACATCTGGAGATAAATGGTATAGAAGTTTTTGTAAGATAAGTTTTAAGGAATTCATGGCTGTACATTCAAAAGTAGTTCAACAGCTATATAACTTCACTGTTCTAAGTAGCTACTTAAAGACTACTATGATATAATGAGGATTGGTCAAGATAACATATGGGAAAGAAAAGATGTTACTCTGTTAGTAAGAGTGTAAGAGATACATATGAAAGGGAAGAGAGGGACAAAAACACATCTATAATGTACTCAAGTATCATTTATTACACAAAATAAGACTTTGTTAAATGGATAGCGCTGCCATCAGAACATAGTACTCTTATTTGAATTATTTTCCCCTCTACACTTCCATCCCCAGCTTTCAGAGTCAGCTACAATAGAAAATATATCACATCTTTCCATTTTAGTCTTTGAACTGTACAAGTACAAAATAAATGCCAAATCAAAAGGAACAAAGTAGTTGTTAACCAGGTCATGCTCATCCGTTATCCAATAAAGAGATTGATTTGCAAAGATCTAACACACAAAAGAAAGTGACAATAAAAGAAAGATTTTTGTCTGCGAGACAAAGTCAAAGTCCATCTTTGCAAACACTGTATAGAAAGTGTATGGTTTGTACACACAATAATAATGCATTTGGGCAGTAAATGTCCCTTAAAAACAATAAAATCAAGCGCTCCAGTGAAAAATAAATACACACTTTTGGTAAATTGAAAAAAATTTGATGAGATAAAATAAAATGAGTTCCCGAAAGCAGATGAGAATTTATTCCTCATGGCAAATATAGCTATCCTGTGTTTTTGCTTGGTTCACTTTAGGAGAATCCTGCATGTTCCTGTGCTTTCCAGCTTCCATTAAGCTCATGCTAGTATCTATACACTGTCCATAGTCTTTCCATCACTGGTATCCAAGAGCAGAAGCTGAGCCCAGTCTCTGACCATATAGAGCATAAGGAGAGTAGTAGGGCGCTGTGGCTGGGAGAGAATGCATAGGCAGGGATGGGGCTCCTGGCAAATGAGCCTTTCCATAGGGATGGTACCGGGCCAAACCTAGCCCTGGTGACCCACGCAGGGAGAGGGAACTGGTAAGGGCTCCTGGGCTGTTGGGATGAGGTAAGTGGAGGTGGCTGGAGGCAGCAGAGGAGACCGATGATGGATAGCCAGATAGCAGCTTTCCATCCATACCTGGCAGAGCTGTGTGTGTACGTAAGTGGGCCAAAAGTTCCTCTGAGGTGGCAAAGCGTTTGTCACAAGGGCCACCCACTGAGACCCAATTACAGGCATGAGGAAGAGTTTCATTGGACAGGATGAAACCATAGGTATAGAGAGGATGGGAAAGAGATGAAGTGGCACTAGAAGACAGAGAACTGGGGTGCAGGGAGTGGAGGTGATGGGTAGGATACATAAGAGGGAAGCCAGATTTAAGGGCAGATGAAGGATCATGAACACAAGAAGAGCAGTTGTTGCCCCCAAGATGAGGTGGATTGGGGTAGGTGAGGCAGTATGGGTCCCTGCACAAACCCTGCATAAATGAGGGAGGCGAAGCCCCTGTAAGAGGGCTGGAGCTGGGGTGCTTTCCTGGAACACCCATCCCAGTGCCAACAAAACTAGATTTAGGATGATCCAAACCCGACACAAACTGAGAAGGATAGCCAGCATAGGCCCCAACAATGGAGCCATGGTAGCCCATGGTGGAGGACGGGAGGGGAAAAACAGAGTGGCCTGGTTTGAAAGGAGAGATGGGGGCAATATGGCCTGCACCCAGGCTAGCCTGAGGTGGCTGGGGGTCAGCCTTATTGTCAGGTTGAGGACTGCTGGAGGAACTGGCACTACTGAAGTTCGCAATAGCACGCACATGACTGGAGTTTGCTATCTGTGCATTGTCCAGGCCTGATTTGCTGTGTTCTAAATCTTTTTTCCCATTGCGATCGCCACCACTGCTGCTGCTGCTGTCATTCCCTGGATCTGAGTCGGCAGCTTTGGTGTCCATGTGGGCATTTTGTAGATGTGCAGTTTTCTGCGAGAGGGGAGACTGAGACTGAAGATGTGTGTGTGACTGTCCTGATGTCTGCTGAGAAGGAGAGCTGGCCCGCGGAGAGGGGGCATGTGGAGGTAAAGAGGGACATGTCACTACAGCAGAACCACTATTTGGCACTCTGAACCCTGCTTTATCGGCTGAGCTGTTGATTCCAGCACCATCCTTTCGGCATTCTGATCCAGTTTTAGAGTAAGGCTTAAAGCTGGACTTGTCATCTTGGTTCTGGTGCTCCCCAGGCTTCAGACTAGAGTTGTTGGAACGGCTGTCCTTGTCTCCATGGCTGCTGGAGGAGAGTGATCCCAGTTTAGAGGAGGGAGTGGGGTCCGGTTTACCAATCTGTGAGCAGGTCTGGGCCAGCAATGCCAAGGGACTCTTCTTAGCATCCAGCTTTAAGGAAAAAATAGAAAAAATGTATTACCTTTAAAAATTATCTTTAATGGTTTTCCCCCAAATATCTTTAACAATGTTGGTATTCAAGTCTCACATATAGACAGAAATTATATCTAATTTCAAAACCTATTCTAGGAAAGAAATGTCTTGAATGACTTTCAGATATTGAGAAGGAGGATGACCAATGTTTGAACAATTCTACTGATTTTGTAGTAATATATGTAAAATATACCATTTTTTTAATAATAATAAAAATGTGATTTGAAACTTGTTGCAAATAAGTCATTCATGTTTTAAAATGTCTGAATTGTGTGGGGTGGATTATATGACTATATACATTCTATGACATACTTTTGCAGCATTGTATACATATCAAGTGGATGCGCTACGTTTTTATTCAATTTAATGACTTTTTGCCAGCAAAAAAACTCAGATAAACGGTAGCTTTTAAATATCATGGACGAGGAAAACAAACGTCAGTACCGATCAGGAAATGTGAACCCATTAAATGTTGGCAGTTAGTGGAGCACGGCCTCTGTGCTCTGGCTCTCCAGACCCGGACTTTCCTTTTAATTCGTGCTGCATCGCATTCAGAATCTTTCAGAGAATTCAGTAAACTTTTACTAATGCAAAATAATACAGAATCTGACATAAAAACGTTTACAAAAAAATAAAAAAATAAAATACCTTTCGCTCAGAAGAAAAGAACCGTAAGATCTCACAAAGCATTTCGGAGTAGGCTATCATTTATTAGGAAAAAGGTAAGAGTGGCCAATGTAAAGAACAGATATTTTATTACAATAGGATTTATTCTTACCTCAATGCTCACTGGCGCGGAGCTGAGCGGCTGGAGATACTCGGGGTGAAGTATATGACTTGTGTGAGCGGTCAACATTTTGAGAATCCGTATAGGCAGCCTCTTTTCCTGACGCGCGGGATCACTGTACGGTAGTAGTAATGCGATCGAGTCAAACTGGGATCGTAAACAGGTGGGTGAACTATCGTTGTGAATGTAATTACTTTTAAGGGTCTGATACCGTGCGCTGACTGCAAATCCAAGAGGCAGTTCGCTCATCTGGATCGGGGCGGATCAGAGACCTGACGAGGACAGCTACGGGGCGGATGTCCTTCACTTTTCATTTACAAAATATCCAATGTCTTCAATAATTCAACAAAGAACCAAACGACATTATATCCTTTACTATTGACAGTTGAATATCCCGTTGAAACATTAACGCTGTCTGTAGTCCAAAGAAAGAGAGCTGTTATAGTCTCTAGGAAGAACGTACACTCCGTCTCCACATCGTTCCGTCACCGAATCAGTGTTGCCTTTTAACCCAAAACGATACGGAGTCCTTTACGCAAAAAACGAGGACAAAATGAAAACCAAGAGAAGCCTTGCTTACTTGTGATCAAATAAATTAAAAGAAACTAATCAACAGACATACTGATAAATAGCGTGGCAAATAATGGCATTCCGTCGATCCGTGTGCGCTCCGGTGTGTGCACTACACACTCCGTACGCATATACACTCTCATCGCACTGGAGATCTGAGGGAGAACTTCAGAGCACCCTGCCGCCGTCCAATCGGCTGGATCTGCATTAGTAATAAGTCGGCAGGCACAAAAGAGGCGGAGACTATCCTCGTCTCTCCTCTGATTTGCTCCGGATCCGCTGGCCTAGTCCTTGATCGTTGTGTGTCTAAACGTGCAAAGACATTACAGTCTCTTTATATGGTTGACACTTTATAGATTGCCACGTTGATAGCCTACTGGTTACTAATGAAAAGTAGGCTCATTGAGACATACTTCACGATTATATGTGTGGTGCAAAATGGAATGATAGTTTAGTATTTTAATTTGTCTCTGTATAAGCAAGAATTTACACCACTTGAAACCAATAATACAAATTTAGAACTAATGTTTATGTTAGTTTTACTTTACAACCTACAAACTGTAATTGAATAGGAGTAATAGGCAGTTGTGTAAAAGCTTGGGATATGGTAGCAATTTCATTTTAGGTCAAACAAGTCAAATTATACTGAGTAATACATTCATACATAATAACATCCTATGCCTAGTGTGCCTCCAGTCCTGGAATGTTAATACCATTATTACATTATCCCATGTTACTTTGCCATTGAAGAAATTTAGCTAAATTAATTATGCAATGAAGTGGCTTAATCAAAGAAAAATGAAGCCTGACAGAGTCTATTACAGTCTATTATGTGCTAATTCATGTCTGAGTAACTTTGAAGTTCAGTATATTTAATGGCTTTGATTGTTCGTAAGCACTAATACCCAGCTTTATTAAACTCTTGACATTGAACCTATTTGTATAATAACACAATTTTGCCAAGTGTATTTTGTATGCAGCTGCATTGTAAATCTGTGGATCTATTATTGTTTGAAAAACAAACAAAAACTATATATTTAACTGCCTCTTATAATTTTATATAATAAATATTAAACACATTTGCACTTTTTTGAAGCCTGCCATTAAATATTGACATTACCCATCATCATGACCATACTGTTATTCTATGACATAGCTTATGCAAAGCTTTACATTTCCTTTATTGCATATCCTATATGATAATATAGTGCAGTTTGAAGTCATATTTCAAACTGACTGGATAAAAGGGGCCCCTCTATTACACAATGTAAATACAAAGCTCCTAAATGTATGCACAGTAGAGAATATTTATGTTACTCTGATTGGCAATACCTCTCAGGTGAGTCAGATAGATGAAAAAGGCCTGCTCTCTAGAGCTGTTCTTTGGGTAAAAACAAAGAGCACCTGGGAAGCTTCTTGAAAGGTGATGTTGCCTGCCTTGGTGTAATAAAAATGACAAAGAGACAGAATGCTTGAACTGTTGACCTAGGGAGAGGAGGAGCCATGGGCAAACATGTGTTAGGAGGGCTTTGTCTCACATATCTGGGTGGTGAATATTCATTTAATAATGGTGTGTAGGGAGGAATGAAAGCCTCAGGACACTACATTTAAGAGGCAGAAAGAGTTTTTAGCTTGTCAGCAACCTATCACTTTAGATCCAACACACACACACACACACACACACACACACACACACACACACACACACACACACACACACACACACACACACACACACATTGGTGTGGATATCCTTATGAGGACTCTCCATAGACATAATGATTTTTATATTGTACGAACTATATACATCCCCTAACCCTCACAAAAAACGTTCTGCATTTTTACATTTTCCAAAAAACATTAAGTATGTGTTTTTTTTTTTTAAGCGATTTGAGTTATGGGGGCACCTAGAAATGTCCTCATAATCCACATTTATTGCCTAATACTCCTGTAATTACCAGTTTGTAACCCAAAATGTTTTCCTTGTAAACCACGCACACACGCACGCATGCACGCACGCACACACACGCACACACTTGCCTTCAGGCACACACACACACACACACACACACATACACAAGAGGATCAAAGTTGAGTGACAAAGTATTAAACCACACTCAATCATACATAAGTCATCTTTATCTTGCTTTTGTAATGTGTTAAGCTAATTAAACTGTCACTCTGTCTTACAACATAGATATTTAGATATTGTTTGTTTGGGTTTTGAACACACATTTTCTTATTTATCTAGGACATATAAATTGTTGAGCAGTTGTATAAAGTCAACTCTCCTTCTGTCAACAGCCCTGCTGTTTGCTCAGTCATTATTAGTGTCATCCATCAATTATCATACATGAGTCTTTAATGCCCATGCAAACCTACAAAGCTATAGGAACATTCAAATTCTGGTGTTCTCAGGTTTAAGTGAGATGGTGTGATCTTTACCTTTGAACTTGTGAGTTGTCTTTGCTTCACACAAACAGATAATTTGGGTTATGACAGGTGTGGTCTGACCTGTCAACAAACATATTACTGTAATGTGGTAGACAATCGTTGTTTCTTCATTTCATCTTTAACAGTGGATCCATCCCCATTGGCACTCTGTTAAGTTTGGTTGAGATGTCTGGAATGTTTCAGTTTGTCTAGAAATTATATTATTAAACTTAAACCCAGAATCACAGGGTGTAACCTTTGTTTTATTCTTAGGACAGCAAAACGATCTCTGTCTTGGAGAAAATGAAGGATTGCTGCCTTCTTCAAAATGAAAAACATTAAACAAACCTAAAACCTTAAATCTTAGAATTCCAAGGCATGGTTTGGAATTGAGATGGATTGCCTTACAAAAAAACTTTCAGGATAAGTGAGTTTGGCAGGGGGCAAAGGTGTGGGTGGAATGGAGGGAGTTTAAAGGCACCCTAGAGGTGGAGGAAGGGAAAATGAAAAAGAAAAAGAGAGTGAGAGAAAGAACTGAGGGTGGGCTGGAACAACGGGGAACAGCTCCTTTCAAGTCTGGCCTTGAAGTGGGCTGCTAACAGCTGTTTTGACGTATAAATGACGGATGGTCATTTCCTGTTGTGGATTTTAAGGGGCAGGCCTCCCCTTTAAGAGACAGTTTGACCAATCCTGGTTAAGACTGAAGGCGTTCGCCTATGCATGACTGTATCAAAGCACAGGGCTTTACCATAACTTTGACTAAACAAAGGGCTAAAAGCAGAGGCTGAACATCCTGCATGACCTTAGCCCACTCATATCTCTGACTGCATTCTTTGAGTGGCCATGTAAAATAGATTACTGAGGTGCAGAAAACAAACTGGAATTTTATAGTAGGCTATCATTCATGTTAATGTGCAACAGTGATGAATATGAAACTTGGAGACAAAAACAGGGAAAAGAAGATAGAAAAAAGTTGCATACTAATACACCCAATATACATAAACTTAACTTGCTTTTCCATCTAAAATAAAACCACAGTTTTTTTTTAAATAGGCCTTCTTGTAGTTCATAATTTATTATTTAACTGGCACCTGATAGTTCCAGTCCAGGACAGTTTGTCACTCTTTGGTGCAGACTGAGAGAAGGCACAACAAAACAAACAAAAAGGATGCAAATCACATGCATTTAATTACCTGTGACTGATTTATGAGGTGAGTAGAATGAAAAGGGAGCCTAGAGACAGGGAGTCTGCTGCTCATGCCTGGTCTGTTCTCCAGAAATAATAATCCTGTGAAAAAAGAGGGACAGGACAGCTTTATGGAGTGTAGCTGACATGTGAGACCAACCCTGGAGAACTGTAAAACTCTCTTCCTCTCTTTGGATCCACAAACCTCACAATCCTTCACAGTGATTCTGAGATTTAGTATTAAATGCATAAAAGCACAGAAGTGGCAGTATTCCACTATTAAATGAGAAATGTTTGTGTGTGCATGTGTACGTGTGAAAGATAGAAAGAGATGATAAAGAGGGTTTATCAAATCAAACAGCCAAGAACGTAATCATGAAACAAATAAAATAAAAAGAGAGAGAGAGAGAGAGAGAGAGAGAGAGAGAGAGAGAGAGAGAGAGAGAGAGAGAGAGAGAGTTTATTTAGTTCAGTGTGAATAACGCACACGGAATACACGTAAGCGTAACAAATGACCAAAAAAAAAAAAAGCTCTTCCCAGAATCCTCTGAGAATCTGAGCTCTTCAGGTTGATTTAATGACTCATCTCTGTGTTTTGGTATAATCAGACTTGAACATCTTGAGACTCTCTGATCCAAATACTTGAGTGATGGTGTGATGACAGGATAAATATTTGTGTGAAACCACATGTGTGCATCTGACGGAATGGAATATAATACAATAAGATGGATCAACTAGACCTGAGTAATAGTCTGCTACGTATATACACAGTAAAGGCTCATTCCGTGTCTTTTAATATATCTGTGACTGATCTCTCGATTTTAATGGCTAGTCTCTCTTGTCTTCCTCTCCGATCAATGACCCAGCAGACCTAGTCTTCTTCCTGTCTCCCAGATTATCTCTGAGTGATTATGCACATGCCCTACAGTTAATGAAAGATCTTTATTTAGTTTTTAAACATGTCATGTGCACCAAAACACACTCCCACACACACATACTCGCATATATACACGCACACTGAACTTAAATGCACCCTTCTTGCTTAAACAAAAGGTCCCATTGTCTTCCACATGGAGAAGTTATCAGAAGGGGTGGGAGAACTACCCAGCTATACATTGCAGAGCCACAAATCAGATTGCTGTATAATGTTGTCTGAAAACTAAGCAGACATTAAAAGGTGAGTTTTATCTTTTGCTGGCCTAGTAAATGCTTGCATGGTGCAACAGTCACTCCATTCACAAGGCCGAAGACATGTTGCATTTTAGTAATGCATTGGGCAAATTTAATCTCCATTCCTATAGCTGTCGTGGTTCATTTCCCACCCACATTTATTCCCTTATTTCCTGTCAGTCACACTCACTAATGCCGAGTGTACACTACACTTTAGGCACGATTTTCACTCGCTGACAGTTTTGTGGAGATCGCAAAAGCCTGAAATCATAGGCAAATCGGAGCTTGTGACGAACACAATGTATGAATGATCAAAGACGTGATCTTGGACAGTCAGATATGCAAATAGGTAGATTTTTCAGTAGGAGCTACTTTTTCATATTGTAACCAGAGTATGTGAGTGGAGTGGAGCGGCAACAATTTCCCCTCCGCTCTCAAAGCATTCTTTAATCACTCCGCTCCAGCTCCACTCCGGGTTGTCCATTTCCTACTCCTAGCTCGCTCCACACACCTGGATTAGAGAAACCGCTCTCCATGGTCGCTCCATGGCAAAATTAGCACCTAACTAACTCTCCACTGTAAAGTTATTTCAGTATGCTTTTTAATATCACAACCTTCCATGCAGAAGGTGTATTCAATGAAAAATAAATACACAATACTAGAAGAAAGGCTACAATTTGCTTTATTATAACATTAACATTAGCCCAAGACTAAATTAAATAATTTTTATAGCTTACTTTTGAAACATATCAGCAGCATTTTCTGGGTTTTATCAATTAAATAACTTACTATATGCAAAACAAAACAAAACAAAACAAATGTAATTAAATAACTAAAAAAATAAATTAACTAACAAATATAAATGACTTAGCGAAAAAAATGTTTTAAGTTACCAGAACAAAAACAAAACATTAAATCAAATTAATAAATTACCAAAAAACAAACAAACAAAAAACATTATTAGGCCTATGTATTATTGCCTAATTATTTTCTATAATTGCACTTCTTTTTATTAACCTTGCCCTATAATTCTGTGAATGAAAAAAAAAAGACATTCTCAGAATGTTCTACACTTTTTTTTTTAATCAAAACTAGTTAAGACTGTCAAAACTGTCTATTGCAGAGTTCACTTTGAGAAATACTAGCGGCACTAAAGTACATTTAGATGGCAATCGATTAAAGTCAAACTATGCAATATTAACATGTTGATTAGTTCAGCTGGTGTTTTACGTCGTTAAAAGTTCAATTCTATTCAATGCGGGACATAATAGCCAACAGTTAAGATTGAGATGCATTAGATTAGAATGTTGATGTGATTATTTAAAATATTTAATATATGATATATGTATACTGACCTTTAGATCTTCTCTCACGGATTATCATCGTGTTTTTTGGACACGTCTTTTAGGATTTCACAGCAAACATTTGATCGTGGCAATCACCTCCCCACTCGTGTTCTCCTTCGCCATCCCATTATTCATTTTCACTACATACCAGTTGACGTAAGAATAAAGAGACGACACAAGCATGTAGTTAAGTCAAGCTTTACCGCAAGCTTAAGTCAATAATAGGGAGCATGAAAACAGAAAGTGCAAGTAACCTCCGCACCGGAGGTCAAACATGACAGAGTGCTGCAAAGATTTTTTTATCACAATCTTTCTGGTTATATCAGAAATTCCATCTTTCCTTCATGCCAATAGTGTTTAACACTGCTTAACACATGGTGAATTATTGCATTAAGGTTCGTTAACAGGTGTTTTGCCTGTGAGGGAGCATTAGCAGAGTGCACTTGGTGCGAGAGAAAACAATGACACTCCGATTTTTTTTAAAAACCCGCTCCTCGCTCCAGGCAAAATCATGCCGCTCCACTCCTCGCTCCGCTCCCACTCCGCTCCCACTCCGCTCCGCTCACATAGGCCTACTCTAATTGTAACCAATAAAATAAATGATGCCGTTTGGCAATTAAAAACATACACATCATATTCTGAAATGCATAACATATAATCATATATTTGTTTTCATATCTCGTATCACTTCTCACGTGTACTCTGTTGTGAAACGTAATTTAGAGTCCAGGCAGAGTCGTCGGGAATTCATCAATAGTGAAATGTTTTGTAATGTGTTCACCCCTGTCACCGATTCCTCATGTAATTTGAAAGCCCTACGACTTCATGACAAAACAGACAGTTGTGTAATATGAATGGTACCACAATCCGATGTCTTTGAAAGTCATATAGTGTGTAGGAGGCATTAGGCACACTAAAATTATCATTATTTTTGTCATGCAATACAGACTTCAAAGAAAAAGATGTTTGTTCAACAATAAATATATGACACTGACCTAAATTGTATTAGTTTTGTCAATCATAGCTCATAGTTGACAGACAAGGCTTAAACACTTGCCAGTGGCTCTCTGAGCAGTTAATGTCACTGTCGCACATAATGAAAAGAAATAAACTTGCTGCCTGAACAATAAGAACTCAACAGCCGAGTTCCTGGCGGCTTGTAAAAGTCACAGTAAAAAACAGATGTTTTCCTTCATCACCTCCCTGGAGTCCTCCATTACCTCAGAAAAAAGATTACATCATATTGTGACAAATACTGTAGATGATCCTTCTTTATAATGCAGAATTTGTGGGGGTATTGGTACATTCTGTTTATTACATAAGGCTCTCAAATTAAACATAAACAAACCTCCAAATCCCCAAAAATGGATTGGGAAAACTATCGTTAATTTTGATTAACACCTTAAAAACATCTGCATTAATAGTTATTGGATTTTACTGTACTTTTGGAGTGAGCTCTCAAGGCAAGGGGTAAATGTTAGGCAGAGTGTCAGCTGTCAGTCATCAGCTTAGAGTATGAAGGAGCGCCCTGTTTGATGTGATGAGAGATGGAGGCGCACAATTAGAAGCTTATCAGTGTATAAGTAAATCAACAACTATCAGCCTTGTCACTTCAAACAAACGTTTATTATACTACTCCGCCCACCTCATTAATCTTGCAATGTGTGTGGCTGTCAAGACGAGGTCACAACGGAGGCACACAGAAGACAGAATGAATAAGGAAATGGATATCTCAAAACATTTGGTCTAACTTGAAATACCTAAAAGCAAGATCACTCAAGAGATCAGTGTAGTATAATTATGATTTCTTTGCACGTCAGCTATGGTGTAGACAACATTTTGTTTATTTTTATAGTTTTAACATTGCTAATGTACAGTATTTTTTATTAAAAATGGAAGAAAATGTATTCAACAATGATTTTATAATCAGTTAATAATCGGAAAATAACCTATTTGCATTTTTTACACAATTGTTAGCTATAAGGCAACTATTTTGTTAAAATCTCTACTAAATGTTTGGAAAATACCAAGTGCAGGAAAGTGAACTGACATTACATTGTCCAAAGCTTTTGATAAAGCCATATGCAAACTATTTGTTAACTGGGAATGCACATCCTCATTTCAGATGCTACATGAATGGCCCAGCTAGCAGCAGTGAAATATGTCTTTAGCCTACTCTTGTAGTATCTAAACCATTAATACTCCCCCCTCCTCCCCTTTCACTGCCTTTCTCTATGACACTAAATCACACATAGCAAATAAATGCCAAATCAACATCAAATGATGTCAAGCTGAAATCAGCGATGCTCTTATTGATTGGTTTTGCTATTTAGTTTAGCCACAATTCCACTAGTTTTCCATGATTTATTTAAATTTGGTTTTTCTATGGAAAGCTCAGGTTCAGTCGCATTTTACTTTTCAGGTCCTGTCTGGATTTGTCTCCAGTGCCCAATGGCCTGGCCAAGTTTGAGCCTTATAAAAGGTTATTAGTTGCCAAGAGAGAGAGCACAAGCTTCTTCCACAAAGCCTGCCAGAAGGTTACACTGCCTGCGTGCTATAAATTACCATTGACAGCCCGATAGAACCAGGGAGCTGGAGGAGAGAGAGGGAAGAGGGTGAAGAAGTGGGTGCAGTTTTCTTTTCGGTCTCCACTTGATGAATGAGCCTCTGAACAAGGCAGAGAATACATCATATCACCTTTAATAGGTACACATTTCCACCACCATAACTCAGCATTTAAAAATAGAGAAAAGCGATGAAATACTGTGCCGTGTATTCTGGCCGTGACACTTTTACGAGTCCTCCCTGCAGTACAAAGGCATTGATTGCTATTTCAAAGTGCCATGTCAGGCCCAATACAGAGTACAACCAGCTGCTACATAGAGGGAGAGGGAGAGGGAGAGGGAGAGGGACAGGGGGGGCAAAGAGACAGAGAGAAAATGAGTTATGGCTGCTGAGATTTGGGTGATCTTTTAAGAGAGTCATCTGTAGCTGTAAATTTACATTGTTTGTGCTTGGTGTTATTGAAACCAAACCCACGGCTGCCTGTCAGTCATTCATTCTGAGAGAGCTTCTGGAGAGCATTACACTCCTGACAGAAACAGTCCCTCAGTGAGAGGTGAAAGAGAGCACAAATTAAACATGAAAAGACAAAAGGCTGGCACTTGTGTTCTCACTGTCTTCATTTATGTCTCCCCCTTCCTCTCTCTTCCCTGTCTTAGGACTTGGAGTGTATGTGTCAAATTTAAATACTAGTGACTCTAACCCATATGGCTTCAGTCTAAAGGTTAACACAGCTTAACAAACCTAAACGTTTAACACTTTTATTTAAATGGATTCTGGAGGGAGGGCAGGAAATAAAGGGAAGAAGAGGAGAAACCAGGAATTATTACAAGCTAGACTCAAACCCATGGCTCAATGTGTCCGCACATGTGCACCAACTAACCGCTGGACCATGGCTGTAATACATCATAAAGGCTCTGATACATTCATTGCAAAGTTCTTTGTTCTTCACTCAGAGCTAAAAAAAGAAGCTCAAAACAGCTGAGCAACAGTATACTATTTGCAAACATTTGGACACTACCCAAACCATTGGGGGTGGGTGCTTTGAAGAGCATTTAAATATGAGATGTGCACTATCCTGTTTCCTACATACACCTGGACACAGTTTTTCTTGTTTTTTGGCAGATAGGATGTTACAAGTTTCTTGGCCAATATGCCACAGTTCTTCTATCTATTTGGGCTGTCTTCAGGGTTAGACTGGTAATCTGGCATACTGGGCATTTTCCCGGTGGGCCTACGCACTTTGGGGCCAATAAGGGATGGACTGGCCATTGGGAGAACCGAGCGGGCCGGTGGGTCAGCCGCAAAACTTTTCATGGTGCTAATGCTAACACTTTCACACTATATGTTACTATATTAATCACCAGATACCATCTCCTATTGTATTTATGATGAATTATGAGAAAAGAATCCATGTAAGATCATGAAAGCATAAAATTATTTTATTTTTATTTGTAATATATCTCTACGTTAACAATCTTACATATTTAGGTAACTTTGCATTCCAATGTGTTCATGACGACTGATCTTGACAAAGTGAAGAAATTAAGTTTGTTAAAAATAAGTAAGAAACAAATATGTTGTCATCAAAATAGGTATAGGTCACACCCACCGATAACATAAGCCAATGGCAGTAAGAAGGTGTATATTGGCACCTTAATGTTTTAGCCTCTGGCAGCCATCTTTCACCTCTATAGCTTCCTCTTCTCTTTATAACTTATAAAAGTAATTCAATCTTCTTAGGCTTAAAAAAACTTTAGGTTTACAGTATGTAACCTGCTCTTCCATACACAAACATAGCTAAACCTCTCATTTGTTTCCATTAACATTTGTTATGCCACAGTAACATGAGAGCCATTTGCTCCTTAACTGGCTAATTTAAAGCAGCGATGAGAAAGACAGGATGCCCATAATGTTATTCGAGAGTCTCGCTGCCCTTGATTTTTATTATCTATGATATTTATACACTGTTTTAACCTCTGACTCCTTCCAGTGTGTACTGTAGTCTGTGTGAGCCTGTCAAATACATGTAGGGCGAATGTCTTCTGTTTCCAGCCCCTCTCCCTACGGTCTATTAAAATCTGCTCTGGACGTCTGCCATAAGCACATCATTTATCTCAGCGCTGGCCAAGAAGAATTATTGTTGTGTAAATCTCAAAGCCTTTTAGGAGATCAAAGTTCCACAATATAAATCACATTCCTCTGTAGATCTAAAATGCACATATGCTCACACACACACACAGCAGGGGAATAAGTGTGCACACACATACACACGCATACTGTTTGGATATGAAGTAGGTTCTCACCCATTATCTTCCCACAGGGTAGAGCAAAGACGGCCTATCCTCCTCCTCCTCAACATCATCTTCCTTCTGTTCCACTCTTCCACCAATTCCCTCTTTTCTTTTCTTCCACAGAGGATGCACTTAATCCTTTTCTCTTTGTTAACTTTTGCTTTTTTAATGCATTTTTTAAACCTCTATGCATATTTTCACCTACACCTACACCTTCATCCTTCTTTAATTCACTGGAAAAATATTTTAACCAAATTTAAATCGCAACGGAATATGATTGATTTAAGTTTTGTGCATGTTTTTGTAGACTTAGAGCTCACTTAGCTCAAATGCTTAATCGAGTTTTGTTATATGATCTACAACATGCAGAGATAGAGCAGTATTCTTAAGTAGTGTGAGTAGGAATGATTTCTCTAGTTTAGTTTTGATCTGTGAAATTTTGTCGCTATGATCAGTTTAAAAGTTGGATAAGATATGTAAGCTGTGCAGTTCAAGTGCAATTAATCTTTTCTAAGCTGTCACCAGTATATTGTGAAACAAAAACAAATTTCATACTTTTTTTACACAGCTCATCTTCTGTGATAGGAGGTTTCATTTTTAGAAAATATGACAGAGTTTTTGGGTGGTGTGTTAAAATGAACTTTCTTTGGTGATGGGGCCCTTTAGGGGCATTATGTGATGGCTTCCCTCCCCGAAACGAGAGTGTTTGTGTGTGTTAGCCTTCCAATATGTGTTGATCTCAGTCTGCAGGCAGATTCTATCTACAAACACAGCTCACATGTGGGAAGACTAAATGAAAGAGAGGGGTTTGCCATTAAACTGCCAGGGATTATAAACAGTATGCTCTGTGATGTGCCAGCAAAACAGATTTGGTGGCATTGATTTGACAGAGAAAAGAGTGACAGAGAGAGAAGAGAGGGATTGGGGTGAGTGAGGGGTGGAGGGTTGATGGAAAGAGAGCATATTTTGTCCTCTTTTTGAGTTTCCTTTTTTATCCTCTGAGAGACTTTGTAATTGTGTACTCTCTGCTCAGAAGTAAGAAAGTAAATATCCTAGATTGACTGCGGCTGTCAGGATGGGTAATGTGCTGCATGTGTGGATTTAGTGAGATTTAAGTTACATCTGTCTGGAGAAGGTCTTTCGGTCTTTGAGCGAATGCTTTAGATCAGAATGGGTGATAGGAGGAGCCTGAGGAACACAAGATAATGTCAGTGAGGACAGATCATATCCATACACAAACAGCACAGAAACTGGCAGCTGGCACCAATAGAAAATGCACAAATCTTTTCCAATGAATAAAAGCCTTAGTGTAAGATTTTTGTCCAAGCAGAACTTGGAACTCCTTTTCTTTTGCTAATATGAATCGAATGACAAGTATTACATTTATATTCATTCACTCGAAATATGCCATTCATTTGAGGCTGATGACATTATGATGGCAAAGAATGATCTACAAAGAACCAGGAGATGAATGAGACTACATATTCATACAACAAAAGAAACCTATTTGTAAGCGCTGAGTTAGAGCCAAATACAATGACCACAGCTTACTAGGTGGTTTAGAATTTTACAGAGCCATAATGGCTTTATATCCGTTTCCTCATGGAGGTGGGAAGTTATCTGTGAAGTAACCTTGAGTGACATCATCCTGCCCTTTAATGTTCTCTTGAAGCCAACTGTAGCATTGTGACAAAGTTTACACCTCATTGACAGGCTAATATCCTCATCCTGACACAGTGGGCGGCCGTCTATAGGATTTTTTAAGGGAGCTGCTAAATGGGACGCCTTGGCTCATCAAAGTCAGCACACACATTTATAAAGCTGTGAATCCCTGCACTCGAGACCTTTGAAGAGGAGGTGTGGGTTTATAGTGGACATCTGTTTCTATAAAGAGAAAGAGCTGCTGGCACTGCAGGGAGAGGTGGCACAGGAGACTGGGACGGTTGAAACACTTTTTGCATTTCTCTCAGTTACTCAGAGACCATTTGGACTTCACCAAACCAATTTTAATATATTGAACTTACACCTGTCTGCTAATTACCCAATACCATTTAAAGATGATTACATATGACATATCATTCACAATATTTATTTGAATGGAAGAAGTCAGATGTTGCAACTGACCCCAACCCTGGGGACAGTTGCAGCACAATCAGGGACGGTTGCAACATATTAAAAATACATTAAATTTCACTAATAACTTTTGCCTTTTGTCTCAATGAGCACAGTATTCTGAAAATATATATTGTTTTACAATAATATTACAGTATTATTTATTTATGCAATAATATGATAGAATTATTTATTTATTTAGTCAAATAACAGTTATTGAGTTTTGGTCATTTATGAGTAGAACATAGACCAACCTTGAGTCAATGTGCAGATATAACAGATGCTGTGTAATCTCTCCATATTTCAGTGTTAGACAGGAAGAATGGTACAGTTTACAGTGCAACAAATTTGTATTAAACATGGATTTATTGGGAGGTCACGTGATGCCATGCGAGAAGCAGGTGTGTGAGCGACTAGCTCTGCGCACTTTGCTATTTTTAAAAAATATATTTTCATGTTATAATCCAGTGAGATTCAATATACCCAGTTACATATTTGCTCTTTGAGGTAAACATGCCAAAGAAGTCTCTCTCCAAATTGAAGACACTGGAGACATTAAAAGACACTTAAGTACTCAAGCTGAAACCTCTGGCGGCCCAGCGAGCCAGGGACTCAATTTGGAAGGCACGTCGGGAGAAAAAATCCAACATCTTGGTGATGCTGACGAAGGTTGTTTCTGACTTGGAGGTCTCGATGTAATACGTCGATCGATTACGGCAATGGAAACAAAATTCTCTGAGTTGGTCACAAGAGTGGCAGATGTTGAGAAACGGATTGATTATCTGGAGTCAACGGAAAGGGAATTATCCACTAATCCGACTGCATCCAAAATAGACTTGGAATTCATTTAGGAAAACTGGAAGATCTCAAAAATAGGAATTGAAGGAACAATATACAGATTGTTGGAATTCCTGAGCATGTAGAGGCCAGAGGTATGGTGAAATTCCTGGATGAGCTCTTCGAGTCTGCTCGATATAACAGGCCATAAGCTGGAAATCGTGCAAGCTTAAAGAGTCCCCGCTCAATTCTGGCCAAATTTCTGAGATCATCCGATAAAGATCTTGTGTTATGCAAGGCGAGGAGTAAAATAAAGCTTCCTTGGAAGAATCACAATATATTATTGTTCCCGGGTTTTTGCAAATTCTAAAAGAGAGAAATGCGATCGGTTCAAGGAATGTAAGAAACTCTTAAATCAACAGAAGATTGATTTGCACTGATGTTTCTGGCCAAACTGAGAATAGAAAACAAGGATGGCAGCAAATTATTTTTATGCCCCAAAAAGGCACTGGCCTTCATACAAACTATGACTGACTAAACCATTGGGCATTTCTTATGTGAGTGGGCTGACTCACTGTTCAGTGTCTTGACTGTCTAAGAAAGCTGGGCGGCATTTTTTGTTTCATTTTGCGTTGGCTCTGCCTAGCGGCTGGAGTTTGTTTTGTGGCATGACACTTCTCCTTCAAGAAACTTTTGCCTTGACGGAAGATCGCTTTTACACTGAAGTTCCTGGCCAGATTGAGAATGTACACTATAGATGACAGCAAAATATCTATATGCTCACATAAAGAACGTCTTTTATAAAGTTGACGGACTGAGTAAGTAATGGTGTATTTTTTAAAAAAATATTACACGGCTTACAAATGAATTTGACTCACTCAATACACTCTTGATCATCCGAAGAACCGTGATGTCTATTTTGAATCTTTTGTGCTGGTTCCACCTTGCGGCTGGAGCTTGTTTTGTTGAAAAACACTGCTTCAGAACCTGATCGTTCCTTGTCTCTTATGCCTCCTGTTGGCTAGAGTTTGTTTTTGTGGAGTATTTTTAAGGGACATTAGAATGATTACATCATCTGCTGCACTCATAACAGCCGGCTCTGTTGTTGTATGAATATTTGTTTGTCTGTCTGAGGAAACTGAATGGCTTTATATCAGCTGGAGTTTGTTTTGTGGAGGAACACACCTTCAAGACAGTTCTGTGAATGAACCTACATGTTCTTTGCGTTTATTCTGCCTGTTGGCTGGGGTCTGTTTTACAAAGTAATTTCTGTTATTTAATTACACTGTTTTTTTGTTGTGGGGGCTCTCGTAGGCATACATGGACCTTTTGAGTTCAGAGGGATTGATGCCGGTTGGAACAATCATGCGTGGGTTAATGCACACGTTTTTCTTTTTTCTGTTTGTTTTGTTTGGGGTGAAGTTCAGGGTTTGAGTGTTGCATTAATGGGGGAATGTGGTCTGTATAATCTTGCTTTTGACACATCTTTTTTTAATTTTATTATATCAATATGTCAATTGTTCATTTGAGTAAGTTATCTCTCTCCACATGGAATGTGAATGGTTGGGGCACCTCATAAAAGAATGAAGGTATTTCTTTTCTTAAGTGTAAGAAACGAATCTTTCACTGCAGGAAGCTTAAAAAATTGGGAAGATATGGGGTGGACATGTTTTCTTTAGTGCTGGCTCGAGTAAGAGTAGGGGGGGTCATTATACTGATAAATAAACATCTAAATTAAAATGTCTCAAACAGATTAAAGATAAAATAGGAAGAGTCAATATTGTTTTAGCAGACATTCAGGGGTAAAGGTTGATTTTGCCTAATATTTATGCACCTAACACTGATGATCAGTTATTTTTTATAGATCTTGAAGTGATGTTGCAAGCCACTGGCACCCCTAATGATATAATATTGGGAGGAGACTTTAATTTATTGATGGACTCAGTCCTTGATCATAGTGATGCAAAAGTGTGTAAGCCCCCAAGAGCAACATTGACGCTTCACAGGATTCTTAAAAAGGACAAAGATCCAAGTGAGGGTAAAAGTTACCGTCCAATTTCCCTGATCAGTAAAAATTGTGGCAAAAATTGTGGCTAACCGATTAAGTAAAGTTATGACATCTCTTATACATATAGATCAGGTGGGGTATATTCGGGGACACAGCTCTTCAGATAACATCAGTTGCCTATTCAATATCATGTGGTCAGTGGCGAATGATCAGACTCCAGTCGCTGCCATCTCACTTGTTGCAGAAAATGCGTTTGATATGGTAGAATGGGATTATCTTTTTAAGATTTTGGAAATATATGGGTTCAGGAATACTTTTATTGGATGGATTGAGTTACTTTATAGATAATTTCAGATAATTTTACTCCGGATAGAGGCACCCATCAGGGTTGCCCTCTTGCCACATTATTGTTCTGTCTTGCCCTGGAACCATTAGCAGCCGTGATAAGAAAGGAGGATGATTTTCCAGGGGTGATGGCGGGAGGTGTGATGCATAAGCTTTTGCTTTACGCAGATTATATTTTATTATTTGTGTCCGACCATACTAGATCTATGCCTTGCCTTTACAGAATGATCAATTCCTTTTCTAAATTTTTTGGGTTGCAGAGTTAATTGGTCTAAATCCGAAGCTTTGGCTCTGACTGCGTACTGCCCAGTAATGGATATCCAGTCGGGTGCCTTTCAGTGGCCCAAACAGGGCATTAAGTATTTGGGTATTTTATTCCCAGCAAATTTATTTTTGTTAATTTTGACCCCTAATAAAAAGGTTTTCAATTGATGTGAGAAAGTGGGCTTCATAACATTTATCTCTGATTGGGTAGGTTAATGTTATTAAAACAAACTGCATTCCAAAATTTAACTAATTGCTGCAATCTCTCCCTGTAGATGATCCCCTCTCTTATTTCAAACAATTTGATAGCATAGTGAAGTCCTTCGTTTGAAATAGTAAGTGTCCCAGATTACATTTCAATAAATGACATAGGCCAATTGACAAAGGTGGGCTAGGCCTACACAATAATTTGTTTAATTATTATGCGCTCGGTCTCAGACATTTGGCTCATTGGTCACTTACACATGAGAGAGCCCCTCCCTAGTTCTGTATTGAACAGGAAGTTCTTGCCCCTATTTTGCCATTGCAAAGCCTTTCTATAAAACTAACTAGAGAAGTCACACCCCGTTATCTTGCATCTGCACCTGGTTTGGACAAAAGTGTCCAGAGTGTTTAATTCTGACATTTATTTAAATGTTGCCTCAAGCATGGGCTGAACCCTAAAGGACATATTTATAAGTTCCCTTTCTGTTGGTCAGAGTGGATTGGGAGGGTGGTTACTACACTCTGTACTACACTCGAGTGGAGTACAGAGATCTTTTGATAATTTGGTTCAACACTTTAATATTCCTAGATCCCAGTTCTTTAGGTATTTACAGTTGCACCACTTGCTCTGTACTATTTTTGGGAGGATTGTACAACCCCCTAAAGAGGCAGATACGTTAAATGGTGATTACTGCTTTTGGGAAAGGTCATGAAGCATCAGTGTTTTACTTCCTGTTAGTTCAGAGTCTGTTGGATTTAGCTTCATCTCCTCTTAAAAGATTATGGGAGAAGGATTTGGAGGAGGTAGAGATGCTAGGGTTCATCGGATACAATTTAAGATTGCTTCGGTTCTTCTGTACCCCCTCTAGATTGTATTGGTTGGGTCTTATAAACACACCCATCTGCTGGCAGTGCCAATCAGAAGACGTGGACACAATACATGTATTTTGGGGATGTGTAAAGATCCAAGAATTTAGGTTGAGGGTTCAGAACTTTATGAGTGAGTTGTGAAATGTGAATAATTGATAAAAATTTTTTCTTGTTGTGTTTGTATGTTTTATTTTTGGAATCAATAAAATTGTTAATAACAAAATACAAACAAACATGTATGTATTGTGCAAAACTGCTACTGTTTATTGAGAAGAATCCATCTATTAGTAACACTCTTCCTCACTCTTGGCAAACAGAATACAATTTCTAGTTTTAGATTATTTATTCACTGTATGACTATCAATAATGGCTTACTATTAGCTAATGGACTGTTAAAATAATAAGATTACATTAATACGAATTAATAAAATATCCGTGTTAGTAGGGAAATTTGTATTTGTGTGAACTATCATTTTATGTAACCCACAATGAATTGTTTATGTTGAAAAATACTGTACTGTTGTGCAGTCTGTTTTTATATGGCTGCTTAGCTTGGGGACAGTTGCAATGACATCAGCCATGACAGAACATCCAACACATTCTGACGCCAAAGGTACACCCGGCGCGTCAATAAGCGACGCCAAGGAGTCCTGCCCTAGCGTCCGTATGTGACGAGTTGGGGTGTGAGAATGTGTTGCAACATCATGTGCTAGCTAGACACACTGACCTTGACACATGCTAACCATGTCACTTAAAAGTCATCAAAACAATGATTCAAATTAAGTAAGTTTTGATCAATTCATACAAAAGATTAGGACAGTATGACAAAAATACATCTCATGAAAAAAATGACCTTGGTAAAAGTATTACTGGTGGGTCTAACTGAGCATGTGTAGTATGAGTGCCATCACTCTAGCATGTTTCTGATTGGAGGAATAAGACTTGTTGCAACCGTCCCCTATTGCCACCGTCCCCAGTTTCCATTAGCCAGTGCTCGCAGGGTCATATGTTTGCATCAAGCAGTATGTGTCTTTTCATGCGTGCATGTGACGGAGAGCTGACATGGACATGTTAGACTAATGTGTGTGCTCAGGGGCTAGAGAGGTATGGGAGCTGATGCTGTAGATTGGAGTCAGTGTGAGTTTTTCTCTCATATATGTGAATGTGGTCAGGAGAGCGAGAGCTACAAAGTGCGGTTTATGTTTCAAAGGACTTGCAATATAAAGTAGATTATAACCTGCATGAATACATAATATCCATACTTCCATTGTCGGTCATCTTGACTCCAATTACACAGACTCCAGAAGATCAGTGTTATCTGGAAAAAGAAAACCTATAAAGGCCTTGAGTGGTGCAGAAACTATGGTTCACCTAAAGTTCACTTTTGAGTGACAGCGCAATCAGAATCAGAATGAGCTTTATTGCCAAGTATGCTTACACATACAAAAGGAATTTGTCACAGTGAATGAACCTTCCAGTGCAAAGAGAATTCAACCATATATACATACATACAAATATATACATTTAAACATATATACAAGACATATTAAACAAACAAACAGATAAATAAAAATAAAAAATATAAATGAAATATAGATATAAGTAGAAATGGATGGATTGAATTTTGCACATGGTTGTATTGATGGAGGAAAATATTTGGGGGCAGTTTTAACTGTTCATGTGGTGGATGGCCTGAAGGAAAAAACTGTTCTTGTGCGTGACTGTTCTGGTGCTCTGTAGCGCTGGCCAGAGGGCAACAGTTCAAAAAAGAAAGTGTGCTGGGTGAATGGGGTCAAGAGTGATTTTACCAGCCCCTTTCATCTCTCTGGATGTGTACAGTTCTAGCAGCTTGGGCAGGGGAGCACCAATAATCCTCTCAGCAGTCCGACCTATCCTTTGAAGTCTTCTGATGTCTATCTTGGTGCTGAACCCAACCAGACAGAAAAAGAAGTGTCCATGACTGCTGAGAAGGACTGTGTCAGCAGCGCCTGTGGCAGGTTGAACTTCCTCAGCTGGTGAAGGAAGTGCAACTTCTGCTGGGCCTTTTCAAAATTGAGTCTATGTGGGTCTCCCACTTCAGGTCCTTTGAGATGGCAATGCCCAGGAACCTGAATGACTCCACTGATGCCATAGTGCTGTTCAGAATGGTGAGTGGGGTTAATGCTGTGGTGTTCTTCCTAAAATCCACTATCATCTTCACGGTTTTAAGCGTGTTCAGCTCCAGGTTGTTTTGACTGCACCAGATGGCCAGCTGTTCAACCTCCCTTCTGTATGCAGACTCATCATCATCTTGATGAGGCCGAAGACTGTTAGTTTTTCATAATTTTGGTCACATTTTAGCTTTTAAAAAAATGAACAATTCAATGTATTTAATCAATAAATATGATATTATATTGCATATTAGGGATGCCCCGATACTGGTATCGGAATCGGGTCTGATACCACACTCATGTACTCGTGTTCTTGCTCATAAAAATGCTCCGATACCAAAAACCAATACCATCTGACATACGAATGTCTTTCCGTCAACATTCAGTGCAAAAATTAAAAAATGTTATGTCCAATTATTTAGTTGGCATGTGCGGCACACATCAAATGTGAGCATTTGTGAATATGTGGAGACAGTGTTTTGCCAACGCTTTTAGATTTACATTTAGTCATTTAGCAGATGCTTTTATCCAAAGCGACTTACAAATGAGGAACATAGCAAGCAATTTGTCATATTAAAGCTCCTCCTTGGCTCAAACACGGAAACAACATCATGAGCATCATAGGCTCTGTTTGTTTAAGTGTTTCACACAGAAAAACTTAAAGATAAAAGCTCTGTCAAAATAAAAGCTCAATTTAAATGAAAAAGTATGACAGAAATATATCACTACTGTAAATGTATATATATTGTAAATGTAAATGTATGTAATATTCAATGTATTACTACTACTAACAATAAAAACAACAATAAATCAATAGTAATTGTATTATATTTAAGCAATATCTCACATCTGTAATGCTCTGCTATGCAGCACTTTATTTGACAAAATATAACTCCAATGCTGTATTTTAAACTATGCTGTGAGGTTCTATATAAAAGCACCCCATTAGAAAAAAAAATAATACAATATTATGTTGAAAATAAATTGTTATATATTAATTTGATTAAAGTTTTAATGAATTAATTCAATACATTTTGTTGATAAAAATGTAAATAAACTGTTGATATGGAGTTCAGAAAAAAAGTGGTATCAGACTTCGTATCGGCGAGTGCCAAAAATGAAGTATCGGTTCTAGTACCGATTAGTACCAAAAAATGGTATTGGGACATCCCTATTGCATATAGTATATTTTGTTACAGTTTAATTGTTTAATTGAATAATTTGTTACATTGATTTATTGAATATGTGCTAAAAACTGGTACTGTCTCTTTAAGGAAATTCGGCACTTCTGGAAACAGCATCTTTAAATTAGCGCATGTTAACGATAGAGACTCCAATTGCTTTATCTCATCGGTGCTATGCCTGATTACAATTAAAAGCTTCTTTTTTACGTTTATGATCAACAACTGACAGAAAGAGAAATTAATATAAGTTAAAGGATCTTGCTGCTGAATACTCCACCACTCTACTACACAATTACAGGTGAGTGAAATCTAAACATTTACCAGCTATTTGGCAAATATAAATTTTTAGTCGCATTGTGCAAAATTTGGTTGCAAATGCGAATGACTTCCTTTCATTGTAGTGGAGAGTTGCACATAGAGTAAAGGATCGATCCATCGCTTTTGAGAATCGATATCAAATCGACCAAATTAAAAAACATTATTCAACTTACTTCTGTGGAACACTAAAGGAGATGTTTGTCAGAATTTTACCATCCAATTTCTTTGTAGGGAAAAATAATGCAGTGAAAGTGAATGGTGACTAAAACCAACATACTGCCTAATATCTTTGTGTTCCACAGAAGAAAAAGAAAATAGTCCTATTGGTTTGGAACAACATGACGGTGAGTAAATAAAGACAAAATGGCATTTTTTAGGTGAACTAATCTTTTAATGCCAAACCTTTTTTAAGTCAATCTAAATAGCATTTGTTTCCCTAAACTTAAAAGCTTACTTTTTTTCTCCCACATGAACACCGGGACTGTTTGAAACACATGCTCTAACCACAAGGCTACAGAACTTATTTTATGTAACTGAATATTTTATTTGCACTGGGCATTGACCTCTAAAAATTTTGTTTATTTGGTTTTATCATTGTCTCCTTTCCTTGAACAGGATGATACAAAAGTGAAAGAATAAATAAATAACCTGCCACATTCATTCCACTTCTTCTCAACATACTATATATAAGCAAAGAGATAAAATTGTATCTTTCTTTTTCTCTCAGTCTTTTTATTTTTTCCTCTCTCTCTCTCTCACTCTCTCTCTTTGCAAGATGTCAATCATCAGATGTAAGAAAAAGAACAAAAGTCATGCAGGATAAAGTAAAGAAAATTAATGTTCCTCCTGTCTAACCCTTAGGGCACAACTCTCCTCTCTTTCATTCTTTGCTTCCTCTTCTCCTCTGGCTGAAATAATATGCTCTCCTTGTTCTTTCCTCTCATTTCTCGCTGTCTAAAATTCTTCTATGTGAGCTGCTCGATTAAGGCATGAAGTCGTGTGTGTGCATATGCGTTGTAGACGACAGAGGTCCTCAGGTTTCACGGGAGCCCGCTGGTCCCCCTCGGACGACAGCATGTTGTCAGCAGCCATGTCCTGAACACTTGTGTCAGTGACTGTCTATCACCCTGAGCCCATCAATGCATCATGGCAGCTATTTGTCACTTTGAGTTACCGTGGTTACTGTCGCCGCTCAGAGCACAAACACTGACACTCAGGTTTCACCTCTGACTATCACCATGGTGATCCAGAAAAACACATTACATGTTATGCAACATCTAAGGGAGATCAGTGACCAGTTGCAACAAAACACTTAAGTTAAGAAAACCCTTTATGAATGTAAGGGTATTGTGAGGGTAAGCCTTTTCTTAAAGTGTTCACCCAAAAAGGAATATTCTGTAACCATTTACTCCCCCTAATAAAAGATAGTGTTGACTGAAGCTAACATTCTGCCTAACATCTCCTTTGGTGTTCCACAGAGGAAAGAAATTCATACAGTTGTGGAATGACACAAGTTCTGCAGATACACAGCTTATTTGTTGATTGTTGTAGAAGTGCTTCAGATTCAGCCATCTTGGTGGGATAGCAAATATATAATATATACATTTTAAATAATATTAATAATATATATATATATATTAGGCTGTCAATCTTAATTACAATTAATTAAATGGTGTCCCGATTAATTAATCACAATTAATCGCATTGAATCGCATATACAAATATTTGCTGAGAAAGCCCCTCATATAAATATAATTCAATATATAATGATGAAATAATGATACATAGTTATCTTTAAATATATATATATATATTAAAAAATATATATATTTATTTATAGAACACAGCTTGAGATCCCTTAGTTCGGATTTGCCCTCCATCAAGTGTTTTGAACGCAAGAACGTAACACACATGTCTGTGTTGTTCTGCTGCTAAAGGGTGTTTTTCTTCACTGTATAAATTGCGCATTGCCACACAGCTGAAGTTTAATTTACTGCCCTCTGGAGTAAACAGTTGGTACTACAAGCTTGCATTTCTCAGGAATCTTCCATATCATTGCGTGCATTGTGATTAATTGCGTTAATTTTTTTAACGTGTTATTTTTAGTCAAACTAATCGCACTGAATTAACGCGTTAAATCGACAGCCCTAATATATATATATATATATATATATATATATATATATATATATATATACATATATACATAGAATAATACTGTATACATACACTGATCAGCCACAACATTAAAGCCCCCTGCCTAATATTGTGTAGGTCCCCCTTGTGCTGAGAAAACAGCGCCAACCCGCATCTCAGAATATTGTACAGAGCGGTTATCTGAGGTAATGTAGACTTTGTCAGTTCAAACCACTCTGGTCATTCTCTTTTGACCTCTCTCATCAACAAGGCATTTTCGTCCACATAACTGCTCCTCACTGGATGTTTTTTGTTTTTGGCACCATTCTGAGTAAATTCTAGAGACCGTTGTGTGAAAATCAGCAGTTACAGAAATACTCAAACCGGCCCGCTTGGCACCAACAAACATCCATGCGATTATCTAATCAGCCAATTGTGTGGCATAAAAATCATACAGATACGGGTCAGGAGCTTCAGTTAATGTTCATATCAGAATGGGAAAAAAATGTGATCTCAGTGATTTGGATCGTGGCATGATTGTTGGTTTCAGATGGGCTGGTTCGAGTATTTCTGTAACTGCTGATCTCCTGGGATTTTCACACTACGGTCTCTAGAATTTACTCAGAATGGTGCCAAAAACAAAAAACATCCAGTGAGGAGCAGTTCTGTGGACAGAAATGCCTTTTTAATGAAAGAGGTCAACAGAGAATGGCCAGATTAGTTCGAACTGACAAAGTCTATGGTAACTCAGATAACCGCTGCTGTACAATTGTGGTGAGAAGAATAGCATCTCAGAATGCTATTATGAGATGCAGGTTAGTGCTGTTTTGGTGGCACGAGGGGGACCTACAAAATATTTGGCAGGTGGTCTTAATGTTTTGACTGATCGGTGTATATATGGGCACAACTAGTGTCTGTGTGTGATATATATATATATATATATATATATATATATATATATATATATATATATATATATATATATATATATATATAAATACACAAAGTATGTGTGTGTGTATTTGTGATTGACAGTCCTAGTGAGGTAAGGCCAGGTGGTGTACTGTTGTAAATTTGCTTCTACCTTTCTCTCCGCACTCATCCCTCAAAGCTACAATCTGTCATGCCTGACAGCACACACAAAGAAGGAGAGAGAGAGAGAGGCAGGGGAATGAGGATTAAAAAGAAAGAGTCTTTAAAAAAACTTTAAAAGATGAAATTAAAGAAAAGAAGATGAGCTGACAGTAGCTTGTGAGGAGGTATTGTCTGATGGGGAAATGTATCTGTGAAAGAGAGGCTTTGATCACTAGAGGACAAGAGAAGGGATGAGAGCTTGTAAAACTGCACTCTTCAGACAACTGAGAGACTGCAGGAAAATAACTAGACCTGCAACTACAACAGACTTCCAGTCAATAGCAGAGGAAACAACACTAGTGCTAATGACACGACAAAATGGATGCTGGGAGGGTCAGTGGTGAGATGATCTCTTGTGTGTATTTTAAAAAGCATTGTACTAGTACTTTTATTGTGCCTCAATGAAGCCCCAAGCCACAACTAAGTTTGTGTAGTGGTCTTATGTGGAACCAGCCCAGAGATGTAAAGGTGAAATGTGTAATTTCTGTGCCATAATGGTCACCAAAAAGAATTGCTTCAACAAACAGAGCAATATTTTGAAAGCAAAATCATTGTACAAATGGGTATATACTGCATTCCGAAAAACTGAAATATCACATTGACATAAGTATTCAGACCCTTATCGCATTACTTCAATCACCTTTGGCAGTGATTATAGCCTCATGTATTTTTGGGTATGACCTGCACCCCAGTCCCTGCCACTGAAAAACACCCCTACAGCATGATGCTACCACCACTATTCTTCACTGTTGGGATGATATTGCGCAGGTGAGGGGCGGTGCCTGGTTTCCTCCAGACATGACACTTGAGGCCAAACAGTTCAAATCTTCATTTTATCAGACCAGTCTGAGAGTCCTTTAGGTGCTTATTTGCAAATTCAGAGTGGCCTTTCATGTGTCTTGCACTGAGGAGAGGCTTCTTCTGACCACTCTGCCATAAAGCCAAGATCAGTGGAGTGTTGCAGTGATGGTTGTCCTTCTGAAAGTTTCTCCCATCTCCACCCATGATCTCTGGAGCTCAACCAGAGTGACCATCGGGTTCTTGGTCACCTCTCTTACTAAGGCCCTTCTCCCCCAATTGTCCAGTTTGGCTGGGTGGCCAGCTCTAGGAAGAGTCCTAGTTGTTTCAAACTTCTTCGGTTTAAGAATTAATGAGGTCATTTTGCTCTTGAGAACCTTCAGTGCAGCCGAAAATTTTATTTTTTTGCCTTCCCCAGATCTGTTCCTCGACACAATCCTGTCTTTGAGCTCTGTAGGCAGTTCCTTTGACCTCATGGCTTGGTTTTTGCGCTGATATGCATTTTCAGCTGTGAAACCTCATATAGACAGGTGTTTGCCTTTCCAAATCATGTCCAATCAATTGATTTTGCCACAGGTGGATTTCAGTCAAAGTGTATTAATATCTCAACGATTTTCCAAATAAACTGGATGCACTTGAGCTATATTTCAACACAGACAAAGGGTCTGAATACTTATGTCAATGTAATTTTTCAGTTTTTCTTTTTAATAAATTTGCAAATATATCAAAAATATATTTTTTTTACTTTGTCATTAAGGGGTATGGAGAGTATATTGATGTGATTTTTATTTAAAGCATTTTAGCATAAGGCTGCAACATAACAAAATATGAAAAAATGAAAGGGTATGAATACTTTCTGAATGGACTGTAGATGTCTGAACACATTAACCCTTAAATGCATAGAAACACACCTACATGTTTGGGTCTTTTGAGACCTGGCACTTATATATATTACAAAGGGATCTACAAAATGCCAAGATAGTGTCACATTTTCAAAATATTTTAAAGACAATTAGAAAATAATAAAATAAAATATATTTTGATTTATTACCATGTTTTATTTTCATGTATCAAAGAGATAATGCAACAGATCTAGAAGTGGATTCATTATTTTCACACTAAAATTTAAATTTAAAGCATATTGAGGTACACATAACACAAATATAAACATTAATAAGCTAAAGATAAGATACCACATAAGTATTTTCTTAGGCACTTATTGTGTCTAAATAGATGCACAACTTATAATTTCAGTAGTACATCCAAATGACAAAGCTAAATCATACTGTTCATGTGTTTCACTTGCTATAGTTTACTTCCATGTTACTTCTTCATCAAATAGCAATGTCAAATGTAAATCAAGCCAATCACTGACACATCAGCACCACCATGTACAAACGTGGAATAATGATAATTCATCATTTTTGATAATTCATTGTTGCACAGAATATCAACATGGTATAGTATATATTTGTAGGAAAATATTAGTAATTTCCCTGTAATAAACAAATAAATATATATCCTGTGATAGTAAACTTATATAGATATGAAATAATCATAAAAACAATTTATTGAAGCGGTTTTCAATTTATAAAAAAACACACAATACTCTTACATACCAAGGGACTTGGCATTTTTGGCAATTTTGGCATTTTTGCGTGACACTATTTATAAGAAAGAGATTGAGGAATACTAAAGAGGTCTGGGCACAGTTCCAAACAATGGATGAAGTAGAGAGTGTGGAATGATGTCCTGGGTCACTAAAGACCTGAGGTATGCCTTTAAGGGTTAAGCTTGGTTAGGAGAAATTATTTTAACATTTAACATAAAAATTATTGCCATCACCATCTTAACCATTACTTAACCCTCAGAGACCAAAAGTAGCAAAATTGCAACATTTATTCAAAACAATTATATATATATATATATATATATATATTTAATTAAAACCAGTAAAAACAACTACTACACATAGTAAACACTACTACAGTCTATTTCAGCTAAAATGTTGGTGGGAAGAAAGTTGCATTTTAAATGTCTTATGTATGCATTTTAAATGTAAAATTCACCCTAAAACAAAAAATGTAATACATCTTTTAAATAATTATTCATAAATGTTAATATCTTAATAAAAAATAATTATTGAAAAATCAATGACATCCTAAGACCACTCTCAAGAAGGAAAAAGGAAGATACATAACCATTGCCAGTTCTTTGGTCTCTGTGAAGGTTAACCTGCTTTATATGTGCCCAGCAAAACCTTTGTAGAACAATTGTCTAGGAAAACAAGGGAGCGACAGTGTAATATTTAAGAGAGAGTGAAGTTGGGTGTGTGGTCCTCATGTGACCGATTTTAGTTTGAGTCTGATTCAAATTGGAATCTTCCCAATTCAAATCCCTTTTCTTCTCCCCATCATTTCCAGTCATATGTAGATAGCCCTGTCAATAAAAGTGGTGAAAAGGTAAAAGATAGACAGAGACATTTGTGTGGGTTTGTCTTGGGGATCCAAGGAAGAGGGGTGGTACAGAAAATCTGCTGATGGGTGAGGCCCAAGATAATCGGCCTTATTTAAGGATTTGAGGTGTGTGTGTGTATTGAGCATTGCTTAAGTGCTCCTCTATAGATCTGTGGTGCTTTGATAAGCAGAGCAGCTCACTGCTGGTGGGGGAACTCATGAGGGGGCCTGTCTGATGAGGACCTGCCGCTGTCTGCGTCGGGTCTCTGAATGGAACATGGCCTTTGATGTCTTTCTCTTTTCTTTCCCCCCCTCTTTCGGTGTCTCTCATTATTTCTTTCTCTTTAACCCCTCTGGCTTAACACAAGAGCATTCAAGTGGCCAATGTTCTACTTGAGTGTACTTCTGTATTGACAAGAATCTGCTGAAGTGTGACCTGCCTCACTGTTGTGTTAATTCAGACTGAATTACTCATGAGTTTGCCCCTTTTTAATGCCCTTTTCCATTATGGTGAACTTCATTGTGGTTTTAATCTATTTATGGATGGTTTAAACAATTTGTGTGTGTGTGTCTAAAATGTAGGTGTATGTTTATGTTAGAGCATATGTGTCAAAAATGTATGTATGTGTGAAAATGTGATTCAGAGTGCATGGCAAGGTAGACCACTTGGTAGAAGAAATGGAAAATGGGTCAAATTGAGGTGTATGTGTGTGTTTGTGTTGGTGTGTGTGTGTGCATGCTTTGATGGAGGTCAAACAGCACCTGTCAACAGACTTGCTGCTTTAATTTGACATATTAATGTGACCTGCCAATGCCAATAATTCACCACACATTGCACATGCATATTTACAAGCCTCCATAAGTTCAAGTGGCTTGTAAATTTTTTAATCTTCACTCATGAACCAGAACTGCTGAGTTGCTTCATAAAGCTTTGAGCAAACATTTTTTTTTACCTGTTGTAAATTTGTTGTGTCATTTTTTACAAGTTTCATATAATTATACATGTGCAGACTTTTGCCCAGGTATATTGAGATTGCATTGAAATTCTTACGAGTGAGTTTCAGCTTTATCACATGGTACAACTGCTGAGTGAAAAATCTTGACAAATACACCATGTCATATCATGCTTATCAATTAAGCTTACTAACACTTCATAAAATAATACAATTAATAATCAGATCACTTAGTCACTCTGTGATTTAATATGCTGTCATAAATCAAGAGAGATCTTTAGTCCCATTAGCTGGACTCCATTACACACGTAGGGCTACTTTGCGGGTACGTTAAATATACTGTATGCAGAACATTTAAAACACACTGTTTCCATAACTGCCCTGATCAACTTAGGAAGTGAACAGGAGAAGACAGGTAAGACAAGTAGATTTGCAAGCTCCAGTTTGAAAAGAATATGGTTGGTCTTCTCTCTCTTACATTTTGTCTTTGTAATTTTCTCTGCTCCCCTCAATAGTCTCCCCTTAGAGTGAATGAGGTGGATGCAATCTGACAGATAGGCAGGGTTCAACCTCCTGACAGAGTTTCAGCAAGGAAAGCTCAATGACTTCAGACATGCCCACAATTAGGAAGAGGTTACACAAACTGGCCCCTATCCACCAACACTAATCACAAACTTACAGTCCTCTGCCATACTCAATGTCACACATGCACACACAGATACTTTATCGCTGTTATCTACCCTACATCAAAACAGAAACATAAATAAAAGAAATGCCTGAACCCCATGAGGGAGAAATTCAAATGAACTCTGACAGCTCGACACATATTATGGCATCAGTAATGTGATTATGGCCATATGGCACTCTCTGCCTACACTCAGAGCTCTCTGAGGGAAAGTCTGGACCAGAAACGGCAAACATATTACCACAAGAAAGAGGTAAGCTGGCCTTTTAGCTGCTAGAGTTTACGTTTGAATGTTTCATGCTTAAGGAAGCCTAGGGATGACGCTAAGGTTTAATCAAAACTCTGAATGTGTGATCACTAACACATGTGTAGAGAATGGGAGAGCACTGGCTATGGCACAAGAGATGAGGACACCGGGATACAAGTGAGTGTGTGACACTTGGGTTATATATGAATGTTTTGGAGTTCAAATTAAATTTCCAGTTTTGTTACTTAAGATTATGTCAAGTTGCCTGGTTTGCCCTATACACAGTTTTGTGTTAGCGATATTGGAGAACTGTCAAAAAATTTACAATTCTAAGAAAAAAAAGAAAAAAAAAAGCAATAAAAGGCAATTATCAATGGCTGTAACACTTGTGAAAGTGTAAAATAGGGTGAAAGGGAAAGAGAAATAAGAGGGAGCAAGACAGGATAAATGGCCTTTGCTGTTAAGTCCAGCAAGGAAATCCAATAAAAATTCTTTAAAAGTCCACAGCTGCCACTGAAAAAAGTGTGGGTACAAGTATAAAGTGGGGCGGGGTGAATAAAGACAGGGGCTATTATATTTGGCAGGAAGGAAGGAAACTGAAGGCAAAAGAAAGAAAGAAAGAATGAGAGAGAGAGAGAGAGAGAGAGAGAGAGAGAGAGAGAGAGAGAGGGTACCGAATGTTTACCATGAAACTGTCTACTTGAATTGGGGGAAAAACTGAAATCTCCAAAATGGTTAGTCAAGATTACATGATCAAACATGATATTTCAACTCTGCAATATAATCTGACAGCAATGGTATCATAAATTGTGCTTCTTTAGCTCAGACCACTCAATAAAAAAATAAATAATAAATAAATACCACTTTTTTCAGTCTGCTCTATAGCTAATATGGATGCACATAAGGTGATGTCTTTATCAAAAAGATGATTGGCTCTTTTAACTGTAACAAAACTTCCATTCCTATGGCAATCATATTCAACTAGCATAGCTCCTTTTACTACATTACTGACCAGCAGCAATGGTTATCTCTCCTCACACCAAAGAACTTTGTATATGTGTGCTTTTGAGTTCTAGGCTGAATGAACATTTATAGTATTGGTTTTAAAAAGAGAAAAGTGAATAATGTTTGCATGGCAGCTTTTAAACTAGGAGTGTGTTTACAGCTTTAAAACGGTATTGTTTTGCCAAATAGAGCAAATCCCTCAGTCTCCAGAAATTATATTTATTCTTTAGAACTGTTTAAAAATGTGTCAATAGCTATGGAGATGAGCTGCGTTTGCCAGCGGTCTAGCTTTGCTTAGTCCTCCTTCCCATTTTTCCCACCCAATAACATGTTAAATGCTCCACTGGCATGAACTTCTTCTCTCTCACTCTCTTAACAGCCAAAACACACAACCCAAAGTCCCTAATAAAAGAAAATGAATGCTATCCATCATTTTCCCTCTACACATCAACCCTGTCAAACACATGCTCACATGCACACACTGGATCACATGTTTGTTCAACTGGAGGTGGGTGACAGGCTCAGGGAGGTTGAAATGGTGTCGTAATGGCTTCAGAAATGTTGTGAAGTATTACGCACAGTGACCCAGGAGAGAAAGACTAAGACACACATAGACACATTAACAGCCTGGAGAATATTAAAGGGAAATACCTATTAAAACCTGTTAATACCAGCCTGTTGGTAGCACATTCAGACGTGAGGTGATTGACCTTGCCCCTGTTTCTGGCACATTCCCATTGGCGAGGACTGAATGGTATGGGCAGTTCTGCCTTTAGCCCTTTCAGTCATGAGGGCGAGAGAGCTTTTTTAATGCCATTCATTTCTCTTTGCTGTGCTCTGCATGTCACAGTGTCATATTTCCATGCACTTGCGAACAACGCACCATGTCACACAGGACATTATGTCTTTGTCTCACTGCCTGCTTCATGTTTTATTCATAATGTTGAACATTGATGAGTGTACTTGTGTGTCAATGTGCATACATGCTTTATGTCTTGCTATGTGTTAGGGTGGATTTTTACTTTGCGATCGTCTGTTATCTGTTGAAGAACAATAGGTGTTTTCCTCTTGTTTGCTTTTTGGGGACAGGGGGGGTTTCATAGCACTAAACCAAAGGTGAAGTGGAGCATACTTTTCATGGCATACATGTGTATGTGTGCGTGTGTGTGTGTGGGCTTACCGCCTTGGCTGCAGGCTACCTCATCAAAGTCACTTACTCAAACTCTTAGTGACGCGTGTAGCTCCAAGCACCTTGGCTTAAGTTACAGTTCCAGTAAGAGAGAAGAAAGGCCTCATATTTGCTGTTTGGCATCGATAATAATATCTTAGTTACACTGAATCTCTCTCTCTCCCTCTCTCTCTCTCTCTCTCTCTCTCTCTCTCTCTCTCCTTCACAAATTTTTGCTGGCTCTTTCTGCCTTTCACTCTGTTTTACTCTTTCCATTTTGAGAGGCTGGTACAGCATTATTGCCTGTTAAACTAAAGAGACAGTTTGCTGACAGGCCTTCTGCCAGTGAACTACATGCCAACTAGGAAGATTTATGAAAATATGCTGTCTGTCATCTCTTATACACTTTATTTCCCATAAAATTCTACTTATAAATTTACATGGAGCAAAGGATATGTGTGTTGCTGTGATTGAGCAGTTCAAAGCAAGAGTAAGAGTTGTCAGATCCTGTAGCTTATTTTGATCTAAAAAAATAAATTAAAAAAATGTCAAAACTTACCCCCAATCTTACTAGGTAGCATCTTTGATCAGGTCGGTGCGATAAACATTTTAGGTGTGAAGCTAAATATGCGGTAGACCTAATATTTAAGGGATACTTCACCAAAAAACAAAAAATTCACCCTCATTTTGTTCTAAAACTGCATGACTTTCTTTCTTGCGTGGAACACAAAAGGAGATGTAAGGCAGAATGTCAGCCTCAGTCACCATTCACTTGTATTGCTTTTTTTCCCATTCAATAAAAGTGAATAATAACTAAGGTTTTTCTGCCTAAAATATTTTGTGTTCCACTCAAGAAAGAAAGTGATACTGTACAGGTTTGGAACACCACTAGGATGAGCAAATGTAGAGTTTTCAATGTAGAGTGAACATTTAATGCATATTTGCTCTCACTTTATTTTTTTACTTTTCTCTCTCTTTTTCCATTTAATAGGCTGCCTTCAGTTTTACTGTGCTGTTGAAATAAGAGCTGGTGAGAGTGATGTCAACAGCAGTTTGTTTCGTGCTGTGCAGAACAGTACCCATCTCAGTTTCACCCCGTCCCTCTCCACCAATTGCTCTAACTGTCTTCCCCACACGTATGCGGATGTCAAACTGTATTACTGTCAATCTCCAAACCAATGTAGTGACGTGCGGAATCACCCCCGAGACAACTGCACATTCTCCAAACCTACCTTCACCCCGCTGTCAAGATGAATAGCACTTTAACATGCCGTGACCATACCAAACCACTGCAAGAGATTGGGGTGAAGGGGTTTGTGAAGGCATGCTGCCACACAAGTTGCATGCGTGCTCATATTGATAAGCTTTCATTCCAGCATATTCTCCTGAGCACAGCTGGGATCAGTTCCCCTATAGTTTTTGTACGTTTTGATTTACACTGCGAAAATAACTCATGAAGTTAATGGGCAAAATATTTTCTCGTTCCGCAATCGCTCTTAACTATAAATCCTCATTGGAGGTTAATCTATAGCTCTATCCCTCCCATCACTTCTAAGTCACTTACGTTAAATTATGGCATAACACATTAAATATCCCCTCAGTGTGGACCAGACTCGGATAAATCTTTAAGATCATCCCCATCACGTGGTAAAAAAAATTAGCACCTCAACTCCCAAACCCTCCTGGAAGAAGAAAGACAACCTTCTGTAATAAATGTAAATGATGAAAGGAAGAAAAAAAAAGGGTGCTTGTGGTGGAGAGATTGATTTGTGTGATGAATTAGTTAGAGCGCTTTCAACTGTCAAGCTGTTAATTTATGAGTGTGCAAACTTCCAAGTGTTTGGCTTGGCCATTTAGCTCTACCTCTCCTCTGCTCTCTGAGGTGACTGTAAAATGAAATATGGAGGCAGCTTGTTACTGTTTTATTTATTTCACTGCCTGAAGCTCTCACACAGCTATTTGTTCAAATACTCCAGAGTGCTGTGGAGAGCTTGATTCCTGCTCACATTAATAAAGATAATATTTTGCAGGCCGAGTATAATGGTCAAAATGTCACCTCTACAATGCTCTCTTTCTGACCGTAACTTAACAGGCCTCCTTTTTATTTGCTGGATCCACAAAAATAAAAGCTGGAAAATGGAATGTTTTCTACCTTGTTTGAAGACTTTTTTCTTGGTGTTCGCACTTGTATGGTTGTCCAAATGTCACCTAGAATAATTTGGAAGTTTCTGTTGTAAGGGTTCTTTTTAGCTTGAGCTGTTTCTCCTCTGTGTCGCTGTTCTTAACTTAGATCGCTCACTTTCCAGAAGAAGAAGAGAGTAGAAGGAGGATAGCAAGAAAGAATGGGGGCGAAAATAAATCTTGTTAAAATACAGTGGCAGACCTTCTGCACATCCGAATATGCATATTTCTCTACTATATAGTATGCAAAAAACATAAATTCTATAAACAGTAGGATTTAATTCAGGTAATTTAGAAGCTCTTGATTTGATTCAGATTCTTTTTGATTCCACTTTGCTTACATATGAAATACATTTTATGGTTTTTAATCCCAATTTCAATACCACATTGAAGCTTTGTGCACACCGTTCTGTTGTAAATAAACTGAGCTGCAATTACGAGTGTATCGCATCAGTTCTCTCGTGAACATGCTTACATCACATGAGAGAGTGCGTCAATTGGGTGCTCTCTGGGTGTGCAAAAGTAAACAATTATAGTAAAAAGGACTTAAATATTGGTCTGTTTCTCACCCAAAGCGATCATACCAATATAGAAGACATTAATTTAACCACTGGAGTTGTATGGATTACTTTTATGCTGCCTTTATGTTCTTTTTGGTCCTTCAAAATTCTGGTCACCATTCATTTGCATTGTGTAGACCTAGAGAGGTGTTCTAAAAAACTTCTAAAAAAATCTTTCTAAAAAAAGTTTGGGTTCAGCAGAAGAAAGATCTCACGCATACCTATACGCAGACCTATTATGCCCCTTTCACAAGATGTAATATATGTCTTAGGTGTCCCCAGAATGTGTCTGTGAAGTTTCAGCTCAAAATACCCCATGGATAATTTATTATACAATGTTATATATGCATCTTTTTGGGTAGAATCAAAAACATGCTGATTTCGTGTGTGTCTCTTTAAATGCAAATGAGCTGCTGCTCTCCGCCCCTTTCTGGAAGAGGGCTGTGCCTTTACAGCTCATGCTTCGGATACTACAGCAACAACAAATCAGAACCAATATGACTGACAGCATAAATAGTTCAGCCATATATATATGAATATATATATATATATATATATATATATATATATATATATATATATATATATATATATACAGTATATGTATGTATGTATGTGTATATCTGGTCTCCGTGAATACAATCAGAGACAGTAGTAAATGACAGTAAGCATTTTCAGGTTAAAAATAAAAAATGACGACATAGCTCTGTTCTCTGTGAATACATTCAGAGACAATGGTAACTTTAGCTGCATTTGCCGTGAAATCAGCTAACAAGCACATTCATAAAGGCGATTTGCAAACATTCATAAAATATAAAGTGCGACACTTACATCTTCAGGATATAAAGCTGGAAAATGAACAGTTGGTAGCCTACTGATCCATGCTTGAGAATCACATTTTTGAAAATCCTGATATTGACACTCATTCACAAAGCAGTCTGGTGTAAAATGATTTGCACAAACATACACAATTTTTTTTAATGTTTTGGGCACATTTCCTTCAAAAACAAAACTTGCCCACTGCGTCTTCAGTGGCTCGGAGTACATGAATACTCTTCTGTTCACTTTTACAGCCAACAACAGAACACTTATGACACTTACAAAGCTAAAATGACTGTGCTTAGATTAAGACCTCACCAAGTCAGGCATTTTCAAGAAACTAAAGTGTATTGTAATGTTTAGGCATGTACTGTGCATTCAGAAATTATTCAGTCCATTTTGATATGTTGCAGACTTATGCTAAAATGTAAAAAAAAAAAAAATCCAAATCAATCTACACTCCAAACTCCATACCCCATAATGACAAAGCAAAAACCAGATTTGTTCATTTAAAAAAAAAAATTTAATATCACATTGACATAATAAGTGTTCAGACCATTTGCTATGACACTTGAAATTTAGGTGCATCCCATTTCTCTGGATCATCTTCGAGATGTTTCTACACTTCAACATCTCTGGAGAGATCTGAAAATGGCCGTCCACCGACGGTTCCCATCCAACCTGACAGAGCTTGAGAGGATCTGCAGAGAAGAATGGCAAAAAATCCCTAAATCCAGGTGTGCAAAGCCTGTCGTTTCATACCCAAAATGTGCTTACACATGTGATACACATCATTTTTAATACATTTGCAAAGTTATAAAAAAAATGTAAATAATAATTTAAAGCATAAGGCTGCAACATAACAAAATGTGAAAAAATGAAGGGGGCTGAATACTTTCTGAATGCACTGTATCAGCATTACAGCAACTCTACAAGTGCTTTGATAGCACATGTAGATAAAGGTATAAAGCAGACAGACATAAGATGGAAATTAGGAAACCAGTAATTGTCTTTCGATCGAGGTAACAAGCACCCCTGGCATATGAGTCGATCTTGTGATTTTAAGAATCAATATCGGGATAGTTCAAATGAAGATCACAATTGATCTGAAAATATTTTTTTTTTACGTTAGTAAATGCAACAGGTGCCAAGAAAGTTTTTCCTTGTGGTCAAATTGCACTTTGGTAAATTATTTTAGTGGTTGCTGTTAGTACATCACAGGTCCAAGAACATACAGGACAAAAAACAATGCCCACATTTCCGGATGCGGTATGTTAGAGAATGCTTTTAATACTACACAACTGCATACTTAAAGAATGTAAATTTTTAACAGTCAAGAGGAAAGTTCTTTATCAAATTCAGTACATACTTGCATTATGGGGAAATTCGCTCAACAAGCATCTCTGGCGTAAGATTATCATGAGTGTAGAAGACCATTTGAGATGACAAGCGGAGAAGGCGGAGGAGGGCAGGGGAGAGAATGGGGAGATCTAAGGGAAGCAGAAGTTGTATTTCAGCCACAACTGTCCCATGACCTGATGACCTTCACAGACCACAAGCTTCTGTTTATCAGTCTGATGGACGAAAGGAGCGCTTGTCAGCAGGGGAGGGAGCGATGTGAATGTGTGTGTGGTGGGTTCACTCTTTGCTCAGGAGAGACTGTGACTTGTTGTGCATGTGCATCTGCATCTGTGTGTGTATTTGGGCCTGTGTGTGTTCTTGAATTCCTGCAGAGTTCACGGTGAGGCCAGCCCTGTGGTGGAGTGTGCTGTGGGCTCATTAATTAAAGGCTGTGACAGTGGGACGGCAGGCTGTAATTGATGCCTCCTATGCAGCAGGGGGGCTGTTCAGACACACAGTGAAAGGGTCACTGTTTAGATGGTCAAAACACACAGGCACGCACACAACCATATAAAAAAAATACATTCAAACAGATTCTCATACATACTAAACTAATACAGACATTACAGCAGGGCACCATCTAATGTAAGCATTAGACACACACACACACACGTAGTTATTCTTCAAGTCAGAAATATTTTTTAATATGACAGAATCAACCTTTCTGCATTGGGTTATGCCAAATAAAGTAATTTTTAAGGGTTAGATCAAGGTATAGTTCACTTATAACTATAAATTCTGTCATAATTTATTCACTTTAATGTTGTTTCAAGCCTGTATGACTTTCTATCCTCTATAGTACAATAGTAAGCATAATATTAGCATCAGTCACCCTTTAGTTTCATTGCATATTTACAGTTTTAGATGAACTATCCCTTTAAGGTAACAAAAATCCACTTTTTTATGTGTCCATGAATGCACACACTTTTGAAGTGTGTGTGCTCATGTGTGTGACTTTGCTCCTGTGACTTCTATTCCTTGTCAGTAAGGAATGAGAGATGACCTGTCAATAGCAGGGACAGACTGCCTCTTGTCAGGGTCCTCAAAGTTCCTGCTGGGCATCCTTTGATCTGCCTGATGAATAATGAATAACAACTGACAAGCCGGGTCAGACACACAACCCTTTGAGTGTGTGTGAACTTCTCTGTGGGAGGGGGGTTAACTTTCTCCCTGCTCAGTATGATTGGCCCCTCTCATGAGAGGGTGTGTGTGTGTGTGTGTGTGTGTGTGTGTGTGTGTGTGTGTGTGTGTGTGTGTGTGTGTGTGTGTGTGTGTGTTATCCTGTTGCATTACCAAGGAGTGTTGGAGGTGTGTGAAGAGACAGGTATGATTGAGTGGCCATGATAGAGGGGTCATTAAGAGGTCATATGCATGGTTCAGTTGTCACTCTAAACAGACACACCCACATGCAGCCTATGTTTATAATATTTGAGACACTCTTTAACATTAGTTGTGATTTTGATATTATGTTGTATATTAAAATGCTGATTATGTGAGTGTGTGTGGGCTAGCAGCAGTTGAGAGAGGCGAGATGTCAAGTTGAACTGTTCTTCCTCAATAAAGTAGAGTATACACTCACCGACCACTTTATTATGCATACTTGATTATTCATGCAATTATCTAATAAGCCAATTGTTTAGCAGCAGTGCAATGCATAAAATAATGCAGATAAGGGTCAACTTCAGTTAATGTTCACATCAACCATCAGACGAAACTCGCCAAGTGTTAATGCAGCTTTTAAGCCACATATGTGAACTTTACTCCGCCCAAACAGCTCTGTGTCAGCATAGAGAAAAAGTGAAACATCACAGCTTTTACTGAGCATTTGCATATGGCTTGCATCACACAGTAAATAATAACAAAGAAAGGAATGCATTCATGTTGTTGGCTAAACAGAACATTTTCTTTGTGTATTTGATGCAGATTGCTGACAAAAACTGAAAGTGAACACCACAATAACAGTTGACATGCATGATGCATCTTACCTACGACAAGGCCCAAGGGGGAAATACACAGCATGAACACACACAGACAAACACATGCACTGGGCAAAAGTCACTTGAAAACAAATAATATATAACATCTTTTAAATTTGCTGCCCTGCATTAGCATAATCACGGAAGGGATTATTTGCATATAGGCCAGGAATTGAAGATCGGATTTATATCCTTTTGGCAGAGAAACATTGATGTGGCCAAGTGTTAATGGAATGTGCTCACTCAGTTGGATAGCAATCTGATAAGTAAAAATGCATAAAGTGACGAAGTGTAAATACACCCCTCGACATACTGGTAGGGGTGGGGGAACAGGTTTGCTCATTCATAATAACTGGACTTTTTCACCACATGCTTCACTATGTAACAATACATCTTTTGAATTCCATGCCATTACTACAATGCAACCCACAAAATTACATGTTGTTGTCATCTATCGCCCCCCAGGTCAGCTGACAAGCTTTCTTGAGGAATTGGATGTCCTGCTGTCCTCCTTGCCAGAGGATGGCAGGCCACTTGTGGTTCTTGGTGATTTCAACATACACCAGGACAAACCCCAGGCCATTGAACTGAATACTCTTCTGGCCTCATTTGACTTGGAAAGACTACACACCACAGCAACTCACAGGTCGGGCAACCAGCTGGACCTCATTTTTACACGTAACTGTACCACCTCTAATATTCTTGTTACACCTTTACATGTTTCTGATCACTACTTTGTTCAATTCAACATGATTCTCCCATCCATTGTAAAACCGACCCCACCTTTGGTTTCCTTTCGCCGTAACCTCCGTTCCCTCTCACCCTCTCGCCTTTTCACTGATGTCTCTGCCTCTCTTCCCACAATAAATGTATTTTCCATGCTTGATGTGAACACTGCCACAGACACACTTAGCTCTACTTTAACAACCTGTCTAGACAACATCTGTCCTCTCTCCTCTAGACCAGCACGGACTACACCACCCAGCCCCTGGCTGTCTGACGTCCTTCGTGAACATCGGACTGATCTCAGGGCAGCTGAGAGGAGATGGCGGAAATCTAAAGATCCAGCTGATCTAGGTAAATATCAGCTTCTGCTTGCAACTTTTTCAAATAAGCGTTAAAACTGCAAAAACTTAATATTACCAGACCAAGATCAACAGCACCACAGACACTCGTAGCTTGTTTAGAACATTTAACACACTTCTCTGCCCTCCCCTCCACCACCTGACACATCACTGACAGCAGATATATTCGCCACATTTTTTACTGATAAGGTTACAGCCATCAGCAATACATTCACAGCACCACACCCTGTCAAACACCTGGCTCCTGTATGCAACCCTTCTTTCCCTATGTTCTCTCCTTTAACTAACACTGAGGTCTCTAAACTCCTCCTCTCCAACCACCCCACAACCTGTTCCCTTGACCCAATTCCATCACACCTTCTCCAGGCCATCTCTCCGTCCATCCTACCGGCACTTACACACATAATTAACACATCCCTTCTTGCAGGCACTTTTCCCACTACATTTAAGCAGGCTCGAGTAACCCCACTGCTGAAAAAACCTGCACTTAACCCCACACAGATAGAACACTACAGACCAGTCTCTCTCATCCCATTCATGGCAAAAACACTTGAAAGGGCAGTTTTCAATCAGATCTCCGCCTATCTCTCACAGAACAAGCTGCTGGATGACAATCAGTCGGGCTTCAAAAGTGGACACTCCACTGAGACTGCCCTGCTGTCTGTCATCGAGTCGCTGAGACAGGCGAGAGCTGAATCGAGATCATCCGTTCTGATTTTGCTGGACCTTTCTGCTGCCTTTGACACAGTCAACCATCAGATCCTACTCTCCACCCTCTCTAAACTGGGTATCACTGGAACTGTGCTTGACTGGTTCAACTCTTATCTCTCAGAAAGGTCCTTTGAGGTAGCATGGAGAGGGGAAGTATCCAAGCCACACAAGTTACTTACTGGGGTACCTCAGGGATCAGTGCTTGGGCCACTTCTCTTCTCCATATACACAACATCACTGGGACCCATCATCCAGACACATGGTTTCTCTTACCACTGCTACGCTGATGACACGCAACTCTACTTGTCTTACCAGCCCAAAGACACCACAGTGACCGTTCGAATCGCTGCCTGTCTGGCAGACATCTCGGCCTGGATGAAGGAACACCACCTTCAACTCAACCCTGCCAAGACCGAACTCCTTGTCTTTCCAGCCAACCCGGCTGTTGAACACAACATCACCGTGCAGCTGGGTCCAACTACAGTTTCAGCCTTCCAAAGCGGTCAGAAATCTAGGGGTAACCATTGATGATGAGCTAAATTTCACAGACCACATTTCAAAAACTGCAAGATCTTGTAGATTTACACTCTACAATATCAGGAAGATAAGACCCTTCCTCTCTGTACATGCCACACAACTGCTCGTTCAGTCCCTTGTCATAACTAGACTGGACTACTGTAACGCTCTCATTGCAGGCCTTCCTGCATGTGCTATTAGACCTCTCCAAATGATCCAGAATGCAGCAGCACGTCTGGTCTTTAATGAACCTAAGAGGGTTACACCACTCTTTGTCTCTCTCCACTGGCTGCCGGTTCATGCACGTTTTAAATTCAAGGCCCTGATGCTGGCATATAAAACAGTCACTGGGTCTGCTCCAGCATACCTAAAAACATTTATGCAGAGCTACGTTCCTACCAGAAGCCTGCGGTCGGCTAAGGAACGTCGCCTTGTCGTACCAAAACAAAGAGGCACCAAAACACTTTCCCGGACTTTCAGTTTCATCATACCACGGTGGTGGAATGACCTTCCCAACTCAATCCGGGAAGCTAACTCACTCTCTATATTCAAAAAACGGCTAAAAACACATCTTTTCCAAAAGCACTTAACCGGTCACAAAAAAAAAAAAATGTACATTTCTTGTTGCACTTAAATCTGTTTTGTATGCTATTATGATGATAGTGAAACTTTGTAATATGGCACTTTTTGTACCACTGTCTCCCTAAGATGATTCGCTGATGTTCTTCCTCTTTTGTAAGTCGCTTTGGATAAAAGCGTCTGCCAAATGAATAAATGTAAATGTAAATGTAAATGTAAATGTAAATGTAAATGTAAATACTCCATTAAAGATTCCTGTGTTTAGTTGTCTTTACTGTATATTTCTGTATGTTGTGTTTAGTGCTCAAATTATGTATTGATACTTGACATATAGAATATCCAAAAATCTTTATTCTTAATTATCAAGAGTTTAGGTTAAAGTTGACATGTACAAGCAAAGTACATCTTTTTATGGGTCTTGTTAGTTACTAATTATGTAATTTTAAATGGTCCAGCAATGTGACATTTTTCTAAAAGTACATACTGTATATTCCTTGTAGTCTCCCTTAATATGAGTTTTGTCTGTTTGTCTGTCTGTCTATCTAACTCTATCTCATATTGTTCTAACATAGCAATCATTTTCTATAATATTGTTCTAATGTAGCTGTGTACACACACTCGGTGAGGCAGAAAGTGTGTTTTCAGATTCATTTAAAGTGAAAAGTGAGAATGACAGGCAGGTGAGGAGATCTAGGGTGGACTTTGGCTCTGACCACTGCAGCAGGACTTCAGAGGTCAATACCGGGGCAATAGAAAGGGCGAGAGCTCTGAATCCTGGTTCTTGTTTGTTAGTTTAGACCCTGCTGTCACACACATAAATGCTTGGATGCCCCTGGGCCATACTCCCCAGTTCATGTAGGAGTCAACAAACAGGCTGAGGAACAGAGGTATGCGGTTTCAGCTGCTTAAAGCCATCAGCGACGCTTCAGTCCATTAGGCTAGGAAATCACATTTGCAACAGGTCTGGTTGTAGTTAGCCAGGGTCCCATTTCAGAATCATTTGCATGTGTGCACGCATGGTGCTTGTTAATTTGTCTTCAAAGATCTTGTGTACTTACTGATAGCTACACTGAGAACGCTTTATTGTTGGGATTTGCAAAGCGGCGCTTTTGCTCCTAACCCCGAGCCCTGCTAAAGCTCTGAGATCACACACTTTATCAAACACTCACACACACACACACACACACACACACACACACACACACACACACACACACATGTTGTGTTTCCATGTTTTATGGGGACTTTCCATAGACATAATGGTTTTTATACTGTACAAACTTTATATTCTATCCCCTAAACCTAACCCTACCCCTAAACCTAACCCTCACAGAAAACTTTCTGCATTTTTACATTTTCAAAAAACATAATTTAGTATGATTTATAAGCTGTTTTCCTCATGGGGACTGACAAAATGTCCCCACAAGGTCAAACATTTTGGGTTTTACTATCCTTATGGGGACATTTGGTCCCCACAAAGTGATAAATACACGCTCACACACACACACACACACACACACACACACACTGTCAGCCACACCCTCCATGACACTTTAACGGAGTTAAAGACATTATTTATTTTGTATTTTTTTGGAAATACTAAGTGTTGATGATGGGGTGAGGTCAGTGAATGAATGACTGGGATCAGGCTTTAATCTAGTAGTGACTCATTTCCTTTATCTGATGACATTATCATAGAATGGGGTGTGGAATTTCATTTTGGTGAATTCTTTTCATAACACTTGATGAAACTCCCTTAAAATACACTTTTAAACCACATATTTATGGCAGGATAACTAGACTTATTGTCAGTGTAAACCTTCACGGAAACAGTTTTTAAAGAACATCATAAATATCTGTTGGCAGATAGTTTGGTGAGAGATGTAAGTCAAACAGATGAACAGTTTTTTATTTTTTTTATGTTTTTTGTTGTTGAAGGTTTTCTAAATTACAGCAGATCAGGATTTCATATAATGTGGAACGATAATGACAAATGAGACCTGTGCGGATGAATCTTATGAAAACATGTATGTCCAGGTCACATTTCATGCCAAAATCATATTTAGGACTATTACAATGTTTTTAGGCATTTCTCCAAATTCTACCGTTGTGTGTCTGGATGTTTTATTTATTTATCTATTTTCTTAATGGTGATTCTCCTTAGACTTTCATTACTGTAACAGTTTTTTTTTCCAGTACTATAATACAAATATTTTAAACTGTTACACATAAAAAAGTATTATTACATTAATTATATACAAATATTAAATAAAAAAAATCATACATAATTTAAATAAATACATTTAATTAAATCATTGAAACAAATAAGTAAAAATAAATGTGTAAAACAAAATTAAACTATATATATGTTGTTTCTTTTTATTCATTATGGTGTGAAATATGACCCAGGAATATTCTTCACAGGTTTTATGAGATTCATCTGTGTGTATTACGGAGGGAGAGAGAACATGCATAAACTTTTTGATTAAAGTCAGGATAACCCCTTTATATGAGAGGGTGAGGCTGCTGTGCAGTAAGAAAATGCTGTTGAAATTTAAATAGACAGGCCATGTAGCTTTCCACGCACACAAACAATACTGAACACTTCACTCAATAGTGTAAATACAAGCGTCCTGATATCCCCCCTCTATATACTTTACGGGAAAGACAGCATCAGTCGAGAAGTGTCCAAACAACATGAGTTATCGCCCTGCGGACACTCTGAGTGCACAGAGAGAACACGCTAAGCAAACACAGCCAAAAATAAAAGACAAACAGGAATAAATCTAACACTGCAAGCCTTCAAGTAAGGAGAAAGGAAAAGGAGAGAGTGTGTGATTTATTGGCGTATTGGTATTGAATTCAGCACGTCCCCCCCTCGCTTTTCCCCCCTGTTTAACCTCGACCGCTAACAGCAATTCTCCATGTCCTGTACACCTATAACCCCTCAAAACAGAAGAGATCAGGACCAGCAGTCATGCCAGACACAGATAACACAGACGTCATCTGCAATGTGTTTGCGAGTATGTGTTTTGTGTTAAGTGCAGTAACAGAGAAGGAACAGTGTTGTGTGGTGCGGCTTGAAAGGCCTGAGGTTGTAGGGTGTAAAAGTGATGTAATAATAGTTACCAAGCGATGAAAGAAGCCTGTGTCTTATTTTCTACATTGAATAGAAGGAAGAGAGCTGGTGAGTTAGCTGTGGCAATAGATTTTGGGGGGGTGTACATGAGCGATAGTGTTGAGAGAGCAGGGGACAAGAGGAAAGAGAGAGAGAGTAGAGAGAGAGAGAGAGAGAGAGAGAGAGAGAGAGAGAGAAATTAAGTGAGCCAAAAGCTGGAGATTTGACGTGGGCGTTTTTCTGACAGCTATAATTCTCCAGCCTACAGAATTTCATCAACATGAGTTGTGTTAAAGCTCAGCCCGAGGGCCTCAGCCCTTTCAAGTCCCCCGCACTGACAGGTAGATTTATTAGTCCTGAAATTTGTACAGATCACACGTCACTCATGGCAAACTGTCAGAGTTTCAGAGCAATGCGTCCCTTCCGGGCCAGGCGCCATGACTCTCTGCTTTAGCAGCAGTACACACATGCCCCTCTCACAAACACTCCAAAAAGACTCTTTTCAACTTAGCACTTCATGTTCAAGTCTAAATAAACCATTCATTTAATTGCTACATACTATATGTATATGTGAATCAAAGTTCGAACACTTTCAAGCTCAACAGCAGTAATTTGTGACTTGCTTATAGCCTGTGTTCACTTAGTGTAAATGTTTTGAACTTTATGGTGTATTAGGTGTAATTATAAATGCTCCCTTTAAATTTGTGGTCTTGGAGAGATGGAGGAGTATTATTAAGCATGGACTGTTGAGTGATGAGGGGAGAGAGGTAATGGAAATGAGAGGAAAGTGACTGTGAACTGCAGGATGTGCAGTGTAGCCAGGAAATTTACTCTGGACCTCAATATGACAGGTCACACATTAGAGCAGAGTGAGTCTGACTTAACATAAAATGAGTAGAGAAAGGAGAGAGAGAGAGAGAGAGAGAGAGAGAGAGAGAGAGAGAGAGAGAGAGAGAGAGAGAGAGATTGGCATGTTCTCTTGGCTGCCGCGTAAAAACTTCCTTTACCCGAACATCTGGTTCCTATATTTCAGAGTTAATTAGTCATATTGGGGTTGTCTGAAGATAAATTTATCATAGAGAAAAAACACAAACAATTTGAAAAATGAAAGGAAGTGCGGTGACACACGGCTGACTTTCAAATAAATCATTTCAGTGAGATTAAAAACTTACACAGTGCTGATGATAGAGTGGGAGAGAGAGAAAGAGACTTGGTGGGATTTATGGTCCCTCCATCACAAGTAAAGGCCTGTCTGTATTTCTTAATTATTGGTTCTGCTTTCTATTTTTCTTCCAGCTCTTCTTTTATGCCTGCCTTTTCTCATGTTTTAATTTATTCCATTTAATTGATTTCAACTGTTGTGTTTTACATGATGACAGGACTCATTTGTGTACAATTATCTTTCAATAACTCTAGATCTGATTGGCAATGACAATTATGTACTGGTATTGAGTATAAAATGGCAATTATTTCAGTTATTTTCACTCAATTTGTCAGTCGTTGGCTGATGACAAACAAAATGCAATGTTAATTTGTGTCTTAAGAGGCCCCATGAGATGGACAGAGTGAGAAAGGAGAGGAAAGACAGAAGAAGGAAGGAGTGAATATGTCTGTCAGACTGTCTGTTAAGGGAAGAAGCTTAATTACACCCTCAGCAGTGAGGCACACACGCACACACACACACACACACACACACACACACACACACACACACACACACACACACACACACACACACTTGTTGTGTTTCCATGTTTTATGGGGACTTTCCATAGACATAATGGTTTTTATACTGTACAAACTTTATATTCTATCCCCTAAACCTAACCCTACCCCTAAACCTAACCCTCACAGAAAACTTTCTGCATTTTTACATTTTCAAAAAACATAATTTAGTATGATTTATAAGCTGTTTTCCTCATGGGGACCGACAAAATGTCCCCACAAGGTCAAAAATTTCGGGTTTTACTATCCTTATGGGGACATTTGTTCCCCACAAAGTGATAAATACAAGCTCACACACACACACACACACACACACACACAATTTCAAGTTCAATACATATTTAGCCCAATCAACAGCATTTGTGTCATAATGTTACTTACCATAAAAAAATACATTTGACATCCTCATTTAAAACATAAATCAAACATTGCAGTTACTTACAACTGAAGTGAATGGGCCAGCCTATAAACCTTAAAATACACACTGTTTCAAAAGTATAGCCACAAGATGAAATTCACAGCCCCTAACCAAATCCTCCACAGTTAAAATGTGAAAGTTTTAAAAAGTTAATATGCATTATTATTAAAAATTGTATATCCTTTCTTAAATGCTAAAATGAGAACTTTCCTGACCTATGACTTCTAAAAATACATTATTTTTATGTTAAAAATGTATTTATTTGATTATTTGTCTTCTTTATCTTATTTACGTATAAATTTTGGATGGTTTATACATATTTTTATATTTATATAGAAAGAAAACTCCACAGATTTACCACCATTTGTGGACTTTTCAGATGGTCCCTTACCACACCCTCCACAGTATTAGCACGATGTGTGGACCTTTCAGACCCTTACCCACCTTAGGCAAATTTTTTAGAATGATTTCACCGTGACAACGTTTGACCAGCAAAATGATAAAATCATTTTATCTTTAAATACGGGATGATCCCGTATTTTACAGGATGGGTGGCAACCCTAAACCAACAGTGTTTTGAAAGAAAATTAGACAGTAAATGCACATTGACTGATGCAACCAAGTCATTTCGTGGAGCTTCTATGATACTTAAACTTCTAACTAAACTAAAAATTGGCCGGGCTTGAGGCTCGGTTTCTGAGTCCTAAGTCCAACACTCTATCATGTGAGCTACCACGCAAATGATTCACACTGTAATATAATATGTATTGTTTTTCAAATTATGCGTTAGAGTAAAAGTGTTTTGATATAATAACATAGCAGGTGTGTGAGTTATAGAGTAAAACATTTGCATTCATAAAGTAATAAACCAACATAGTGCCAGTGATTTTTGTGAAAGTTAATAAAAAGCACAATTGTTGTAGCGCCTCTAGTGCACCAGGAAACTGCAGCAAAAGCAGAAAGTGTCACGTAAAACTTTAAAAAAATTTAGTTATAGTAACTTTCGTTTTATGAGACCATGTGTTATCATGGTTTTAGTTTTATAAAATCACTTATTAACCTTATCTATGTAATCTTATATGCACTAGTACAACTTTGTTATCATGACAACGTAACGCAGATGAACCCTGTAATCCCGGTATGTGATTTTATCAAATTTTACATTTTAATGCATATAATGTAAATGTCTTGTAGATTTACTTTTGAAACAGTGTGTACATGTGGACTGAACAAATTTACTTACAACTGTATCTGTGATTTTTCTTTTTTTTTTTTTTATAAATGAGAGGCGAGTCATTATGCCACAAATACTGTGGATTGTGCTTAATTTGTATTTAACTTGGAATATTCCTTTAAAGAGACCCCATTATGCTTTTGGGGATTTTACCTTTCCCTTAGTGTGCAATATAGCTGTTTGTGCATGTAAAAGGTCTGGAAAGATACAAAGCACAAAGTCCATGCAAAAGGGAGTTACTCTCTCCCAAAGACAACACTGCTCCTGAACTACATAAAACACTTGGTTTGTTGTCCAGCCATTTCTTCCGTAAAGTATCCACGTCACTATGTAACACATTCGCATAATGCCCTCCTAGGGGCGACTTGGCCCACCTGCCATGATGTTGTTGGGAAGACGCTGTTTTCTTCACTGCAAAACCAAACCCTCATAGTTTGGACTTCCAAAGGCAGACAAATTGAAGAATCAGTGGTTAAAATACATTTTTACCACTATTCCTCAGCAGTACAAACACAACCAAAGCCAAAGTTTCAAGACAGTTACTCATGAAAGATGGAGCAGTTCCCACATTTTTAGACAATCTGGCACTTCAGAATCACAACCTGTATGTATGCTTGATTATTTGTGGATTTATCTGCTACCGAGAGTTTTGTGTTGTAGCTACGGTGGACACCCAGTGCACAGCTGTAGGCCTCTGCTAACCTACAAGCTAATGTTATTGTGTTGAAATAGTTTTACTAATCAGATGCGGGCCTACTTTTACATAAAATTGTGTAGAATTATGCAGATTGATTGTCGTTCTTACAATCATGAATAGTGAACAAGTGTGGAGATGGATTTATTTTTACAAATGGTAATTTTATGTCTGCAATCCACAGTAGTACTCGGCTAACTTGATATGTAAAGTAATTGTTTTGGTAAGGGTTTACTATTCAGCTGTGGGCCGGCTTTTACCTAAAACTATGTAACAAAATGGTCGATCTCAAGAGTCTTATATAATTATATAATTATTACAAGCTGTAATGTTACGGCCGCTATCCATGGTTGTCCACAGCTAACTTGCTCACTAACTCTCTAATACGGTAATGTCCAACCGGGAGTAAGCCTCAGTTCTCTGTTCATAGCTCTGGAGATAAAAGTTTGGCTACACCCATTTCAGCAAAAGATGACTAACTTCAATGCACTATGTGTCTTTTACTTAAAGCTTTGTTAGTTTCACAATAATCAACAGTGTACTTGTAAGAAAACTACAAAATTATAACTTACCACTGTGAAACATCCTGCTCAAGTCATTCTTGCGATGTGGTTCGGGTCGAATAGCTTGTTCTTCCAAACTTTCATTTTCAAACTGGTATGGCAAAAAACGACGCCACTTTTACCATAGATACAATAGTGTTTACAGTTGTTCAGGAAGCCTGATTCTCGGTTATGGTAAGGGGTGTAACATTTCCGACACACGCTCCAATGGCTCCTACACACTACACAAGTTTCAAAGACATCGGATCATGGTACCGTTCATATTACACAACTGTCTGTCTTGTCATTTAAGTCGTAGTGTTTTCCAACAGGGGTGAACACATTACAAAAAATTTCACTATTGACGAATCCCCGACAACACTACCTGGATTCCAAATTACGTTTCACAACAGAGAGTACAAGCAAGAAGTGATACGAGATAAGAAAACAAATGCATGATCATACGTTATGCATTTCAGAATATGATGTTTACGTTTTTAATCACCTTTACACAATGTGTAAAGGCATCATATATTTTATTGGTTAAACTATGAAAAAGTACCTCCTACTGAAAAAGCTACCTATTTGCTTACATGACTGTCCAAGAGAATTTGCAATTTCTGTCCAGTTTTTCTCTTTTTCCACCCGGTTGTGGTACATTTCAGATGAAACATCAAATGGCATCAAATGGCACTGGTGCTCCTGCCAATGTTCCACTAATTTTTCCTAAATGTTTTTTGTCCAATGAGACTTTCTTGATACCGCAGCCATGCTAGTTGATGTTCTGTTTACAGGTACATCAGGACTCCTCCCACTGAAACTTCCCGTGCCCCATTTCTTGCTCTCTCATTGTCTGTAGGTCAACACTGCAATTGTATTCAGTCAAAACATATTTCACACTGCACGATTTGAAATCGCAGACAGGTCCAGTTATTAAACATCCTAGATATCTCGCTGACATCGGTGACGCGTCGGCAATTCTCTCAAATCGCGTCTTTGATCATTCATACATTGAGATTGTCGCTCATTTCTCCGATTTGCCCACGATTTCAAGCTTTTGCCGGCGATCTCCACAAAACTGTCGGCGAGCGACAATCGGGCTTAAAATTGTGTAGTGTAAACTCGGCATAAGTGGTTGACCAATCACAACAGACTGGGCCAGCTGACCAATTAGAGCAGACTTGGCTTTTCAGAAAGGGGGGTTTTAAAGAGACAGGAGCTAAATCAGAGCGTTTCGAACAGAGGGTAAAAAGAGTTGCTGCAGCAATGTACATTATGAAAAAAATTATGTGTTTTTTGAACATTAATGCATGTAAACCTATTCTAGTAGACCCCCATAATAAAATATGAACCTGTAAATTATCATAACATGGGCTCTTTAAGATACTTTTGACCTAGGTGTTTGAAGCCAACACATAAAACCACAGCTAAAAAATAAAAACAAGCATTTGTGTAATCAGACTTTTGACTCAATATCAAAAGGTACCAAGATATAGCCCTTGTGACAACTTCCTCACATGACAGCTAATATTCTCATACAGAAAAGTAATGTTACTGTATTTTTATGTCTGAAATAATTTATTTTAATTCTTTTTAAAATCTAAGATAGGTGCTGGATATGCTGTATTTAGAATAAAACTAAACACTTTCCTGGAGACTAGCTTTGATCTGCATGACTTCTTAGGGAAAATATTATATGTGGCAAAGGCCATTGTACCAAAGGAATTCATGTCCTGTTCATTCATCAAGTTTCAGTGATATTCTTGATAAGCAAATGTTTTGCGTTTCTGTGGTTGTGTTGTCAACGGCGCCACGGTGAAATGCCCCATGGGTAAAGAGTGTGTGTTTGATATGATCATGTTTGACATAGCAGTGTGTCACTCTGCACATTAGTTTGACAAATCCAGACTTTAGCTATTCTGTGACACTTGAATATGTATGTTTACTGTCTATATTTCCAGGAGACTGTTTGAGGCTTCTGAATGAATGTATGTGTTTTTATGTAGCAGACCATTAATAATAAGATAATAAGAACAAATAAGAGAAAACTGTCTTGTAAACAGAACCGTTGCCTTGACTGGCGTCAGAGCAATTATATTAGATTGATGCTGCAGGGATTGTAGCTAATTTATAGTGTTACAGTGAGAGTGGGTATGTGACAGAGAGATAACTCACTCTTATTTAAAGAGATCTTTCTGAGGTCAAGGCTTTTCATATTTCCTACACATTCAAGCAGCACACATACTTGTCTCCACAAACTGGTTTGGTCAGATTTAGCTGTTCTAGCAAATTTCTTTTTTTTTTTTGTACAAATATTGTCCCTACAATGAGAACAAAACCTGCCACACTGGAGTCAGTGATATACTGTATGTGTGTTCATATGTCCTCATGTAAGTTGGGTTAGTTTTACTGAAGCCTTATAAAGCCGTGACATCACTGAGCTCGTAATAAAAACTGTGCTAACAGGCAGATATGGTAAAAGGGAAAATATCTTGGAAAAAATATGCTTTAATATGAAATATTTTCCTTGGATTTTGCTTTTTTTTTTTTTTTAAATAGCATTTAAAAGAGCATATATTTTCATAATCTATGTAAACATAATCTAATGTTTACAATGTAACATTAAGCTTTCCAGTTCCGGTCTGCACAGATAATTTATTGAAACATATTAACATAAGCATATTAACATATTCCTGTCTACATTTACATTTTAACAGCTATTCAGTATTCAGCAACTTGGCTTGTTCTGATAAACAACAAAGTGAACTTTACAACTATGTGGAAATTAGACAAACAGGGGTAATTAACATATATAAGTTTGAAAGATAAAGTAGGAAAAACTGATTATTTAAGGTCAAATCCACACTAATAACATTTTGTTTAAAAACTATGTTTTAAGTTTCCCAACGTTTTCGTTTTCAAAGTATGCGGTGATGGAGAGCGTTTCCAAAATGATCAGTTTTCAGTGGAGGAAACGCTGTTCGAGTGTGGATGAGAGGCGTAAATGTAGCAAAATCAATGCGTTCTCAAATGATAAAGTATTAGTGTTGACATTGTAAAAGGTCAGACAGGGTCAGATTGAAAGTTTCAAAGAGACGAATCAGAGAGAGGTCGGAAATGGCCATGTAAAACTAAACTACAACTTTCTGACTTTTTTTTCCATCTTCTTTACAACTTTCACATAACCGTTGCAAAAACTCTTGACTGTTAGAAATACAAACACAGTTTTAAAAACCGCTGACTTTCTGCTTGTCTGTTCGGCTGTCTGATTGAGTTTTTGAGTAATCTGAACCCAATATCTAATTATAAGATAATCTTTAGAATAGACAAATTTAAGACACCATTTTTCTCTCTGAGGGAATCCATTTAGAGAAAATAGCCCTTCACTGCAGTTTTTTCTCTTTTCTTTTTGTCTCCTATCGCTGCTGAGGGATAATATACCGCACCTTCAGCTGTTGGAATGTATTTGTAGTTGCGTATAATGGAGGACATCTATCCTGCCTGTCAGCAGCGGAAACACTTTTCTGACCGCTGTAGTGAGAGCTGTTTGACACTCAGATCGGGAAACTGTTTCAAAGGCCAAAAAAAAAAAAAAAAGAAAGAAGAAAAAAAGTGGGCATGTGTGTTTTGGAGACAGGTGGACTTTGTGGGTGTTACAGTATAAAAGACTGATTTTGTGAGCCAGCCTGTTTTCTGAATGCGTGAACCTCCAACTTTATATGACCTTCACACTACAAAGATTGTGTGTTAGTTCTTAGGCATTAGTGCTTAGCTGGCACCCATAAAAGTGAATGCATTCTTTTGTCATCCAAGTTATTGCAACATTCTGCTCAGTATACCATAAATGATAGGATTTAAGCCTTAAAGACTTGCAGTTCAAGCATAACTCAAAAATAACTTCCTGAGTTTGCATCAGTGTTCGGTAACTTAAAGTAGTTACAGTCAAACTACACTTTAAAAAAAGTAGTTAGCTACACTACTAGTAAATACATAAAATTATATTACAATGTTGAAGCTATATAAGAATTTATTTTTTTAAAATATTTTGCAGTTCTGATTGCATAACTAAACATAATTGATACCTTTTTGATTTGTAACTAGTAGCACCTAATAAACATGCCAAATAAATAAAAAAAATTATAATTCTTGAGCAAATACTTTTCCTAAACATTGATGTCCACATGTGATGTGGACAGTGGGACTAAGCTGCGAAATTTTAAATAATACCAAGCTATTAGAAAGTCTTTCTAAGCTAAGTCTTTCTATTTGTTTTTTTAGGGTTATTAGGTTTCCAGGAGTGTTGGTTATTCATGTTTTTGAGAAATTTTTCTACTTTGGCAACAAAATTTCAGTGTTCTCTCCTTGCACTGTCAAACAAACAAATAATAGCGAGTGCTGAAACATTTTACCAATCAGAAATTTGCATAATTCATTCTGAATCGAGTAATGGCCAGCCTCGTCCAATCACTGCCAACCATGCTAAAATAAAATTATACACTATAAATTCTGAATATATGTACTGATTAACATTTTCCTATGTCTGCCAACCATGTGTGGTTCAAACTGCATCTGCAGCCTGAAACTGAACTTTTGATAAGAAGTTTAGATTGAATACACTGCTTCTTTTCATTCTTTTTATGTCATAAACCGGTGAGATTCGATACACCCTCTTCCATAACTGTTCTAGGAAGACAATGTGTCAAAGAACTCTGGAGACATTAAAAGACACTTACATGCTCAAGCTGATGCCCCTGAGTCCCGAGCCAGGGAGCTGATTTGGCCGGAGAAGTGAAAGAAATACGGTGAAAATTGTTGAACATGTTGGCAAAGCTGATGAAGGTCATTGCTGAGTTGGAGGATCTTGCGGTAATATGTAGTTTGATCACTGCCATGGAGACGAAATTCACGAATTTCAAGAGTCGGGGATGTCAAGAAATGGATCTATTATCTGAAGTCATCGGAGAGGGAACTAGCTGCTAATCCGCTAGCGACCAAGGTGGATTTGGAGTGTGTCTGGGAGAAATTGGAGGACATGGAGAACCGGCGGAATAACGTCTGAATCATCGGAATTCCTGAAGCTGAAGAGGGTCAGGATATGGTGAAATTCATGGACTGGCCTTTTCCGAATCTGCTTGACATAACAGGCTATAAGTTGGAAATCGAGCAAGCCCGATCAATTCTGGCCAAATTTCTGAGATCATCTGATAAAGATCTTGTGTTGTGCGAGGAGTAAAGAAAGGCTTTTTTGGAAGAACCACAGCATTTTCTTGTTCACAGACTTTGAGAATTCGACAAGAGAGAAACGTGATCAATTCAAGGAATGCAAGATACTCTTACATCAACCGAAGGTTGCTTTTGCACTGATGTTCCCAGCCAAATTGAGAATAGATGCTAAGGATGCAAAAAATGTGCATGTCCCCAGCAAGCGATGTCCTTCATAAAGTCAATGTAGTGAGTAAGTTATTTTATGGTACTCATGTTGTAGCCTAATGGACCAACTCACTGAACATTCACTTGGCTGTTTGAGGACCTGAGCGCCTTTTTGGTTTCTTTTTGTGCTGGTTCTGCCTAGTGGCTGGAGTTTGTTTTGTGGAGTAGCACTCCTTCAGGACAGTTGTGTGGATGAATCAGCACGTTCTTTTTGCTTATGTCTCTTATTGTCTAGAGTTTGTTTTGTGGAGTATTTATTGAAAGACATTGGAGTAATTAGCTCTTTTATTGCACTCATGTAGCAGTCGAATGGGCTGGCTCACTGAACATTCGTTTGACTGTCCGAGGAAACTGAGCACCCCTTTTGTTTTGTTTTTTATGCAGGTTCTGCCTAGTGGCTGAAATTTCTTTAGTGGGATAAATGATCCACAAATGAAATCCACAATGAAATTTGTGGATGAATCTAGATGTTCTTTGTGTTTATTCTGCCTATTGCCTGGAGTTTGTTTTATAGATTATCTGTTGTTGTGTAACCCTGTCTCACAAAAAATCACCAGACATGAGCAATCCAATGGCAAAGTTTTTGCGGGGGCTTTCGTAGACGTACATGGACTGTTTGAGTTTAGAAGGATGGACGTCAGTTGGCACTGTCGTACGCGGGGTCAATGCACACAGTTTTCTTTTTCCGGTTTGTTTGGTTCTGGGGAAAGTTCAGGGTTTGATTGTTCCAATAATGTTGGAATGTGGTCTTTATAATTTCATTTTTTGACACACAATCTATTTTTTCACATATGTCAAAATGTCAAATATTAATATGTGTGGATTGTCTCTCTACACGTGGAATGTGATTGGGTTGGGGCACCCCATAATCAGAAGGAAGGTTATTTCTCTTCTTAAGCATAAGAAATATGATATAGTGTTTCTTCAAAAAACACATCTTTCACCACAGGAAGCTGAAAATTTGGGAAGATATGGGATGGACATGTTTTCTTTAGTGCTGGCTCAAGTAAGAGCAGAGGAGTCATTATACTGATAAGAAAGCATCTACAATTCAAATGTCTCAAACAAATTAAAGATAAATTAGGAAGAGTCATTATTGTTGTAGCAGACATTCAGGGGCAAAGTCTTATTATGGCTAATATTTATGCACCTAAGGTTGATGATCAGGGCTTTTTATAGATCTGGAAGGGATGTTGCAAGCCGCTAGCACCACTTGGGAGGCACTTAAGGCAGTTCTTAGGGGTCGGATCATACAGTATGCCTCATTCACCAAAAAATCCAAAGCACGAGAACTTGTGGAGCTGGATGGGAATATTAAAAGTACAGAGGCAGAGCTAAAGCACCCAATGTCATCTGATGGCCTCAGAGAACTGACCTGATTGAAATACAGATATAATACTATTTTGAGAGAGTCTTTTTCTACCATTCCATCAGTGAATTCTGCTGGTGGTGAAATATTTACCACAGCCATTGATATTAATAATGCTTTTAAAGAATTCTATCTTGATCTCTATAGTTCCACATCTTTGTCTACTGATGAGGATATTAGAAACATTGTGGAACCATTAGAACTTTCAAAACTGATGGCTGAGCAAAACAATTATCTTGATTCTGAGATAACCTTGGAGGAGCTTGGCGAGGAAATTAAGGCCTTGCCTACAGACAGGCCTCCGGGGCCAGATGGCTTTGCCGCTGAATTTTTTAGATCTTATGCTATAGAATTGGCTCCACATTTGCTAGAAGTTTATATGGAATCTCGGTAAGGACAAAAGTGTCCAGAGTGTTTAATTCAGACATTTATTTAAATGTTGCCTAGAGCATATGGCTGAACCAAAATTATGTATTAATAAATCCCCTTTCTGCTGGTCAGAGTGGATTGTGAGGGAGGTTAATACACTCAGTGACCTATGTGAGAGTGGATTGTTTGAAAATTTGGTTCAATGTTTTGGGATTCCCAGATCTCAGTTTTCTAGGTACTTGCAGCTGTGCCACCTGCTCTGTACTATTTTTTGGAGTAGCATACACTCCCCTATAATGGCAGATACTCTGGGAATGCTTTTGGAAAAGGTCATGAGGCATCAGTGTATTACTCCTTGCTAATTCAGAGTCTGGGGACAGAGCTTTAACTTCTATGAAGAGATTAGGGGAGAAAGATTTGAACTTAGTATTGGAGGAGGGAGTGTGGGCTAGGATTCTAAAATATCTCAAGTCTGCATCTAGAGATGCAAGGGTGCAATTCAAGATTTTCCAACAATTCTATTGGACCCCTCTAGGTTGTATAGGCTTGGTCTTAAAGAAACACCCAGATGCCAATCAGAAGATGGAGACACAACCCCACATGTTTTAAGGGGATTGAGGTCGGCTGGAGTGCCCCCATTTCAAGAGTGGTGCACAGAGATGGGGAGGCTGGCAGTTTTTGAGGAGGTGTCATTTCGAAGACTGTTTGTTGGGAAATGGGGCAATTATTTGGAGTTTTTGGAGGGCTCTCGTGATGGGCAGTAGAGAGAGAGGTATAGGTACTGTATAAATGTGTGTGATATATATATATATATATATATATATATATATATATATATATATATATATATACAGTACAGTGCAAAAGTCTTAGGCACATAAGATGTTTCACAAAAGCATTTGTCTTAAGATGGTTATTTATATCTTCAGCTTTAGTGCGTCAATAGGAAATTTTAATGTTGCAAATAGAAAAGATTAGAATAGGTAGCCTTGCAACAGATGTCATGGCCCCCACAGAGCCCCTCCACTGAACAGAGTCAGTCTGGGATTACATGAAGAGACAGAAGCAATTGAGACAGCCTAAATAGATAGAAGATCTGTGGTGAATTCTCCAAGAAGCTTGGAGCATCCTGTCTGCCAACAACCATGAAAAACTGTGTCCAGATGTACCTAGGAGAATTGGTGCGGTTTTAAGTGCAAAGGTGGTCACACCGAATATTGATTTGGCTTTTTTATGTTTACTGGACTTTGTATGACATTAAGTGATACATTTAAACTATTTATGTCATTATTTTTGAAGATATCCTCACTATGCAAGATTTTTCACAAGTGCCAAAAACTTTTGCACAATACCCTCTCTCTCTCTCTCTCTCTCTCTATATATATACTATATATATATATATATATATATATATATATATATATATATATATACATAGTAAAGTGTTTAATGGAAAGGAGGAGGCGAGAACATGCTTTTCGATATAAATAATATTTTAATGAGAAACTTAAAAGACAACATAAACACACACACGACAGACATGTCCGCTAACGATCTCTCTCTCCCTGTCACGATTCCCTTGTTGTCTGCCCTGGGTTTCACTTGTCATTGTTAAATGTACTACACTTCCCAGAATCCACCTGCCATCACCACTGCCATTTTGTTCATTGTTCTCACCTGTGTCTAATTCAGTCATCACTCCCTGGTTATTTAAGCCCTGCTTTTTGTTCACTCCTTGTCGTTCGTTGAATGTAGTTCAAGCCTGGTCTGTGTTCCTTGCCCTAGTTCTCTGTTTATGTTTATTTCCCCATTGAGGGTTTTTCCTTTGTTTATTTGTTTGTTCATTTAATAAAGAAGTCCTGCATTTAGATCCTCTCTCCTCGCTGCCTCATTCATAACAGAACGAACGACCAACCATGGATCTAGCGGTTTCACAAGCCAACTGCAGTCTGCTCAGCTTGATGCAGGGAAGCCGTCCGGTGGATCACCACATCCGTGATTTCCTCAAGCTGGCGAGGGTCACGGACTTCCCAGGCTCCCTCCTGGTGGGTTTTTCCGGGCCAACCTGAACGGTGCACTCAAGGAGCGGTTGCCACCGGCGACGCGTGGCTGGACGCTCCGCGAATTCGTGGAGGAGACCCTGTTAGCCTGCGGTTCGTTGTTCACTGTGGACGTCGTCGAGGAGGACCCCGTAGCTCCCCCCACAGTGGTAACTCTCCATTCGCCCGTGGTTAGTCCCTTCATGCCTGCCTTAGTCAACGAACCAGCTGCTAACTTCATCCGCCCGGAGGAGGAGGAGAAGAAAGGCCTCTGCTCTCCAGCCTCCGCCAACCACGGCCAACCAGCCAATGCCTGTAGCCTCCGATGTCAGTGAGCCAGCGCCTGTAGCCTCCGATGTCAGTGAGCCAGCGCCTGTAGCCTCCGATGTCAGTGAGCCAGCGCCTGTAGCCTCCGATGTCAGTGAGCCAGCGCCTGTAGCCTCCGATGTCAGTGAGCCAGCGCCTGTAGCCTCCGATGTCAGTGAGCCAGCGCCTGTAGCCTCCGATGTCAGTGAGCCAGCGCCTGTAGCCCCCGATGTCAGTGAGCCAGCGCCTGTGGCCTCGACCGTCCCTGAGCCAGCGCCTGTAGCCTCGACCGTCCAAGAGCCAGCGCCAGTGGCCATGACCGTCCAAGAGCCAGTAACCCCCGAGCTTCCCAGAGCTCCGCCTCCCGAGCTTCCCAGAGCTCCGCCTCCCGAGCTTTCCAGAGCTCTGCCTTCCGAGCCTCCCGAGCTTTCCAGAGCTCTGCCTTCCGAGCCTCCCGAGGTTTCCTTCTATAGCTCTGCCTTCCGAGCCTCCCGAGCTTTCCAGAGCTCTGCCTTCCGAGCCTCCCGAGCTTTCCAGAGCTCTGCCTTCCGAGCCTCCCGAGCTTTCCAGAGCTCTGCCTTCCGAGCCTCGAGCTTTCAGAGCTCTGCCTTCCGAGCCTCCTGAGCTTTCAGAGCTCTGCCTTCCGAGCCTCCCGAGCTTTCCAGAGCTCTGCCTTCCGAGCCTCCCGAAGCTTTCCAGAGCTCTGCCTTCCGAGCCTCCCGAGCTTTCCAGAGCTCTGCCTTCCGAGCCTCCCGAGCTTTCCAGAGCTCTGCCTTCCGAGCCTCCCGAGCTTTCCAGAGCTCTGCCTTCCGAGCCTCCCGAGCTTTCCAGAGCTCTGCCTTCCGAGCCTCCCGAGCTTTCCAGAGCTCTGCCTTCCGAGCCTCCCGAGCTTTCCAGAGCTCCGCCTCCCGAGCTTTCCAGAGCTCCGCCCCCAGAGCCTCCTGCGGCTCCGCCCCCTGAGCCTCCTGCGGCTCCGCCTCTCAAGCCTCTCGAGCCTTCCAGGGCTCCGCCTCTCGAGCCTTCCAGGGCTTCGCTTCTGGAGCGTCCTACGGCACCACCTCCCTCGGCTCCACCTCCAGAACCTTCCAGACCTCCGCCTCTAGAGCCTTCTACGGTGCCACCTCCATCGGCTCCGCCTCTAGAGCCTCCTACGGTGCCACCTCCATCGGCTCCGCTTCCAGAGCCTTCCAGGTCTCCGCCTCTAGAGCCTCCTACGGCACCTACTTCCACGCCTCCGCCTGCAATGGCTCCACCTCACACGGTTCGGCCTCCTGAACCTGTCCTTGCCCTGTGGCCAGCTCCCAGGCCTCCTGACCCCGTTCCCGTCCTGTGGCCTCCTCCCAGGCCTCCTGACCCGGTCCCTGTCCTGTGGCCTCTTCCCAGGCCCCCTGACCCAGTCCCTGTCCAGTGGCCTCCTCCTAGGTTCCCCAAACCTGTCCTTGCCCTGTGCCTCCTTGGTCTGCCTGTCTGCTCCCTGTGCCTCCTTGGACTGCCTGTCTGCCCTTTGTGCCCCTTGGACTGCCTGTTTTCCCCTTGTACTCCCTTGGTCTGTCTGTTTGCCCCTTGTGCTCCTCTGGTCTGTCTGTTTGCTCCCCCCACTCCTTGGACGTTTTTTTTTTTTTTTTCATTTATTTTTTTCTCTGAGAAGCGTCTGGAAGCCGCTCCTTTGAGGGGGCTATGTCACGATTCCCTTGTTGTCTGCCCTGGGTTTCACTTGTCATTGTTAAATGTACTACACTTCCCAGAATCCACCTGCCATCACCACTGCCATTTTGTTCATTGTTCTCACCTGTGTCTAATTCAGTCATCACTCCCTGGTTATTTAAGCCCTGCTTTTTGTTCACTCCTTGTTGTTCGTTGAATGTAGTTCAAGCCTGGTCTGTGTTCCTTGCCCTAGTTCTCTGTTTATGTTTATTTCCCCATTGAGGGTTTTTCCTTTGTTTATTTGTTTGTTCATTTAATAAAGAAGTCCTGCATTTAGATCCTCGCTGCCTCATTCATAACACTCCCACATGATACTCTGCAGTCGGCCTTTAAACCTCAGAGGCTTGATTAGCCTAATACGGGACCAGGTGCGTAGGATCACGACCCGGCCCCGCCCTCCGCCCTGCCACATATATATATATATATAATTATTATTTTTTGTTTGTTTGTTTGTTTGTTTGTTTGTTTGTTTTTGTGTGTATACTCATGTGTGACTCTATGTATATATGTTTTGCTTTTCTTTATTTACTGTATGTATCAATACAAATATTAATCACAAAAAAATGGTATATGATATGACACTAGAGACTCTTTTGACTCAAACAGGTTTCAATGTAAAAACAGATGTTAAATCTCCACTGTTTTGTCACATGACTTCGTACGTTGAAAGTTTAAACATTTACTGACACCAAAAAATCACCTGAACTGAGATCAGTCAAATGAAATAATATGTTGCGTATAGCGAAGCTAAAATACATTGTCCCGCATGTGTTTGCGGGGTCGCACGAGGTTATACTAAATACTGTATAAACTAATACAACTAGGAAGCACCCTATTTCGTGTAACTGAGTTGAATTATAGTGATATAAAGCAGAAATGTTCGAAATATATTATTAAAAAAAGAAAACAAATTCCTGTTAAGGCTGCGTAGGGGCTCAAGTGTATTAGTGAATCATTTAAATGAACTAGTTAATTTACTTGAACTGCCCAAATGAACTGATTCACAAAAACTTATCAGAGTTCCCAATACTAAATATAAGTCATACCTTTTATTTTATCAGAACTGTCTGAAAGAACCGATTCACTTTAATAACTGCTTAAAGCATTCCCTTTCGGACAACTGTCGCAGGCCCCCCTTTCACCCCGGGTCCACCCTGCACTACCTGTAGTTACACCACTGCCACATTCACTGTCTGTTCTGAAATTGTGGCTTTGCCTGTTTTGCTTACAAATTAATTGGTTTAATTTGTGTAAATAAAGGTTGAATAATAAATTCAACCTTTCTGTTGCTCTTAGCTATCTATACAGTATATTTTTAGCAATTACCAACAGTCTACCAGTCTACAGCAACAACTTTTACCAGTAATTCTTACTGAATCAAGATTCTTGAATGAACAGTTAATGTCTATAGAGTTTCAAGGCAGCTTTGTGTGTACCAGTCCAGCTTTTGACATTCCTACAGTACTATTCAAAAGTTTTGGCTGAATGTATCTTGAGCTTAAATACATTAAGGCTATTCCTAAATGCTTTAAAAGTAATTTTGTAGACACATATAAGTTTGGACTGGGCAATTAAAATGATCACGATAGAAAAATCCACGATATCGATGATAAGCTTTTGAGTAATTTTCAATATTTTGCCTGTGTTCTACATCTAGACGATCACGTGTGTGTCGCTAAAAAACGCAAGTAGTTGAGCTTTCTCAGACTGTATGATATTAGCTGCCTTGCTGCCTTGATGGATTGATGGATTGATTCCATCTGGACTGCAAGACAACATGACGACGGTTGCGCCATCTCATCGTCTTTAGTGAGTAGCATAACAATACAACAGTATTGTGTACACCAGATCTGATATTTCTGCACTGTATTCTTGAATATATTTCTCTAGCAGCGAACATGCTTCAATTATGCCCTGTCCCAGTCTGCACGAACTGCCTCTTTTCCCCGAATGTGAGTTGGCGTGGGGTACCACATGTGATGATTAGACATGAGGCACCGCATCAGTTAACAATGCCAAGAATACTTGGGTATCTGAATGTAACGAAACATAACAATTATTTGAATGTAAAAATGATATGCTGTCATTATGCTTCAAATATAACAATGATCTTTTAACATTCATATCCAGCTTCACTCGATTGATAAACTTTATAAAATTTTTGTATTGTGCTAAAAGATCCCTCAGACATCACTGCTTTGGCTGATTCTCGGTCCCCAATGCAGTTTTGTAAAGACTATTTTGACTGTTTATTATTTTTTTCTTCTTCTTTTCTTCTTCCAACATGGATATTCAAAGAAATGTGCAATGTGCAAATGTGATTGCATATCGTGATAAATATCGATATCGAAGGATATGAAAAAGAATGTTGTGATAATATTTTTGCTGTATCACCCAGCCCAAATATAAGTTGTGCCTATGTATGAGTTGCGTTACAAAAATAAAAATAATTAATTATTGATCAACTGGACCAAATATTAATGGACAAGCAGCCAACAACTTGCAACTTCTGGCAACTACATTTTATCTCATGGTGGATCCCAGGAGAATGGCCAGCATGTACAGAGCTGTTATAAATGTAAAGGGTGGCTACTTTGAAAAACATAAAATATATAATAGTTTTTATTTGTTTGACCATTATGATTTCTGAATAATGGCCTGCTACGGGTGGCTGCCCATGTCCCCCATGCCTAAATCCACCCCTGAGGGGACGTCTGGAAATGAGAATACATTTTTTTCCCCTTCCTTCGCATTTCTTTTTATGGTAGAGGAAACAAAATGTCAGGGACTAACAGCTCTGAGAGATTCCAGTGCTGTGAATAGTCAGCCCAAAGAAAATGTTTAATTTATCATGAGAGAGAGAGAGATGAGAGAGAGAAAGATGAGAGGATAAACACAACATTCACAGCAGACAACTCTTCCCATACAAGGCCAGGCACTCAGGAACACCTGTTAGTGCAACATTAGTCCATCCAGCACCTGCATCCCCTCAGTCACTCCCTATGGAGGACGAGACGCCCTGATATACACACTGAAAAATAAACACCATAAAACAGCTTTTTAAGGAAATGTTCTTTGCTTATCTATGTGCTTAATTATTGATAAAATCTGGAATGGGTTACACAGAGTTGAATTTAAACTGTTTCATCTGATTAATTCTATTGTAAACTTGTGTACACATGTATTCTGCAGCATATAGGTCAATGATGTGATGCTAATTTTTTTGTCCAAGTCTCTTAGTTATTAAAAAATTACATACAAAACTTGCACAAAACAATTACTTGAATATACCTCTACTATGAACATTTTTTTAAAAATTTGACAAAATAACTGAGCACAATCAGTTACCTGATTTTAACTGTTGTTATTAGAACTGTTGTATAAAGCAAAATATCACTCTCGCACAACAGCACGACTGCCTGCAGTCTTGTGGCTACGGCCAAATCATAGCCATGCTGATATTCAGTACAACAGCACGATTGCGAGTGTGATGTTGCTTCATTATCTATTTTCTTCAGCTCTGTCAGCCATTCTACTTTTTCCAAGGATTCAATTTGAATCATACACAGCCCCCCTGCCCCCTATCAGTAGGGTCGGTGTAAGGGGGTAGAATTAATGAGTGATTAATTGATGTCATGGTTGCGAATAGACTGTAAAAAGTACTGGGGTCCTGAAGGCTGTGTCAGTGTGAACCATTAATGGCCAGGCTGGCCTGGCCTGAGATCTGTATTACATTAGAGCCAGTGAGTGAGTGAGGGAGAGGATGACAAAACTAATTACTGTGATGTAGTGGCTTTGTTGCACTCTGCTGCACATAGCAGCCATGTATTGCAACCGCTCGTACACAGACACACATCAACCAAAATTTGATTGTATTTTATTTACATGAAAAAAAGCACAATTTTGCTCCCTCACACAAGTGCTGTGGGTAATGCAGAATGGTTACACAGTCTCAAGCTATGTGATAACACTGATGTTATATCTCTTATTTGGATCCAGATGTTCAATCTATCTTGGAGTATCGTAGAATCATTACACTCAGACATTGCCTATTCATTGGACAGCAATCACAAAACACTAAGATGGGTAAAAATTCATCCACAGTGGTCTCATCTACTGGAGCTTGATACTGGATCACTGCCTGGTTTAAGCTTGACCTTCAGTAATGATTCAGACTAAGTTTAATGTATCAAATATTTGCAGGCAATTTTAGACCATAAGTCTGTAACCAATTTTTCATAATTCTCTGAACAATGCGGATACCTGAAGGGATGGTTCAGTATCTGAATAATAAAAAAAATTTAAAATTAAAAGCTGATCTATTGCTCATTATTAGGGTAAGGTAAAACCTTACCATAAGGATTCATTCTTTGTGACGAAGTCAGAGGTGGGATTATCTGGGTTGAAATTTTTCACTTCCGACCTCAGTGCATTCCAATCACACGTCACGATCACATGAACACAAGCCAAATGCAAAGCCTTCCAGATAATTGCTAGCGTGTTGTCTAGTAGCTATTTCACAAGCAAAATAGGACAAAACAATTCTTCTTAACATCCTCTTGAATATTTACTATATATTGCATACTTAAGAGTTTGTTTATATGTTTCGCAAAATCAAGCACCGTCGCCGTCATCTTGGACTTTATCAAATTATGCTATTCTCTGAAGTTGGGGTTTATTGATCTACCCAGACATCACATGTCGAATGTCCGACTTTGACCAGCATTCCAGTCATTATTTCAGAGTAGAAGGTGGGAAAATTCTGAATTACGAGATGTTTGGAATGCACTATAAGAAGACATGGAACTCATCTTGTTTGTTCTACGGACATAAATGATACTACAATTTGTGTGGCTTGTTGAGGATAGGTGTGCCTTTACTTTTTTAAGTGATCACACTTCCAATTTCTGCCTGGCAAATTATAAAATGGACACAAAATCCCATAGACAGAGACCAGAATATCAAAAAGACTTAAGGGGTTCCCAAATGACTTGCGTCAGCATTGCCCCAAGTACTGTGTTGCACTTCCGTCTGTAGTGCGGTGAAATAAAATTAATCAAGAACATCCACAGACCTTAATGTAAAATAGTCCTCTTATTACTTTCTGCAATTAATGTATCAAAGCAATTCCTAGGACTTTTTTCCTCTTCTCCAAATACATGTTTTCAATGTTTACTGTGCACACTTTCTTCTGGTAAACTGGTAAATTTGGCCTTCTGTGATGCGGTCTGCAAAGCTTACCATGTGGGGGTCCAAGAAGTGCTTGACTCTGGTGTTGAACGGTGCATTGACACCTCAAAACAAGTCATGTGAAAGCCCATTTAGCAGTATGCTCTTTTGACTTAACAACCATCCAGAACTTCCTAGCAAACACCTACAGTAGCAATGCCCTAGAAACCACCCAGAACACCACAGCAACTGCATAGAAACACACATACAACATTTAGAACACCTTAGCAACTGAGTAACAACACCCTGACAACAACCAAGAACACCCTAGCACTGTGAAGCTGACTTATGCACAGGCAAAAACCAATTCAAAAAATATTTTATTCAGTCTTTTCTACATTTAGATAAACAAACACTTGTAACATGATTGTGACCAAAAACACTGAATGAATGAAGGACAAAAACAGACATCCTATGCTGAGGGGAGGATGGCTCTGTTTTTGACCCAGAGAAAATGAGCAAGAGATTTTGTCACTGTGTTTAATATGTAGTGACTGTGATTCCAGGCCCCAGAGCTGGTCTAATAGGGCTACAGCTTGCAGAGAGTCACAGGGAAAGAGTGTGTGTACCTGAGAGAGAGAAAAGTCTACAGGCCACATAACAGTCCCTATTACTGTGTTACGTCATGTACAGTACAATTTAGAGGTCAGCATGTAGAGAGGGGCAAAAGCCAGATGTACTGCACCAGGCTAATCACATGCTCATTGCAAAAGGCCAGTGTAACCCATAGTATTTGGTGACAGCCAAAGCAACATATTAAGTATAAGATGAGCACTGAATAATACAAAAATGACAAATAACTGCAAGTTATTACAAATAAAATAACAGCAGTGTAAATAAAATCGGCAAACAGTAAAGCTATGAGCAGTACATAGTCATTTGTATAATTTATTCATACTGCAAAAAATTACAAATAACTGCAAGTTATAACAAATACAATAACAGCAGTGTAAATAAAACTGCAAACAGTAAAGCTATCATTTGCATAATTTATTCATACTGCAAAAAATTACTGGGTGCTGAAGTGCGGTTTGCTGAATAATACTCATAAAGTACTAAGTACATAAATGTACATAAAATACTCATTGCCTGATACAAATTCAGACAATAAGTTATGAAATGACTTACTATATTACTTTGTAGCTATTTGAGTTTTTAAGGCTTATTTTTTTTAAAGGTTAGCAGAAAAAGCGATTGTCAAAGCATTGGGCTTTTCACTTGTTCTCAAGAATAATCTGGGGAAGGAATTAAAACACTGCAGATATAAAGATGCAAAAAACGCAGAGTGAAAATATGAGTAATTAATATGCAAAATATCTGCAATGGTCTGCACTGTTAATTTAAATTTATATTTGTTTATATTTATGTACATATTCTGACCAAATTTGTTTTAATTTATTTTTGTATTTTACACATAGTTATGTGAGTAAATGACATAAGCATGAAGCATTGTCATCAGTGTCCTGGTGTGTAACACTTTCTTCTTCTAACTATTTTAAACAACATTTTAGGATCTTGTATAGCTATATATACATATATAATAATATATTATTATTATACTTGTTGTTTCCACAACCTCATATAAACTAAGACAATAGTTTTACTTCTAGAAAAAAGTTGGAATGTGATTAAGATCTTTAAAAACTTTGAAGAAATGCTGAAATACACACTTTCCCTTGTACTTTCATGTACGTTTTATAAAGTGCATTTTATAAGTGCTTATTTTTAGCTTTCTCTAAAAAAAAAGTCCACTCATCACATTTACAGTGGTTTTATATGATTTAAAGTTGTGACAATTTTTGCACTGGTGGGGCCTGTTGTCATGACTAGTAGTCAAAATATTTTTTTTCAACACAAAAATTAGAAATTGAGCTGGAAAATTACATCAATGAGCCGGTGTGTTATGGTGCGGTGTGTTGCGGGCCAGGTTTGGTGGTCCGCTGTGGACCAGAAAGCCAACTTTTTTCTCCCAGTCCGCCCCTGGTTACCTCTGACATTTTATGGAATTATTTCATAACCCTTGTACATCCTCCTAGTAATTCTTAGCCTTTAACAGCTGTGGACTTAAACACAGTTGTTCATTAGGTAAATAATACTGCCTCAAGGACTGGCTGATCAAGAACAATTAGTAATGATGTCAGTCATAATACATCAGTTCTATAAATGATAACTGCTGGGTAATTTCTGTATGTATATGATTAATGATTTTTTTTTAACATGCTAGTAATCATAAATATAGGAATATTTGAACATTTAGAATATTTAGAATATTTACCATGAGTGGTGTTCTCTGGCACGATGCATAGATGCAACATCAATGAATGTGATCTGAATTAATTGCATTAAAATACGTAGTCTGTGTGAGGCAATTGCATGCCATATTGTTTATGAATGTTGCATATCCAAAACAAACTAAAAACTGTGTCTTCGAATGTATTATTGTCTTATACAGCAGTAAAGTGTCTAAATGGTGAACTTATTGGCCCTCTTGATAAACATCTTGCCCAGCATGATAAACAAACTGTTACTGAAATTTTGAATCAGTAATACAAAGCGAGCAACAGACTTGTCTGTGATTGTTACAATGCTCAAAAACTTAAGGAAAACAACATGTTTTTAAGGTGTTAGTGTAGGTATAGCAGCTATTTTGTAACGCCATTGAAAGTGGCTCATCTAATCAGAATTTAGAGTCAGAAAAGTCTAAAAAGTATCTAAAAACTAGTGCTAGTACTATGTGCTGTATTAGAATTGTATTAATTAGCAGTTTTCAACCATTATTCTTAAGCATTATTATAATATATAGGTATTAAAGGCGATATGAAAAGGAAGCAGAAGTGAATCTTTCTGTGCTATTATCTGCTCAAGACTGTTCCATGTTTCAGAGCCCTGCTAAGATTTCACCCCTTTTTAAAGGCCTTAGTGGGCACCTTAATACAATTAATCCTAGTGTAAGGGGACATGTGGGCACTCATGATCATTGAGCTTTGCTACATTAATAGTAAAACTAATTATTTCATGACGGTAGATGGCTAACGACCTGCAGCGCACCCAGAGGACAGGCTTATAATAAATGGTCTCATTTACCCTTATAAGGACGCAATCATTTAACACTAGGCAAGCATCTCTGCTAGCATTTAATCCTGTTTAATGGTTACACTGAGAGAGGGGGGGGATCTACATGAGAAATTGGGTTTGTGTTCGTGTTTGTGACAGACAGAGAAAAAGGATAGTAAAGGGAGGAGGTAAAATCACAAATGAACTTAACAGTTAATCAGCGAGGAGAAATGGTTACTGGGTTTATGTCCTCCTTATTAGAAATAGCTCAGATCTATCCTCTTGCCGCAAGTGCCTTAACGACTGTTTCACTAACGAGCTTAGCTCAGTGGCAGTTACGCAGATAAAAACGCTTCCTGATTGATCTGAGCGGCCTTTTGAAATTTGTTTCACTCCAGTGTATTGATTTAATTCTGTTGCTTGAAAAGCTCTAATTAATAATGATAATAAAAGTGTCTAAGCTCGTTAACATCAACTGGTGTTTTTTTCCCCATGCGCTCATTCTTTCTTTCTTCTTTTATCTGCTCTTGCTCTCTCTCTCTCTCTCTCTCTCTCTCTCTCTCTCTCTGGGGCATGCTGGGAGTGTGTGAGAAGCTTGAGTGTTTGTTGGGAGCGAGTGCGTTTCTTTATCGTGCTTTTTCTAAATATATATATTTTTACTTTTTTCTTTTGTTCTTCCCTTCGTTTTTTCTTTTCTAGTTTTAGGTAGAGGCTAGAGAACGGTAAGGCGCGGTTTTCAAACCGCGTGCGCCAGACAGACGCCGGTATGGAATCTGTTCCGGGTCAGCTCTATCACTCCGGCATGGATGCAGGTGTGTGCCAGAGCCTGGAGTGACAGTGGAGGATCTGCTCGTAGTTATCGGTGAGCAGATCGGTTTCGATAATATAGTGTCGGCATCACGAATGAATAAAGCGATTGTGGTATTTCTGAAATCTGAACCGCTAGTAAATCAGTTGACTGTGAGTGGGTTATGGGTTAAGGAAACGTTTGTTGCTGTTAGCCCGTTATCCGCTCCAGCAACTAAAATCACCATATCAAACGCGCCTCCGTTCGGTGTCGAATGAAGTGATTATGAAAGAGTTGCAGAGGTTCGGTAAGATCGCGAGTCCCGTAAAAATGATTCCCCTCGGGTGTAAAAATGCGGCACTCAAACATGTACTCTCTTTTAGACGTCAGCTCTATATGTTTCTCATTTCACCCACGCGTACTCTTGAAGTTTCCTTCCGTGTGAATCACGGAGAAAACTCGTTCATGATTTATCGCGAGCACTGAGAGTTTGAAGTGTTTCGAGTGTGGTAATTTGGGCCATAAGCGTTTCGCGTGTACACATCGAGATGAGCAAAGGCCGTCCACATCTAGAGATGATACTGGAGCTGTTGAATATCACAATAATGCTGTAGTAGAGCAGAGTGTGGAACAAGATGAAGGAGTGATAGAGGAGGCGAAAAGACAGGAGGAGGTGAGTGTCAATGCTGAAGGTGTGAATGATACTGATGCTATTGTACAGATTGGCTCACAGAATGCTGCTGATTCTGATATGATTGTGATGAATGATGGAAGAAAAGGAGTTTTAGAAGAGATAGTTGATGAGGGAGCTCAGGCAGGAGGCTCAGAGGAGAACATTGCTGATGAGGTAGAGGAGTGTTCACAGTTTACTGATGATGGCAGGAAAGAGGGTGAGCAGTGGTCAGATGGAGAGGCTGATAATGATCTATACACTGTTGAAGAGATTAATGCTTTCTTAGATAAGACAAAAGGAAAATCTGGGGTTGAAATTGATGATTATTTCCCTGACATTGAAAAGTTTGTTAATTCTGTGATGAAGGTAAGAAAAACGAGTAGTTATGAAGAAATCTCACAACAAAAGAGGTTCCGTCTTAAAAACATTTAACTGTTATAAGACAGGGTAAGAAAATAGGAAGAGAAAGAATAACGAGGGGAACAACAAAACTACTATGATGACTTTTAACTTTGCTTCTCTTTTCTGTTTTTTCTCCTCTTCTCTTTAATGGAGTGTTTGAGGGTGGGATCTCTTAATATTAATGGGATGCGGGATGGGAGGAAGAATGTGATATTATCAGAAATTATTAAATTGAAGGATTTAAGTGTCACTTTCCTACAAGAGACCCATAGTACTCATAATAATGAAGTTGATTGGGGATTATGGTGGAAAGGAGACTATGTTTTGAGTCATGGGACTAATCTAAGTGCCGGTGTAGCTATCCTTTTTTCCCCTTCTGTTAAAGCCAATATTATATCAAAAAATGAAGTGGAGCCAGGAAGGTGTTTAATAGTGAAAGCTGAAATTTGTAATTTAATTTTTTTGTTTGTGAATATCTATGCTCCTAATATTGGAGCGAAACGTTTACCATTTTTCACCAGGTTAGAAAGTATAATAAAGGAAGAAAAAGATGATGTTTTTATTGTTGTTGGAGGAGACTGGAACTGTACTCTTGATTTTACACTAGACAGAAATGGGGAGGAGCCTCATGCAGTGTCAGCCTCCTGTTTAGCTGGTGTTATACAAAAGTTACGGTTATTAGATGTGTGGAGAGAACATAATCCCCTTACAAAGCAATATACATGGGTGAGAGTTTGTAAGGAAAATATTTCTGCTGCTCGTTTGGATCGTTTTTATTTGTCTTACAATATGAGAAATAGAGTCAGTCAATGTAAATATCATTCCTAATGCTATTTCTGATCATAAATTCATTACTGTTGCAGTTTCTTTGGCAAAAAACACACACAGAAGTTGTTATTGGCATTTTAATACAAAACTTTTGGAAGATAAACATTTTTGTGAAACTTTTAAATTGTTTTGGGAGACCTGGAAAACAGAAAAATGTCTTTTGAAAGTATTATACAGTGGTGGGAGGTCGGGAAAGTGCATATTAGAGATTTTTGCCAAAAATATGCATCTCATTCCTCTTTTCAATTAAGAAAAACTTTGGAGTGGCTGGAAAGAGAGATTTGTGATATTGAAAAAAAATGACTGATAATGATGCTGATAATCTAAAAGAATTATGGACTGGAAAAAAAAATCAAATAAGCTCAATTTTAAATGAAAGAGTTAAAGGAGCTCTCATAAGAAGCCGCTTTCTGACTGTAAAAGACATGGATGCTCCTACTACCTACTTCTTTAATCTGGAACGTAAAAAGAGCCAACAAAAACAGATGTACTCGTTGAAGGATGACAACGGACATGTGACCTCAGATCCGCTGGAGATGCGTAGACTTGCTGTGTCTTTTTACTCAAATTTGTACTCTGCTGAAAGTTCAGATGAACACTGCAGGAATGAGCTGCTCAAGGATCTTCCGGTCTTAACTGAAGAACAAAAGGCTTCTCTAGAGACTGAGCTTACTTTCGATGAAGTAACCTCGGCCGTAAAGGGTCTCTCTTCAGGTCGTACTCCAGGACTCGACGGACTTCCTGGTGAATTCTATAAATTCTTTTGGGACACTATTGGTGAGGACTATTTTAAAATATTGCAAAAATGCTTTTTGATGGAATTCTTCCAACAAGTTGTCAACGTGCTATTTTATCGTTGCTCCCAAAAAGGGTGATTTGACACTTTTAAAGAACTGGAGGCCAGTAGCGATTTTATGCACTGAATACAAAATACTCTCTAAATGTTTGGCCAATAGACTGAATTTGGTGCTACAAGAAATTGTGCATAAGGATCAATCTTATTGTATAAAGAATAGATCCATTACAGATAATCTTCACCTAATAAGGGATGTCTTTGATTTTACTCACTGTAATGATGTAAATGTGGGTCTGCTATCTTTGGATCAAGAAAAGGCTTTTGACAGGGTTGACCATGTTTTTCTTTTTGATACTTTGAAGGCTTTTGGTTTTGGGGATAGTTTTATTTCAAAAATTAAACTCTTATATACTGAGGCAAAATGTATGATTAAAATGTCTAGTGGCTTGAGTATCCCTATAAATGTAAAAAGAGGTATCAGACAGGGCTGTCCTCTCTCAGGTCAACTGTACAGTATTGTAATCGAACCCTTTCTGTGTAAGTTGAGGAAAGAGTTAATGGGTCTAAAGGTTGACACTGCAATCTCGAATATTAAACTTTCCATATACGCTGATGATGTCACTGTTATAATACGGGAACAAAATGACATTCAGATGCTTAAGGGGCCTTAGAGTGTTATGGTAAAGCCTCCTCAGCAGTTGTAAATTGGGGTAAATGTGATGCTTTGTGGTGTGGAAAAGATGTTAAAGGTCCAGTACTTCCTGGTGGCTTACAGTGGGGAAGAGCAGGTTTTAAATACTTAGGGGTTTTTATAGGGACAGAAGAGTACAAAAGAAAAAACTGGGAGGGCCTAGTGGAGAAAGTGTGTGCTCGGTTGTCTAATTGGAAATGGTTGCTACCCCAGCTATCCTACAGGGGGAGGGTACTGGTTTGTAACAATTTGGTTGCATCTTCGTTATGGCACGAAATGGCAATACTTGAACCTCCTGAAGATCTGGTAAGAGAAATTCAGCAGCAACTGGTGGAGTTTTTCTGGACAGGACATCATTGGTTGAAGGCAGCGGTTCTTTATCTACCCACACATGAAGGAGGCCAGGGGCTAATCGATGTCGCGACTAGAATAAAGGCCTTCAGAATCCAGACGGCACAGAGACTGCTGTATGGAGAAGAGGTGAGCTGGGCTGGAATTGCTTGTGCACTCATGAGGAGAGCGGGAAACATGGGTCTAGACCGTCATCTTTTCCTTATGGAAATTAATAAACTGGACCTTTCTGGACTGAGCTCTTTTTATAGATCAATTTTAAGATCATGGACACTTTTTAGGTCTGCACGGAGTGGAGACGGGACACAGAAATTATGGCTGACAGAAGAACCGCTATTGTTTAATCTTGAATTAGACTTGGACATTTCTAAATCAGACACCCTCAGAAAAGCCATGTGGGAAGCAAAAATTGCAAAGATTGGACATTTAATGGAAAGACAAAAATGGATAACTGCTGAAAGTTTGGCTTTTAAATTGGGATTAAGATCAATCAGATTAGCACAGAAAGTGTTGGATCAGATTTTAGAGTCTCTGCCACAGGATTATAGACTGGCACTAGAAACCTTTGAAGAGGAGGTGGACAAATGTGTGTTTCCAGAGCTGAGTGTCTCTGCTGAGGCTGGGACATGGCAAGAAAAGGAGGGTTGCTTGCTATCCTTTAAGACACCACAGCTGGTTCTGTTTCGAGATGCTGGAAAGAAAGACATTTATACCTTATGTGTTAAAATACGGCATCTCAAATCACTAGAGAGTGTCAAAGAGTCAAAATGGCAGGAGATGTTTGGGCTGGGCGCTTCCCTAAAGGTAGCTGGCGGTCCGTGTACAAACCACCCCTTGAGAAGCGATCTGGAGATCTGCAGTGGAGAATTGTACATGGGATTATAGCTACTGAACAGACACAGAGCACATTTTGACCCACAGGCAGGGAGGGGTTGTCCTTTATGTGGAGAAGAGGAAACAGTTTTTCATTTGTTTTTAGAATGTGAAAGGCTTCAACACCTTTTTAATAGATTGGAAGAGTGGTGTAATACTCTGGGGAAGTTTTTACACCGACTTTTTCATTTATGGACCAAAATATAGAAGTAATAGAAAGGAAGTTCATGTTTTGATCAATTTTTTATTTGGGCAGGCAAAATTGGCCATATGGTTGTCACAGAAAAAGCTGTTGAGTGGTGATGCATCAACTGATGTGGTGTCCATTTTAAAGGGTTTACTAAAATCTCGCATTAAAATTGAATTTACTTTCTATAAATTGGTCGGAGACATGGAAATGTTTAAATATAAATGGGGGGTTAATCAATGTATTTGTGATGTTGATAATGATGGTTGCTTGGAATTGTATATTTAAGTGTATCTGTGTTTGGAACGTATTTATTTATTTATTTATTTATTTATATGTATATATAATAATTTATTTTTTTTTTTTTTTTTTAATCTAAATCTTGTAAAATTTGTTAATGTGAAAAATTAACGCTTTTAAAAAAAAAAAAGAAAAAAAAAATACATATATATATATATATTTTTTTTGCAAATAAATAGACCCCTTAAAAGTCTCTCTCTCTCTCTCTCTCTCTCTCTCTCTCTCTCTCTCACACTCTCTCTCCAGTCTTTAAAGTCTGTTGGTGAGATGCTTTCTCTCTTGTTGCTGTCTCTCAGGTTTAATCTATGGAGGACTGTGTGGGTGGTTATGGGATTCTATAGGTAAGTAATAATAGTGAATTTTAGAAAGACTTTAAACTTAAGGGGTCATGTCATGAGGAATAACATTTTCCTTGATAGTTTGACATATAAGAGGTCTTTATACTGTAAATTTCAGAATTTAATCCCCAAAGCAATAAAACATTTATTGAAACCAAGCTGCAAAAATGCCTCGTTCTCTATTTCTGTGACTTCCCTATGTCACTAGGTGGCCCATTAATTCATGACCACCTCTACAGTGAAAAAACATCAACACCTACTTACATCATCCCACTGGCGCTCAGCTCATAATCAGAGAGAGGTAGCGCAGGACAGACAGGCCTAGTGTGTCCTAACTATTCCTGAACACCAAAGGGGACACACTATTTTGAACTATTTTTGCATATAAACATGCACTAGACAGATGTCTTTGACTGATGTGTCATGGGCTGCTATTTAAAGACACGGTGCCAAGTTACAACTCTAAAAAGGAGAAGCCATTCTGTTTCATTCAGCTGCTGTGCCTCTTGTTATCACACCCATCTGCACTATTTTTAATTGTTGGTGTATGTAATAATGCACTAGATGGATGTCTTTGGCCGTTTTGATGCATTTCTGGCAATTCCAGTGCAGAATGATTCTGGAAACTTGATGTGTGTTCATCTAGTTCACTGTGATTTGGACTATAGAAATGCATAATGTGGATGTGTCTTCAGCGTTTTTCAGCATGGATTGCATTTTCTTTTTGCTCATATCGAGCATTTCAGACAGAAGACCAGAGACAGGGTGGAAATGATCATATATTACTAAATTATGACTGTTTGGTGCAAAACAGCTTTACTAACATTATCAGTGGACCTCAGGGAAGATAATAAATTAAAAAAAAAAAAGAAAATTTCATTACCCCTTTAAATTGTAGTGGATTATCCATTTAGTGGGCTGAAATATTGGGTCTGTTTCTACATTCGACATTAATTTCTTTACTAACTGCTGATAACTGCTGAAAACGCAAAAACATAAAAGTGTTTTTGTCAGCAAAAAGACAGTAATGTTGAGGTTTCAACCTATTTTGTTCCAATCCAAGTGGTGTAATTAACCGGGAAAGGTGCCTGTTTTCATGCTGTTTGATATCTGTGGAGTATTCATGAATTTCTCTCCCAGGTAGATCTGGATACTGCCTCAATACTTTTTCTATATATTTTCTTCTCATCGCTCCATTCTTCCTCTTCTTTACACCTGTGCACTCCCTCTTTTCCTTTATGCCTTTATGTGAGGGGTGGGGTGGGAAGATGAGGGGCTACTGATGAAGATGAAACTGTCTGGCTGTGTCACAGGGGGCTGTTCCACCAAATACTGACTGAGGGAGGAGATGGAGAGGGAATGAAAGAGAGAGGGAGAAGAAGAGAGAGAGAGAAAGAGTGCCTAATCCATCATGGGAAGGGAGGACTGACACAACAAAAGACAGAGTGCGGAGCAAGGCTTTTTGGCGGCTAGGGCCGAGGCAATTTCGACAATATTTTTTGGCGCCTGTAAGGCTGTCTAATAAAGCAGAGCTGGAATATGAACTATCTCTCACTGCTGTAATATGCCTCATAAATCAGATTTAATTATGCGGTGTGGGGACAGGCAGTGGGAGCCCTGGCTGGATTTATGGGGCCTTGACTTGGCATCTTAACAACTTTGCGCTTTTAATATCATTACAGTGTCATCTATTTTGCCTCCTGCCACAAAGCACGCCCAAATTCCCTGTGCAACACCACCTTTTTTTCTCAGAGCCATCTTTTTTCTTTCCCACTTTTTCATCCATCCTTTTTTCACCCTGAGAAAAGTCTTTCAATACCATGTAGAAGTAACTGTTTCAAGTTGCACCGTTGTTCGTACACCAGGCAGAAGTTTATTTGTCCAAGTTTTTTCCGGTGTCTTGAAGAGGATATGTGCGTATAGGTCAGCACATTCCCCAACTGATCAGCAAGAGTGGCCGGAATTCATCTGTCTATCTGCTCAAGATTTCACTCATCCTTTCCTATTTCCTTCCTCGTGCTTTCTGCGTCATTGTCCTCCTTTCAGCAACCCTCCTTTCCTTATCCCTCTCCTTCGCTGACCCCCCATTTCCTCATTTTGCTTAATCTCCTTCTAGCCTTTCTCACCGGGCCATTTGTCTTGCCCATTCTTCCTCATCCATGGCACTGGGCTTTGACAGAACAATAAGTGAAGGAGGAGACCAAGGAAAGAATAGGGGGCATAAAAAATGAGTGTGGAGTGAAAAGAGAAACCCTCTGCTATTCTCTTCCTTGTCTTACTAATGCCCTAGAGCAGCGTTCCACATAGCACGCATATGCTTGTGACGTTAGCCATCTTGTTAATGCCAGCCTCTAAATGCCTGCGCGAGCTCGGTGACAGTGACATATTAGTTTTGCGGCCCTGCGTAATCTGATATTTCAAAGCATGCTGCTGCACTAAAGATTTGATTAATACCGTTCCATTTGGGCTCAGTAATTGGCCAAGACTATAACAGAGAAAGAGAGTGAAAGCAAGTTAGCCTGCGAAAGAGAGAGAGAGTTTTATAGAGATTCTATGAGGGGGGAGTTTTTAATGAGAGGGTTAATTAAGCTTTTGGCATCATGAGGACAGTTATTGATAACTCCCTATAACAAACTGCCATTTCTAATACGCACTCACATACACCCACGTGCACAGTTTAACCTCGTCCACCCATGAGCCAGGACATAGGTGGAAAACTGGCTTCATTAGGACAGCAGGACCACTGTATCAGCCATAGAGGCCCACAGTCCCTGGTTTATTTTAAGATACAAAATGAATAAGTGCCAAAAAGAACCAGTTAAAATCTACATATTTATGCGAACCCAGTGTTAACGCTTGTACTTAAATGGAGTGACTTAAAATAAAGTGCTATCATGAAATAAGTCACCACTAGACATTCAGGCTGCATGTTGTGGGAAACGACTGAAATATCAGATTTATCTGTGGCTCATTAAACCTGTTCAGGGCCCTATAAACTGCATGAGTGATTCAAACCCACGCCAGGGGCCAGGCTATTTTCAGCCTGTGCATCATAATGCCAGACCGCTCACTCCATCAGAGCAAACACACTGACCAATCAGAGCTGAGGTCATTGTTTATGCATGTGTAGAGTTATTTACACAGGCCAATGATGTAGTAAAGCTTTAACTGATGAAGAGACACTTAAAATGCCATTAGTCAGCTTGTGTTGTTAACAAATCGTGGAAGTGAGCAAAACAGACTTTATACCATTTACTTTTATAATTCAGTGAGCGTTATATGGGTCAATATATAATTGAGGGAGTTTTCATGTCCATGAGATTTATCTCGCAAACATGCTTATTAAAATAAAATTTTAAAAGTCTTGTCTTTACAAATTCCATAGTTAATTATTATAGAAATAATCATTTATTTATAAAAATTTACTAGATATCCCTAAAATGTCAACTAAATAACCGGCCGAAATGAATTACAACCACAATCTCATTACCTAAAAAAACATTTTAAAAACTTATTCAAAAACAGTTTTAATTATATTATTTACATTAAGTTGAGGTAATTGTAAACAATGTGTCTTTTTGGGCAATATGTCACATTTTCAATAGAAATTGACAAATTGAATATGTGTCCGAGAAGTCGCTGTCATCTAAGTTACCCATAGCAAATACACCCCTCAAGGAAGAGTGTGTTTTCCAAATCACATGAAATGCTCCACATGATGTCATTTCCTCCTGAAGAGAAAACTAGCATGACTCCAAGGTATGTTCTCCCTCCACATTTTCAGTTATTTCACCTAAAGTAGTGCTTGGGGCAAATGTGTACTTATCATATGTCAACAATGTTACTACAATGAATTCATAAATAACTTTGAATTTCAATTTTACTCAGTTGTACATATAATATTCAGAAGAACCTCTCCGTAAAATGCCATGTGGTGTCTGGTGCTAGGCAACTATTTTGATTTTATCCCTAAAAACAGCAAAAATGTCAACTAGGTTACCAGTCACCTATGTTACTCTGCAAAGGTAACTTAGTTGATCAAGAGTAACATAGTTGACATTCATGACATGTTCTTATAGTTTTCAGGAGTTTATTTAATATTCTAATTGTACAGTAACTATAAAATACTTTGCAATAAATATTATAAAAGTAAACTTGGGTCCTCTACATTGGTGCTGAGGAAGACCACTTGTGCTTCACAACAATTTCGCCATGCAAAGAAAAGGGTCCACCTGCCATATGGGCACACCTCTCCCCAGTACTTAACCAGCTCAAGGAAACATGCCCAACAGTGTCAATTATCCACTTTTTCAGTGATGGTCCCTGCTCACAATACAGGCAGAAGGGCAACTTTTACATGTTGACAACTGAATTGTACAACCAGGGCTTCACTGCGGGCACTTGGAACTTTTTGAGGCCAGCCACGGAAAGGGTGCCCCGATGGGGTAGGAGGCCTTCTGAAGAGAACAGCTGACAGATTGGTGAGCCAAGGTGAATACATTTCCACTGCTAAACATCTTTTCAATGCATTGGTAAACACCAATACAGCTGTCAAGATCTTCTACATTGAAGAGGCTACAGTGGAAAAGGCCATACAGCAGATGCCACAACGACTCCCGCTGTACCATGCACTATGCGGATTCACCAGGTCATCACGCAAGCACCAGGGAAACTATCATAACCGTGATGTCAGCTGCCTGTGTTCAACAAGGCAGATTCTGCAATGTCAGTGTTACCAAGTTCAGGCCTTCGACTTCAAAGTCAACTCTGCTGTTCCTGCATTGCACCAAGAACAACCAGAACTTGAAGTACAGTGGGATAGAGATGACATTGTTGGTCAGTGGTGTGTCATCAGATATGACGATGAGGTTTACCCTGGAACCATTGTTGAAGTGAGTGAGACACATGTTCATGTTAAGTGCATGCACAGAGTGGGACACAATCGTTACTACTGGCCAATGCGAGAGGATGCGCTCTGGTATCCATTTGAGGATGTGCTCAGGTTGATTCCTGCCCCACAGCACGTGACAGCACGTCATGTTGAAATAAAAAGAGATGTGTGGGAAGATATTGCCAAATCATATCTTCATGGCTAAGGACATGCACACACACACACACACACACGCTAACAAACACACACGCTAACAAACATGTGGCACAAGCACACGGTCAAACACACACATATAGACACCAGACGTGTATAGTCCAGGTGCCAGAAAGTAAAAATCCTGCCATGTTTTTGGATCTGCCTCTACATCTAGAACAGGTGTTTTCACTAACGAGCTCATCTACCTGGTAGAGGAGCTGGTTTAGTGATGATTGGAACAGCTGCTGGACAGGATTTCTACTTTCTGGCACCTGGACTATACACCTCTGATATACACACACGCACAGATAAAGACACACACACACACACACACACACACACACACACTCAAAGTACAAATATATGTACTTGATTGAGCTTGACAAAGTCATTGAAAAACAAACCATAATTGGCCATGTTCTTTGGTTAGAAAATGGGGAGTGTGATCTGTCTCCGCCGGTTTCATGGGTGCCTGGAAGTTGGAGGGTATGCCAATGTTTTACTTGGGTTCTGACATATGAATGTTTTTGAGATACAACTGTTTGCACTATTACATTTTTGATCCAATGCAGCACACTTATTCTGTTAACCAACAGAATAAAACACTATTTGGTTATTGTTACTTACTGCAGTGCACTATTATTTTTTGTTCAATACAATGCACTACTGTATTTCATTCCACAAACAAGAGTTTCAAAATGTTTACATGGTGGAATTTTTGTGTAAGTGCTGTTTTTGATACTTTTGTTGTTGTTGTTTTCTATGTTAGGATCTCTTGCTTATGATATATGTGCTTGTTAATAAAGTTGTGATTGATCCTTGTAAACTGATGTGTGTCTGTATTTCTCCTTTATGTCATGAAATATTCAACAGGTCTTGATTAAATGCAATAAAAGATTAGCTAACATATAATAATTGATATAGTTTAGGATTGTTTTTGTTAAATACATCATCCTACTTTGTCATGTCCAGTCAACTATGTTACTTTTGTCAACTATGATACTGGGCTGTCAATTAAGTTACCATTATGTTTTTTTTAAAAATATATGTATTTCAATGGTTCCCTAATCTCCAAGTAAATATTTAGAAACTGAGTAGCTGTCAAATATATACCACAGCATAATTTCATCAAGAAAATTATCATGAATCAAGCAGTTTGGAAACAAAATATACAGACCGGTTACTTCAGTACTTGAAATTTGGGGTTTCAATTGAACAAAATGTGTATTTTCTTAATTAATTGGGTATTTTAATTGAAAAGGTAGGTAAATAGACACATATTCTTCCAAGAGTAATGATTTTTTTAAATGTCTGCCATTTACTTAAAGTTAAAACTTATAGGTTTTGTCCGTAACATAGTTGACCAAATAATGAGTAAACTTCTTGTTTTTAAAACTAAATATCTGAAATCAATTATGCCTGAGCTTGGCAATGACTAAAAACAAAATATTTCAGGGATGATTTATCAGGGAAGATAATAATATTTTGTAAATAAATATATTTTTTCCCAGAATTATTCAAACTCAAAATCTCCCACAATTATATATTGACCCATATACACAAATATAACTATTGTATTAGAGCCCTTAATGTTTATTCAAACATCTTTCATTGTGTATGTGCTGTAGTTATATCTAGGTTATGTAAATTAGATGTGTTAAGTTTACATAGAATTATTCAGCACCTTTCAGTATTGAGCCCAGCAATTCTTCCATACATTGGATAAAATGAAATATTGAAACTAGAGACTTCTCCAATAAACTTCACTATAAAGTGCTATGGAGTCAACAAGTGTCAATGTTGAAGGCTCAACTTTTACTGATATTAATATTAGGTATTAAGCAGAATGGCGGCCATAGTCACCATTCACTTTCAATGCATTTTTTTTCATACAATGAAAGTGAATGGTGACTGACCCAACAGTCCCTAACAATCTTCTTAAATGAATATTTTGGGTTCAGTACAAGTAAAACTCAGTTAACACATTTGTGGCATAATGTTGGTTACCACAAAAAAATTATTTCGACTTGTCCCTCCTGTTCTTTTAAAAAAGCACAAATCGAGGTTAATATGAGGAACTTACAATGGAAGTGAACGTGGCCGAAGTTGTTTAAATCATTGTATTTATGGTCGTTTGGGGGTTTTAGGGTTCGCAGCATTACATCATCATGGAAGTTATAAGTTATAAATGAGAAATAACTTTACACAGAAAAGGTTAGTAAGCATTTGTTTTACGCTAACAATTTATTTAAAGCAGTCGTGTGGCTATACTTTTTTATTTGAATGTTTATGGATTGGCCCCATTCACTATATTGTGTCTCACTGTAACCTAGATTTGAGCTTTTTCAAAGAAAAGGACAGACGGGTCAAAAATTATTTTTGTGCTCATCAACAATATGCCACAGATGCTGTCGATTGAACGAAACTTATATTGAACCCTAAATATTCCTTTTACAACTCCTGTGCTCCACAGAAGAAAGGAAATCATACAGGTTTGGAGCCTAAAATAACTTATATGACTGTATTTATATAGGTTGATACAATCATATTTAATCATATTTCTGACATTGAAATGTTACCCCATGAAACATATTTTAAAGTTACATCCCCCCAGTCCTAAGTAATTGGTTAAAGACTTGATTGGTTACCAACATGATTAATATTGCTAAATAAATATAAAATGGCACATGAAGGGCACATCAATAGCCAATAGCTGTGTACTATGATTGTGTGTGTCTCTGCATGTAGCAAATAGAGACATTATGAGAGGGAGTGTCTGTATCGATATTTATGGCCACATTGCTCTGTCATGATATGTGTACACAAGTAGTGTTTTTGTAGCCGTATTGTGCGGGAAGGTAGAGAGTGCCATATTTCTTCCTCTGGGTTTGACAAGCATCCTCTTTGTGTCCCCCCTTCTGAAGACGAATTACAGAAAACAGAGGGGAACAGCATCTGTGGCTCTTCAGGGCTGTCTGAAGGAACAGGGGGAGGAGAGAGACGAGAGGAGAGATGGATGTGGCACAGAGGAGGCCGGGAGGGGAGGTGGAGTTGGTGCTGTATTGAATGTGCCCTGACCTCACTATAACCTCACCACCTCTCCCTGACCCTCACACATAAGACCTGCAAGAGAAAGTAGGGAAGGTCAAAAAGTTAGTCACTGACTTGTAAAAAGAGAGGGAAGAAGAAATGAAAAGAAAAGAGTTCCCCTTTTCAGAAACATCTGGTGTGAGGTCTTTTAGGCCCAGCAGGATGAATAGAAAGGGGCCACCCTCTCCTCAGAGCTACTAGAGTAATTAGGCCTGGAGCAAAGGTTCTGGGCACACTGTTAATCTAAAGAGCTTTTTATATACATCTTCAACAAGCTTTTTACATACATGCCAAGCCCAGAGGTTTTTTCTCTCTCTTCATTTGAGAGCTCTCATGTGGATGCTGGTTTGCTTTAAACATTTGTGGAAGTTTTAAAACATCTAAATGAGCCCAAACAAGGTGATCTGCATGTTATAACATTTATATTCATGCTTTCATTTCTAATCTTGTTGATTTATTTGTTCGATGTTTCCCAGGGTTGGGCATTCTAGGGGAATGAATAGATGAATGGATGGATGTGGGTTGGAAAATGGATATGGTGTGTGTGTGTGTGTGTGTGAGAGAGAGAGAGAGAGAGAGAGAGAGAGAGAGAGAAAGAGAGAGAAAGGGAACTTTCTGTAATTAAGTTTTACAATCTTCTTCCCTGTAAATGACACATAAATCTTGCCCCTCCTCATCATGCAAAGATCATAATCCTGTCCTCAATTTCCTGTCTCTATGGACACTCACTTGATTTAATGGCCTTTGATGATTGCTCAGTAAAACAGTACATGGGGTATCCACTCAAGATTTCAGAGGGTGGTGTGTGTGTCTCAGTCAGCATTCATCAAAGAACAGTTTGTGCTGAGCCAATTTGTTACTGTGCATTGTAAATAGAGAAGTCTGTTTCTAAGGAGCAGCATAAAATGTCTGTTTAATTTGAGACACACAGATAGACGCATCTCAGGAAGTATGCCGGGGAAGGACAAGTTATGTATATAATAATGACTCTTCCTCTCCACTTTTCTAAGTCTTGCTTTGCCAGACTTTTAACTATCAGCATAAAGTGTGGTCCACTATGCAACTTAAGGTTGAAACATACTCTAGGCAAGTATGTGAATGCAGACAATTCTACGCAAGCTTGACTTTAGAGTTGTTGCATTCAAAAATCTGTCAGAATGCAATTCATGACACAACACACGTATCTTCTACTTCTGTTTTCTCTTTCAGTTCAACTATTGTCATGAACATTTTGAAGAAAATATTGCTGAGCAAGTTAAAGACAATATTAAGAATGATAATGAATAATCGATGATCGCTTATTTGTTATTAATAATTGAAATAATTAAGCTTATCAATCATCGATTATTCAATTTAATCACAAATGCGTTTAGTAATCCAGCCATCATGCTAGCAGATAGAGAAAGGACAATTCTATACAGTCATCCAACGCTGAGGGCGCACTGCGCTGCATGTAGCATCCTGTCAACAATACAGATTAAAAGGGGCCTGGGTGAACTGAGTCAGGAGTTTAAATCCAGGGTGTGCTGAGTGACTCAAGCCAGGTCTCCTAAGCAACCAAATTGGCCCAGTTGCTAGGGAGGGCAGATTCATATGGTGTAACGTCCACGTGGTCTCGATTAGTGGTTCTCGGTCTCGATGGGGCGCGTGGTAATTTGTGCATTGATCGCAGAGAGTAGCACGAGCCTCCACATGCTGGGAGTCTCCGCGGTGTCATGCACAGCGAGCCACGTGACAAGATGCGTGGATTGATTGTCTCAGAAACGGAGGCAACTGAGACTTGTGCTCCGACACACAGATTGAGGTGATAGGACCTACTAAGTAGTGGGAATTGGGCATTCCAAATTGGGGAGAAAAGGGGATACAAAGAAAAACAAAACAACAACAACAACAAAAATAACCAACGCAGATTAAAAACCACAGACAATTCAATTCCTTGCTGATCATGGAGCATTTCTCTATAGATGAACATTACGTTTACTGCATAAACATTTATAGTATGTTAAAGTACAACATGGCAACAAACATTGTTGACCTGCCGGTCTTCCTTAATTATCCACAATGGCAGTCACTTAATTTCTTAACAGGAGAGCATGCAGTTACATTCACCTGAAATCTCACCGTCTCCAGTGTAGAGGTATGTTATTAACACAGCATGTTATTATAAATATTATATTATATTATATTTTCAAAAGTAAGGTCTCAAAATTCCTACAACATGAAGTTTTAATGAACTTGAATCTGTATCTTCTATAGAAGTTATTATTAACAGTAAGACATCAACAGTCAGGGCTGTAGCAAGGTCTTCTAGACCTTCTGACTGTTTATTGCTCTGGGCCACATTCCTATTAAAAAAATACAGTTTAGAATTTGTTGTGGGGGCCCCCCAGGACACGTGTTCCCCTAGAATCGTGTCACTACACTAGCTACGGCCCTGTAAACAGTAAATTAAACAATTCACAAATTCATACCAAACAATCATACTAAGCATAAATGTTTTAAAATTACACTGCACTGAAAATATATTAAGAGGAAAATACCAATACTTGCATTTCTTAAGTGTACTTATTTAAATTATATTTTAACAGTAGGCCACATGCACATGGCTGTTCAGTGGCTGTTTCATGATCTACAGTAAATAATTTTTCTCCAATATTGATGTTTTCAAGTTTTCAATAGAACTTGAAAGGTGAAAAATATACACCTTTTATTTTTTTTATATTTACACTATCAATTTTCATTCTTTAACGTTAACAATTGTCGATTAATAAAATGTATTGAATTTTGCAACCCTAGTCAATATATTTATAGCGATATATCTGAATAATAACACATTCAGTTTATTGGAACAGACATTTGAAGGTATCTCTATCGTCACCTTCAGTACTGTTGTAAGTTTGTTACCGCCACAGTAATGCAAAAAAACAAACATTAAAGGAATAGTTTACCCCAAAATTCTCTCATTATTCACTTACCCTGAAGCCATCCCAGAAGTGTATGTTCTGACAATGAGCTGCACAGTAAAACAGGAAAAGACCATCACATTGACATATAAAGCAACCGACTACAGTTTAGGGGTTGGTTTTTCTGAAAAAAGTTATACTAAAATAAGAGACATCAGCATACAAACAACACAAAATTAGAGGAAATTTATTTTGAATTTTTTATCAGAATTTAAGTTTCCAGACGGACTAGAAAAACCTGCACACCCTGACCACGGAAAAGTTGAGTAGAGCCAGCCAATCAGCCAATCAGATTGAAACTGCCAATATGAGCCATCTATGACCACTTTTCCACATAGGTGAATGGACTGTGGTGTCTGAGATTACACTTTTCCTAATTCTCTTTACTTATTCTTATATTAGTCTTTCAGAAACTGCATTATCTAAAAAAGTTAAGCAATTAAACCTGTATGTCTTAATGTGGCAGTTTTCATTGATCATGGTTATTTGATTGACTCAAGAGGTATTGGATTATTTAACAGCGATCACGCCTGATATGAGAGAGGCAGACAAACAGGGGGTACGAGTGACAGAGAAAACAGATAAATACTCAACCTCCTTGTGTGCTTATTGTTGTGCCTCCTTCTGTTAGCATCCCCTTCCTTTTGTTTCTCTGCTGTCAACTCTAATCAGCCATTAGATCTTCAGCAGATGGGAGAGATGAAAGTGGGAGCGACAGAGAGAGACCGTGGGAATACTCACTTAGTTTCAGCAACGCTGCCCTCTATCTGATAAGGAGAATGAGTTGGTCTTTCATTGTAACACAGAATATATATATATTATTGCTCTGGGCCACATTCCTATAAAAAATATATATATATATACACACATGATTGTTGTTATAATTATTGTTTGAGGTTCTCTTGCTGTATGCTTGTAACTTGGGCTACGGTAGTACAGAAAGGCAATTATTTATTCCCATGGTGCACTGTTATTTCCATAAACATAAGCATGCAAGCATATTGGGTTCCTGCAGATCATATTTTACACTATTAATATGCCATCTGCTTACACACACACACACACACACACACACACACACACACACACACACACACAGAGTCAGCAGAAGAGCTGAGAACACACACTGTGAAATACAAATGAGAGCAAAATGCATACGCAGATATATTGATACCAAAACACTCTTTAGCAAACCCACTCACACAAGGCAATTCAACACACACACACACACTCATACACACACACATGTTGGTTCCGCTATCCTTACAAGTACTCTCCATAGGCATAATGATTGTTATACTGTACAAACTATAGATTCTATCCAATATTTATTTTTAAACAGTTCAGACAAACAGATAGATAGTCCTGGCCATCAGTAGGGCCATAGTTGATTTCTGATGGAGATAAAAACAAGGCTGTGAGGGAAAGACTAAAGGCTTGGATATAATTTTTTTGCTGTTATTTTTCGTGCATGGCCGAGTGCACTAGCCTTTAAAAGTATACTCTTTTGACCGCGAGCACATACAAACGTGTTTGACGCATATGTATGACCATTTGTGCTACTCTTTAGTACAGTCAATGGCAGGTGCATGCACAGATGATGTGAACAGTCATCGTGTCTGGGTTGAAAAACTGGGTTGCACATGGACAGTATGCGCACTGTATGTTAGGCATGTGGAAAACCAAAATATACTTTGGCCTTAACAGTCACATCAATGGCATATGTAAAGGCTTGTTCACACCAAACCCATTTTTTCGGTGTGATTGTTCATTCCAAATAAATTTTTAATGGGAACGTCTTTCATCACGCAAAATCATCACGGATTTGGTGTCAACAGGGCTTAAAGCTGTATACATTTTTACATTTCTAATTTTTGTCTACTGAACATTTTTTAGAAATATTTTTTTCCCCCAAGTGTTTTGTCAGCGGAACAATCAAAAACAATTTAAAGAACTGCAACCCATTGAAAAGACTGTAAGTATATCCATCACCTCCTCTTTTTTTTTTTTTTTTTTTAAATAAAACAATACTTTCAACAAGGACAATATATTTTTCGGGATGCTTAGACAAACAGAATATGTTTTGATCATGTATTGTTGCACCATAGTGTTTACACTTTTTTGGGGACATCGACCTACGAATGACTTAAAGTTGTCTCTGTTTATAAAACTGGAATAGGAGAAAAAGTTATAACACTCTTCACCTTCAGTTGTGGAGGGTTGTGCATGTTATCACTCCATCTCTCATTTTCTGCCAGACATAAAATTAAATTGTCTGTCAAGAGTCTTTTGGATTAGAGTGGAGGTCAGTGACAGGTCAGGAGATAACTGCAGGCTCACGGAGGAAACTGTTTTAATGACAACAACTGATCAGCTGCCATGGATTAGCATTCCTGCCATGTTATGGGGGTTCTGATGATGGAGGGGATTACACTAATGACTCATGCATTTAATATGCCTATCAGTATTTTAACAGTAACATCAGGCATTATATGATAGAGCTCAATCGGTATCAGATTTGTTGATTTTTCAGATGACTGATACAGAAGTTCACAATTCTGTGCACGTCAGATCAGTGTTGTTATTAACAACAATGAAAACTTAAAGTAAACACTTTTTGTTAACTGAAATAAAAATAAAATATAACCCAATTGGGAACTAAAATGGAAGTAAAATGGAAATAATATGACTCCAAAATGAACTAAATATAAAAATGAGCAAACATTTTCTTAGTTTTTGATATAGTATATTCAAAGATTTGAAGGCTTTACAATCTACCTTCAGTGAGCATGAGAATGCCACTAGATAGTGATTACAATAGGCATCCATGAGAATTTTTTTTCTTATGTATAACAGCATTAAACGTTTAAATCGTATCAGGCAATGCATCAACTTTGGCAAATATTATAACAAAAATCTGGCCCAGATAGTATTCCACTCATCTGTCTAAAAGCATGTGTTGAACAGCTGGCCCCATTTTCACACATGTTATTAACTGATTACAGGTGCAGTGTGAAGTTCTCTGCTGCTTCAAATGCTCCACCATCATCCCTGTCCCAAAGATATCCAAAATTACAGGATATAATGACCTCTGAGAGACTGGTGTTAGCCCACCTAAAGGACATCACTGGACTCTTGCTGGACCCCCTGCAGTTTGCCTATCGGCAAACAGGTCTGTGAATGGTGCAGTCAACTTGGGATTGCATTATATCCTGCAACACCTGGAGAGACCAGGGACGTATGCAAGGATCCTATTTGTAGACTTCAGTTTGGCTTTCAACACCATCATCCCAACTCTACTTTGAACTAAATTAACCCAACTGGGTGACTACTTCTATCTGTCAATGGATCAGTTTCAATTCACTTTCAATTCACTTCCAGCACCTGTACAATCTGCACTTGTGCCTCCCAGGGATGTGTGCTCTCCCCACATCTCTTCTCCCTTTACATACACTCACCTAAAGGATTATTAGGAACACCATACTAATACTGTGTTTGACCCCCTTTCGCCTTCAGAACTGCCTTAATTCTACGTGGCATTGATTCAACAAGGTGCTGAAAGCATTCTTTAGAAATGTTGGCCTATATTGATAGGATAGCATCTTGCAGTTGATGGAGATTTTTGGGATGCACATCCAGGGCACGAAGCTCCCGTTCCACCACATCCCAAAGATGCTCTATTTGGTTGAGATCTGGTGACTGTTGGGGCCATTTTAGTACAGTGAACTCATTGTCATGTTCAAGAAACCAATTTGAAATGATTCGAGCTTTGTGACATGGTGCATTATCCTGCTGGAAGTAGCCATCAGAGGATGGGTACATGGTGGCCATAAAGGGATGGACATGGTCAGAAACAATGCTCAGGTAGGCCATGGCATTTAAACGATGCCCAATTGGCACTAAGGGGCCTAAAGTGTGCCAAGAAAACATCCCCCACACCATTACACCACCACCACCAGCCTGCACAGTGGTAACAAGGCATGATGGATCCATGTTCTCATTCTGTTTACGCCAAATTCTGACTCTACCATCTGAATGTCTCAACAGAAATCGAGACTCATCAGACCAGGCAACATTTTTCCAGTCTTCAACTGTCCAATTTTGGTGAGCTCTTGCAAATTGTAGCCTCTTTTTCCTATTTGTAGTGGAGATGAGTGGTACCCGGTGGGGTCTTCTGCTGTTGTAGCCCATCCGCCTCAAGGTTGTGCATGTTGTGGCTTCACAAATGCTTTGCTGCATACCTCGGTTGTAACGAGTGCTTATTTCAGGCAAAGTTGCTCTTCTATGAGCTTGAATCAGTCGGCCCATTCTCCTCTGACCTCTAGCATCAACAAGGCATTTTCGCCCACAGGACTGCCGCATACTGGATGTTTTTCCCTTTTCACACCATTCTTTGTAAACCCTAGAAATGGTTGTGCGTGAAAATCCCAGTAACTGAGCAGACTGTGAAATACTCAGACCGGCCCGTCTGGCACCAACAACCATGCCATGCTCAAAATTGCTTAAATCACCTTTCTTTCCCATTCTGACATTCAGTTTGGAGTTCAGGAGATTGTCTTGACCAGGACCACACCCCTAAATGCATTGAAGCAACTGCCATGTGATTGGTTGATTAGATAATTGCATTAATGAGAAATTGAACAGGTGTTCCTAATAATCCTTTAGGTGAGTGTACATGACTGTACTGCAAAGGACCCCTCTGTCAAGCTCCTTAAGTTTGCAGACAACACTACAGTCATCGGCCATGTCCAATGACGAGTCTGAGTGATACAGACAAGAAGTTGAAAACAACCTGGAGCTGAACATGCTCAAACAAGTGGAGATGGTAGTGGACTACAGGAGGAATCCCCCCCACCCCCTTTCTGAACAGCACTGTGGCACTGTGGAGTCATTCAGGTTCCTGGGCTCTACCATCTCACAGGACCTGACACTGCATGAAAAGAGCTGTATCTGGACCTGTAGACTCCTGTATAAACAGCTGAATTTCAGACGTATTCAGAAATGGAGTCTCAAATTCCACAGGCTTGTATACTTCCGATTACGGCTGTGCGATATGACCAATTAATCCTATATCGTGATATGAGTAATTTTATATCACGATAACGATGTATATCACATATAGTTACATTTTTCTGAATAATCAATACAATTGTGTTATAAATTAACTTTAAAATAGTAAAGTCAAGTAAATTTTATTTGTATAGTGCCTTTCACAACACACATCATTTCAAAGCAGCTTTACAGAAGATCAGGCATTGTGATGGCCCACGAGGCAGCCACACATCAATGAGCGGTAATGTTACACATGCACACATACATACCACACACACGCGCACATACACATGTACATGCTGGCTCTAATTTATCCGGCACATTTTTGAGCTTATGTTCATTCTCTTAAGGGCCTGTATTCATATCGCAGGTATTATGGTAATTATATTTAGTTATTTAAGTTCTAGTGCATCATTGACTAGTTGGAGTGCACACATTCTAGTTTATGGTGTACGGTTTATACTTTTATTAATATTGCATTTTCTGAGTTTAAGTTACCGCTGTGGTGCTGAGGAGTGGATGGCTGGAGCCGTTGGCTGTGAATAGTGGTGGAGTTTCCGCGTTCCTGGTCCGAGTGTTTTAAGGACTGGCATGGCACTTCGACCGCTGCTTTAGTTCCACTTGCCGCTACCAACAAGCAGATTGACTGTGGGGAAATGGGGTGGATGTGTTGTGGATTTTCGTTTCTAATTTGTTGGTTTTCTTAATTGATATTTGTTTATTTCTTCAAGATATGTTTTTCATTTTATTCTGATTCTTTAACTGGCCTGGTTATGAATTTTGTTATTTGTATTTGAAGTTTGTGTTTTTGGTTTCCCCTTGTGTGTTCATGTGGACTAGTCCGTTTGTATAAATGTGTCCCAGTTGTTTTATTCAAGAGGTCAGTTCAGTTCTCTCATATTCTGTTATTGGAGTTTAATTTTGTTCTGTTGACCTCTTTTATTTGCCTGGATTTGGGTTATCTGGACTTTGTTTTTTGTTTCTATTTGAATTATTTTGGTCTGATTAATTAAAAGATTATTTTGGGAAACAGTTTGTTACGGCCCTTATTCCTTGACTGTGCGGTCCCTCACAAGTGGTGGCAGCGGTGGGATAAGCCAGTCGGGCCTAGTTTCTCCAAAAAAAAAAAAAAAAAAAAAATAAAAATTTGTCCACTTAAACTCCATGTGCCATGAACCGGGAAGGAAGGCAGCCCCAAAGACTTCTCCAACAGAGCAACCTGAGGAAGTGTTCCAAGAGCTGGGGAAGATGGAGTAGTACAGAAAGTGAGTGAGGTGGAGGATATGGAGCCTGGAAGCCGAGAGCCCACACTTGCAGACTTGACTGGTTTGTTTCGAGCTCATATGGCTAAGATGGATGCCCAAGAAGCTCACAGGACTCAAGAGTATTCTCAGCAGGAGCGTCGCTTTAAAGTCCTTCAACACCAGTTTGGTCTGTTGCAGCTGGAGGTGCAGGCTCAGTACGACTCCAACTCCCAATCCACTGCTGATGGCTGGAGACCCCTTGGAAGGTCCTGATGATGAGGAAGCTGTCCCTAGTCGCCTGCTGTCTCAGTCTACTACCTGTCAGAAGGATCGTTCAGAAATTCGTGCTGCAGGTCAGTATCAGTTTAAAGAGCTAAGACTTGAGAAGTTATCGGAAGCTGATGACATTGAACATTATTTAATTACCTTTGAGAGACTTGCAGCTGTTTGCCGGTGGCCGAAGGAGGATTGGGCCTTCCGCTTAATTCCTCTCTTGACAGGTAAGGCCAGAGCGGCTTATGTACATATGGATGTGGATGATTCTCTTGACTATGAGGAAGTTAAGTCCGTCATCTTAAGAAAATATGACATCAACCAGGAAACGTATAGACAACAGTTTCGTTCTCTGGATGTTGAACCCCTTGAGAGTCCCAAAGAATTATATGTGCGGTTAAAGGAACTTTATGGGAAGTGGATCCATCCAAAAGCTAAGTCGGTTGAGGAAGTTGGTGAAATTATAATTCTTGAGCAATATCTAAGAATGCTTTCTCCTGAGCTCCAGGTTTGGCTGCGGGAACATGATCCTAAAACTGCCGCACAAGCTGCAACCCTGGCGGATGTGTTCGTGGCTGCACGTAAGAGGAATCAATCATGGGCTTGGAAAACCAGCAGAGATGACCGCAGATTAAACCTTCCCCAGCAAAGCCAGAGAAGTTTTTCCAGTGCCGGTAAGCCTGCTGGAGGAGAACCTGCATTTGCAACCTCTCTCAAGAGTCACAAAAGAGTGCCAATCTGCTATTTGTGTGGTCAGGAAGGCCATACTGAAACCAATGTGTCCTAAAAATACAGTCAAGACTACTCACCTTTGTTATGTGCCCAGGGGTGGTACGGGGCCACCAGGAAAAGCTAAGTGGTCACCACAGATGATAACGGTGGAGGTGAATGGAAAGGAGTTGCAGGCCCTGGTAGACACTGGGAGTGATCAGACGCTGGTACATCACAGATATATACTACCTGCCCTACTTAACTTCAGCGACAGGAAAGCTATTCGCTGTGTTCACGGTGATGAAAAACTGCTTCCTACGGCAGATGTGTATATCAAGGTGAGAGGACAAGCTTATCTCCTGGATGTGGGCGTAGCGGACAACTTGCCGCTTCCTGTGGTCTTGGGTCATGACTTGCCCGTGCTCTGTGATTTGTTGCAGCCCGTACCTTTATGTAGTATGGTTGTCACCCGGGCTAAAGCAAGCAAAGAGGAAGAAGGGGAACAGTTGCTTCGTGCCCTACCTTTCTTTAATAATGAAGAGGAAATCGTTGACTCCGTTAAGCCCAGGAAATCTCGATCGACAGAAAAGGTTGGAAAAAATAAAGTATAATGCTGTTAAAATGCCAGATGACTCCTCTCTAACTTTTCCTCTGAATTTAAGCTGCCCAATAACATCGCTCAGTTACAACAGGATGATGCCAGTCTTGTCCCTTACTTGGGAAAGGTAAAGGAAGAGGATGTAGAGAAGGATATTGATGGTGACCTCACAAAGGAAAGATACTTTCTTCAACAGGGGATACTCTACCGTCGACTTGGGTTGGTGACACAGCTGGTGGTACCGCAGTGTGTCCGTAAAGTGATTCTTATCCTGGGCCATTCGATTCCCTGGGCTGGCCACCTGGGGAAATGTAAAACCCTTGCTAGGATTAGGAAATACTTTCATTGGCCCGGCCTGAAATCAGAGATAACCCAGTATTGTAGAAGTTGCCCAGAATGTCAAAAAGTCTCTGCACATGGCCCTTGTCAGGTTCCTCTTCAGCCACTTCCAATCATTGGCACTCCATTTGAAAGACTGGGAATGGATGTGGTCGGGCCTGTGGAAAGAAGTTACGCAGGTAACCGATTTATGCTGGTTGTAACAGACTATGCTACAAGGTATCCAGAAGTGTTCCCATTAAAGTCCATCAAAGCAAAATATGTGGCTGACTTGTCTTGTGCAATTGTTCTCCAGAGTTGGATTTCCTTGTGAGATCTTGACAGATCAGGGGACTAACTTCATGTCCACCCTTTTGAACCAGGTATACAAGCTGCTGGGTATTAAAAGTTTGAGAACAACCCCTTACCACCCCCAGACGGATGGGCTTACAGAACGATTTAACCAGACACTTAAACAGATGCTTCACGAAGTTTGTCTGTGATTCAGGTAAAGATTGGGACCAATGGCTTCCCTACCTTCTCTTTGCCTATAGAGAGGTGCCACAATCATCTACTGGTTTTTCCCTTTTGAACTCCTATATGGACACGAGGTAAGGGGTCCTCTGGCTTTGCTTCGAGAAATATGGGACGGGGACCAGACAAGGGATGAACCGATGAACGTTGTGTCCTATGTGGTACAGATGCGAGAGCTTTGGGAAAGATGGCTTCATTGGCCCAATCTCACCTGGCTGAGGCACAAACGCGCCAGAAAACATGGTACGATCAGTCTGCTCGGAGCTGAAGTTTTGAACCAGGTCAGAAGGTCCTGGTGATGCTACCCAGTAAAGAAAGTAAGTTGTTGGCCAAATGGCAAGGCCCGTTTGAAGTCCGAAGGAAACTTGGGCCTACCACCTATGAAATTTCAACGTTGGGCAAAGATGGGTCGACCCGAATTTTGCATATTAATCTCCTTAAGCAATGGGTCCCCGCCCTGATCCGACTGTACAAATCTTGATGATTAGGCAGGTGGAGGAAGAAGAGGAATTGGATGACCAATACTTACCCCAGCCTGCTCTAGGAGATGTCAGTCTGCATCATTTGTCCCCACAGTGTCAGCATGAGGTGAGGGCCCTTGATCTAGCTGGGGTTTTCTCAGAATATCCTGGATTCACAACTTTAATACAACATAACATTGTGTTGAAGCCTGATGCGGTTGTAAGGAGAATGAGCTACAGGGTCCCCGAGCGTCTCCAAGAGTCCCTAAAGAAGGAAGTCGATTTGATGCTGAGGCTGGGGATCATCGAGCCATCCAGAAGCTGAATGGTGCCATCCTGTGGTCCTGGTTCCAAAAAGGATGGTACCATAAGATTCTGTATAGACTCCGTTACCTCAATTCTGTGACAAAATTTGATGCCTATCCCACTCCACGTATAGGTGACCTTATCGACCGCCTGGGTAACTCACAGTTTCTGACCGACCATCGACCTTTCAAAAGGCTATTGGCAGATCCCTCTGACTTGTGAGTCCCGGAGCTCACCGCTTTCAAGACCCCATTGGGTTTGTTCCATTTCAAGGTCCTTCCTTTTGGATTACACGGGCACCCGCCAGTTTTCAAAGACTCATGGACCAAGTATTACGAGGATTAACCTTTACCGCTGCTTATCTGGATGACATTGTGATTTACAGCAACACGTGGGAGCAACATCTGAAACACATCCAGCTGGTTCTGCAACGTCTCCAGAGAGCTGGTTTGACGGTTAACCCACAAAAGTGTGCCATTGCAAAGACTGAGACTGAGTATCTGGGATTTGTAATTGGTGGTGGAGTGATCAGGCCGCAGGTGGGAAAGGTCCGGGCCATTGAAGCGTGCCCTCAGCCACGGACACCGAAAGGAACTGCGATCATTCCTGGGCATGGCTGGATTTTACAACAAATTTATCCCCAACTTTTCTAGTAGAGCTGCAGTGTTGACCGATATGGTGGGTTCAAAGTGTCCGAATCAGGTTCGCTGGATCGAAAGAAGCAGAAGCGGCATTCAAAGACCTTCGAACTGCCTTGAGCAGGAACCCTTTATTGCATAATGCTGATTTTAACCAACCTTTTATTCTTCAGACAGACGCTTCTGATAGAGGCCTAGGAGCAGTATTGTTGCAGGGTCCTCCTGATGCCCGACATCCCATTGCTTTCCTCAGTCGCAAACTCTTTCCCAGAGAAGTCCGTTATTCCATTGTGGAAAAGGAATGTCTCGCTGTGAAGTGGGCGTTGGACTCCCTGAAATATTACCTCTTGGGAAGGGAATTTGTTCTGGAAACCGACCACAAGGCTCTGCAGTGGCTCCAAAAAATGAAAGATACCAACAGTCGAATAACCCGTTGGTACCTGGCCATGCAGCCCTTTCGCTTCTCCATCCAACATGTCCCTGGCAAAGAGAACCTAACGGCAGACTATCTTTCCCGCTGTGCCAGTGACATGTGTGAAGGGGGAGTATGTGATGGCCCACGAGGCAGCCACACATCAATGAGCTGTAATGTTACACATGCACACATACATACCACACACACGCGCACATACACATGTACATGCTGGCTCTAATTTATCCGGCACATTTTTGAGCTTATGTTCATTCTCTTAAGGGCCTGTATTCATATCGCAGGTATTATGGTAATTATATTTAGTTATTTAAGTTCTAGTGCATCATTGACTAGTTGGAGTGCACACATTCTAGTTTATGGTGTACGGTTTATACTTTTATTAATATTGCATTTTCTGAGTTTAAGTTACCGCTGTGGTGCTGAGGAGTGGATGGCTGGAGCTGTTGGCTGTGAATAGTGGTGGAGTTTCCGCGTTCCTGGTCCGAGTGTTTTAAGGACCGGCATGGCACTTCGACCGCTGCTTTAGTTCCACTTGCCGCTACCAACAAGCAGATTGACTGTGGGGAAATGGGGTGGATGTGTTGTGGATTTTCGTTTCTAATTTGTTGGTTTTCTTAATTGATATTTGTTTATTTCTTCAAGATATGTTTTTCATTTTATTCTGATTCTTTAACTGGCCTGGTTATGAATTTTGTTATTTGTATTTGAAGTTTGTGTTTTTGGTTTCCCCTTGTGTGTTCATGTGGACTAGTCCGTTTGTATAAATGTGTCCCAGTTGTTTTATTCAAGAGGTCAGTTCAGTTCTCTCATATTCTGTTATTGGAGTTTAATTTTGTTCTGTTGACCTCTTTTATTTGCCTGGATTTGGGTTATCTGGACTTTGTTTTTTTGTTTCTATTTGAATTATTTTGGTCTGATTAATTAAAAGATTATTTTGGGAAACAGTTTGTTACGGCCCTTATTCCTTGACTGTGCGGTCCCTCACAGGCATTAACAGACGATAAAACTGTAATGTCTATAATGTCGATGAATCATCATTGTGTAACTAGATAAAATATGATTATTAATCATGTTTAAAAATCAGTAATTAATTAATAATTGTATTATTAACCCCAGTGAACAATCTGAAGGCAACTGTGGCAAGGAACACAAAACTCCATAAGATGTTGATTAATGGAGAAAAATAACCTTGGGAGAAACCAGACTCACTGTGGGGACCAGTTCCCCTCTGGCTAACATCATGAATATAATGTAAATATTACTAATGTATTGTTAAAGTCATGGTTTAAAATGATTAAACTAAGTAAGTGTTAAGGGTCAGTGTTTAAACAAAGATTTTGTTTGAACTTTAAGACTAATGACCAATGTCTTTGAAGTCCATCCTGGATTAACTGCAGAAGTTCACATAGATGCAATTGTCCTTGTTAATTGGCTGATGAAGGCTTTTGTTGGCAATTGTTAGTCTATGCATTCCATTTCAAGATCGTAGTCTATCAAAAGACCGAGGTAATTCAGGCAGAGATCAGGGATGTGAAACGCATTTCAACCTGGCCGGTAATTTCGGTGAGGTTTGGTGTGGTCCATCCTAAATCCAAGGTTCAGACAATAGCATATGAAGTATTCCATGTCTTATGGTTGGAGTTGGCATAAGTTCATCCTCTGAAGTCCATCATAATAGACTGAAGTGATGTTTGGCTGACACCGGCTGCATTTAGTCATCATCATTCAGCGACACGTAGCAGTGGAGTCCAACATGAAGCATGAATGGTGCTGGATCCAGCCGGTTCTGGTGACCTCAGGATAGGTCTCCCTAACACTGTTCGAGATGCAGACACACTCCCTCAGTTTAACTCTAGACTAAAGACTCATCTATTTAGCCAGGCATACACCTAATTTATCCTCCAACCCACAATTAGGCTGCTTTAGTTGGGTCTGCCGGAACCAGAAACAAGAAACATTGATCATGATTTATAACTCTGCAATAAATTGAATGGCATCTATGCTTATATTATTTTATTTGTTTCCCTGTCTCAACCTCGGGACTCCATTCCATAGTTTAGGAGCCAAATATGAAAAGGATCTACCTCCTTTTGTGGATTTTGATATTCTAGGAACTATTAACAGGCCAGACTTTTGCGATCGTAATGAATGTGATGGAATATAGCGTGGTAGGTCACTTAAGTACTGTGGAGCTAGACCATTCAAGCTTGTACGTAGTTAACAGAATTTTTAAAGTATGTATAGAATATAAAACATATAAAAAATATAGACAAGTTTTTCATCTAATAACATGTGCAGCTGTCAGTGAAAAACTGTGTTTTATTATTTCAGTCTCACATGAAGCCCTGACCACTGATATATACGCGCACATGGATATATCGACATACACAATTTTCTGCTTGGTATTGCATTTTCTAAAGTCAAACCAATTCCACACCACAGAGGATGTACTTTTTCCTTCATAATCTCCTCTCATCTTCTCATTCAAAAGAATTTGAGGAAGGAGCAGTCCCTCCACCTTGCGCCATTTATCCAACGGAATGTGTAATTTGTACGTGTTATGTGCTGTACACATTTCTCTTGTGGCAATTTTGCATTACCATTATAGAGACGATAATCCAAAATGTATATCGGTTGGCAAATTTCTACTGGTTTATCATGTCTACTGGTATATCGTCCACACCTACATCTGATTATTTACCATTTTGAATATATAGTGACTGAAGCTTCCTTCCGTGTTATGGCCATTTGTTGCCATGGTAAGAAATCCCTTTAAGTTGTCTGTCAGGATACTTTTTCACACCTGAGTTACATTTGCATTTCTCACCTTCAAGATAAAATGTTCACCCCTATTGTTAATTTACCTCAAACTGGATTGGCTGCCATTAAACTTAACCTACACTTAAAACAACCATTGTGTCACTGCATACACTGGCTTCCATTTTATTGGTTACAGTTTGTTTAGCACATCCCTAAATCTTGACAGCTATTGGGCCACTGCATGCATTTTATTGGTTAAACTTAACATCTACCCCACCCAATCCCAAACAGCATTTAGCTTATGCCTCTTATTACAGGCTTTTCTTCAGTGTTGACTCAACATAAATGCTGAGACAATAACTGGGTTAAAAGATCTTTATTTAAAAGGAAAACATGAACTATACAAAATATAACAATAATAAAATATACAAAAATCTGAAACACATTGTGAAGCTTCAATTAGAGTTCAGTAAATTAACTGGCATCTGACTCTGTGTGGGTCTGAATCAAGTCTCTTCTGTAGCTCCTGGAACAGAGCTTCTCAAAGCTCCTGGTTTTACAACCCACACTGCACAGACAACACCATCTTCTTCATCAGATATCATCTCCACGGAATAAACTGACCCACTTTATCATAGGTGGCCTTAACTACTATGTACTTAACCATTTGATACAAAGTTCTTAATATGTACGTACAAGTTGTTGCATTGTAATTATATTTAAAGTACTTGCATTTAATTACATTTGTAGTTACACTGTTAACTTTACCCCTAACACAGCCCTTACCCAAAAACCTAACTCTAACCCCTAATTCTAACATTACCCTTATTCTTAAACCTACCCATACCTCAACTTCACTAGCAGTACATTGGGGAATTGTGCAGAACAACCTGTAGTTACACAGTAAATACACAGTCCTGTATGTATTTAATGTTAGTACATTGTACAAAATATCCCTGTATCTGTCTCTGTTGACCTGGTCTGTAGCAACTGCGAAACATAACCGTCATTTAACCACTGAAAACGGTCACTTAAAAAACTCCTAACAACATATGCATTAAAAAAGATACATTAACTATATAATTGATTTTAAATTTACTCCTCTCTCTCTGCCATAATCTTGATTGAGTCTCTCTGCTCAGCCTTTTCCAGGATGAACGTAGGAATACTTCTTCCTCATAGTCTCATTATAAGTCTTGCAGGACACTTAAAAGACATACAATATTGGTAGTAACTGAAGACTGAATAGGTAGGCCAATATAAAAATGGATATTAAAAGATTGAAACAAAATTCAAACGAATGTTACCTTTTATAATCTCAGAAGACGAGTTGAGTCTGGTCGTACGGGAAAATATTATTGTGTGAAAAAGAGGAATCATCATGTGAGAGATTATAAGTTAAAATCAGATGAAGTTAAATACAGTATTGGTATTTATTACAGTATAAATAATCTGTTTTACCTGGTTAGTGGATTCATTTAAAGAAGATTCTTCTTACAATGTTGCTGTCGGACAATCTGTCTGTAGCATCTGTAGGTGTGTTTGAAGTGACTCAAGTATGGCCAGAGAGCAGAACAACAAAAGTCTGTGCAGGAGGGGTGGGGTGTTAGGTGGAGGTGTGTATGTGGGGATGGTGGGTGGGTTGAGGGGGGCCAATCATGAATAGTCAACCAGGGCTAGTTGTTATACTTGTTTCTCCAATAAATATTTCTCAGAGTTGGGTTACGTTTAAAAGTCTTTTCTGTATAGACACACACCTTAAAGCCTTCCCAGCTGAAATAACCAGCATTGCTGATCACCAGTTTATTTTGTGCTTGATTGCTGGTCAGCCAGCATGGGATGTTAGTGTGTTGGTGTCTGCACCAGGGGCCGGTTGCACCAACTATAATAAGTTACATCTTAGCCTAGTTGTGGCGTAAATGGGCACTAAGTCACAATTTATGCACTACTAAATATTAGAAATTTGCCCCATTAAACTTTGGTAGGATGTAACCCTGCGTATAAACTTAATATTTATGGAAGCCTCCGACCCAAAAAAAGCAGACTGATATTTTATGACATCAGTGAGCTCATGTTTTGACATACAGTATGATGTTGACATTTACACTCGTTTACATTTACGAGAGAAAAAAAAAGGACTTTTACAGGTAAACGTCATATTATGCAACTATGCATTACTTTACGGAGAGCTTACGACCTATATATATATATATATATATATATATATATATATATATATATATATATATATATATATATATATAAACTGTTATGTTATTTTCTGCAATACTTGTTGACATTTCATGACAAAGTGATCATGGCTATTGACCAAATGCTTTAGGCAGTTGTTATAAATGATCCATTGGCTATTTAACCAAACTATTATTTCAGCATATGGTAACAGTGTATGTTGAAAATGTATATTACAAAATTTTTTACAAATACAGATAAATCTCTTAATTTTAAAATCATATTTTTTCTATAATGTCTGTCAAAAATGTAGAGTAAAATAAAAGTAGTTATTATTGAGTTGAATATCACCACTGTTTGGTTAACAATTTATAATTTCAGGGTGTTTATTTTAGCATGTTTGCCTGTACAGTAATGTAGTTCACTGTAGCTGACAATAAGCCATACTTTCAGTTATTTGTCTTCCCCTGTACTCTGAAACACAGCAAGCTTGAAGCACCACAGCAAGCGATTTCCCTTAGGCCAAACAAGGCCAACTGGGGAGTGAGGCGGGCCAGTGTCAAAGAAGGAGTTTTGCCAAACTTGCCAGGTTGTGTATCCAGCAACCAACGATACAGGTTTGGGACAAATCCGTTAAAATGCACATTTGACAAAGTGGTGCCCAAAGAAAGAACTTTTCATGGTTTGAGATCATGGACGGTATGCTGGGACATTGTCCCACTGTTAGTGTAGAGACCACTCGGGAAACCAGTTACAGTCAGTGAATTGTCAATGCTAACTTATCTACAGTAGGTAGCTAGCTAATATACATAAGATATAAACTCAATATTGTAGATAACTAGATAGCATGATACATCAGCTTGAGCTTCCCTTTTGCTTATAAAATGGGCGGTTGTGAGACATTGGCACCAGGGTAGCGTGTTAAGGGTGATATTAGGGCATAGCTGTGGGGCTATTGGTCTGATGGTGGGAACCAAGATTGATTATGGTGTTGCGGCTCTCAAGGTCTGAGGCTATTGGACCCACCTGGCCTGTTGATAGCCCTGGCTCACACTGGCCTGATAGTGGAAAAGCGGCTGTTGACTCCATTGTGAAAAAAGGCCAAGCAGAGATTGTACTTCCTTAGCAAAATAAAGAGGTTCAACCTGCCAAAGATGCTGCTGATACATTTATACTCAGCATTCATTGAGTCTGTCCTCTGCACTTAACTGTCTGGTTTTGCTTGGCTACCAAATTGACATCAGAAAACTACAAAGGACAGTTCAGACTGCTGAGAGGATTGTTGGTGTCCCCCTGCCCATCTTTCAAGAACTGTACACATTTACAGTGAGAAAAAGGGCTGAAAAAATCACTCTGGACTCCACTCACCCTGCCCACTACCTTTTGGCAGTCACTACAGAGCACTGAGCACCAAAACAACCAGGCACAATAATTTATTTTTCTCTCTCAGGCCATATATCTCATGAACAGTTAAAACTGCCCCCAAGGACTCACCACTGTGCAATACAATCACGTGCAATAACAATTCACTCATATTTTTATTCTACCATTACATTCCTTTGCACAAAAGTGTATATTTCTATATATCATATTTGTACATATGTTATTTGTTTTGTCTTATTGTGTATTTCTATATATATTTAATTCACTTATTTTTTATTTTATTTTATAATCTGTGTCTTGTTGTTGTTTTCCTCTGTACACTGGAAGATTCTGTCTCCAAGACAAATTCCTGAGTGTTATCATACAGGATAACACATTTGGCAAAAAATCTTAATCTGATTTTGATTCTGAAAAACTAATCTGAAACTAGAAAACTAAAATAAAACTAAAGGCCTGAGAATACTGTACTTCAGTTGTCCGCGTTGCTGATCGCTCCAAGCAACTATGTGTGATGCAAATTTAATCATTAGCACAGTCCGCACATGTCCCAGATTTTCTCGGCACGCTGATAGTCCTTGTTTATGCGCATCGTCAGCACATGCGCCTGTTGTTCACTGTACTAAAAGAGTATCATAAAGCAGTCATTGTGTGCATCCATCAAACATGTTCATATTCGCTCGTGGCCAAAAGAGTATACTTTGAAAAGCAACAAAGTCAATGGGCACAATCTGATCTGTAAATGCAGAAAAACAAGTATAACCGGGCCTACAGTCATAGAGTGAAAACCAAATTAAAAATTCAGATTTTTTTAGGCACTGTGAGTTTGCAGGTCCTTGCATGTGACAGAGCGAAGGAAACGGGGTAGAATCACAAACCTCCAGGAGAAAATAGAGGAGAAACCCAGGGATTGAGAAAGAACTGAGAGGCAGATAGAGGGAGAGAGGGGGGGTGTTCTGGCTGGGTTGACAGCAGCCCATTCATCCTCCATGCTAGAGGAGACAAAGTGCTGGCTGGCTTAGGACAGGGCCCATAAATCACCTTCCATAAGACACACTACCTACTGCTTATTACATTCAGCATGACAAAGCCTCTCTCCCTTTCCCTTTTTCTGCTTTCTTCTCTCCACTCCTCTCTATTCATTTGGCCTTGGGTTTCTCCTCTTTCCTTTTTTTGTACTTGTTTCCTTTTTCCTGTATTCTTGTCTTTCTGTATCTGTAGGAAGTGTAATCAAGCTTCAAATCATGACCCAAAACCTACTGTATCACTTCAGAAGACATGGGTTAAACCCCTTGAGTTGATTGGATTACCTTTACACTGCCTTTTTGGAGCTTGAAAGTGCATTGTGTATCCAAAGCCAGTCTCAATATCACTGTATCCTGTTCAATTCCATTATTCACCATCTAGCTGTTTTAAAGGCAAACACGTGCCTTCCCAGTAAAAAATGCAACTGATCGGGGTCAGATGACCTTATTTATACAGGGATTCCTTAAGAACCAACTGACTAGTCAATTTAAAAAATATGTATTTTTGTAAATCCTTATTTTTTCATTCTTTGTAGTGAAACAGGATGGGTGGCTGGTGGCTGGCTCTCTGAGTTGGACATGTTGCTAATGCTCCAAGTCAGACAGATCAGAAGAGGGCAAAAGAGACAACATTAAGATGAAATTGTAAAATACATCCTCAGGTACTGCACACATAGGACAGAATATTACAGAGATATTTTACGCTTGATGCATCATGGCCATTACCCGAAGTAACCTTGGTAAGACTGGATGATTTCACGAGATACTGGACAAAGACAATTTTCAATGTACTTTATTGGCATGATTGTGTTTACATACAATATTGCCAAAGCATTAATACACAAAACAGATAATGACAACACAAATAATAATGATAAGACAGAATTAAAATAAGGTGCCAGATAATGAATAAAATAAAATAAAAACTATAATAACAATATACACTATACAATATAAAATAAAATATGCATTTAACATGACATTATAAACATAAGAGAATAAAAGTACTGTGAATGAAGTACATTAAGGCAGTGATTGGTTTCTGAGAGTTTGCAGCTCAAAAATGAATTTAGCTGCAACTGATGCATGATGGTCCTCCCCCAGTAACACCAGCATCTGATCGGTTTCTGCCAAACTGGAAAACTGTGGCATGAGGTTTGAGAGTTTGTGTAGGTATCTTTCTCTCATCTCTGTAAATTTCTCACAGTGAAGGAGAAAGTGTGTCTCTGTCTCGACCTCCCCCGTGTCACAGTGAGCATAGATTCGTTCTTCCTTCGGAAGCCATGTTTGTCTGTGTTGGCCTTTTTCTATGGCCAGACTGTGATCACTGAGTCTGTATTTGGTGAGGATCTGTCTCTGTTTTGGATCTCTTACAGTGTGCAGATATTCTGCCAGATTATATGTTCTGTTTAGGACCCGATAACATTCCAATTTGATTTGGTTTTTACTTTCATTTTCCCAATGGTCCAAATATAAATTTTTGTATATGTATATGTATATGTATAATAAGGGGGTATCTGCCTAGTTCGGCCCGGCATGCATTAGTAGGTGTTCTTCTCTGAACTCTTAGAATGTTTCTGCAGAATTCAGCATGCAGGGATTCTATGGGGTGTTTGTCCCATCTCGAGTAATCTGCCATACAGAGGGGACCCCAAACCTCACTTCCGCACAGAGCAATAGGCATTATAATACTTTCAAAGATCTTACACCAGATTGTTACAGGAATATCAACTTGGATTTGCCCTTAATAGCATAGAATGCTCTTCTAGCTTTCTCTTTTAGTGCATTCACTGCCAGACCAAAACCCCGAGGTAGTCGTAGTGTCGGGTGTTTTTAGACCGAGGTAGTCGTAGTGTCGGGTGTGTTCTATTGCAGTGTTCCCCATGTCTCCAGAGAGGGACAGTCTCCATCTCTGACTTTGCTACAAGAGTAAGAATGCCAATGGCCTCATCAATCTCCGCCTCTACATTATAGAAACACAATATTTTCATTTCCCTCTCTTCTCCATCGTCTGAGTGCATGTGTGTTTGTGTGAGCCGCTCTAATGGAGGATGTGTTACAGCAGGGTAATGATCTGTGCATGTGTGTGTGTGTATTGATCAGAGTGTGATTTATTTCAGCCGTCTCATGATTATCGGGTCATTCATCATGTCTGAATTACCCTATCAATACCGCTGCCTGCACAGACCACAAGAGACTGCAAAAAGAGAGAGAGATTTGTTATGAGGGTAGCAAAGAGTGGAAGGGATGTATAAGGAGAGAGGAGTGGAGTAGAAAAACATTTAAATACTTCCTCCCATCTTATCCTGCACACCGTAAACAACTGCCACCTCAGCAGTTCTTTAATATGTTGAAACCCCCCTACTTTATTAGAGTGGAAAACCAATCTCTTCAACTCTCTCAAATAGTTATAAACCCTTTGAATAAACTCAACTAACAAGGTTTTGCTGTTCTGGCTCAGCTGAATCTGCACAGAACAGACAGCAAACATGAAAGAGTGGTCTGCATAAGGCCTCATTCACACTCAAACTAAACAGAATAGTTCACCACAAAATAATAGGCCCTTTCCCACTGCATGAACTAAAGCCAATTTTAGGTACTTTTCCCCAGGAATAGTACATTTTGTCATTCGTTACTGAGGAACTATAGTTCCTTATAGCTGTTTTAAGGGACATTTTAGCTCCTACTCTGGGGTAGGTACTTTTGGGGGCTACTGTGAGAGGTGCTGCAGTCTGTGATTGGTCAAAAACCTATAATGCACAAGCAATGAAAAAGTATTCAAAACAAACAATGTATTCAAAGAGAATCACCCGTTCTACATGTGTGTGTATTTGTGTTACTTCATCTTGAGACACGCTTTGAGTTTCATTGCATCTGTATAGTTTGTGCTGTGTGACTACAGAAAACAAAGTGATTTCTGGATGACTACATTGATTTTTTTTCCTGGGATGATGGATATAAACAATAAGATGTTTATTGAGAGTGGGTAATTGAACACTATTTATTATACACTAAACCGTTATGAAATCTAGTTTACATGAGGGAAGTATAGCGTGCCTGTTACAGAGTGGTTAACTTGCATCAAGATGTCTTTTTTAAGTCAGTGAGTGAGTATTTCATCACAGTAATTTATGTTGAGTCATAAAAGCCTTTATTGTAAAAAATAAATGGATTTATAGTGCGTTTTCAACATGATGCCAGCTGAGTTCAGCATGTGCTGTATGGTAACTTGTCCGCCTCATCTCTCCTCTCATGATGGCTTCAGGATGCATGACTTAAGCACCAAGTAAAAACTGTTTCCTGAAGACATAGATAATGAGGTAGGATGAAATAAGGTGCTTTTTAAACAGTTCATAGATCCGTTTGCTTAAGAGTTTCATTCATCTAAAAACACTGTTGTTTAAACCATTAACTGATAGGGCAGAAAGAAAGGTACCTATGTTTTCAGATGCAGCCAAAGTTTGTGTAATACAGCCCTAGCGTCCTCCATCGGTGTTGTTGATTTAGTTGTTGCAATTGAATCACGCATACAAAAAAACGTCAGAAGACAAATGGTCGATAACAGATGACTACAAGGGTTACTATTGTGAGTGTGAGTGAAAGAGGGGAAAAGACTCCTCAGGTGTCCCATTCCTCTAAAGAGTTCTCATTTAGAAAGTTACTAAGGGAAAAGTACCGGGAGAAAGTGTCTAATTCTCTCACCATAATTTTCTCACAATTATGTCATTTCAAACTCATATGACTCTCCATAGTAGAACACAAACAAAGGATATATAAGTGTTTGTCCATACAAAAGGGACCAAAACTTTCAAGCTCCAAAAAGGACATAAAGGCATAAAAATGGTAATCCATACGATTTGAGTAGTTTAATTCCTGTCTTTAAAAGTGATCGGTTTGGGGTGAGTAACAGAGCAAAATGTAGCTCCTTTTTCACTATAAATCTTGACATCTGCAGTCTCTTTGGCGTAATCATGATTTGAAGCTTGATTACACTTCCTCGCACTTGATGCATAAGCAGAGCACTGAACACATGCTCTGTGCATTCCGATGTGAAGACTGTTTCACATGGTAGGCAGTAAAACTATGCTGCCTTCTAAGATATCCTTATAATGCCTAATAATTTACATAAATGTGAAGAGAAAAGTTGACAACAAATGTATTTCATTCAATACCTAAAAGTACCAATGATATACAATAGTTGTTTTGTTAATCTTGTTAAAGTTAAACAGTTTTAACCAAATATTTATGTGTGCTACGTATTTTTATGCTAACTAAAGTTTGCGTTGTTAGCTTAGCAACATGGTAACATCAAATTGTGAAACAGTCTCCTGTGTTACATCCAAAGTTGCTGCCCATAGAACATTGAAATATAAATCAATATAAGGTTCCATTGCAATTAAGGTGCTACCTTTGCATTGCTGGTCACCAATTTATGATGTGTTTTGGGTGCTGGTTCCCCAGCATAGAATGCTTGTGTGCTGGGGTCCCCACCAGGCTTTTTAACTAGCTTAACCAGCTTATTTAGAAAGACCATGCTGGTCTACAAGCTTCACCAGCAAGGTTTAGCTGGTGAAAAGCATGGCTTTGTTGGTCCACCAGCTAGACCAGCACCAAATTGCATTCTGGTTAAGCTGGTCTTTTCAGCAGGACAGTATACAGCAATGCAGCTCATTAGGGTTTGAAACAAAACAAAAGACACATACAGTACACACACATCACACAAACGCATTTAACAGGGAAAGGTTTGTTGTTGTTCTAGTTTCTTTTTTTTCATCTCTTGAGGCATTTCTCATGACAATGCTGGTTTAACCACTTTGAAAAACATTCCATTTACAACACTTTTTGGCAGCTTAATTATATTCTTTGTGATCTTTACTGTAATTGCTCTCACTGATTGTCCCCTGGAGTCTTCCAATGTCACCTCCTTGTCTATTTCAAGGGATGTCAGCTTTAACTTTTTCCTACATGCCCAAAATCTCCATTTAAAAGCTTACAGAGCTGTAAAAGCTAGAGGACATGATGAGATGCTAGCTTTGGCACAAACCATGGGAAAGCCTGTGTTAGCGCCTAGCAGCTAACCGCGTTTTGAGTAAGTGGTCGAAGCTGTAGGATGCCACAGGAATTAATGTAGCTGTTAGCATGGGTGTGTCCTTAGCTCATCTGTGGCTTGTCCCAGAGCTCTGGGGTTGCATAATTGAAAAGAGTCGTTAACTGCCTGGGTGAAAGAAGACAGTCTTAAAGTTTGTTATTGAAGTGACAGAGAATTATTACAGTAATTTACAAATGGTAGTCAGTCTCTGAATTACTCTATATTTTTCCATGCAATCTAACACATTTTAATAACAGTGTTGGCATCCACTTTAGATTATCTAATACCAGCTAGTAGACTTTCAAAATGAGCTTGATTAACCATGCTGAAAAATAAAAACCCTTGTGGTGTCCCCAGCAGGCTTTACATTTACATTTATATTTATGCATTTGGCAGACACTTTTATCCAAAGCGACTTACAGTGCACTTATTACAGGGACAATCGCCCCGGAGCAACCTGGAGTTAAGTGTCTTGCTCAAGGACACAATGGTAATAGCTGTGGGGATCCAACCAGCGACCTTCTGATTAACAGTTATGTGCTTTAGCCCACTACACCACCTGGCTATGCTGCTTCACAAGCTAGATCAGCACCAAACCAGCACTAACCAGGATAAACTAACCTAGACCAACCTAGGAATTGTGTGCTGCATAAGATGGTCTTTTTAGTTGGGATTATCCCATTGAATCAACTCATTAAAAATAAAGAGATCTCTGATAATTCTGTTGTTTCTCTTTGACAAAAATTAAGATTTAAAGGATAGAAAATGGAGTCTTTTGCTCACCACTCTCTTTTGCTTCTCAGACTTTTCCTGCTGAGAAAACTGCCACAGTAATCTTAAACGGGTCTCCACTAGAGTTTAAAAGAGATCACATCAATGTCTCACTGTGCAAAGATTTGCCAAGTTACAAAGTCTGCAATCAAGAGTCAAAGACTTCAAAATGAACTTAAACATTTCTCATCAAACTCTTTTAATACACATTCTGAGCCATGCTTTCCACATGAAAATTCTCCAGTCTTGCTGTATGTAACAGTTGTTTAATGTGTGTTTAGTTAAGACAAATATTGCAATAGTCATCAAGTCTCACTCTACCCCATGGACCATAATCCAAATAACCATCAAGCCATGTCAACTCAATGAACCTCTGAGACAGACACTCACTCTACGATAACTTTTCATATCGTCATGCACAAATCATTCATTCAGCCCACTTGGAATTTTTCCAGATTGAAGCAAGACATAAACTAATATGGGTGCTTTACATTCAAGGCCTAAAGTCTCTGTCTTTTTCTCTCATGCTGTTGCCAGAGATTATACTTCTGTAAGATGAGAAGCACTATAGACAGTGTGGATGGGATAATCAATCAGGCAGTGCAGGAGAATGTGAAAGCATAGAAGCTGAGGCAAGGAGAGGGCAGCAAAATAAAATACATATACATGGTTATGAGTGCAGGCTGCATCTGCACCAGGGAATTGGAGTCATAAATCAAAAAGGCTGTCAGAGGAGAGAAAGAGAGGGTGAGAGAGAGAGAGAAAGGCAAAGGTAGTGTAACTAAGAGAGAGAGAGAGAGAGAGAGAGAGAGAGAGAGAGTGTGTGACACTGTCACTGACTCTTCTGCTCTCTCCTTCACTGGAATGCAATTTCCTGGAATGTCAGGCGGCGAGATGGGGAGCAGATAACGTGCCATGAGTGTGAGTGTGTCTGTCCTCCACCCCGTCCACAGCGGCAACGCAGCTCAACCCAAATCTCATTACAGAGACATGATAGAATTTGCTCAGTGTGTAACCTCATTATTCTCACTCACAGATAAGGCCTGTAATTGGCCAGATCTACAGAATGGAGAAGAAAGAGGAACTGGCAAAACAGGTGTGTGTGTGTGTGTGTGTGTGTGTGTGTGTGTAACTGGCCAGGACTATGCCAAAAGAAACAGGAAGTGACTGACATTGCAAAGTGTGCGTGTGGGTGTGTGTAAGGCTGACCAACCGCATGTGCACAAAGTACTTTATGTGCAGGAGATTGTTGCTTTGTAAGTGGGTCTCATTGCATCATGTGGATTTAAACACTGGTCAGACCTGTGTACAGTTAAGACTGTGGGTGAGAGCCCTCTGGGCAAAAACTGTTATGGTTTGTTTTTCTCAAATGTCAGTTCCTCTTTCCATGCCAAAAAATCAAAGTTGATTTGGGGAATCAGTGTGAAATTGACTGAAACTGCAGTATGTTGCCTTTCATGGTCATGCCTTTCTAGAGGGACATTGAATGGAAATTAGATAAAAAAAAATAAAAATACAAACAGGGCAATTGTGCCTTTATTTTCGTTTGGGTGAAGTACATTGATGGTCTTAGTTGTGTCTCATGAAAATCGTTGTCTAGGTGAAACAAAAGCAAAACAAAACAACCAAGAAAAAAAAGCCAAACAAACAAATAAAAAACAAAGTCAGGTCATCATTATTAATTTGTTATGGAGTCATCTTTTCTCTTGTGTGACATATTTGTGGACTATAAAACTAATATAACAGAAAATGTATCATTCTAATTAATTAGAAAGACATTTATTGACATTTTACCCACTAGTTCAGTGTTTCTGTGCTCTAAAGTTATTCATAGTACACTCAAAAAAACAAATTCATCAACTTTACTTAATTTAAGAATGGTTTTACAAGCAATTTAGTTGGATTAAGTCAAATCAATTTACTGTGGTTGGTTTAACTCAACATTATTAGTTTAATCAAATGTTTTGTTCTAATGTATTATTAATTTACGAAGGTTTATTTAATTAATTGTCTTATGTTAGTTCAAGTTAATAATTTTTTATGATCGTTCGAAAACTGTTTATCATTCGAATCAGTTTGATAGCAACTGCATATATAGCTCAGCAGCATTCAAATCAAACATCACTTGAAAGTGCAAGTCCATCCTAAACCAAAGCACAAGCACCAGTTTTCACCACAAAAGTAACCCTCCAAACTCCAGCCAAACAAATACTACTTTTAAAAAATTATTAAAAACAGAACAATAAACATGAACAAAACTCCTTCTGTTCTTATCTTGCTCAGAAATGCATAAAATAACACTTAGTTTCAACATTTGTTCACACCATCCAGTCCCTTGCAAAGCATGCTGGAAATTTGAAATCCCCTGGACAGTTTCATCAATGCTACAAAAGATATTATGAATAAAAATATCATATAGACCTTACTCCATTACATCTTACAAATGTAATTGAATTTAATGTCATGCATTTAAGTTAAGACAAAATATTCTAGAATTGTGTTGCTTTAGTTAATTTTAATTAAGTGAACAACCTGCAAAAATCATTTTTTTAATGTAAATGCTTAGGCTGCATACTTGCTCAAAACCACAAAAAAGGATCTGAAAGCTATAAAACCTCAGAACCCCATGTTTCTCCCTCATTGCAATTTGTCAAACAGTACATTAAGCTAGAAATCACTAAAATGAGAGAATAATAACAGTAATGTGGTGGAGACCACTGTAACTAAATATTGTGTGTGTGTTTGTGTGTTGTTATCTATCCCAAGGACCACCCATCAATCTGTCTGCCCCACTGCCACACACATGCAAACCTTGAGGTCACTGCAGCTTTCACTCTCACACACAGTAAACGTACCCTAACGACCACACGCCCTGTGCCGGAACAGAGGTACTGTTCCAAACCTAACATGGAAAATCACACTGTGGCTATAAGACTAAAAGTCACAGCTGATTCAGACTGGACAACTGTGCTTATTCTGTAGGCCTGTTTCATGTCCAATCAAGCCCACTGCAGAGAGTGTGGCCAAAACATAAACATTTATTCTGTATTGAGCTCTCTTTCTAGGTTATTATTTCTCATTTAGAATCACTGTATCAGACCATTGCTCAAACCAAAACAAATGGGTTTTTATACATTTGTTTCTTTTGGTTCTAGACTCTGTAGACTCTTAAAAATGGTTCAATGCATTTTACAGCTTATATGCCATTGGACAACCTTTTCCACAAATAACTTTTTACTCCCTTGCTCTTTAGGAAACCATCAATGGCCCCCAAAATTATTTAGAGTCTTAAGCCACAAAAAGTGTATATGAATGTCATTGAGTTAGATAAGAACATATCAAACCAAGCATTTATTTAAAAAAAATGTAATTAAATGTAAGCAAAACATTTCACAAAAAGAAGTTTTAAATAATAATATGAATAATAAACAATAAGTATATCCTGTAAAGTATATGAAGAATTTCTGGTTGTCAAACTTTAGTGGAACATGTCCATAGTTAAAGTAAACTACTACATGTGTGGTTTCTTTGCTAGGACACCTGCATAAGAGGGCAACTGACTTCATACACACCCTAAAATTCCCTTTTTAATATTCCCTGAAAGAAATTGCAAAAATGGCTAAGAAAGTGATGTTCGTTCAGAGAAAAAAACATTATTCTTTGCCGATGACATGTGATTTGATATCTTGTATGCAATTTGGGGCTGGCCGATATGGCTGCAATAATTATATCTCAGTATTTTTCAGCTTTTTGACCATATTCAATATTTATCTCATTAATTATGTATTTGTTTTAAAATGGCATTAAAAGTGTGTGTGTGTGTGGGGGGGGGGTGGGGGGTTTAGTCAAAGGAACCATAATTTCAACAAAACAGGTGTTGTAGCCAACTATATTGGTAATGTTTAATTCGTGAAATAAAAATGTTAAAATAATGAAGGCAAGTTTTCTACAGCTTTAACTAAATGAACACAACGATCGACATTATTTAGTCATTTTCATTTAGATGCACCAATCCAACAATACATTAACAAAAAGTAATATTTTCATACATACACAGTATTTTTACAAAAACAGTTTATTTGTGAATGAACAGGGAGTGCAAAAACTACAAGTTAACTCACTTTTGAAGCCCAGATTAATTTGATTATAATACAATATAATACTGAATTTGTATTATTATTTGAATGAGGATTATATTTGTTTTGTACAATAGTAAAATATTTTTGTCACATTTCCTTTACCTTGAGCTTTTCATTTGGTGAAAAGCTAGAGGTACTGTCGTATTTATTTTCCCTTCAGCTGGAGCTTTTATTTTGGCAAAAAGCTAAAAGTGCTGTCGTATTTACTTCCCCTTCAGTTGGAGCTTTTATTTTGGCGTAAAGTTTAAAGTGTTGTTGTATTTGTCTCCCCTTCAGCTGGAGTGTTTATTTTGGGTTAACAGCTAAAAGTGCTGTCACATTTATTTCCCTTTCACATGGAGCGTTTATTTTGGTGAAAAGCTAAAATTGCTGTTGTATTTGCTTCCCCTTTAGCTGGAGCTTTTATTTTGGGTTAACAGCCAAAAGTGCTGTCACATTTATTTCCCTTTCATATGGAGCGTTTATTTTGGCGAAAAGCTAAAATGCTTTCATATTTACTTTCCCTTCAGCAGGAGCTTTTATTTTGGCAAAAAGCTAAAAGTGCTGTCGCATTTGCTACCCCTTTAGCTGGAGCTTTTATTTTGGTGAAAAGCTAAAAATGATGTTGTTTTTACCTTTAGCTGGAGCTTTTATTTTGGCGAAAAGCTAAAAATGATGTTGTTTTTACCTTTAGCTGGAGCTTTTATTTTGGTGAAAAGCTAAACGTGCTATTGTATTTACTTCCCCTTTAGTTGGAGCTTTTATTTTGGCAAAAGCTAAAAGTACTATTTGATTTACTTCCCCTTCAGCTGGAGCTTTTATTTTGGCAATAAGCTAAAAGTGCTATTTGATTTACTTCCCCTTCAGCTGGAGCTTTTATATTTGCGAAACACTGACAGTGCAGGTTGTATTTGAAACCTTCCAATGTTGCTCATTACAAATCTGGCGAAACGTTGTGACCTTCTTTTTTGTGATACCATGTTCTATTTTTAGATTGAACTTGTAGCATTTAAAAAAGTTTGTATAGAAAAACCAGAGCTGTCAGAATTAGCGCAAGCAATTAATGAAAAAAGTTTAACACGTAAATGTTTCTTAATCGCAATTAACGCATTTACCATTAATACAGCATAAACACTGGTGTGAAGGGTGGACATTTTGTAATGTGTCTGCCTGGAGTCATTACACCGATGCACACACCACAGCGCCAGAGCCTTCTACCTATGGAGCCAACAAGCTTAGCATAAAATAACATGGCAGTAGACATTCTATGGGCAGTTCAGTCGTGACACACCGCTTGACTGTTATGCTCTCTCCTTCCCTCCTTCAGGTTGTTATTTCAGTAAATAAAATAATCTCTGACAGCGCTACCCTGTCAGTGATAAAATAATGGAGAAAGGTGCTCTTATCGCTATTTGTTGTACAAAAAACCCCAGATGGGACTTGTGACAGAATTCAAATATTTGTAAGCCTATGTAAGGTACATTTTAATTACCTCAGAAGCACACCAAATCTTAACTAACATTGCCACCCTGACACAAATCATGAATGTGGCTTTATTATTGCTGTAACAAAGCAGATAGCCAAGGTCTACTGGCAGATTCGTATTGTGGAGGATGACAGTTTAAGGGATTTAAAGCCCATTGCAATGAAAATGCAACCTGTACGGGGACTATTATTTATTTTTTTTCAATTAGTCAACTTCCCAATTAGACTTTGGGAAAAGTTTAAAGTTACGTTTAATATGAAAATCGCCTGCTTGCATATGAAGCATATGAAACATGTAAACGACAAGTCACAGTTCGTTTGTTGTTACGTGCCATCGTGTTACTACAATAATAGACCGGTGTACAACACAGTGTCATTTAAATGGTCCGCATATCAGAGCCGCGACAGAGGCGTTTGAGCTCATAATGTTAAATGCTCGTCTGTTTCATTATCTCTCTCTCTCTCCTCAACAATTCCCTGTAACTTTTACCGGTCTTGTCTAATGATAAAAAGACAAATATCAATAAAACTTCTATTATAAGCAGATATCTCATTTAAACAGATGTAATAAACCAACCTCACACAACTTCAGCAGATCCAGCATCCTGTGGACATGCTCATAAATCTTCCTCTGTAGCATGTATTCTAACAGTCTCCCCTCAACAGTTCCCTGTAACTTTTCTAATGATAAAAGGAAAATATCAATAAAACTTCTATTATATGCAGATATCTCATTTAAAAATGTCATTCACTAACCTCACGAAAATCAAGTGTTTTCTTCCAGTTGAGCATTCTTCTAATATAAGCATGTATTCTATCAGCCAGAATCAAAAACTTCAGGATCAGGTGTGAAATTGAGGAAATATAGTGATTAATTATCATTTTTAGCAATTTTATGTTTGTTATTGCTGTATTAAATTGAGGGTTGTATCAGCCTATCTGCCTGTCTGGATATCGACATCGGCCATTAAAAAAAAAACATATCGGTCGACCACTAATAAAAGCATTATCGCGATAAATCATGAATATTCGATATATCATCAAGCCATAATGCAATTTCATTAATTTCATACATTAAGCATGGTCTAAGTGTCCAAATACTTTTTGGGACCACTGTATGTAATGATGCTTCAATAAACCCCCCCAAAAATTACTTATTATTACTTATTATCTCAAAAGCCATATAGCCAACACAAGAACCCAATGTAGAATACACAGATTCTTGATAAGAACAGGATTCTTTGCTGAGCCTTAAGGCCCCAATATACTTCCGGAGAAGTCCTTCTTCGTTCTTCGTTAGGCGGTAAAATAAGTTCAAAATAGCCGTGCAACGTTGTACTGTTTGTGAACGTTCAGACATCGCCACACCGCTATGGGAGGTGCTAAATGTACATTTAAATATGAGGATGTGCTGTAAAACCTTAACTAATGGGACATTTAAATGTCTTATTAATGACTTTATGCCTCATATTATGAGTAGAATTCTCACTAGATCAGTAAAAGATGCCTTTTTAACCACTCTATGATTATTTAAAGTAATATATATGCAGTAGAAATGTGGAATTTGTCTTGTTTACATTCTGAATTCATGATCTTAATGGGCTCAAACACTATACATGGTCATAATATGCACCTATTTATAAAAAAATAAATAAATGCATGACATGTTCTTGGAAAATGTCTCTACATTAACGATTGTACAGATGTAGGTACATTTTTACCAGCTCGCTAATAACTGCATGGCGGTGTGTTAATGTTGACTGATGTTGACTGACTGAACAGGAATTAGCTGTCAGCCTCAATGTAGGTGGAGCTCCAGATCACACCAACCAATGATGTGGACCAATGACTGTAAAAGGTGTTTAGCAGCCGGTAAGACATTTTCCTAAAGTTTGCATAGGCAAGCTGTTAAAAACTAACAAAACGAATTCAAAAACATCTTGTTTTTGGCCAGATTTAGTTCTAAATTACTTCACACCCATTCATTCTTCAATTTGGTATATTAGGGCCTTAGAGTTCTCCAAGAAACAACTGAACATTTATTATCTCTCTTTTTTCTCTCTTTTCACAATCCTCCTATCCGCTTTGTTTTCTCTTTACATTTTAATCTTTTAATCCCTCCGGCATGTTCATTTACATTTCCATGTACTGATGCAAGAACAGCCATCCCCATCTGAATCAGAATCAGAATGAGCTTTATTGCCAAATATGCTTACACATACAAGGATTTTTTATTGGTGTTAGAAGCTTCCAGTCCACAAACAATACAACAACAAGACAGATTACAATAATAATAAAAATAAAGCTAATAGAAAATATAAGTATATGTAGAAAGACACAACACTATATATATATATATATATATATATATATATATATATATATATATATATATATATATATATATGTATACATATATATATGCATATACAAATATTTTTTTTGTATAAAATGTAATGGAATGCAGAAGAGTCAGGATATGTTAAATAAATATAATTGACTAAGCTGTGTATTGCACGTAATTGTATGATGATCCCTGCCATTAAATGAATAAACCCAGGTCTGCTCTCAGATCACAGCAGCATTGCTCCTATGAACCGTGATCAGTGCTGAAGTCTGTAGTCTGACAAATTCATCAGCTGACAGGGGGTGGAGGTGGGAGGGTTTGACTACACTGGGACCTGCCAGGGCTGTCATTACATACTGAATGGCTTCTCCCACACACACACAAACACAGGCAGCTGGTTGTCTGTCCTCTGAGAAGGCAGACATAGTAACAGAGAGAGAGAATTTGGATCAAAACAGAAAAACAAAGTGAGAGAAAGACAGAAACTGTGGATTTGTAAGTAAAAGAGAGAGGGGGAGAGTGGGAGGGAGAGTCAAGGGGTGTATCGTTACCCCCTATTTTTTGTTCCTTTTCCTCTCTCGGTGAAGGCATGTTGACATGTCATGAATTCAGTTCCTGCTGTGTGAAGGCTCAGTGTGTGTGAAGTCAAACAGCTAGAGCAGTACATTAGTGTCACACACACCTAGAAAAACACACAGACACACACACAGCCGTCATATAAGGGGTATTATGAGTTTGGAAAGGGCAAACGGGCCCAACAGGAAGGCGTCCCAACCTGAAGAGGCCTGTGTCTGTGAATGTGTGTGTATTGTGTGTGTGGTGTCTCCTCCCTCCCTTTCAAGTGTGACAGTGATTAATGGTTCTCAGCTGTCAGGTACATTACTCACATGACCTCTCCTTTTCACTGACACACATTTTCTTTCTGTCTCTCAATAGCAGACACCACAACTCCACGGGGGCGGGGCTGAGCAGACACAAACAGAAAGACTAGAAGATAAAAAGCAGAATAGGGTGGAGGAAACAACATGCGGTTCCCTCTGGACAGTGAGCTGCAGCTATTTGAGCACGCCGATACCCCTTTGCCAGAGAAATGATGCTGGTTGTTGTGCCAGAGCCAGTGCTTGGCTGTGGCGTCTGCAAACCTTCCTCAGAACCGGCTTGAGTTTTCACTGACTTGAGAGTCATACTATGACCTAACTGAGTTTTTTTCTACATAACTGCCCACAAATAGGTTACATTTACATGCACTTGAAAAGTTTGAATTCAGTCAGACTAAAACAATAATTTGTCTTGTAAAAATGTCATGTAAACGCTTTAGAATTTCAGTCGTTTTTTTGCAAAGTCTGATGAACAGAACCCTGTAACAGGAAAAAGAACAAAACCACTAAAAAGGGGGCAAGAGCACAAATGTGTGTGTGTGTGTGTGTGTGTGTGTGTGTGTGTGTGTGTGTGTGTGTGTGTGTGTGTGTGTGTATTTATCACTTTGTGGGGACCAAATGTCCCCATAAGGATAGTAAAACCCGAAATTTTTGACCTTGTGGGGACATTTTGTCAGTCCTCATGAGGAAAACAGCTTATAAATCATACTAAATTATGTTTTTTGAAAATGTAAAAATGCAGAAAGTTTTCTGTGAGGTTTAGGGGTAGGGTTAGGTTTAGGGGATAGAATATAAAGTTTGTACAGTATAAAAACCATTATGTCTATGGAAAGTCCCCATAAAACATGGAAACACAACGTGTGTGTGTGTGTGTGTGTGTGTGTGTGTGTGTGTGTGTGTGTGTGTGTGTGTGTGTATGCGTGCATGCGTGCGTGTGTGTGTGTGTGTGTGTGTGTGTGCGCATTAGGTCTTCTCATGCCTCTGTCAGTTTGAAGAAATCAAGACACCCAAAGTCAGCCATTACTCCTTCTCCCACCCACCCACCCTCCCTCCCTCTCTCTCTCTCTGAATGATGGATGGAGAGGAATGAAAAGTTTCCTCTCCTGGATCGAGCCGTCGTCATCAAGCAGCCATCTGCTTTCAATCTCTGCATTCCACCAAGCCTTCAACCACTGATCTTGGACCAGAAACTTTCCCAAACCCTGCAAAGACTTTTACCAAAGAAATGCATAAAACTGATCATAGATCAAGTCAGTCAGACAACGACAATTCCATTCTTCCTCTTCAGGGTCGCTGATGCAGTGAGGAGAACGAGCCAGCCTGACAAAAGAGGAATGTCTGACGAGGCATTGCAGTTGGGGTTGTGAATCAAATATAAAAAGAACCAAAAGGTCTTTAGGGAAATTACTTTGCTTTTAAGCATCACTGTCAGCCAAGTCTCTTATTTAATGCACTTTTTTCAGTTGACAAAGCCCTGGACTGAAAAAGAGCAGGTTGTCTTCTGAAAGGTTTATGATAGTTCTAGGCTTTAAAAATGTGATAGCGTCACAAAAATCCTCCTTTAGCTCTCCACCCTCCAAAGAGGACTACAAAACAGAGGATCATCTGTGAAAAGAAAATGAAAAGAGGGGATAGGAAGAAAGGATCGAGAGTTCCAAACTTCAGAGTAATTACCCATGAGGCTCCTCCCAGCTCTCTGTGCAGGGCTGTCACAGAGTTATGGCAAGAGAGGAAAGTATGTGAATTTAAACAAATTATTTTAACCATAGTGGCGCAAGCCTTTCTGTCAGACTTGATTTATTACCAACAACGGATTAATGCAGGAGAGGTGAGGAGGTCAGAAGCTACAGAAAAGAGAAGAGAAGAGAGAGAGAGAACGTTTTTTAGGCCACACAACAAAACTGTCATGAATGTGTAAACATGGTTGTCTTGCTCTTACAGCTGCTTCCACATCTCCATCTTCAACGTTAGTCAGGAGGAAAAGAAAATAGTAGTGTAGAGAATCTTGGAGATGAAAGTTTGGTATTAACGGTTTGTATTTCCAAGAATAGTATGCAAGATTAGAATTTGTGTGCAGTTTTGTTGTCTGCAACCATGTATGCTTTTGTGCTGATATTTCCCACAGTTCTGAACACTTTTATAATTTTCAGTTGTGGAAAAATGGTGAGATATATGAGGCTGTCACACCAACTTCTAAAATAATGACTATAAAAGTTAAGTATAAATTCATTTAAAGGTGCACTACCTAGTATAACAGGGGGGTTACCAAGATGAGTAGTATTCAGCTGGTCATGTGATCTCAACCTGGCGGCCCCCTTGAGGAAGCCCATGTGAAATAAACATGCTTTAATTAGGCTACTGATATTGATTCTTTATCTCATGTGAGTGATTTTAAACATATTTTTCAAAAGTACTACTTACATCTTTATGGCTATTTTTAGTTAGAAAGAAAAAAATCTGAGTACATTTTTAAGTAGTGTTGGGTTCGAATTCACCTTAGTCGAGTCCGAGTGAAGTCAGAGTCTGTAAACAATCAAGTCTGAGTCCATAACAGCCCGTTGTAACCGGAGCACACACACACAAGACGAGACAGTCACAATGTAGATGAAAAACTGCTTTATTCGTGAATAAAGCAGTGCAGGCAAAAGTACAAACAGGGTAAATCCAGAGAGAGTAGTCGAGGGAAGCGAGGGTCAAAGCCGGGGTAATCAAAGATACAAACAAGGGGGTCGAAGACGGGAAAACAGTTAACAACTATGGCGGGAAGGACTAAACAGGGGAGCGAGGGGAATAAGCGGAGATAGGGGGGCTGGCAAGCTAAGAGGAGGGTCGAAACTAGACGAGACTAGCAGGGGGGCGAAACTAGACGAGACTAGCAGGGCAACGATATAGGGAACTAAATACAATAACCAACACCCGTGAAACGGAAGTACAGTGTATTTATAGGGGCGAGTGCAGGTGTAACGAATGAGGGAGTGATGAGACGAGTGCCGGTGAAACTATGAACAGGAGTGCAGATGACGCGAGTGCAGGTGTACATAATAAAGGGGTGATATAGACAGGTGTCGGTGGTCATAATGTTCTGGCCACCGGCGTGCATGTGGGTCAGAGGAGGGAGATAGCCCACGAGCGAGAGCTCGCAACAGCACCAAGAGCGTGAGTGCTCGTGGGAGGAAAGAGAGCGTCAGACTCGAAGGGGGCGGAACGAGCGAGTAAGCTCGAGGGAGTGCGCGTGTGTGTGCGTGACGAAGCGGGGAGACGCAGAGATGGGGCAGAGGAACGGAGTTCGTGACACCCGTGTCCGGATGAATCAGTTCAAGAATCTGAATTAATTGTGTAACCGTATTATTTTAAGCTTATATTAACCTTTACAACTAAGAAAAACTTTGCAGTGAATATGCCAGGGACTTTAGCTAGATTCTAACATTTTCAGTACACAATAATGTTGTCTCTGCTATCCCTGCTGAAAAGATCAGCATTACTGGTCACCAGCTTATGTTGTGTTATGGGTGCTAGTGCTGGTGTCCCCAACAGGCTTTAAAACTAGCTTAACCAGCTTCATCATAAAGACCATGCCGGTCAGCCGGCTTCACCAGCTAGGTTTTGTTGGCGAAAAGCATTGCTATGCTGGTCCATCAGCTAGATCAGCACCAAACCAGCAGAAACCAGCCTATACCAGCATGGGAATTACATGCCGCTTAAGCTGGTCTTTTTAGCTGGGATCAAGACTTTATTTTCATTTTAAAAGTGATGTGCATACTTTTAGTGCTCAGTAGATCTATACAAATTGGGACACAGCATATGTATGGGATATTATCTCAAAATACACACATGTGGTCATTCCTCTGTCATGTGTTAATGTTTTTATTTTTCTTTGTGTATATTAGCTGCCTAGAGTGATTTTGTGTGTTTGATTATCTGTACCTCTACATCTGGTGCATGGTATTTTTCATCAGGAGAGTTTCATTCACAGCAGTTTACATACAGACATACAGATCACCTGACAGCAGAAACCAATTTGTCTGTGCTCACATGTGCTGTAATGCACAATGTCATACACACACTTACTTTCTCCCAGACCCTCTATGTGATTCTCTCTGTCATCTCATCTGAAGATATAAAACAGACTTCCTCCCTTCTCATAACACAGACTCGGTGGAAAATGTGTGGAGTATTATCGCTGTGTTTGCAGGCAGTCAGACAGGCCAAGATGACAGGTGACATCACACAGGTGAGATGAGGATGACAGCTGGCATGTGTCACAGTAGGTGAGTTACAGGTGGGCGTGACCTGCCAGTCAACATCAGTTAGAGTAGCAGTGTCTAAGCCAAGCATATATATCCACTTACAACCCACAGCTCTGTTTTGACAGAATGTTGTCTCAGCATCTGCACTAATACCAACTTTTCTAGACTTCAGAGTAGAGTATGTAAATAAACTCTGTAAGACATAATTTGAGTTCAAAACAAATTAGCACAACATAATAGCTACATACAGACCGCTTATTTTCATCTGATATAAGCATGGGAATACATTTTATATCTAGGGTCTAGCTGAGCTGGAAAAGGAGGGTTAATGTGCATGTACGGGTTTTGCTATAACCTGACAAAAGCTGACGTATTGTAGCTATCAGAAGTGGAGTAGGAGGTCAGTGGTCCAGAGGGAGATCATCCATCATTTCCATCCACATGGCTGTCTAACAGCATCTGACAGGCTGCTATGTCTCTATTATCCCTCTCATCCCCCTCTGCTCTATTCTTTCACACTTCTCTTTTTCCTTTTGTCTCTCATTCTGGCCCTTTGCTGATGCTAAAGTTTTAACCTAGGCCTAACTTTTTCTGTGATAGTTTGGCATGGTGGTGTTTAGATAACACATACTTTATCAATTACAAGTTACTTGATGTTACATTTTTAAATATTTTGCATTTTATGTTCACCCATTGGAAAAAGAATCGCACATAAGATCTCTTCATTATACCAATATTTAGCATTAAATATTAGTAAATGGAGACATTTGCTTAATTAAATTTTACGGTTTATACATTTCAAGTTAGGCTCAATTGACAGACAATTGGCAAAAATTTGTTTACAAAGTTTACAGTGCTGCACTACAATGAAAATTAATGGGGGTACATTTTGTTATTGTTTAAAGGCAGAAATGTGGAACTTATAATTTTATAAAAGCAATTACATTAATTCTATACTTACATCTAATGCATTATTTGAGCTGTAAAGTAGTTTAAATTGTAGTTTTTAACTTTTGATGGTTTTAGGGTTTGCAGTGTTATGTTGTCATGACAACGAAGTTGTAAAATTGGATATAACTTTACACACAATGTGACAAACTGTGCTTGATAAAAATAACAATGAGACACGAAAGAGCAACCTCTGAGCAATAAAATTATTCTCTGGGCAGTTTTGCCACAAACAGAATCTAACCTGAATCTCAGGACAGCTAATCTCTTCATTGTTCTTCAAGGCCGTTATTTGTTTGTTCAACTGTTATACTGGCAAAAATTATTTTAAATTAAAATAAACTAAAGTTTAGCCTCTTCAGGTGTGCTTTTGTGGCTTTGTCAGCAGGATAGGGAGTAGTTTGTCATTCCCTCATCCCTCAATCCTTCCTTCTCTTCAAAAAATTATGACTAATGTGTGTGTACATGTAGGCATGACATGATGTATCATTAACAGTTTGACAGCCACTTCTTTCTCTATGAGTGTTTCACCATTTAGCTGTGTATCCATCACTCTCAATCAATAGTCTTGTGGTTGAGTGAATCGTTGAGGTAGGCACTTGACTGACAGAATCAATCTCAGCCTCTCCACAACAATGTGCTCAAGCCATACCACCAAATTCCATTTCGGACAGAAACCCAGTGAGAGGACAACTGGAATGCTTGTCTCTGTGGGATGTACAGCTTAAAGAAAAGTGGACTGGAAGACAGAAGGAGGGTGGGAGTATGATGATTTGTTCCTGATTTGCAAAATCCTGCTGAAAAGACCAGCATAGATGATCACCACCATACAGGGGCATCAGAGTAACAGGGGGGCCCACAGAAAGGCTTCTTTGATATATTATCATTAGTTTTTATAAATAAATAAATATATATATATATATATATATATATATATATATATATATATATATATATATATATATATATATATATATATAGCAATAACATGCTATTGTTTGGAATAAAAGGTGGCAAGAGTTCCACCTGTAAAAATGTCCTCTATAATCAGCCTTGTATCCTCCCATGTTAGTGACCCAAACCCCACTCACCAAAAGGGAAGTGGTCTGGTTCATCAGCCAGCATGCGCTCTGAACTGAGAACATCATGATGTACATTGCTTCAGTCCGTTAATGTATCTACAAAAATATATCCAAAATTGGACATTTCAAAAGAAAAAGAGCAGGAGGTAGTAGAATATTTATGAGGTTTTTTTACAGAAGAAAAGTGAGCCATACATGTTAACGTTGCTACATTGTGAATATAAGTTTGATATCCATGGCCCAAAATTAACACATTTATCACATGCCACATGCGAGGCAAAATTGCTTTTGGCAAGAAAAAAAAGGTAATTATTATACATGTGAAATTTTCCTCATATTTAAACTAAAAAAATATTACTGTAGTTGCGCACAGATGCCGTTATCTATTTAAAGATACAGTACTGATTTAGCATGTGTTCTGTGTATCGATGCAAATCATTGTAAACAGAACAATCTATGCATGTAAACAATAAACATGTAACAAATATATAGATACAAATTTATAAATGCAGTTACAAGACATTAATTGATGGAATATGTGTTTGACCATTTTACAAAAGATAAAATGTGACCAATCTGATGAAAAACTGACAAAATAAAAAACTTAATCTGGAAATCTGTAATCTAATCTAAAATGTTTATACTGGATAATATCTCCACCACAAACACAAATTGTTTAGGGTGCCCTAAAGTTGGTGCTATGCCCCTGCCACTGTTTTGGATGCTATTCCCTTGCTTAGGATGCTCAAGTAGCATAACCACCTATACCAGCACAAAACCAATATGCCTACAAACCAGTATACTAGCCTATAAACTTAATTCTGAGCTTTTTTAGCAGGGGATTTTGCCATATTGTACTTCCTTGCAATGGAACCCCTGTAACACATCAGCATGTAGAAAGCAAATTAAATAACTCACCCACTTAAAATTCTTTCCCACACTCTCTTATGGCGAAATGTCAGGAGTGTGTGCCTTTATGACGTTTTACACAGGGAGAGCAAGTGGCAACAAATGGGCGAGTTTGATTGACAGGCCATTGTCATTTCTGGACAGGAATCCCCATTATCCCTCAGGCCTCCTAACACTGCTATAGGGATTAGTGTGCATTCATTACTGATCAGGGTTTGATGAATAACTTTCAGATCCTCAGCACCTTACAACAAAAGCTGTCAGACAACTATTCAGCACTCTAGACAAGTGGCTCAAATTCTACTGATACTTTTCCATTATCTCATTCTCCTGCAAAGCCCGAGAGACACATACTAAGGGGGCAGTGAGTCAATATTCCAGCCTCAGCTTCTTGTTAAGAGTGACAGTTTATGAATATGTATAAACATGTATAAAGGATAAAGATCTCTATTTCTTCCTTTCTCTCACACACACTCTCGCTCCCTGGGTGTCTCTCAGCTCTCTCAGCTGTTCAAATATGGGTGTGCTATTTATATGAGGGTAGTGGAAATATTTACCTTGCGCTGCAGAAGTAAAATGAAATGAATGGGCATCATTTCAGCTTGACAAATTAGCCTCCGTGTGTTACCTTCCAGTGTATGTAAGTAGGCCTTTTGTAATTGGAGAGATGGCTGGCCTGTCTGTCTTCCGATGGGCTGTGATGGTGATGTGTGTTCTATCTTTGCAGGGATGTCACCAAAGCAAAATGTATTGCAATGTTTTTGGGGTCCTATTAGAAAAAGGTCTGTTTTTGGTGATTGGTTATGGCATTATGACAAGCTTAAAAATGCTCAATGTTTCCATTTTAAATCATGTACACATATATAGTAGCTATAATCACAGACAGACTGATTACACTGTGAATTTGTCAACAGCAGGTCAAAAGTTTTTCTTACTGAAATTCAAATCACTGATGTTGTTGAACGTATGGGCATGTGTGAGCTTCAGTTTCCAGGTGCAATGCCCACATGGTGGCACCAAAAGCAAGTTGTATTTTTAGTTGTTTATGATGTAATACAGTCAACAGGAATGCATATTTTATTAACCCTACACAGTAACCCAAACCCGACCCAAAACCCAACCGTCAGTGAAGTAAAAATGTCATTTTAGAGTGTAAAAGCATCCACTGAATTACAGTCACCATTTTTTATGTGAATGCATTTACTTCCAGGTTCCCATGGGACCAGAACCCATTTCTCATAGGTTACTCATGAGTAGCACTAGAGAAAAATGTGTTCACACTTGAACCGATGCAAAAATGTTTGAAGGGGTATAGCGCTTGTCAGTAATTTGGCTAAATGGGGTTGATTTCAGGGTATGTGAATTTTTAGATCTTTTGTCATAGAATGCATTTTAAAGGGTGACGTGTAATTTATGCACCACTAGCAGCAACAAAAGGAATTGCAAAAACAATGACCGTTTTCCAACAGGTTTCCAGTACACTACCTGTTCGGTCAAACAGATAGTCCAGATCCAAACTCACACATTGGTTTAGCCAATATTGCTACACATGTCAGGCTGGTTGAGGTGCTCAAACAAACAGAGCAATATTTTGATAGTGCCACTGAGCCATACTGTTTAACTTTCTAGGAAATCAAGCTATGAATGGCTTACTTATAGTTGTCTCAGCAAATTAAGATGATATAGGAGAAAATAAAATAGAAAAAAATTACCTTTAAGACGGATCGAGAAAAAAAAATCCAGCTTACATATCACAATCAGTACAAACTGATTAAATGTCATACACAATTTAAAATTTAATTAAGAGAGTTCTATGGTGCAAAAAACAGTTGTTCTTAATGATAATGGCAGACCAAGATCAATATTTTGTCTTTTTCCCAATAGATTCCCCCCAGGGTTAAGAGGCAGACAAAGAGTGAGCAACAAAAGAGAGACAGAGAAGGAAAGCAAGCAAGCATGTATTGATCTTCTGCTAGGAGAGATTGATAGAGCAATAAGGAGCTGAGGCGAGGAAGGAGGGACGGAGAGGGAGAGAGATGGAATAAGGATAGAGGAGAGGGACAGAGACAGAGTATACGTGTGATGGGGAGAGAGGCTAAATGAAAGTGTGTGGAGACCATCTCAAGCCAATCAACTCATACGGGCTGCATTATAACCGGGGATAAGATGACATATGGGGTGACTGTGAAAGAGAGGGACACAGAAGATGAGAAAGAATGGATGAAAAAAACAGGTGATTCGTTCTTATCAAGAATCGAGTAGTGAGAGGCCTACGAGGCAGAGAGGGTAATTATCTCATCATAATATAGAGGAAACACACAGACAGACAGACAGACAGCTAGATAGACAGATAGATAGATAACAAAATAATTTTAGTAAACCATTCATTTTAAAAGAAGTAACAAAATGCAGTTTGAAATATATTTCAAATAGTTATAGATAGAATACGTCACACCGCAGGACATGTGAACTTTTCAAAAAGTATTTACCGACAAGGCGCAAGGCCACATAAGGGCCAGATTGGCACTAGTCCACCAAGATTTGGCACTTATCCACCCACATTGATGGCTGGTCCACCCAATCAAAACTGCAGGAACATAAGAACAGTTTGCAAATAAAAAGAAACTGCATTTTGTCGCACGCAAAATAGATCACATGCAAAATAATCATCATATTCCTGTAATAAATATAGTTAGAATTTTTTTTTTTTTAATTTCAAATAAAAAATTTGATATGATTATGGTGGACTGAAATGGGTTGCAGCGGTTTCCGGATAATGTTGTAACTTAAGCCTTTACGATCATTTTAACTGACATCGTTCATTATTTTACGATGGAGTAATGCATGTTTCCCAAACCAGCACATAGATCGCTCATTATAAAATTTAACTTAAGTGCTTTGTTACGGGAGCTGTCCGGTCTAAAGGTGCTGATCACTTCGGCAAATATATCCAGGTGTTTTACTATGGGCTGAAATATGTGCCACCAGAAACTGAATTTGAACCATTTATATTTGAATTTGAATGGCTAAACTTGAATAATTGCATTGAAAAACTGAATTTGAATCACATCATTTGAAATTGTATTGTTTAATTAAAATTGAATTTATTCAAAAACTGAATCTGAATTGTATCATTTGAAATTGAATTTATTCGTTTGGAACTGAAGTCCAATAAAATTTGATCCTCACTGAAAATTAAACTCTCTATATATCTTCACATTCACTTCTCACAATTCAGATTCAGTTCTCAAATTCAATTTCAAGTTACTGAGACAGACATCTGGGTAGTTGGAGGATGAAGGAAGAGCAATCGGCATAGATCGATAGATAGCGTTCATTAACGCACAGGACTCCTCTTGGGCCAATCAGCACCAATGTTTTGGAGCACAGTACGTTACCGCCATGAAACTATGGAATTACGATTGTGTCAATAATAATGAATGTAACTTTATAAAACTGAGCGTAACTTTTTCAGAAACTATCAAAAATATTCCATTACAAAAGAAGAAAAACACAATTCAAATGAAAAAAATGAACTTAGTCGCATCGAATTTAACAGGCTCTTCAAATATGCTTCATTTTTTGTTAATGTTTTTCAAAGATTCGTTTTAGCAAATCGTGGATTCTGAATACATTGCCACAGATTTAAGCTACGCCGCAGTTTTTAGTTTGCTGTTTTGAGACAAACCTCTCGTGGGGGTGGGCTTAACAGTGATCTACTCTGATTGGATAGTGAGCTTTTGATGGACAGGTGCTCTCTGACCCGGATGTACAGGCGTCACTCAGTGGCGCGCATATTAGAAAGCTCTCGCGGTGATTTGTAGTTATGCAATACGTGCGTGCTTTGTTGTATTACTTACTAACAATATGTAAATAATATTTGACCTATAATTATATAATTTAATATTATATGAGACCTTCGATCAGTCTGTAAAGATGAGCTCTCAGGAGAGACATGGAGCGGCATCATCTTCCTCCTCTTGTCCTTCAAGGCAGCTTGAAGTAAGTTACGTGTTACTGAAGTAACCAATAACATCGATAAAACTTTTATTCATGTAACGTTACAGTGTGCAACAGTTCTGGCTTTATTTTGCAAATTTATTGTTGTATTGTAAATGCATGCTAAATAAAATGTTGCTGTTTTGTCATTGTCATGACTGCAAAACTGAAACCTGGCCATATCTTGGTCCACTGTTTGACTCTGCCCCGACTGCTGAACGGACTGCTGCTGACCCTGCCTTGTACTGGTATTCCCGAGCGACTGGTTAAGAATTTCAAGGTTGTTATGTACAGCTGCAGCATCTGCACCAAGATTTCTGCCTTGCTGTAGAATAAAGACCAGTTTGATATCTGCACTGTCTACATTGACACGTCCTTGAATATAATAACTGTGCAAAAGAGCAAACAATCAAACTACATAACATCATGACATGGCATCAGTGCATTGCAAACTTGTGAATGACAATAAAAAATTATTAAAAAATATATAAAATTATGATATTTTATATGTGTTTATCAAAACATTGTGAATAAATATAATAAAATATATGCAATATTCCACCACTGTGTTGAAATTTAGAGTGTTTTCTGTAAAATTAGAAAATTGTATCGATGTTATTGGTTACTTCAGTAACACGAACTTACTTCAAGCTGCCTTGAAGGACAAGAGGAGGAGGAGTGGAGCATTTGTTTAATAAGCAAGGTCTTTTATTCAGATATTCAGAATTTCTTTCTGAATACCAAATACCAGTAACCCCAAAAGAATTTGCTACAGTAATGGGTGCTATTCCCTCTGGTTTATGTATGCTTTTTAAAAACCGTAATTACTTCACCCCAGTATCTACTGCATCCTTTCCTAAACCTTGTGATACTGTTGGTCAAATCTGTTTTTCAGAGTCGAAAGCTAAAAACTATAAGATCTTTATTTCTTAAGGATTTGATTTCTGTTCCACCTGTTATTTCCTTTTGGAATCATTTGTTTGGTAACCTTAATTGGAAAAAATCTGGTCTTTACAGCAGAAATTCATTCTCACAAATAAAGTGAAAGAATTTTCCTTTAAGTTGATACACAGGTTTTATACAAAGATTTAAATCTGACATTGAGCTAACATGCTCTTTTTGTGTGAATTCTGATGAAACAGTGGTTCATTTATTTTGGTGGTGTCATTACACTCAGAAGCTCTGGAATGAAATTGATGTTTTTATCAAGTGTAAGATTTTGCCAGGCTTCTCAATACATATGACAAACATTATATTTGGGTATTTTGATTCAGACCCCACAAACGAAAATGTCTGTTTTGTTATTAATTTAATTATTTTCTTAAGCAAATTCTATATTCACAAATGCAAATTTTTAAACTGTAAACCTATCTTCTCTGTCTTCTTAAAAGAAATAGAAAATTATCTAAATTTGATTTCAGTATCTACTAATAAGAAAGCCATAAGGACTGTTAGAATCTGCATTGCATTTGATCTCTTCATGTGAACATTTTTGTGTGATGTAATGCCCTACCTCTTCTTTTATTGTTATATACATTCTTATTATTATCTTTTTTTTTTTAATTATTATTATTTTTTCTATTTATTTTTGTCTTCTTTATTGTTTTGGTTGATATTATGTGATGTAGGTATGCTTTCTCTTTTGTATGTTCCTGTTCTTTGCATTAAAAAACATATATATATATATATATATATATATATATATATATATATATATATATATATATATATATATATATATATATATATATTTAAATAAATAAGAGGAAGATGATGCCGCTCCATGTCTCTCCTGAAAGCTCATCTTTACAGACTGATCGAAGACGATTATTAGACGATCGAAGGTCTCATATAATATTAAATTATATAATTATAGGTCAAATATTATTTACATATTGTTAGTAAGTAATACAACAAAGCACGACGTATTGCATAACTACAAATCACCGCGAGAGCTTTCTAATATGCGCGCCACTGAGTGACGTCTGTACATCCGGGTCAGAGAGCACCTGTCCATCAAAAGCTCACTATCCAATCAGAGTAGATCACTGTTAAGCCCACCCCCACGAGAGGTTTGTCTCAAAACAGCAAACGAAAAACTGCGAAGCGTAAGCGAAATCTGTGGCAATGTATTCAGAATCCACGATTTGCGAAAACGAATCTTTGAAAAACATTAACAAAAAATGAAGCATATTTGAAGAGCCTGTTAAATTCGTGCGACTAAGTTCATTTTTTTCATTTGAATTGTGTTTTTCTTCTATTGTAATGGAATATTTTTGATAGTTTCTGAAAAAGTTACGTTCAGTTTTATAAAGTTACATTCATTATTATTGACACAATCGTAATTCCATAGTTTCATGGCGGGTAACGTACTGTGCTCCAAAACATTGGTGCTGATTGGCCCAAGAGGAGTCCTGTGCGTTAATGAACGCTATCTATCGATCTGCGCTCGATTGCTCTTCCTTCATCCTCCAACTACCCGGATGTCTGTCTCAGTAACTTGAAATTGAATTTGAGAACTGAATCTGAATTGTGAGAAGTGAATGTGAAGATATATAGAGAGTTTAATTTTCAGTGAGGATCAAATTTTATTGGACTTCAGTTCCAAACTAATAAATTCAATTTCAAATGATACAATTCAGATTCAGTTTTTGAATAAATTCAATTTTAATTAAACAATACAATTTCAAATGATGTGATTCAAATTCAGTTTTTCAATGCAATTATTCAAGTTTAGCCATCCAAATTCAAATATAATGGTTCAAATTCAGTTTCTGGTGGCACATATTTCAGCCCATATTTGTCTTCTCAAAATCAAAATAATGTGGAAATACTAATAAACATGGACATTGTTTGTAACCTTGTTGAGGTGCCGAAATGTATTACTATTACAGAATTAAATTAAAGAAATAATCACGGCTTTGGTAAGACAGGGTTTCAGATGTTTGCTTAGCTTATAGAGATTAATGAATGTGATGCTAGGAGTGCATGTAACGTGAATGTACCCGATGAGCTTCACATCATAATAAGGGGATCTCACATAGCCTGTGTTGTTTCTTTGCCTGGAAACTGAACAGATGCACAAAGAACAGGATTACAATGACGGACATCAGTGCTGAACTACTCATAGACTTTTCTAAACAGAATAAAGGGAATCTCTCATTGCACACTCACTCTAACCTCCTTTGATAAACATATTTTATTTATTTATTTAGGCCTACTTATATATACGTTTGAAACTGCAGAGTCAGTTTACTCACATATGTCTAAATATTTTTTTTTATAAGATAATATTTCTATTGCAATCATAATTATGATTATCAAATGCAATAAAACATTATACTGTATTATGTGTTATGTAAATTTAGATTTAGATTTAGACCTAATTTAGAAATATCACGTTGCATGCACAGACTACGGAGACTGCCAGTGATTTTTATTTACACTTTTTTTATCCTCTAAAACAGTGGCTTTCCAATGATCAAAATATATTAATATAATTTATTCAATGTCCCTTTGTCTCTGATAAACAGTGAAAGATCCGAGAAAGATACATTTAATTTGCACTAAATGGACTTAAGAGCGGTTCAAAACTCTCATTAATTTACAAATGTTTTTATATAGATGACGATGCATTTGAGAAATGCACAGTAGAGATTTAGTACTACTTAAGTGCTACTATTGTTCTTCTTAGTGCTTCGGGAAACCCAGCCAACACCTGTGAAAAGCAGGAGAACTGAAAAGTGTCTAACAATAATGTTTATTGCCATATCTTTTTGGAGAGTGGTGGTGGTGTAGTGGGCTAAAGCACATAACTGTTAATCAGAAGGTCGCTGGTTCGGTCCCCACAGCCACCACCATTATGTCCTTGAGCAAGACACTTAACTCCAGGTTGCTGCGGGGGGATTGTTCCTCTAATAAGTGCACTGTAAGTCGCTTTGGATAAAAGCATCTGCCAAATGCATAAAAATGTTTTTATTTTTTTTTATCTTTAATTTTAATTTATTGTATTTATTTCTATGGCCGTTTTATTTTTGTGTTACAGGATCAAAAATGTGCTTCCACATGCTTTACTTAATTTTGTGTATGACCCTTTAATTATATTTAAGCTGCACTCTCTACACATTGACTGGTGCTGTGTAGCGAACTGGTTCCGGTTGAGATTTGCGCCAGCCAGTGGTTGTTGTGGGTGAGTGCTGCCCAGAAAAATATTTTAATTAACTGTATCTTATTTTGGGGGGATTATCATCTAAATGTATTTTGTTTTGTCATGTATGAAAGTGTAGTGTATGCTATCTTCTCAAGCTACCATGTTTTACGTGTAGTAAAGTTTTATTTAATGTTCATCCGCATTATACACCATGTGTGAGCATTATTATTGGGACTGACCACTGCTTTTCAATGTGTTTAAACAGGTACAGACTTTATATTTTAAGTAATTACACATATTAAGTAATATGTGTAATTATTGTATACCTGTCCTATTATGTTCATACATATAGATTAAGATTTGCGCCAGCTGAGAGAATGGTTGTGGTGGAACATGCGTGAGCATGACATGATTTTGGGGACTGACCACCGCTGTTTAAACAGAATAAAATCCACCAAAGCTGTGATATGGTGTCCATCGAGTGCTTTATTCAACACAACACAGAGACAACCCCATTACAATTGCAGCAATATTACCTATTTAGGTACATTTCTAATAATAAACGTAATAATTGTTAAAAAAAAAAAAAAAGATTATTGTTATTGTACATGTAATTATGCAACTGTTAGTAATATGTAAATGAGTGAATATTGACTCATAAAGGCTGAGGAAAGAGGCAAGCTTCACAATTAAATTATTTTCACCAAGGTCCACTCATTTGGAGATTTCTGGCCTCGCCCCTGCTACCCACATGGATTGGATGGATGGATGGATTGATAGAGCGAAGGGCACTTGGTTAGTGTGTCATACATCCCTGCAACAAATTAGAGATTCAATCTTTCTGAAGGATGAAGCTGACAACTGATAAAATCAGAGAAAGAGACTCAGAACTGAAGCATTAATAATGGGCTCAGACCGTTATGGTGACCTCACATAGCTTAATGACATCATACTGTATATATTGTGTGATGTACTGAAACAGATTTAATGCAAAGAGCTCTGTCCCTTTCAGCAATACATATCCATGCACACGCTCATTTACATTTATTCAGTTGCCTGACACTTTTTATGTGTGTTCCCTGGGAATTCAAAATATGACCTTGGTGTTGATAGTGCCACGTAGTAATACAGGAGACACTTGCGCCAATGTAACATATACTAATTCACAGATACACACAGACACCTATCAGCACCTGAATAAGCAATGCTGGAAGGGCACAAATAGATTCCCTATGCATATGTCTGATAACATGCATTCTCTTGCATGCATGCCTGATAACACTCCTATTATGTTCAGTTTAATAAAGACATCGCCTCCTTTCACACTTTCTCTTTCTCTCTTGTCTTCTCACTCTCCTGCTGCCTGTCCCCTTGGGTCAGGTGTAATTTACATTGAGCGATGTGTGTGAGTGGATGGACAGGGTCATTAAATAGAGGGCTCCAGAATGACACATGATGCATAGCAGTGCTGGAACCATTACGTTGTGAGGTGTCTAAATGGTGTGTGTGTGCATGTGTGTGTGTGTGTGTGTGTGTCCCATCACTCAGGTGCAGCCCTAATGGAAGGCCTCTGACAGGCGCTGACAGATCACCCAACTCATAATGCTGAGCTGCAACAGTCATTAGATAGCCTTGCTAATGTCTGACCTCTTTCAATGCTCTACTCATCCTTCATCTGCAGAAAGAGAGAACAACAGAGAGAGAGACAAAGAGAGAGAAAGAAGGTGAAACCGTGGTGTAAGATTCAATGATGAGAGAAGAACGAGTTCTTAAATTTCTTTCCCAATCGAGATCAGATGTAATAAATAAAAAATAAAACTGCCTATAATTAGATTTTTTTTTAACTCATGTGTCACTCAAAATGAAACTGCACCTGTCACTAAAATATATAGAAACAACATGATTTAGCTGAAATGTTTTTAAAAGGTGTGCGAGTCGTGACAGATATTTTCTTAGTAGATGGTTTGATTTGATTCGCTCATGTCACTTACAAATTCAGAAAGTATTCAGACCCCTTCATTTTATTCACATTTTGTAATGTTGCAGCCTTAAGCAAAAATGCTTTAAATTATTTTTTTCACATCAATCTACATTCCATACCCCATAATGACAAAGCAAAAACAGATTTTTGGTAACTTTGCCAATTTATTAAAAAGAAAAAACTTAAATATAACACTGACATAAGTATTCAGACCCGTTGTTATGACACTTGAAATTTAGCTAAGGTGCATCCCATTTCTCTGGATCATCTTCGAGATGTTTCTGCACTTTCATTGGGGTCCACCAGTGGCAAATTCAATTGATTGGACATGGTTTGGGAAGGCCTCACAGCTGAAATTGCATATCAGAGCAAAAAATAAAGCCATGAGGTTAAAGGAACTGCCTGCAGAGCTCAGAGACAGGATTATGTCGAGGCACAGATCTGGGGAAGGCTACAAAAAGATTTTGGTTCCCAAGAGCACAGTCCTCTAAAATCCTTAAACGGAACCTTGTAACAACCAGGACTCTTCCTAGAGCTGTCCATCCGGCCGAACTGAGTAATCGGGGGAGAATGGCCTTGGTAATAGAGGTGACCAAGAACCCGATGGTCACTCTGGTTGAGCTCCAGAGATCATGTGTTGAGATGGGAGAAACTTGCAGAAGGACAACCATCACTGCAACACTCCACGGATCTGGGCTTTATGGCAGAGTGGTCAGACGGAAGTCTCTCCTCATTGCAAGACACATGGAAGGCTGCTTAGAATTTGCAAAAAAGCAACTAAAGGACTCTCAGACTGTGAGAAACAAGATTCAGTTCTGATTAATCGAATATTTAACTGTTTGGCCTCAATAACAAGCATCATGTCTGAAGCAAACCAGGCACCGCTCATTACCCGCGCAATACCATCCCAACGTTGAAGCATGGTGGTGGTAGCATCATACTGTGGGGATGTTTTTCAGCAGCAGGGACTGGAAGACTGGTCAGGTTTGAAAGAAAACTGAATGCAGCAAAATAGAGACATTTCCTTAATAAAAAACCTGGTCCAGAGTGCTAAGGACCTCAGACTGGGCCGAAGGTTCACCTTGTCCTTAGGGACAATGACCCTAAGCACACAGTCAAGACAACGTAAAGGTGGCTTAGGGGCAACTCTGTGAATGTCCTTGAGTGGCCCAGCCAGAGCCAGGACTTGAACCCAATCAAACATTTCTGGACAGACCTGAAAATGGCTGTCCACTGACAGTCCCCATTCAACCTAACAGAGCTTGAGCGGATCTGCAGAGAAGAACGGCAGAAAATCCCCAAATCCAGGTGTGCACAGCATGTTATACCAAAAAAGACTTGAGGCTGTAATCGCTGACAAAGGTGCTTCAACTAAGCACTGAGTTAAGGGTCTGAATACCTATGTCAATGTGATATTTCTGTTTTTTCTTTTTAATAAATGTATCTAAAATAATTTTTTTTCTTTGTCATTATAGGGTATGGAGTGTAGATTGATGTGAAAAAAAAGCATTTTATCATAAGGCTGCATCATAACAAAATGTGAAAAGAAATGAAGGGGTCTGAAAACTTTTTGAATGCATTGTACATAAACGAAGGTCATACTATTGTTACCATAAACTGGCAGCTTTATTTACTCACAAAAGACCATTTTTAACCACATCTGGTGCAGGAGTTTTCATTTTAGACCCTGGATGTAAATCCAGATTAAAGTGTATACTATTAGCAGGATATAGAACTCAAATAAATCTCCAGCAAATACAAAAATATCTAGAAAGCCTGGACTCAATTACCTCCCTCCCAATACTAGTGACATAATCATGTTCCCATTGCTTTAAACAAAGCACACATGCACAAACCTGCGGAAAAGGATGAACCAGGTCATTGTAGCAAAGGAACATGGCTGCCATCACTCTCCGTTAGGCTTTAGGCAGATGAAATGCTAAGAGACATTAAGGTAATGTAACAGCCCAATAAAGTATTTAAATACCCCCAGGGAAACTCTTTCTTGTGGACTGATGAACGAGTGGAAAGGGAGGGAAAGATTGAAAGAGAATTCACGGATAGTATAGCTACACACCCCGCTGGACTCCCCGTTTATCTCTATTTTAATCTTTCCGAGGTTTTGCATTTGTTTTCGGTCAAGTCAAGTCATTTTTATTTGTATAACGCCTTTCACAACACTCATCATTTCAAAGCAGCTTTACAGAAGATCAGGCATTGACAGAAGATAAAACTGTAATATCTATAATGTCTTAGAGTCATCATTGTGTAGTTTGATCAAATATGATTGTGAATTGTGTTTAAAAATAAGCAATTAAATAAGTAATTAAATAATAATTGTATTTATAACCCAGTGAGCAAGCCGAAGGCTACTGTGGGAGAATGTGTTTTTCCATGAGCATGGAGCGGCTCCCTGACCGAGGAACCAATCGTCTAGCCGTGAGGTTTGAGGGGAGGACGGAGGGTTCCAGTCCATCCCCACACTCACGTTGGCCCAGGCAAGCATATCGGACATCTGCGCATCAGCCTCAGCCTGGGTGGGCAAGCCCGAAGTTGGCAGCCCAGTCGAGTCCTCCGCGTCAGACGCTGCGACCCTCTCCGATGCAATGGCGACATCATCATCCTGCTCCATGGCCCCAACGGAGACATCAGACTAGCCGTGAGGTGAGCTGGTCTCACATCGAGCCCGGACAGAAGCAATCGAGCGTGCTGGGGGTTGGGTAGTTTGTGGGGATTTACCTGGCGAAACCACACACACTGAACTCCACAAATCACCTCCATCGCCAGCCAGGTTGTCCTCAATCCTGTGGGAAGAAGGATTTTCTTTGAGAAAGGAAAGCCGCAACGATGCCATGTTCAGGTTCTCGCAATGAGTACATGAACCATCTACAAACGCTGCCTCGGTGTGATCGTGACCCAGACACACAAGGCAGCGCCTATGGCCGTCAGAAGCGGAGAGATATCTGCCGCATCCAGGAACAATGCAAAAGGCGGAAGGCATCTTGATAAAGACACGTCTTTTTAGAGAAAAGATTTTAAAGGAGTTGTTTGCTTGACGTGCAGAGAAGGGAGAAAGCCACTGGCAATGCGCTGTAGATCTAACAGCAAAGCTCTCTTAGAGGTGAGTGGAACAGAAGTGAGGTTTTTCAGCTCACTGAACACACACAACCGCTCGGCTCCGAAGAAAGAATCTGACTGAACAGAGGCACATCCCGCCTTTTATACCCATATGTCTGTTTGCCAATTTGGCATTGGCCTTTTTCATATTCAAAGGTATCCGAGGCTCCTGAAATAAGCCCCTTTTGTTACTACAATTGACACAATGTCGAGTGAGTGACAGAAGGAGAACTCCATAAGATGTTGATTAATGGAGAAGAATAACCTTGGGAGAAACCAGACTCACTGTGGGGGCAAGTTCCCCTCTGGCTAACATCATGAATATAATGCCAATATTACTTATGTATATTGCAATTCATGGTTTAAAAATATTAAACTAAGTATGTGTTAAGGTTCAGTGTTTAAACAAAGATTTTGTATGAACTGTAAGTTTAATGACTAATTTCTTTGAAGTCCATCCTGGATTAACTGCAGAAGTTCACATAGATGCAATTTTCCTGGTGTTGGCAATTAATTGATAGTCTATGTATTCCATTTTAAGAGTGTAGTCCATCATTAGACCAAGATGGTGCAGGCAGAGATCAGTTAGGTGCATTGCAGTTCAACCTGGCCAGTAATGTTTGTTAGGTCTATCCTAAATCCAAGGTTCTGGCAATGTCATACGAAATATCCCATGTCTTATGGTTGGAGTTGGCATCAGTTCATCCTCTGAAGTCCATCGTAATAGACTGAAGTGATGTTTGGCTGGCACCGGCTGCTATTAGTCACAATCACACAGTGACACATAGCAGTGGAGTCCAACACGAAGCAGGAATTTAGCTGGATCCAGAGGGTTCTGGTGACCTCGGATAGGAGTCCCGAGGTTGAGACAGGGAAACAAATAGAATAATATAAGCATAGATGCCATTCAATTTATTGCAGATTTATTGATCAAGTTCACTGTTTCTGGTTCCGGCAGACCTAACTAAAGCAGCCTAACTGTGAGTTGAAGGATTAATTAGGTCCATGCCTGGCTAAATAGATGAGTCTTTAGTCTAGACTTGACTGAGTGAGTGTGTCTGCATCTTGAAAAGTGTTAGGCAGACTATTCCATAGTTAAGGAGCCAAATATGAAAAGGATCTTCCTCCTTTTGTGATTTTTTATATTCTAGGAACTATTAACAGGCCACAATGTTGTGATAGTAAAGAATGTGATGGAATATAGCGTGGTAGAAGGTCACTTCAGTACTGTGGAGCTTGACCATTCAAAGCTTTGTATGTAGTTAACAGAATTTAAAAATGAATACAACATTGAACAGGTAGCCAATGTAACAATGATAAAATTATGATAAAATAATATGATCATATTTCTTGGTTCTCATCAGCACTCTGGCTGCTGCATTTTGAACCAATTTAAGTTTATTTATTGATCTTGCTGGACATCCTAGTAATGCACTGCAATAATCTAGTCTTGAGGTCATGAACGCATTTATTAGTTTTTCGGCATCAGCAACAGAGAGCATGGGTTGTAATTTAGCAATATTTCTTAGGTGGAAGAATGCTGATCTACAAACATTGGTAATTTGATTTTCAAAGGACATATTGGTATCAGATATAACACCTAAGTTCTTTGCTGTTGAAGATGATGTAACAGTACATCCATCGAGAGTGAAATGATATTTTAGCAGCTTATATTTAGAGGTTTTTGGTACCTCTTTTTGTCAGAATTGAGTAGAAGGAAATTTCTGAATCATTTCATTGATACACTCTGCTAATTTGGAGAATTGTGAAATTTCATCAGGTTTTGAAGAAATATAAAGTTGTGTATCGTCTGCATAACAGTGGTTATTCCATGATTCCTGACAATATCTCATAGGGGAAGCATATACAAGGAGAAAAGCAGAGGCCCTAAAACTGATCCCTGTGGCACTCCATACTTTACCTTTGTTTGATTTGACAATTCTGCTAATGCAAGTCCACTAATGCCAACATAATTCTCTAGCCTATTCAAGAGAATGTTGTGCTCTATTGTGTCAAAGGCAGCACTAAGATTTAAAAGCACTAGAAGTGAAATACAGCCACGATCAGATGATAAGAGCAAGTAATTTGTAACTCTGATAAGTGTAGTCTCTGTACTGTGATGAGTCAAAAACAATGCAGCATTACAAGGAAATATGCTGAAGGACATTTCATCTTAAAGAGTAGAAAATGAAAGTCCTGTCATTAATAACTCACCCTAATTTTGGTCCAAACCTGTATATGCTTTTCTTTCCATGAACACATAAGGAAATGTTTTGAAGAATGTTCAAGCTGCTCTTTTTGTACAACAAAAGTGGGCAGTGATGTTTACTGCCGCATTCAAGAAATCACCATAAAAACTATGATATACTGTATTTCTTAAGCCTTATATTGTCAGGGTAGAGACCAGGAGATCGGAGGTAAGTGATTCAAATATAGTTTTATTCAAGTATAGAAGGTGAAAGGTAAGTATCAGGTGACTTTTCAGGTGCTGGTTTAGTGAAGATAGTTCGTTGCACGGAGAATAACTGGAAATCCAAATGACTTGGATCGTAGAACATTCACTCTGTATCAGTTCGTTAACTCCTTCTCTTTTTTGGAGCAATCGGGCCGGTTAGATCAGATCTCAGACAAGGGTTCAGGAATCGGATAAGTGATCTGGAGATGGCAGAACAGCAGTGCATAGGGTTAGTATGAATCAGGTAAGAAAACGGAATACTCAGGTTTTCAGGATCGACGGAGATATCAGGACTCAGGGAGAAATGGTCTGTTCCTGTTGGAGGCTTGACAAAGACTGGATACAAGGTGAGTGTTTTTATGAGTTGGCTGATGAGGTGATAAGTGATGACCAGGTGTTTGTGATTTAGAATTCTGGGGAGAGTGATCTTTGAGTGGTGGACTGCAATGAACTTGACTGGTCTCTGACATTACCCCCTCCAGAGTCCAGCCAGCTGACCTAATACCTTGACGTCGTGGGGGTCTACCTCGGGTCATGGAGCAGGCCTTTCAGGATGAAGTTCGTGGAATTCTGTGAGTAACATGGGGTCGAGGATGTCCCTTCGAGGTACCTAACACCTCTCTTCTGGGCCATAGTCTTCCCAGTCTACCAGATATTCGAGTAGACCCCTACGACGTCGGGAGTCCAGGATTTCTCTAACAGTATAGATGGGGTCGGCTTCAATGGGAGGTACTGGGGGGTTGTCATCGTGCACTAGGTCTGTGGAGGGAACAGGAACAAGTGGATGATGGGGTTTCAAGAGTGAGACATGGAATGAGGGGTGGATGTGATATTGGGCTGGTAAACGGAGCTGGTAGGTGACTGGGTTAAGTTGTCTTACAACGGGGAATGGACCAATGTATCTCGGACTTAGTTTACGACAAGGGAGTCTTAGACGGATGTCTCTGGTCGAAAGCCAGACCAGTTGCCCAGGCTGATATTCGGAGTGTTACTGCGGTGAATGTCTGCGAAGTGTTGTTGACGGTTCAAGGCTTGTTGGAGATGATGATGAGTTTGGTTCCATACCCTCTCACTGTTTTGGAACCAAGTGTTAACTGCGGGGACTTCAGATGACTCACCGGACCATGGAAACAATGGTGGTTGATAACCCAGTACACATTGAAATGGTGTTAGATTCGTGGAGGTTTGTCGAAGGGAGTTTTGAGCATACTCTGCCCATACGAGATATCGGCTCCAGAGATGTTGATTCGAATGGCAGAAAGTACTGAAGGAAACGACTGACATCTTGTATTTTTCAGCTCCGTTTGACCATTTGCTTGTGGGTGGTACCCTGATGTTAAACTCACTGTAACATTCATTAGTGCAAAGAAGGCTCGCCACACCTTGGAGATAAATTGTGGCCCTCTGTCTGACACAATATCCTCCGGGATGCCAAAATTCGGAAGACGTGTTCCATCAATAGCTCTGCAGTCCCGAAGGCTGTGGGTAAGTTCTTGAGGGAATTAATTTGCAGGCTTTGGAAAAGCGATCAATAGTTACCAGGATACATGTATTCTCGTCTGAGGGAGGAAGGTCAGTGACGAAGTCGACTCCAATGTGCGACCAAGGTCGTTCGTGGGACTGGCAGAGGCATGAGTTTTCCAGTGGGTAAGTGACGAGGGTTCTTGTTCATGGCACAGAGAATGCATCCTTGGATGAAAGTCTTGATATCCTGTAACATGTTGGACCACCAGTATCGAGTTTGAAGAGTGGAATAGGTCTTATTAACTCCAGGATGACCTGTGCCGACAGACGAGTGTGCGGAGGAGATTAGAGAGGTAGGAAATTCTTCGGGTACGTATATCTTTCCGATAGAACATTCTGGAGGACTGGGTTGGTGTTGAGACATTTCAAGCAGTTGTTCATTTAGGTCCCACTGAATGGGATTGACAAACATTTTTTCGGGGAGTATACTCTCAGGTTCTTCGTGGGAAATTTCGGGGGCATGGAGACGGGACAAGGCATCTGCTCGGACGTTCTTCGAACCCGGACGATAGGAGATCTGGAAATGGAAGCGAGTAAAGAAGAGTGCCCATCTGGCCTGGCGTGGGTTAAGTCTCCTTGCCTCTTTCAAGTACTGCAGATTCTTGTGGTCTGTGAGAACTAGGAATGGATGTTTGGCTCCTTCTAGCCAGTGTCTCCACTCTTCTAGCGCAAGTTTAACGGCCAGGAGTTCTCGATTACCAATATCATAGTTCACTTCTGCAGGAGATAGCTTGTGGGAGAAGAATGCACAGGGCATGGGTTTAGGTGAGGAAGCAGAGTCTTGTGACAACACCGCTCCTGCTCCTGTTGTAGAAGCATCTACTTCCACAATGAACATCTTTTCAGGGTTCGGGTGTTGGAATAAGGGGGCTGTGGTGAATGCGGTTTTGAGAGATTGAAAGGCATGTTCAGCCTCAGTGGTCCAGAGCAGTGTTTTCGGTTTTCCTTTGAGTAGAGAGGTCAGAGGAGCTGTAAGCAGGCTGTATTGATAAATAAATCTTCGATAGAAATTCGCAAATCCAAGAAATCATTGTAACTCTTTGACAGACTGTGGAGTGGTCCAGGAAGTAATGGCTTTGGTTTTACGATCATCCATCTCTACTCCTCTTTCACTGAGGTGGTAACCGAGAAATTCGACTGAGGTTTGATGGAAGGAGCACTTCTCTGCTTTCAGGAACAGGGAGAATTCACGTAGCCGTTGGAGTACCTGAGAGACATGTTGCTGATGCTCCACCAAGTTTCTGGAGTAGATTAGGATATCGTCTATGTAGATAATGACAAACTGATTCAGGTAGTCTCGGAAAACTTCAACCATGAAACTTTGGAAAACTGAAGGGGCGTTGACCAGACCATACGGCATGACGAGATATTCGTAGTGTCCTGCTGGAGTGATGAATGCAGTCTTCCACTCGTCAGCCCTTTCGGATTCGAATGAGATTGTATGCACTTCTCAAATCCAGCTTGGTGAATATCTTGGCTTCTCGAAGTTGTTCAAGTGAAGAGGGAACCAATGGGAGTGGGTAACTGAACTTGACGGTTATCTTGTTTAAAGCTCTATAATCTATACACGGACGTAAACCTCCATCTTTCTTAGGGACAAAGAAGAAACTGGCGGCAGCAGGTGAAGTAGAGGCCCGAATATAGCCTTGTTTTAACGCTTCTTCAATATACTGTTTCATGGCTTCTTGCTCAGGAATAACCAGAGAGTAGATTCGCCCCTTGGGGATGGATTCTCCGGGAATCAGATCGATGGCACAATCCCATGTCTCGATGGGGTGGTAACTTGGCAGCCTTGACGGTGTTGAATACATCTGAATATTGAGAGTAGCATGAAGGAATGGATACCGACAAGTTGTCTATGGGGCTTTCAATGGAGGTTGAATTCATCGGGATGGTGTTGGGCAAGTTGGCGATGGGCGTATACGGGTGTTCAAAACTCATGGATCGAGCACAGGCAACCCCATTTCAAAATCTTACCCGATTTCCAGTCAATGTTAGGTTGATGTCGTATAAGCCATGGACGGCCAAGGATAATATCAGTCTGGCTATTCTCAAGTACAAAAGGTTCAAACAGTTCATGGTGGGTGTCTTCAATACAGAGTAGAATAGGTTTAATTCGAGACGTGACATACCCCTGATTAATGGTTTCACCCGTCACTGCATGGATGGCGTATGGCTTGGAGGTGGCGGATTGTTGAAGTTGGAGTTTCTGACAGAGCTGCCCGGAGATGAATTCTCCTGCTGACCCGGAATCCACAATGGCTGTAGCAGAGACATGGAAACGTGTAGATTTCAGAATCTCAGATATCGTTAACGGAGCTGATACAGAGGCGGACGTGCAGACAGAACTCACAAGCATTCTAGGAGGTCGTGTAGGGCATGAACGAAGAAAATGTCCTCCCATTCCACAATATAGACACAGTTTTAACTCTCGACGGCGAGAACGTTCAGCTTGGGACAGTCGATAGTTATCCACCTGCATCTTCTCGACAGTGACTTCGAGGGTCGTTTATCGGGTACTGATGTGGTGAAAAGGTGGGTTGCTGGGCTTCGCGATAGCAGCCTTGAGATCTTTGGTGCACACGGAGAGCTTGCTGTATGAATTTCTCGACCCCAGGCTATCATCATAAATCGCAAGTTGAAGGCGGAGTGCAGGATTCAAACCACGTCGGTAGATGGAAATGAGCTTTTCGTTCCACCCACTGGCGGCGGCTAGAGTGCGGAATTCCAGTGAATATTCAGCAACTGACTTCTTGCCTTGGTGTAATTGCAATAGCTTGTCACTGATGGATGAATCATCTACTGGACGCTCGAAAACTTCTTTGAAATGGTTTATAAATTCTTGTACAGAGGAAGTAACGGTAGATTCCTGCAGCCACAAAGTTTCAGCCCATCTTAATGCAGCTCCTGATAACTGTTGAATGATAAAAGCAACCCTCGACTTTTCAGTGGGGTATAACTGGATTTGTTGTTCTAGAGCGAGCGTAACACTGTAACAGGAAACCGTTGCAATCCTCCGCCCGGCCGGAGAATGGCGCTGGACGGAAGTTGGATTGGCGAAGCAAACCAGAGAAGGAGCGGGTTTACGGAAGTGCTGGAAGCTGGCTGACTGGGATTAACAGCGGCGGCTGTCGGTTGTGCAGGGTTATCAATATTACAAACAGATTCCATCAGCTGTTCTTCTTCCCTTTTTTCGCCAAGCCTTCTGTCAGGGTAGAGACCAGGAGATCGGAGGTAAGTGATTCAAATATAGTTTTATTCAAGTATAGAAGGTGAAAGGTAAGTATCAGGTGACTTTTCAGGTCCTGGTTTAGTGAAGATAGTTCGTTGCACGGAGAACAACTGGAAATCCAAATGACTTGGATCGTAGAATATTCACTCTGTATAAGTTCGTTAACTCCTCTTTTCTAGAAGCAATCGGGCCGGTTTGATCAGATCTCAGACAAGGGTTCAGGAATCGTATAAGTGATCTGGAGATGGCAGAACAACAGTGCATAGGGTTAGTATGAATCAGGTAAGAAAACGGAATACTCAGGTTTTCAGGATCGACGGAGATATCAGGACTCAGGGAGAAATGGTCTGTTCCTGTTGGAGGCTTGACAAAGACTGGATACAAGGTGAGTGTTTTTATGAGTTGGCTGATGAGGTGATAAGTGATGACCAGGTGTTTGTGATTTAGAATTCTGGGGAGAGTGATCTTTGAGTGTTGGACTGCAATGAACTTGACTGATCTCTGACATATATACCTTTATGCCAAGAACAGATTGAAATTTAGTTGTCAGATTGAGTTGTCGTTTACATAATGTCGCATCACGCCAAGTTTAGTATGCTATTTTGCAACCAAGATTTGAGGCCAGCAGCAGAGAGGAGGATTTTCAGTGAATAATTTCTTACATTTTAGTCTGCTCATCACACAAAAGTATCATGTGGCTTGAACTTAAAAGTTAGTATCACAGAGAGTAAAAATCACTGTCTCCTTTCATTGTATGGAAATAGTGAAATATCTGCTTTTGCATTTCTCGAAAGAAAGAAAAATTAAATGATGACAGAACTTATTTTCTAAATCAGAGCCATCTTGAAGCAAATTCCTGTTATTGGCAAACAGGAACTACAGGACACCAATTTGAATCTTGAACTTGGAAAATGTAAGATGTAGGCATGTTTAAATGATGCATGCGTAACGAAAATGATCACAGATGCATTAAGAATGTGGTAAGAGAGCCTGGGCAGGAAATGGTCTGGCTGTATTGATTATTCACAAGCCTTTTATTGCATTGCAGCAAATAGCTAACAGCCCTGTTCCTGCTCTGTGGTGAATTATTAAACAGAGTGTTTTGTTATGTGTCAGTAACAAAGTCATTGTAGATTTATTGTAGCTGAGGAGTCACACACACGGCAGTTCTCTGAGCACCGTTTTGGAATGCAAGAGGATAGTGAGGACAGTTGAGAAGATCATCGGGGTCTCTCTTCTCTCCATCACAGACATTTACACCACGCTGCATCCACAAATCCACCAGCATTGGGGATGACCCCACGCACCCCTCACACAAACTCTTTACCCTCCTGCCGTCCGGCTAGACTGCAACAGTTTCTTCCCCAGAGTCTGGACTGATAACACACGCACACTCTCACACACACACACATACACACACACACGCACACACACACACTCACTCACACACACTCACACACACACTCAACTGGACACCATCCAACTCCCTTTTCAATTTTTGCTCATTTCTGTATTATCTACCCAGAAGTTCATAAATATTTTACTTAATTTCTTTTTACTTTCTACCTGGCTGCTACCCCAATAACTGTTATGTCCATATATGATATAAGCCTATCTGCTGAATACTATGTCAGAGTTTCCAAACCACTGTGCCACGGCACACTAGTGTGCCATGAAAGATTGTAAGGTGTGCCTTGGAAAATGATCAAATTCCACAAAATAAATTAATGCATGAAAAAAAATTCAGGGATCCAAACTCCTTATATTTCGGAGAAATTTGCAGTTTTGAAACCATTCTTCACTTTTGTTACTGTGAAGAGCAATGATAAATGTGCAAAAGCGACTGATATTTATATGCGTTAAGGGTTTTTCACATGACTCATTGAATACACTGCAGAATACAATGAAGTCTATGAAGTGACTTTACACCAAAGTGTTTTTTTAGACACACTTTTTTCCTTTACCAATAATATCTAGACACACGTAAAATGTGAATGATATAAAAGCTATTAAATGTCTTATTATCATTAAATTATGGAAAGTAAAATTATGGGTAATAATAGATTATGACAGAATTTTTACGACCCTGTCCGTCAAAATGATGGACGATGAGAAAGTCTAACTTTCTGGCACACACACACACATACAATGTGACTTTTTTTGTTTTTTTTGCATAGCCGAATTTCAAACATTACAAGTAAACATGCTACTAAGATGGACAGAAAACACAGACAAATGACTATGGTTATCCTATGTGGGATAATATAGCTGTATATTGTATATTCAACTGAATTGACTTGATCCACTGTCAGTGCCAATCAGGTAAACCATGCCAATGGCCCATAGACCTCTATGTGGCGAAACACTGAGAAAATCTATGGCATTTACTGGGTGTAATGGGCTAAAGATGGAGGAGCTGGTTCAGTCACAGGAGGAACAGAATAATCTCACACATAATTTCCTGTGGTGAGACATTCAACTAAAACAGAAGGAGATAGCAGGATATTAAAACTAGAGAGAGATTACAGTTGGAACAATGAGTTAAAAAAGTGATAAAGCACTTGGCAGTGACCTAATATGACCAGAAGAGACAGAGAAAGAAAGCGAGGAAGGGAGGATAAAAGCAGAGGGAGAGAAAGAGAGGGAGAGAAGTAGAGGAGTTAGTTAAGATTCAGGAGAGCTGCAGTAGGCCTATCATTACCATACATCAAGACAATAAATGAGGCTTTCAGCGGGCCGTAATAAGAGTTTGATAAATCATCAGGCGAGAATTAACTAGACGTCAAAACAATGTGCAGGGCCTGATGGATGGGAAGGGTGGGGGCCAGGACACACATTAGTCAGGCTGGCCACTGACACAAACTCACACACACACACACACACACACACTGAGAGTGGGGGCCTGCACGAACATTAGTCAAGCTAGTCACTGGCACACACACACACACACACACACACATACAAGAGGGAAGGGGGAGGAAAGGGGAGGATAGAGAGTTAGAGCAAAGTCACAAGAAATGTGTATGTGTGTAGTAGAAGAAGGTCAGAAGGGAGATTTTGATCAAAGACAGATGTGTGTGTGTTCAGTTACATGCAAATGATGGATAGAAGAGGGTTTACACTTATATGACAGAAGGTTAAGGGGATAGTTAACCCAAACATGAAAATTCTGTCATTATTTACTTGACCTCATATCTTTCAAATCTCATATTGTGCCATTTTTTGTTGTACCAAATTGTTCAGATTTTGAGGAATATTAACACAGCTCTTTTTTAAGACAGTTCAGAAAAGTAGTCCATATGAATTATGCGCTATATTACAAATCTTCTGAAGCCTTGTTTTAAGTGAGGAACAGACTGAAATTAACTTAAATATAAATTATTTTTCAGCTCATGCAGTTAATCATGAAGGGACATTCTAACCTTCTAGGTACAATTTGAAAATATTACTTTTACTAATTATTGGTTGCATTATAGCTTTTGTAAAATGCTAAAATCCATTATATTCCATCAATAAATGTCCTGTTTTATTTTTCATACATATATTTGCTAAAGGTTTATTGTTTAAATGCATAAATTCCATTTATAATTATTTACATTGATACTCAGAACACATGCTAAATTGTCTCTTTAAATAGCCAAAGGCACCTGAGCTCAATGACAGGTGATTTTGTTCCTTACATATTCTATCTAATTCAGATATATGATAGATATCATATATCTAATCAGAGTTATGGGCGTCATAGATAAACATCTGATGGTACATTTTGCACTGAAGTGAAATATGTTTAAACAATAAATGCGTGAGTAGTGGCAGATGTTGACAGTTTGATATGAATTGTACACGTCACTTTATTAAGCATCTGATTGTTGTTCACTCTTTAAGGAAAAGCCAAGTGTGCAATTATACAGTTGCTAAAAATTTTACCCAAACATGTTTGCAAACATTAGAGGAGACAAGGCAAATTATAGGGAACTCCCCGTTTTTACAGTCTTTTTAAAGTCTTGCGACAGTTTATTCCAACCAATAGCATGTTATTACTATAAATTTATAAATGATAATATAATGGAATATCAGTGAAGCCTTTCTGTGGGCCCCCCTCCAGTGAGGACCCATGTTACTCAGGTTCATCATAACCCATGGTCCGACACCCCTTATAGCACTTGTTAGTGAGTCAGAACAACCCGATTTGTGTGTGGGGTGTCACACTTTGTGACTATTTTTGCAGATTTTTCCCATCTTGTCTGTGAGCCTGTCACACTTAATAGTTAAGTGAATTTGTCACACTTAATGTGACACCGCCTTTGACTTCTTTTTTTGCAACTCGACATGAGTGCTCTTTACAGCAGATGCAGGCATAAGCATATATCATGTGAGAGTTTGATAGCAACACCTTCTGTATTATACACAGCATCCAGCATCTGAGAAGAGTCCTCCACTGTTTCTGTGTTCCTTGTATTCTATGGCATATTTACAGCGCTGAATACATTTAGACCACAAGGTTTGTACACAGCTAGAGTAAATTACATCTTATCTGTGCGTTTAGAAGTGCTTTTATTCTTATTTATGTGTTGACATTCGCTAATGTCCTTCATAAAAGCGTGACAAGCTGGACCGACTCCATGAGCGAGTGTCTGTGTGCTCATGCTGCTGTTGTCAATCAAACTCACTGCTCTCTGTATATTAGCTGCTCTCTTTTGGCAAATAATGAAATAACCTTTTTTTAATCTGGGTAACGAGTAACAAGAGGCTCTGTCTCAAATTTTAAAGTATTCATTTAGCTAAAAAAACTGAATAAGGTAAAAGTTGTAACAAATGTAAATAGTCATGAAAGTGCTGAAAAAAAGCTTTCTGAAAAAAGCTACTTAAGGACAGAAACAATGTATTTGTACTTTGTTACATTACACTACTGTATATAATCTAAAGCTCTACAAATGTAAAGCGCATTTCTACGTGTAGAGCGGAGGAGGGCGGGGCCGGGGAACAACGCACGTCCGGTCCCCAGTCAGCCTGACGGGTACACATGTGCGTTGTTCCAGCCTGGCCCCGCCCTCCTCCGCTCTACACTACGTTATATAATATACTATAAGATCTAAGTACTAAATATAAAAGGTTTTACACATTTATTGTAATGTTGTGCAAAGAACTGGGCAATAGAATTCTTTTAATGGTCTGTCATGATATGACATATTAGATATGTCATACAAACATACTTGTTGACTCCAAAGAGCAATAAGCTTCTCTTCCAAATGCACCATCCATGAGCGTTTCCAGACACAGCGTTTCCTCCAGGAAACTTAAATACATTCTATATTAAATTCAGAAAAAGCCAAATAAAAATGTCAATTCAATAACAAGCAATTAATAAAATAAACGGTGTCATAAATTTAGTTTATTTTGCTATAACATATTTTTTAGACTGGTCCAGCTAATATGCCCGCTCGATTTTAGCACTAAAAAATGTAGCTTGTTTAATTGAATGTCGATTTATATTGTCTCCAGCAATTTACAACAAAAGTGAAAAACTAAGGATAAAGATGCACGAAGGTAAATATGAGAAGTGAAACAGGGAAAGAGATACCCCTGCCTGCAGACTGGTGTATAACGAGAAGCATAAGTAGGCTACTGTGTGAGGCATTAGGGACCCGGTGTAACACTCAGTGGCGAGTGCCTGTGTCTTATTCCCCTCTCGCTCCAGCCCACCGCGGGGTTGATTTAATTGCGTGGCGTTGACCTTTCCATGGTCGCCTTGACAACCCTGTGGGCAGCGTGGAGAGGTGACTGCAGCCCGATTACTTCTGACAGGGCGAGCAGGCACTAACGATGACGAGGAAGATGAGGACGAAGAGTGGATAATTAAAGCTCATAGTCAGCATTGGCTAGTCGATACTGCCAAGCTCCAAGGACTCCTATGTCAGGTCTACTCAGCCTTCGGAAACTTGAGTGAATGTGTGTGTGTATGAACCTGTCAGGCCAGGGAGCAGAGGGGTAAGCTAAAGCGACAGTTCGATTGAACAGCACGAGGCACAATTACTACGTAACACTCTGAAGATAATAATGTTCCGTAGTAACACACACACACACACGCACTGCTTTACAGTTAAACTGATGTAATATATCTCTCGGGGCCTCTGAACGGGATTTGTCCTACAGAGGCATGTAGGCCGTTAGAGTGCTGTCACTGCTGGGATGCCATTGGCCTCTGCTTATGGCTCTGCTGCTTGCTTGGCATATTTAGTATGGTTGCCTTACCTTGAATCGAATGCCCTTTTACCATGGTAACCATAGTTTCAGTCAATAAAATTATATTGTTATAAAATACCATAATAAAATTGTGGTAACTTTGTACAATCCACCACCCACATAGAAAAAGCTTCTATCGCTGTTTGAGGGAGACCCTATTTTAATGTAATATAGTTTTGCAGTAGGAACAATAATTGTAAAAAAATAAATTAGAAAAAATCATTAAAAAAACATTTTCACAAAAAAAAACAATTACTTGAATACACCTTGTAAAGGGATTAATGGAAAGGAGGAGGCGAGAACCGGCTTGACAATATCAATTACATTTCATAAAGAACTTAAATCAAAAGACAAACACTCACATATGACTGACAGCTGCCCGTATATATGCACTCTCTCTGTCGCACCACCATGCACAGTCGGCCTTTATCCCTCTCGGAGGCTTGATTAGCCTGATAAGGGGCCGAGTGTGTAGAATCAAGACCCCCACCCTCCACCCTGTCACATTCCTCCCTCGTTCTCTCAGGCCAGGGAGAAAATCACGACCCGGCCCCACCCTCCACCCTGTAATATAGTTTTGCAGTAGGAACAATAATTGTAAAAAAAAAAAAAAAAAATCACAAAAAAAGAATTACTTGAATACACCTTGTAAAGGGATTAATGGAAAGGAGGAGGCGAGAACCGGCTTGACAATATAAATTATATTTAATAAAGACAAGCACACACATATAACGGACAGCTGCCTGTAAACGCACTCTCTCTCTCTACTGTATAGAGCAAGTTTTTTAATTTCTAATTTCAAAGAAATTTTGAAAAACATTTCTGTGGCTTAAATAAATAAAATTCTAATTGGTGTAACTGTCAGGACAGTAAAAAACAAATCCAAAACATAAAAGATGAAATTCTTGGAAAAAATAAATGTTGGAATGATCTATATATATATATATATATATATATACACTGCTTCAAGTCCAGAGCAGCATTGCATGAAGATGAACACAACTGTTTATTTATTTTGGTAAAATAAGAGCTAAATGGCTACCTGCATGTTGCTTACACCACCTGACTTTGATTTGGTGGACAAATATTATTTTTTTTATGTATTAATAATCTTTTAAAACAAAATTGCTTTTATATATTTATATATGTGTAAATATTTGTATGAACATTAAGATTCAACAACGAAGACATAAACAGGTAACACTTTATTTTGATGGTCACAAGTAGATATTTCAATGACTATAAGTGACTTATCAACTGGCTTCATACCTGCCAACACTACCGTTTTGTTATTTCTCCTGGGAAACTCCCGTAATTTCCAAGGTTGTCCCGTTGCCAGATCTTGTATTAAACGCATCCTACTCACACAATCGACACATCACATAAATTTCAACCCATTTGTGACCTCAACCTGGCAACCTACAACCCAGTTGCGCTGTTGATACCTGCACAGGTAGTAGACGCGGGAAGTTGAATCAAGCATCACTGGTAGATGGGAGGAGAAGATTCAAAAATAACAAAATATCATGTAAATTTAACAACAGCTGTTCCAGCAAAGGTGGGTTTGTGCCCATAGGCGACGTTGTTGCCGGTGATGTCTGGTATGAACCTGCCTTACAACAGGCCTACAAGCCCTCAGAACAGCCTCTATAAGCCTATTGCGGGCAGTCTGAGCACTGATGGAGGGATTGTGCGTTCCTGGTGTAACTTGGGCAGTTGTTGTTGCCATCTGTCCCGCAGGTGTGATATTTGGATGTACCGATCCTGTGCAGAAGTTTTTACATGTGGTCTGCCACTGCAAGGATGATCAGCTGTCCTTCATATCTCCCTGTAGCGCTCTCTTAGGCGTCTCACAGTACAGACATTGCAATTTATTGCCCTGGCCACATCTGCAGTCCTCATGCCTCCATGCAGCATGCTTAAGGCATGTACACACAGATGAGCAGGCACTAGGGGCGGACTGGGAAGAGAAATCGGCCCAGGATTTTACATAGAAACTGGGCCAAAAGTATTTTTGTCGCTGTCCTTTTTTGCATATCGCTGCCCCATTCGGAATATCACTGTACCATTTTGTGGCCTGGCGCCAACAATCATGCCATAATCAGAGATCAAAATGTTCCCCCATTCTGCCTGATTTTATGCATTGCACTGCTGCCACACAATTGGCTGATAAGATAATCACATGAATAAGTAGGTGTACAGGTGTTCCTAATAATGTGCTCAGTGAGTGTCTATAAAAGAACCATGGATTTTGGACGTGTTCCATGTCAATGCAACTGTTCATGAGTATGGTAAACATTGATTTACCTTAAGCAGATGCTTTTATCCATAGCATCTTGTAGTGTATTAAACTTGTAAATTGCATCAGCACATGTATCTCCAGGGAACTGAACCCATGACCTTGGCATTGTAGCGAGATGTTCTAATAGTTACGCTACAGGAATCAAGCTTCACAAGACCTTCAGGCTTACATTGAGGAGGACATTTCAAAATGGCCGCTGTGTGTGTGATTACTTGGGAATGAGTGATGGCAATAGAAGTAATAGAAGCCATCTGTCCCAGTAATGAACATACTCGTCTCAACGAGCTGTTTTTAATTAAGGCCCACTGCATTAGCCGTGATATGTTGCTTATCAGCAGTCTCTGTCATTATGCAAATATAATTAAGATCATCAAGCAGCATATAAATTAATAACAGAAGTGGATGCCAAGTTTTCATTAATGGATCTAGCAGAGCTTTTGTATCGCCTCGCTACACGCTGGTGTCATTGTTGTGGTTTATGTTAAAAGTGGTTTGGAGGTCAGGTTTCGGCTAAAGGTTGAATCACGGGATGATGAAAGCAACAACAGGTTTCATTCAATCTTTATTCAAGCAAGATAATAACTCTGTGTTAACAACATTTTGTTGTGTTTAGTATCTAGATGCTACTATGCTAGCTTAAAATGACAGTAAGTGATTATAAGTTTAGGCCTAGTTACATTTACACACTTGGAAGACATGATTATTAAGTTACTTCATTACATCCAAGCTATACATTTTATCAGTATGTGAGTTCCCTGGGAATCGAACCCATGACCATGGCATTACTAGCACCATGTCTACAGCAGTTGAGGCTGTAGTTTTCTAACATGTTTTCTAACATTACAACACTTCACTAAAATCTCCCACAGTCAGAAAAAGGCACATTTTCGGTCCATATAACAAGTCAATTGACTTTTGAATGTACATATATTAACACAATAATTTCTGTGTGGTTCAAGGACTGCAATGTCCATTTCGTGCAATGGAGAAAGACAGATGGAATGAACTGAAAGCCAGAGAAAGTTCAGAGCTGGAACGAAAACCAGTCCTGAAGCTCAAAAGCTAACTTAACACTGCTGAAAGACCTGACAGCACTGCGTAACTCAATATACCCTCATGAGTAAATGAAAAGAGCATGGAAACGCAAGACAGCAGCCACAATACTTCCAAGGGAAAAAGACGATTAATCAAAATCTTTCTCTCGCTTTCTTTTGTCATTCACACTAACACTCTGTACTTACTGTATTATGTACTGTTTATATGTTATTTGATGTGTTTGTGTCCAGCACACCCTGCTATGCTTCAAAGACTGTGTATGTGTGTGTGTGTGTGTGTGTGTGTGTGTGTGTGTGTGTGTGTGTGTGTGTGTGTGTGTGTGTGAGTGTGTGTGTGTGTGTGTGTGTGTGTGTGTGTGTGTGTGTGTGTGTGTGTGTGTGGCAGGGAGATGGGTGCCCCTCACTGACCCTGTGGACATTAATCTCTCTCCTTGTCAGGCTAATGGATGATGATGGACAAGCCAGTGTTTGCCACGTATCACTGCACATATACTCTAAAAAACACTCTGGCCCCACTGACAGCAACACACACAGACACACACACACACCTTCAGTCATTCAGTGGTTGACACTGTCTAAAGCAATCATTCAGTGGGTTGCTGCTAAATCTGCACTCTGTGTGTGTAATTTTGAAGTGTGTCCTATTTGTGTGTGTTTGTGGATGTGTGGTGTTGAGGTGAAGTGTTACCAGTAAGCCCCTTCTGTGATACAGCATATCCATTGTATGTAGCTCAACTAACTCATATAAGCAAGCAGTAATGCCTTTGCCACAGTCACCCCCTCTGGTGTTGGAGTGAGGAACTTTGGCCAGTGTCCACTCACTCCCAACCATTGAGCATTAGCATCTGTAATGAAAAATAAAAATACCCATAAAGGACATAACTTAACTAGCACAAGCACTGCTACACTGTCAAAAGGGGTTGGAAAATGCATCGGACAATTGGCCTACATCTTTGTGTGAAAGAAAAATGTCTCTTGTGTGGAATTACTTAGAATTGGGTGTCAATGACAATGAGTTTGTAAACTGCACTGCAAGAATATCATGAGGTGGAACAACCATTAAAACTTCTAACACAACTAAATTGATTACTCACCTTAAAGCTCGACACAGCAAGGTTATATTATAATTTTGTTAAAGCTAAAGTGGGGGCTGCTTTAGCTATAAAGAGACTAGCTTCATCATTCAGAATTAATTTAATGCGAGTTAAAGGAATATTCAGGGTTTAATATATGTTAAGCTCAATAGGCAACATTTGTAGCATAATGTCGATTGCTACAAAAAATTATTTTGACTCGTTCCTCCATTTCTTTAAAACAAAAAGCAAAAATCTAGTTTACAGTGAGGTAGTTACAATGGAAGTTAATGGGGCCAATATCTGGAGGGATTAAAGGCAAAAGTTTATTATTTTTATCAAGGCACTTACATAATGTCAAAACTTGAGTATTATTTGAGCTGTAAGTGGAAATTTTAAGGTTGCTTTAGGGTTTACAGTGTTGTGGCATCATGGCAACAAAGTTGTAAAATTAGATATACATTTACACAGAAAAGATTAGAAAGGGAATTTCTCATCTAAAATTTCTCCTTCACAATGACTCTTTATGAGGCCATAATTCATGTATCCTACATAAATAATATATTGGAAATAAATAAAACCCTATGATATACTTAAAAATAAATTAATTGAAATTCAGTAACTGTAATCTGATTACAAGAATTTAAAATGTAATGCATTACACTAAAAATGTATTTCATTACTGTAACTAATTACTTGGTTATTGGATTACACCCAACTCTGATGCAGAGAAAGAGAGAATAAAGATATTATAAAAATGTATTTCAAAGCTGTGAAATTAATTATCAGTGATTTGTAACAAGGTAGCATAAAACAGCAAAACCACCAAACTGTCTGAAAATGCAGATAAGACATTGGTGTATCCCTAGTCAAAATGAACTGCTCTGTAAAAATGTTCAACCCACTAAAATTTAAAACTTATAATTAAATTAAAGTCAAAGTGATGCCAAAGTTACAACTTGATTAAAGGCATAGAAATCAAGTTGAATCTGAAGAATTTTCGAAATTCTGAAAAATGACAGAAATAATTGTGACAAGTTAAATGGAGAGAAACAAAGACATTCTATTAACATAATGATTAAAACATCTGATGAAAACTCAGTGTGCTGAGATAGACATCAAACAATACCCATTCAAAATTTCCCCAAAACATTTGTAGTGTGTTTCTGAGGTGTCACAGGGAGGTCAGAAACACAACATTGTCACTCAAAGCCTGCTTCCCTCTATTTCTCTCTCTCTCTCTCTCTCTCTCTCTCTCTCTCTCTCTCTCTCTCTCTCTCTCTCTCTCTCCCTTTCTGTCCAGCCAGCACAGTTCCAGCACATTTCAAAGCAATTACTCTATGTTGATTTAGCTGTCATTGGGGGCATGTGTTTCAACATGATTTATAGACTTGCTCTCTGTGCCAGTCGACTTGCCATGAATTGCACAATATTCAGAAAGGGCTCATTTGCTTAGCGTTACATTAGTGGGGCCGATGATTGCTGCACAAAGTCATGTAAATGAGTTCTGAGAGGCCCCATCACTCATGATGTCATGTAGCCAATCCTATTATTATTTATTAGCATAATTGCCCTGTGTTTCCCCAGGCCATGTAGCACTCCTGATATATGCCATGACAGCTCCACTCAGTGTGACAAGTAGAGATATATAGAAAGAGAGAGAGAGAGAGAGAGAGAGAGAGAGAGAGAGAGAGAGAGAGAGAGAACTGCACCCCTGCATAATATCATGTGACTGCATGTGTGTTTCACTGCCACTTTTGTGTGAATACAAGGTATTTTTTTCTTTTGGTCTTTGCTATTCTATTGATAATGAAAGTAGAGAGACGAGAGGAAATGAGAAGGGAATTGGATTTGGATACGACCAAAGTCTTTAAGGCAAGTCATTCCACTTGGTAATGCCCACAGGCAGCTATTTTCTATGCAGTTAATAGGCATACAAATACAGTTTCTATTTGCTGTCATAGGTCATGAAGAGCTAACAAAACTTATCGAAACATCAAAAGTCACAACATGATTGTTAGATCCAATACCAACCAAGATCTTAAAAGAGGTATTCTTTGTAACCTCAGAACCTCTTCTTAATATTATTAACTCTTCGCTATCCTTATGACATGTCCCAAGAAACTTTCAAATGCAGTTATCAAACCACTTATTAAGAAGCCACAACTTGATCCTGGAGAACTGGCAAATTATAGACAGATTTCAAATCTCCCGTTTATGTCAAAAATACTAGAAAAGTAATTACACCAAAATATGTTCATTTCTACAGAGAAATAGTATATATATGAACTATTTCAGTCAGGATGTAGGCCTCATCACACTACAGAGACTGCACTTATCAGAGTTACAAATTACTTGCTCTTATCATCTCATCGCTGCTGCATTTCACTTTAGTGCTTTTAGATCTTAGCATTCAACATGATAGATCACAACATTCTCTTGAAAAGGCTAGAGAATTATGGTGGCATTTGTGGAGTTGCATTAGCATGGTTTGCTATTTAGCAGACCGCTATCCTTTGTCTATGTAAATGAGGAATTGTGAAACCAAACAAAGTAAAGTATGGAGTGCCATAGGGATCAGTTTTAGGGACTCTGCTTTTCTCATTGTATATGCTTCCCCAGGGAGATATTATCAGGAATCAGGAATTATCAGAAGTTTCCACTGTTATACCAACGATATCCAATTTTATATTTCTTCAATACCTGATGATATTTGCAGAGTGTATCAATTTAATAAAAGATTGGATGGCCAGAAATTTCCTTCTACTCAATTCTGACAAAACAGTGGTACTAATTATTTGACTCTCGATGGATGTACTGTTACATCGTCTTCAATAGCGAAGAACTTAGGTGTTATATTTGCTACTAATCTGTCCTTTGAAAATCTAATTACCAATGTTTGTAGAACAGCATTCTTCCACCTATGAAATATTGCTAAATTACGACACATGCTCTCTGTTGCTGATGTTGAAGAACTAATTCATGCATTCATGACCTCAAGACTAGATTATTGTAATGCATTACTAGGACGTCCAGCAAGATCAATAAATAAAGTTGGTTCAAAATGTTGCAGCCAGAGTGCTGACGAGAACCTAGAAATATGATCATATTAGCCCCATTTTATCATTGTTACATTGGCTACCTGTTAAATTTCGTATACATTTTTCAATTCTGTTAACTACATACAAAGCTTTGAATGGTCTAGCTTCGCAGTACTTAAGTGATTTTCTACAAGCTATATTCAATCTCGTTCATTACGATCGCAAAATTCTGGCCTGTTAATAGTTCTTAGAGTATCAACATCCACAAATGGAGGTATATCCTTTTCATATTTGGCTCCTAAAATATGGAATAGTCTACCTAACACTGTTCAAGATGCAGACACACTCACTCAGTTTAAGTCTAGACTAAAAACTCATCTATTTCACCAGGCATACACCTATTTTATCTTTCATCTATCAATTAGGCTGCTTTAGTTAGGTCTGCCAGAACCAGAAACCATGATCATGATCTAAAACTCTGCAATTAATTGAATGGCATCTATGCTAATATTATTTTATTTGTTTCCCTGTGTCAACCTCAGGACTCCTATCCTGAGGTCACCAGAACCAGCTGGATACAGCTCCATTCCTGCTTCGTGTTGGACTCCACTGCAATGTGTCACTGTGTGATTGTGACTAAATGCAGCCGGTGCCAGCCAAACATCACTTCAGTCTATTATGATGGACTTCAGAGGATGAACTGATGCCAACTCCAACCATAAAACATGGGATACTTCATATGCCTATGCCTGAACCTTGGATTTAGGATAGACCTCACTGACATTACCAGCCAGGTTGAAATATTTACGCTGCAAATGATCAAGAACTCACTCTGTGGTAGTCAGCATTCGAGCTTGCCTCGATGCGCAGCCCTGATAACACGAAGCAAGTGCTGCTACAAACTTCAGCGTGGCACTTTACTTTATATTCCATTATTTCTCCAATATTTCTATAGAATACATTACAAGTCATCAATATAAACAAGTCGTTTTATTCACCACGCTACTGCAAACGGTGCTCTTATAGTATCTATTAAATCCAACTCTCAGGCACAAACTCCTATGATTTCATACATCCTCGTCAAACGAGACGAGTCACCCTGAACCAATAATATATTATAGTTATGAAATGACTTGCATTACATTGGAAAACAATCTACAAAGCAGCTCCTAACTATACGGTTAAGTAATAAACATCAGAATACTGTATGCATCTGGGCACTCAGTTTCAGGTGCCTTCTAATTTCATGACAAACCAACTTTAAATTACGTCGTTCGTATACACACGCAAGCATCTTTCCTGACATCGTCTTAAACATGTTCCTGACATTTAATCTAGCAACTAATATGTTCAGGCAACAGCAGATGCTATGTTTTTCATGTTACCATGTTTTCTGTTGGCTCAACACATCCCTAAGCAGCACAAATGTGCTGTCCATGTGCCGCAACTGCGGCGTCTTTCGAGCCATCCGACTAAACAAGTGACACAACCGCAGCACGTCTTTCAGACCATGCATCTCATCCTCCATGGCTCTGTAACCCATATTATGCCACTCAAACCAAATGAACCATCACCCACTTAGCAACTGACGACAATAAGGCTGTTTCGGGTCTTCCCAAAACAGTTCATCATAATTCAAACATAGCCTACCCTCACGTCAAATGCTGTGCTCAAACCATTCGTACCACAGAGTGAGTTCTTGCTCATTTGCAGCATAACTTTTCACACGAAAACATGGGCTCTTCCTATTAAACTCGATGTGATCCCATGCTTGAGGATTTAGCTTTTTTCTCATAGGGAGTTTCCTTAAATGCATCATATATCACTTCCAGAAGAATGTACTGTCCTACCGTCATATGCCATGTGGGCCCACGCCTACAGATTCAGCCACTCGCAGCTCAGAGAAGCTCAGTATAATACAGCTAAAATATTATCACACAAATCGCACGCTCTCCCATTGAACGCTATGCAGTCCCGTGCCTGAGGGTTCAGGCCATTTATATCGCAAACGCAAATGCAAGCATGCACCCTGATATTGTCTCTATAGGGCATTATAGGGCATTTATTTTCATTTTCAATCTGCCAACTCCCATCCAGCCCTTCCAATCGCTAACACCTGCATCTCAAAATACTCAAGCCATTCTTTCTGTATCGATGCCAAAAGGCCTGCCCGAGCACCAAATCCGCTCACTAGGCTGTTGGTCATCTGATGTATTCCATAGTTACATATGTAGAAACCATCTCCATATCAAGAAAGTGCACCTTGCCCTAATAAAATAAAAAAGGGGAAGCAGCCGCTCGCTCTACCTTGTCCATATTTTGGAGACCTTTCCATACGGATGCTGCGAGGCTCCACCCTGGCCAGCCCGGAAACCCTCCCATTCATACCACTGCAAAGGCCCTCCTTCTTACATACATTCAAGGGCTTTCCCGTTCAAATAACAGTGTGGGTCTTCCCATTCTGATGCTGCAAGGGTCCACCCCTGTAAGCCCGGAAGCCCTTCTAGCTGTACCGCTGCAAAGGCACTCCAACACAACAGGAGAGCATCAAGGGCTCTCCTGTTCAAATCGCAGTGGGGGCCCTCCCGTGCGAATGCTGTGTGAGCTTACTCATGTTTATTTGTATCGTGGGCTCTCCCATTCATACAAACTTCCCATTTAGAATGCAGTGAGGTCCCCCGTTCGATTGCAGGAGGGGCTCATCCACTCGAGCGGCAGCCACACACTTGGGGTTACCCTGTTCGCTGCACAGGCCCATCCTGTCGAATAAATTGCATCTGGAGGGACGTTTAAGGTCTGGTCTGAGTGGCTCGGGTTCTCCCACACCTGGGACAGACCTGCCCGTTCGGGGAGGTGACCACCGTTGCTTGAGTGTGGCGAAGCCCTCCAGTTGCTTTTACAGCTCTTTGTGAGAGCTAATTTCTATTCGGCCACAACTGCCACTGTCTTTCATTTTTTCAGCGTAATTTCACTCACTAATTCCTCCCTATAGTGCACCTATTGGTTTCCTATACCCCAAGCAGACCCTAGAGTGAGGCTTTCTCTGCATGCGGCTCCATTTGTCAGTACATCATTTCAGGTTCCATTCTTTTAGAGGAGGGAAGATTAAAATCATTCGGTTCCTCTTATTCCTTCCAACACATCACTTCTGCGCCTCTTGAGGCTACGATGCCAGCGACGTGCTGTTCTGTTTGTTGGCTTCTTTTGGTGGTCATTCCAGTTCAGGTCAAGTCTCGAGCCTCGAGCCCTCTGCCAAGGACAGCAAGCCACATATGTTTACGCTATTCTCGCTGCAGGATTACATTAACTTGCGAACTACTGAAATGGTGTTTTATTAACAAAGATCGGGAGGAGCAAGTTAATTTAATCTGACCAATCTCACAGCCAGAGTAAGAGTATATAAACAGCTGCTTACCTCTATGTAGCATTGAGAGCTTCTGGCATCGCACCACCTCAACATCTCCTCCTATCTATTCCATTCCATCTCTTTTTACTGAAAGATGGGATTTCCATTCTAGCTGAGAGTCTTGATTTCTCTCTTTTTCTGTTAATGGCACATCTGCTTCTCATATACTCTCACTGACATACCTCAGGTCAGATTCAAACCCCAGTCTACAAATGAGCACCATGGCTCAGTGTGACTGGTTAGACTACAATGTGTTTTTGTGCGCATTTGACCTTTTTCAGAAATACCAGTCATTCTACATGAAGCTAAAGCATTCTCACACCAAACACAAATCTGTTGTTTCCAACTGAGATAAATGGTGTCTCTCAATAAATGAGATAGCTGTGTACATCTGTGCATTTGAGATGTACTCAATCTGGATAACCTGAAAAGCGCACCTTATCCTTCACACACACAACAGCAAACACACACATTGCTCAAATCACTCACATGCACTCACAGTTTGGTATGGAGGCTGTGTTTATTCAGAGAAAGGAGCCTGAGTCTGGCTGTTATCAGCTGGTGTACAGCAGGAGTACGACTGATACATCACTGCTTTAGACAGACAAAATACAGATTGTGTTTATAGACACTCAGAAACATGCACAAATAGAGAAAAATTCCAATTCATTTGGTGATAAATAAAACTGATTTTCTGCTAACCCAGCTTAATATGCAGGGACATCTATAAGTAAGTAATTGCTTGGTTGATCTCTTTTAAAAATTAAAGAGTGTGGCACTATCAAACATTGCTCTATTTGTTTTTGTCTCCTGACCGAATTTTGGGAGGGGCTATCATTTTAGCTGATCAATGGAAGACAAGGAGGGTTTGGAAAACCATTTGAAAACAGCCATTATTTTTGCAAAATCGTTGTGGTGATGCTAGTGGACTAGACACACTTCAATTTTAATCCTGCATTTTTTTATTTTTTTATTTATTTACTCCCTTTTTTCTCCCCAATTTGGAATGCCCAATTCCCAATGCACTCTAACTCCTCATAGTGGTGTAGGGACTTGCCTCAGGAGGATGAACCTCTGTCTGACACCGTCAATTTGCGCAATTAATGGTCAATGGTAAATGGTCTGCCCTTATATAGTGCCTTTTTTAACCTTAGCACGTTGCACTGTGTCCCAATCACCCATAGCAGCAGAGCTGCCATGCAAGGCGCTAGCCTGCCATTGGAGCAACTTGGGGTTCAGTGTCTTGTCCAAGGACACTTCGGCATGTGGAGTCATGTGGGCCAGGAATCAAACCACCAATCCTGAGATTAGTGGCTGACCCGCTCTACCACCTGAGCCACAGCTGCCCCTATATCACATGGTTTGTTGAATGCATTACCATGGAGACATAGCTTGTGTGGTGGCTTCATGCTATTCTCTGCGTTATCCATGCACAACTCACCACGCACCCCACAGAGAGCGAGAACCACATTATAGTGACCACGAGGAGGTTACCCCATGTGACTCTACCCTTCCAAACAACTGGGCCAATTTTGTTGCTTAGGAGACCTGGCTGGAGTCACTCAGCCCGTCCTGGATTCGAACTTGCGACTTCAAGGGTGGTAGTCAGCGTCTTTACACGCTGAGCTACCCAGGTCCTTAATCCTGCATTCCTGCAACACCATTGCATCAAACGTACATGTCTGTCCTGAAGCCATTGCATAAAGATGTTAAAGAATACCTAGAGGATCTGTTGAATAAGGGATGATTACTAAATCCAAGTCACCATATTCCTCGCCAGTAGTCTGTGTGCGTAAGTAAGATGGAACTCTCTGCCTCTGCTGTGACTACCAAGACTAAACAAGAAATCCGTTCCAGATAGACACCCTATTCCCCATATACAGGACATGCTTGATAGCTTGGCTGGTAGCATCTGGTTTTCGGTCCTTGATCAAGGCAAGGCCTATCATCAGGGTTTCGTAGAAGAGTCAAGTCATCCTCTCACCACGTTCATAAAACCATGGGGATTATATGAATAGGTGAGAATCCCTTTCGGATTGTCAAATGCGCCTGGTAAATTCCAAAGGAGCATGGAGGAGTGCCTGAGAGAACTGCGAGATGAGGTATGTCAACCGTAGTTAGATGATAATCTAGTTCATTCAAAGATGTTTGAGAATCATCTTCAGGACATCAGAAAAATGTTGCAATGTTATCAGAAACATTGTGTCAAGTTAACACCTTGAAAATATGAAGTGTTTCGAATTTAGGTATGATTCTGAGGGAAGCTGGTGACAAAGATGGCTACACGATGAACCCCAACTACATCGCTCCTGTCCAAGCGTTGAAGAAGTGGACACCTAAGACAGTTGGCGAGATGAGAAAGTCATCTTTTACTGAAAATGGGAAAGGAAGAACAAGAATACTGCACAGAAATTTAGTGTTAAATTGTTATTACTTACCTGTAGAGAAATACTACTTACCTGTGAGACCTGAAAAACAAAACAAGAAAAATGGCAGGGTTGAAAAAACATCAACACTGCAGAACCAAACAAACTGTGAAAGTTCAGACAGTGAGGTGACTGGAGATGCTTGATGGGAATGCCAGTAAACAAAGAGAGTCAGAACAAGAGTAGGCGTCTGCAGTCAAAACCCTCAAAATTTCATCCAGAAGACACTGTGATGCTGAATGATACAGATCCAGAAGAGGTTAAATGAGCAAACAGCTGTCCAAGATTTTCATGTCCTCATGAAAAATGTCAAGTATGTAATACCTATATAAGTGTACCTTTGAGTTTTTGTCCGATTTTCAATACTGTTTTTGCTTAAAATCCAAGTTTATAATGTTATAATTTACCCCGGAGCTGGATGTGTAACAACTGAGACATTTGCCCTAGTGGCCACCAGAGGTTGCTAGGAGTTGAGACTTTTATTTTGAAATTTTATGTTTACCTTCTTTTGTCTCTGTTCCTGTTTCCTGCCCTGATTGTTCCCAGCTGTATCTCGTTTGCCCCAGTGTATATAATGTCCTTGTGTTTGCTCAGTCTTTGTCAGTTGTTGTTCCTGTTACCCTATATGCATGTTACGTTTGTTCGGTTTCCAAGTTTTGGATTTGTTTTGTTCCCGTGTTTTCCAAGTTTTGTATCTGGACTAGTTTTGTTATTAAATATAAGCTGCAGTTAGATCATGCTCTCTTGACTCTTCCTGCGATCATTACAGGATGATTTGGATAATGTTTTTGAACTCTATCATGAAGGATTTTATCAAATCCCTTTGGAAAAAAAAAAAGAATGGGGATGTACTTCCACAAAAAGTGGGCGGGCAATGTTGCGCTCTATTGGCAGATATACGCTTTTAAAGTGTGTAATGTTCCTCTTCTGGGAAAATGCACCAAAAATATTGATGACTCATAATGCAATACACAGATTTTAGATTTTTAGAATGCAACCAACAAGCAAGAAATCATGGTTTGTAGCTCTGACGTAACTATAACCTGTTGACATTTTTTTTAAATGAGCCCTATGATATGTACTGCCCAAACTTCCTGTATGAAAAGAAAATATGACATCACAGGACAGAAAACTGCACTCGTCAAGCCATTTCATGCAGTCTTTAAAGAATGGAAACACCAAGGAACAAGTACAAGAAAGGACAAACGAACGGCCTAGTGTGGGAGCCACTGCACATTGAGTTAAATCATTTTTGGAAAAGGCTGTTCCTAGCATGACAAATTACATCTGATTCACACTGTCATCATATAAAATGTAAGGTTCCATTATCGCCTCTATGACATCACAGTCCTCCTGATTTTGTTCTAGTTAATAAAAAATAAAAAACACATTCCTTTTGCCTTCCTCCTTTTCTTCAGCTCATTTTTCTGTCTCTCAGTTTACGGATGATCTTTTTTTCCTGTTTTCTGCTCAGCCCCCTCTACTCAGCATCGCTCCCAGAGGAGGTTTTGTTTTTTAAGGGATGAATTATTGAGTTAAACAGGGGCGATTAATCAGAGTGTAATGGGGCTACGGGGAGGAGCGGACGAGCCATGCATCAATACAAGAGATGAGCCCTGTCACAGCACACATCCAGCACTCCTCAATCATCCCCACATTAACACCAGAGAGAGAGTGAGAGAGAGGAGAAGAGGGATAGGATGCAGAGAGATTAAGAGCGAGAGAAGAGAAACAGAGAGATTAAGGGAGGGAGTGAGCAGGGAGACAGTGGGGAGAGATAAATTGTGATGTAGGATGAAAGGGGGGGTTATGAAGGATAGAGACAGGAACAGGAATGAGAGACAGAGAAAAGGGAAGAAATATTGATAGCAAAGAAAAGGAATAGGAGAGAAAGAATGATATGGGTGGAGACATGGGCTCATGGTGAGTGAAGCAAAGATAGCTAATTTAGAAAGTGGGGAAGTGAGAGAGAAAAAGAGAAGGAGAGACGGGGGAGATAAAAGGCAGATTCTGGCAGCTGATGGGGTGCTAAACAGTATGTTTGATCTCTTCTGGTGGTACCGGTGCACAAGCTGCACACATACTGAGACTGAAGAGATATTATGTCTCACACATTAAATCACTCTCACATTTACAATTACTCAACATACCACATGCCTGATATTATATGTACACTCACCCATGCAGACAAACTATAAAGCTTCCAGCGATGCCAGCATTGTGTTAAACCCATTATGTCCAACACACACAAAAACGCTGTCTTTCAGATGACCAAAAGAACAAGAAATGTATTGTATACTCAGAGAAAAAATAATTGTTTAGATGTTGTTTTTTAATAGCTCTTAGAGACTTAATACATTTCTCAGTTATGTTTCATAAGTTTCATGTATCAACTTTGTCTCAGATATTTGTCCCAAACCTCTTAAAAATAGGCACAAATGAAAAAACTGTTGACATATAGTATGAGTATAGAGATATAAATGTGGAAAATTTGGTCTTGGGTGAACTTAATGAGAAATTAGTGAGTTCATATTGAGATCTCTAGGAATCATAAGCAATTTAACAACCCTGGTTCTGATTCCTCTGAACAATTTGATTAACTTCTGAGAACAAATATTTGTAAATAAGAATTCTTATTGCATTTCCTGCCCTTAGCAGACTGTTACTAAATTAGATCAATTCAGATTTCTGATTTTATGTAAGTTTTTTGATTCACTAAATGAGGTCACGTTTGTTTTACAGTGTAGATTCAAAAGAACCAGCTCATGAGAGTAATTTGTTGGGAATTGGCCTTAACAGGTCGTGTTATATGTTTGGCATTGAAGATTCAAAAGAACAGGCTTGTAGGATTCATTCAATTGGTAATCAGACTACACTGGTTGTGCGCTGTATGTTTTGTGCTGTAGATTCAGGTTTGATGTTGCGTTGTCACTAAATAGCAATGTAGTAAACACTATCAGAGTATTTTGGTAAGGTGTTCCTTTTGCATAGGTGGAAGAATGCTCGTTCGAGAACCGTTAACGTAACTGAAAGTCATAATAATCATTTGTTATTGTTTTTTGTTTGTTTTATTTTTAATGGAACTGGTTCTGAATTTTAACCAGTTCTTGGTTCCCTTCCCCCTACACACTGTGGTATCTTGGCAAACCTGAGCACATCCAAAAACTATTCAGCGCGAGAAGGAGCACTTGTATTAAAATTAATGGGAGAAATTTGAACACTGAATATGACGGATGTAGAAAAGGAAGTCCCACCTTACAGAAAAAGAGCCAATCACCTTTTATGTAAAGACATAACCTATCAGTCACCTCGAGAATGTGCATGCGCATTAACTGGACAAGCCTGAAAAGTATTTTTTTATTATTTTGTTTTTTTGCATGATCTGAGCAAAAGAAGCAAAATGTATGATATTATTGTTGTCAGATTTTACTGTTTTGAAATATGTTCTTTGATCGCAATCTTGACCAACCGTTTTGGAGATATCAGTCCATTCATGTAGATAGGAGCTGTTTTTTATGCCACCTGTATCCATAGAAAACAGCTGTCCGGGAGAGTTCTTAAGATGGCAGCCGAGTGACTGACTGACTTGCCTTGAAAGTGACTTTGGTACAGAGTCATTGATGAGATCTCATTTGAAACAATAAAGGAGATGCATGTGAGATTACAGGGATTACTGGTTCTCGGGAGACATATCCAAGAAGCAAGAGACACAAGCAGAAGTCTCCATTGCTCTTCATTTAATCTCATTGGTGGCCTGGAGAAACACTCAAAGAGATATTAACGAGATCTCATTTTCGATTTTTCTTTCTTGGGTAAGGATGTTATTTAAACACCAGAACAATTCCTTTCATGGTAAATTACACAACACAGAGCCCAACAGTACTCTTACAGTTCTGCCTGTATTCTCACAGTAGTGTGTTTGTAAGTTCAGTGCTGAATGTCAGCATTGTAGTGCAGAGAGAGGGCATTATGACAAATATTAATGAGTGAGAGAGTGGCTAGCCTCTGCAATATGAACTCCAGCTCATCTGATCTGAGTTGAAGGGTATGGATCAGCAATGCCCACACTGTGCTGCCTGAGTCCGCTTTCTCCCTGAGACAGCAATCATGCTGATAAACCCACTCTACCGCTTGGATGTATGCTAGTGAATCATAATCCCTAACCAGACTCCCGCTGTCACAGAGGTAAAGATATGTTTGATAGGCTGCCAGTTAGAGACAGTCTTCTCTGCGCCTGTCTTCTTCTCCATCTATCGCTTCCTCTTTCAAGGCCTTCAAACCAAAACTGTCAATCAGAAAGTGTCTTCAGTATGGAAAAAAAAACTTCTCCCCTTCTCCCCACTCAAAACTTCAAAGCAGGAAATCATACAGGCTTTACTGAGACTTTAATAGCTGAGACAACTGACACTCTCTCCAAAGACGTTCAGGCATGGTTTAAAAGCCGTGCCAACAAGTGAGGACTCATCTCGGAGTGTCAGACAGACAATCATACGGTCTGTGGCTCTTCATTAGTTAAAGAGAATACCCCAGCGTCTCAGCCGGCACTGTTATGGCCACGGGCTACAGCCTAATCTCAGCCCCCCACCAATGAAAATAGACACACTTTTCACAGTATGCAAAGGAGTGATCCCTGGTAATGACTCTTTCACTCACAATCTCTCTTCGTCTTTCACTTCTTTCTCATCTTCGCCATCCTCCCTTCATATCTGTCATCCTGTTGTGGGTGAAGGAGTTTTTGGGTGATATCAGTGTTGACTGCGATGTCTCTCTCCGCAGTTAGATTTCTCAGCTCTCAGCATACCTCTTTATTCTGAAATAATCTCATCCTCACTCTGTGGTTGCAGCGGTGGGTAAATATGTGTGTGTTTGTGTATAATACACATATAAAAACACACATTTGTTTTTCTATCATGGTGGGAACTTTTCATTGACCACTAATGGTTTTATACTGAGCTAAAGATATTTTCTGTTCCCTAACCATACCCTGCTGAAAAGGCCAAACTTCAACTTTCCTCTGCAGCACAATGCGAAATTTCTTCGCATGAGATTGCATTTCCACTTTCAGATGCGTTTGAATGGGAATGAATGGAGCGAAGTGCAGTGTGACCCCACCTTAATGCTGGTTATTGCTAATTTTAGACAGTGTTGGGTAAATTACTCAAAAACAGTAGTCCACTACAAATAACTAATTACTTTTCTGAAATTGTAATTAGATTACTTTTCTTTTTAATTTGTAGGAAAAGTAATCACTTTACTAATTACTTTACTTTTAAGTTACTTTCTGAAACACTTTTCACAGAAAAGTTTAGAATTTTCTGCTCAGTGATTTCAAAATGTCTATTTCCTCCTTGTTCATTGACTCATTAGGAGCACATGCCCTTCAACTGTCATAGAAACACAAACAGGCATATTATGCACATATGTAATAAATGACATATTAATGTCATTCATGTTTTAAATGTATTCTACATAATATTTTTGAAATTTTAGAAAACTAATTCTAATTGGACAAGTCCAAGTCCATTAAAATTGAGTTCGTACTCGGATTTTTAATTTTAATGGAGTACCCCAACTTTAGTAAATGGTTTATCGCCCTCATGTGGTCTCCCAATGCTGAATTGGTAAGCACACCATTTGGGCTTCTAATTTAAATGTCAGGTAATTTGAATATATAGATGCCTCAAAAATATAATGTGCCGAACAATAATCGCTATATCTATATTTTATGACATCCCTAATTACATTAGTTCATTACTTTGTAATCAGATTAAACTCAACACTGGTTCACCTAAACATTATTTAGTATGTTTATAGAGTCGGCCCCACAATAGCCGCTTTTCCTTTATCAGGCCAGTGAGAGTCAGGGCTATCAACTGGCCAGCCTTGACCAAATAAATTGTGTTCCCACCATCAGGCCAATAGCCCTGCAGTGTTGCCCTAAAACCCACAGTTAATATGTAACGTCACACCCCACCTATTTCACAAGCAAGAGGGAAGCTTAAGTTGAGGTATCATGTTATCTAGTTATCTAGAATATTATCTAGAATATTTAGTTTATATCATATGTAAACATTAGCTAGCAAGATAAGTTAGCGCTGACAACTCACCGACTGTAACTGCCATGGTGTCCCGAGTGGTCCCAGCACACCATCCATGACCTCGAACCATGATCTTTGGGCACTGCTTTGTCCATTGTACATTTTAACAGATTTGACTGTACACACAATTTTTTAATTTTTCCAAAACCTGTACCATTGTGCGCTGGATAAACAACCTGCAAGTTTGGCGATCTTTGTGCTGAAACCTCTGACCTGACTCAGCGAAACTCCGCTTTTGACATTGACCCCGCCTCAGTCCCCAGTTGGCCTTGTTTGGCCCAAGGTTAATCGGCTTGTCAAAGGCCATTGACCCCAAGGAAGCCCAGAGGTGGCACGATGAAGCCCCGGAAGTGATAATCGGAACACAACTGGTCCTGGTACGCACTTGCAAGCCTTCATTTGGCCCGTTAGTGGAAATGCGGCTAATGTAGCTGATTTCAGGTTTCACTGTCCTCGTGGAGACATTTGGATCTCACAATGTTGAGAAAATCTGACCCATAAACATCAGACCACAACATTTTCCAGCAAATTTACCTTCTTGAAGTGTTCCTCGTTCCTTCTTTTTGTCTTCTGCCCAATTTCTCTCTAAATGTGTCAGTCTGGTGTGTGAGCAGTGGCTTGTGGTAAATAGAGCTGTTGATTGAATAACCTCTGCACTGCCAACTCACAGACCTCAGGCAGAGACACAAACACACTCCTGAAAACAAACACACTCCAGGTATTCACTGACACTAACTCTTTAACAGATCTTTAAACCAGCCCAAACATATACACTTAAACAAACACTCTGACAACTCGTGTCACTCATACAGCACAACTGAGAAGAAAATGTTATTGCTCAGAAGTTGCTCTTTCAAACCTCAGGAGACATAATGGAGATCTCAGTTATGTTTAATTTATTTATCAACTTTGTTTCAAATGTTTAGAATTAGTAGAAATAAAAAACAAATGAGACAATGGTTGTTTTCCATTTCCATTTATTTACAGTACTGTGCAAAAGTTTTAGGCACTTGTGACAAATGTTGCATAGTGGAGATGTCTTCAAAATGAATGCCATAAATAGTTTTCATTTATCAATTAACATCATACAAAGTCCAGTAAACATAAAAAAGCTAAATCAATATTTGGTGTGATCACCTTTGCCTTTAAAAATTCTCCTAGGTACACCTGAACACAGTTTTTCTTGGTTGTTGGCAGAAAGGATGTTCCATGCTTCTTGGAGAATTCACAGTTCTTCTGTCTATTTATGCTGTCTCAATTGCTTCTGTTTCTTCATCTCTTGCAGAGCGCACTGTTCTTCTATTCTAATCTTTCTATTTGCAAAAGTCATGTTTGGGAGTCTAAAATGTATTTTCCCTATTGACACACTAAAGCTGAAGATATAAATAACCATCTTAAGTGCCTACACATTTTGCACAGTGCTGTATATATTTACCTTTATTTTTTATTTTACTGATAATTTGTCTTTATTAACTTCACCCTATTTATTTTTTTGTGTTGTCTATTGCAATACTTTTAGTTCTATATGTACATTGGCTATATTGTAAATGCTGACAGTCATGCCAATACAGTTTTAATGATTATGACTCTATATTGATATTCGATCAAATAATTTAATTTCAGAAATGCTCAAGTTCATATTGAAATCTCTGACATTTGATTGTCGGCTTTGGTATCTTGGCAAATCCAAGCATAATTTCAGATATTTTTTAAGATCTGTTCTGAAACTCTAGTGGAGACACATGAGAACACTATGGTTTTTTCTCACATGAAATTTTTTTTAATCTGACAGACAGGAGACTTAAGAAAGAGACATGACTCTTCTTTGTTCTCTATTTACTCTCATTGCTGTCAAGGAGAAACAACTGAGATTTTCCTATGGTATCAATCCCCTCATACACTTCTCTTGCTTTTTTCACCCATGAAAAACAGACTCTAAAAACATAAATTAACTTGCTAGCTTACCTTTAGTAAAAAAACAATAACACTTTCACACCTATCTCCATCTGCCATCTTTCCACCCACTGGCACATACACGATCAGCCACAACAGTAAAACCACCTGCCTGATACTGTGTAGGTCCCTCTCATGCTGACAAAACAGTGCCAGATGGGCTAGTTTGAGTATTTCTGTAACTGCTGAGCTCCTGGGATTTTCACACAAAACAGTCTCTAGTATTTCTCAGAATGGTGCCAAAAACAAAAAACATCCATTAAGCAGCAGTTCTGTGGACGGAAATGCCTTGTTGATGGGAGAGGTCAACAGAGAATGGCCAGACTGGTTCAAACTGGCAAAGTCTATGGTAACTCAGATAACCACACTGTACAATTGTGGGGAAAAGAACAGCATCTGAGAATGCTATTCTGAGATGCGGGTTGGCGCTGTTTTGGCAGCATGAGGGGGGCCTACACAATATTAGGTAGGTGGCTTTAATGTTGTGGCTGATCAGTGTATGAGGAGTGGACATCACCTCCCTCCATCAAACACATGCTCACACACACACACAACAGCACAACTGATCGCACTGATAACAGTTTGATTGACCGCAGGGTGCTGTGGCATCCAGTCGACTATGTGATCTAAACTGGGCACCAGAATTTGGATTTTAATACTCACCCTCACACACACTAATTCAGCACATGCTTGTTTTTCCTTACCCTCTTCTCTTCCCTAAACCACGTCTTATTAATTTTAGTGGTCTATAGACTAAAATAGTGGATGTAATTTTGGTCAGATCACGAGGGTAAAGACGTTTTCTAAGAAAGCACAAGCTGCATGAGACAGTGAGAGCAGTGTGTGTGTGTGTGTCTATGTGTGGGCTCTCAGCAGGATGTGGGCACCCCTCCCAATCCTCCTGGCAGTCTCTGTGTGTGTGTGTGTGTGTGTGTGTGTGTGTGTGTGTGTGTGTGTGTGTGTGTGTGTGTGTGTGTGTGTGTGTGTGTGTGTGTAATGTCAAGTGACATGTGTAAGTGGGTGCTGTCAGACCCAGGAACATCAGTGTGAGTGGCAGTCTGTGTGAGAAACAGGGACAGCCGCACGGCCATGGAAATAAACACTCCTACACACTCACTCACTTCTGTGTAATGCAGGAGACATTATTAGTTAAACAGTTACAGTTAAACTTGTGTTAACTGTAAATGTTGATGTTGTAAACTAAGTAAAGTTGGACACAGAGAGAGACAGACATAAGCTGTGTCCTAACCTGAACAAATCTGGCTTCGCAGTCAGTATAGGGAGGAAGGAAGGTATCATAGGGATGTGCACAACTACCAATTTTCATACTCGACTAGTTGGTCTGTTGTTTGAACGACTAGTCAACTAATCGGTGTTAAGGATAATAATGTATAAGTAGGCTCCATTATGGTCATAGAACATATTAGAAAAGTATGAAAAGTGGCACAAAACCACCTATGCACTTCCTGAATGCAGAATGACATTCTTCAATGTAAACAGAAACCTTGGGAGTCTCATAACAAATCTTGCTGCACATTCAAAAGCACAAAACTACAAAATAATGATACATATAATTCACAACATCAAGCAGTTTAACCTTTTTAACTACAACTATTTATTTAAGCAGTGTTGGACAGAATCAGTAAAACACTTTAATCTCTCCAAAGCACCTAAAAATGCACTTTACTCACAGCAGAGGATTTAAAATCCGATCGTCTTGTAATGTGTTATTCATGCAGCACTTTAATGGCTGTAACAGCAGCGGTGCATAAATGGACATAATCTAAAGCATTAAAGAGACAAAACTTCTTGCAGAGGGTTTTACTGTGCTGACTATTATTCACTTTTAGGCACAGCAAGCTATAATCATGCAAGAACACTCTCCAAGAAGTTGCATCACTCCATTAATTTGAGAATTTATAATCATAAAAACCACCACCACTAAAAATATTAATGTTATTAGTCAACCCTAATAATCGACGAGTCAGTTGTTGGACGACAAGTTGAACCCTGCAGCACATCACTAATATCTACAAAACATTTAAAGCACACCTACCATAAGCTCTGACGTTTATTAATCGGTGGTATATGATTCTTCTGAAGACTTCAGTCACTGTTATATTAATATAGTTTTAAAAAATAAAGTTTCTAACACCAGAATTCATGAACTCCAATATCCTACATTACAACCTGAGAGGGGAAGTCCAGCAATCAGAGTATCACAGCTAACAAACCATGGCAAAAATATAGTCCCCCTAAACTCTCAAATTATGGTCTTAATAAAGTGCCCGATGTTGTCTTCTGCTGTTGTAACCATTCGCCTCCAGGTTCAACTACAATTGTACAGAGTGGGTGTCTGAGTTACCATAGTCTTTCTGTCAGCTCGAACCAGTCTGGCCATTCTCCTCCGACCTCTCTCATCAACAAGGGGTTTCCGTCCACAGAACTGCCGCTCACTGGATGTTTTTTGGTTTTGGCACCATTCAGAGTAAACTCTAGAGACTGTTGTGCATGAAAATTCCAGGAGATCAGCCGTTTAAAAAAAACTCAAACCAGCCAATCTGGCACCAACAATCAGAAAAAAGATTTGTCTCACCAATTTACTGCCCAGAGAATGTCTATGGGACCACTGCGATATGCTATTCTATGCTAAGCTTGTAGGTTCCCTTATGTAGAAGGGTTCTGGTGCCTTCATACGAAAACCATCCATTAAAGGGATAGTTACCCAAAATTAAAATTCTTACATTATTTGCTCTCGTTATTCCAAAAACTGTATGTCTTTTTTTTTTCTGTCGAACAGAAAAGATGTTTTGACAGCCTCAGTCACCTTTCACTTTCATTGAATCTTTTTCCCATATAATAAAAGTGAATGATGACAGAGGCTGTTAGTCCCAAACATTCTGGATAAAATGTCCTTTTGTGTTCCATGAAAGAAAATAAGTCATATGGGTTTGGCATTACATTGTGAATTACATTGTGATTAAATCACAACATAATTTTCATTTTTGGTTAAACTGACCCTGTAAGTCCTGGGTAGCGAGACAACAAGGCAGCTTCATCTAGCCATAAGATTTATCCAGCTTGCCTCTATCAATTTTTGGCACCACTTTTTGCTTCCATTCCTCCTATCATTTTCTCTCTCTCTCTCTCTCTTGCTCTATACAGCCATAAAACTGTCAGCAGACCCTCTCTTGTGGTGTTTGAGGGGAGAGCTCAGGCACAAAGGCCTGTCAAAGAAGATGCTATTATTTGGCTCCATTTGCACATCTCATTTTCTGCAATGAAAAAGTGCATAAACACATGCATCACAGAGCCTAGCTGATCTGGCACATGATTCAGACTCTCTAATTTAATCTTGCTCTTTCTGACAAGGTGAGGATAACAGGACACAACTTTTGATCAGTATGTTGGAAAAAAAAGAGCGAACAAGAGGAAGAAAGATGAAACAAGATTTAGCAGGACATACTATTCTCAGAGTCCTCATCTGTGAGAATTCTGGGATAGCCCCCGGCAGCCCTTGACCTATATAAGTGGACCCTGACTGAGAGTGCGTGTCTTTGGTGGTGTATGCAGACAGGTGTGTGTGTGTGTGGGGGGGTTAAATGGGGCAGGCTGAAAGGCAGACAGCCTCTGTCCCTTCTCCTGCTTTCATTTCTCTGTAGTGCTGACAGGTGACTGACAGTTTGACACACCTGTCGGAGCTTAGCCTCCCTCATGATGACAGATACAGGCATATCTCTCTCTCCCTCCCTTCTGCTGTCTTCTCTTCCTGATCCCAGTTGTCTGCTGCTCTTGAGCAATAGGGCTAAGTGAACTTCCATGCATTAAAAGGTAAAGAAAACCAGAAGCTAAACTAGATCTGTCTCTGCGGTACTTAAGAAGAAATTCTAGCCCTATTATCGAGACTGTTTGGTGGAAAATCTTCACTCCTGTTGTAGGGAGGTGGACAATAATGAAGAAGAGAGGCTCTCAGTTGCCCTTTGTCTGCCAATTTTTCTATTTTACATTCAACAATGCATCAATCAATGAGCTCCAAGGGCATTCTATGAGAACTTAGGTTCAAAATGTGAAACTTTAACTGGTAGTTCATAGTTTAATTGTCTACATTTTCTTTTGAATTTATGTATTTGTCTTCACATATGCTGATACTGATAGCACACTAAAGTTTTACTTCTTCAAATTGAGTTTCGTGTGAAAGTTCAAGAGGAGCCAGTTCAGCTTCTGTCAATTACAATTCAAGGGTAAATAAATGGACGACTATGTATTAAAATTATACCACCGTCTTCTAATCTGACTGGAAAAGCAACTTAACAACAGTGCTGATATTAAGTATAATGCAACTGGAACTCCGCTTGTATCAATCAGCTTTTTTCATTTCCGGCATTCTAGATGAAAATCTGTGTGTTGCTCTGCGAAACGCAATTGTTGATCCTGCTTTTGCTTGTTTTAGAACTATTTGTCTTTTTGAAAAATAGACAAGATAACTGTCCATGTGCTGTTGCACTGAATATTAAAGGGATAGATATAAATTCTCTCATCATTTAAACACCCTCGTGCTATCCAAAATGTGAATGACATTCTTTCTTCTGCTGAACACAAACAAAGATTCTTAGTAAAATATCTCAGCTCTGTTGGTCCATTCAATGCAAGTGAATGGCCTTTTTTACCATAAATTCTCCTCACTGTCCAGTAGGTAGCAATGTGCACAAAGGATGCAAATAGCCAAAAGCAAAAAAGAATGTGAAAGTGAAAAAGGAGGTTTATAGTAGAAAAGGACTTACAAATGAATCTGTTTCTAACCCACATCTATCATATTGCTTCAGAAGATATGGATTAAACCACTGTAGTCATAATGATTACTTGTATGCTGCCTTTATATGCTTTTGGATCGTCAAAGTTCTGGCCACAATTCACTTGCATTGAATGAATCTACAAAGCGAGATATTCTTCTAAAAATCTTTGTTTGTGTTCAGCAGAAGAAAGAAAGTCATACACATCTGGGTTGGCCTGAGTGTGAGTAAATAATGAGAGAATTTTCATATTTGGGTAAACAATACCTTTGTGAGAAAACCTGTCAAAAAAATGACTTGTTCTTATTTTACTCCAAAATGAAAAGAAACTAATTATAAATTATATTTTCGCATATAGGAATTGAATCTTATTTTAAGGGTTTTTACATTATTTCTATGACACTTATGCACATTTTGCCCCCTAATTTCATTACTCCCTTGTGAAAAACATGGTCATTGTGTAATTTCAGTGTGAATGGGAATTTAAATATATTATTTAAATTGTACAGTTTTCATACATCCTACTCACTTGGTACTGCCTTTCATTTGTGCTCATTTTAATTAAAAAATAATTGTACGACAGCGTCCTTTTACTGTATTTTATACTGATTTATGATAATAAGAATGGGGGGTAAATGTGCTTTAGTGTCCTGAAAATAGTCACAATGCAAAGAATCTTAATTTTCTTGAATGTAGGACTCTTTTTCTTTATGCATAATATAATGTCTGTTTATATTTCTTTCTTTTTTTGATTTTGGGTTAAATATGATCAGGAAATTTTCTTGACAGGTTTTGTGAGAATCATCCCAAGATGACATGATTCATATTAACTTCTGCTGAATCACAGCGATTAGAATTCAAGAGATTTTAGAACTCGAGTCGAATATCTTCCTTGTGTTCTCCATCATGGACAGCAAGTCAAATATTTTTATTTACCTCAAATGAGCATATTATGAAAATGTGAACTTGTGAAAGTCTTTTAGGAGACAGGAAAGGCAAAAAAATATTGCTTTAGTGAGATAACATATTCCTTTTTACAAAGTCTAGTCTCAAAGTCTATATTGATCAACATAAAAAACAGTGTTGTACAAACTACACATGTGCTCTGACGATAAAGGCTTGTGTTAACCTGACGATGACCGTCTGTCTGTTAGATAGAATGTGTGTGTATGTGTGTGTGTGTCTGTGTTTTACAGGCACTGAGCTGGCAACCTACAGATGGAATGTGTTTGTTACAGACAGCACCATATGGTCTGATAAAACAACTGTCGTCTCTAAAGACTGCTAATGAAACTTTGTGTTCCACAATAAATAATACATGTATAAAACACATATGATCAGGTATGAAACAGTATGCTTGACCTCCACAGAGTCCTAAAAACATATAAAGACTGGATGTGAGTGAGAGGTGAGAATTATCCTATTATTTGAAGAATAATAGAATAGAATAATTGCATTCAGATAATGTGTGAGAAGAGTGCAATTGTTTTGAAAAGTCTAAAATTTAGTCACACTCAAAAGGAGCTTTAAAAGTTAACCCATTACACCCTCACAAATGTCTCTCAATGCAACCTTCATACACTATAGTGTAATGCCTTGTTTCACCAGCAGAGGGACCTTCTTGGAAATGTTTAAATTTTGCTTTGTTAAACCTATTAATCCGAAATTACCACTTAATCAAAAATATTAGGCCTTTCAGTAGATTCAAATAACTTATTGTCAATAATATTTTTATAATGGATTAAAGTTTTATAGATTTGAGTGGATGACACTTATAGCAGAATGTGTGCTTAAATATCCCATCTGAATTTCAGCCATAAATAAATGTTTTTCTCAAGCAAGTTTCTCCATGATTTTCCCCTGAATTGTTAAAACTTGTGAAGACAAACAAGCTTAGGTGTCTCACTGAAGGAATAGTTCACCCAAAAATTACAATTCTCTCATCATTTACTCACCTGCATGCCATCCCAGATGTGTATAACTTTGTTTCTTCTGCTGAACACAGAGATTTAGAAGAATATGGGGTGGGTCCATAAGATTCCAGTGGTTAAATCCATATCTTCAGAAGCTATATGATAGGTGTGGATGAGAAACAGATCAATATTTAAGTCCTTTTAAGCGATCAATCTCCACTTTCAATTTCAAATTCTTCTAAAAATCTTTTTTTGTTGCATGTGTGTTCTGCAGAAGAAAGAAAGTCGTTTACATCTGGGACATGAGGGAGTTTAAATGATGAGAGAATTTTCATTTTCAGGGGAACTATCCATTCAAGGAAACACAACTTGTTGAGCCTTTTTTTCACTCGCAAAAGGCTTTTGATTGTTTTATTAAAGTGACTTTACAAATACTAGTGATAATACTAAAATATATAGTATGTAGTATATGTAGTAGCCTATAATATCAGTTCAAAAGAATGTGTGGTTTCATATACATGATAGCATACTTGAGATTTACCGATTGGGGCTGTAGGAGTACTGAAAACAAAAAATGCCCTGGAATATATTGGATTAGAGAAAAGAAAACAGAAGATAAAAGCACAATGTGATAAAAAAAAATAAATGCACAACTAGTGTAGAAGTTTTATTCTCTCTATTTCATTGTAATTCTTTGGAATCCTGGCACATGCTTTGGCAATACGCTGTACACTTTGCCATGCCAATAAAGCACATTTCAGTTGAACTGAGTGTGTCTCTTTAGTCAGTGCAGTGGAACATCCATCAATTTCAATCATGAAGAGAATTCCATGTGTCAACAGACTATTGAAAAATAAGATTCTGAGCCAAGTCAGTGTCAAAATTTAGGCTGCACTGCAACTCTAACTGTACATGAATTAGACAGGCTTCTTTCCTGTATAAAAAACATCTCTCTCTCTCTCTCTGTTTCTGGTTGGACAGTGTGCTTTAATTATAAATTAATTGTCTCATTAGGAGTAAGTTGCTGCTGGCGACCACACTGAGCCTGTCAAGGTTAATTACTGCAACGTGTTTATTTTGTAATAGCTCTGCTGTGAGCTGTCACACGTGGATACAGTCCTCAAACACATAGAAGAAAGTCTTGGACACCAGTAACTCACAGAACAGCCTCTTCATCGCTCTCTCTGTCTTCTATTTTCCTTCATATAACCAATTAGAATTCCATGTAGAAATAAGAAGTAATGTTTCTCATATAAGGCTTCTGGTCAGAAAGCAAAAAATGCAGAATGAATATGGTGACAAAGTACAACGGGCCGTATTGTAATATAAACTAATACAGCTTCTGGGATGTATGAAACTGTTGTGGACCGAATTCCGTCTGCTGGTTGGAAGTTTGAGACCCTGATGTAAGCAAACATTGAACACACATAATATTATCAGGTTCAGCAATTAAAGAGCTGCTATACCACAGACTTTACCTCATTCATCATCATAGTACAAGAGATTAGACTACATCCCTCAGTCTTTCTTACTCACAAATTTTATCAATTTTCACTGATATGATGTATTGAGAGTTCAGCATTGTAGAGCTGACGTTAGAGAGAGAAGATTTAGCGAGTCGTGGACAGATTTATGTCAGTTCTGATCTGCTCAGTAACTCATCTGCTGACATTTCTCTCTGTCTCTCTCTCTCTCTCTCTCTGACTGTTTTTTGCAGTGCTGTTGAGAATGGAGCTGCCCTCATTTATCAGACTGTCAATCTATCCCTCTTTTCCACACCACTGCTTTGACACACTGACTAATGATGGATTGCACTAAAGACACCTTGTTCTCAGCAACACACACACATGCACACGCACACAGTATACTATTCGACTGAATGACACTATCAAACAACATCTCAAAGCAAAGACACCTGTCTCTCTCTCTCTCTCTCTCTCTCTCTCTCTCTCTCTCTCGCTCTCTCTCTCTCTCACACACACACACACACACACACACACACAAACACAAACCCACGTCACTGATTTACTATCCCCCAAACCTCTAACTACCCTGTAAAAAACAGAATTAGATTCAGATTTTATTGTATTCTTGCTTAGTCAAACTCTAACAGTTATTTCAGAGAAATATTGTAGATGGAGGCTGGAAACAAATATGTTGACGTTGTTAATTATTGCACAGTATATTCTACTCTTATCAACATAACTGAGGAAACATTGATAGGTGTTCTCCTGTGATGTCATTGAATGCTAATTGTTTTCAGTGTGGGACTCTAAACGTGTTAGATGAGGACACCATCTAGTGTCACACTTTGGTGTAACAACTTGTGTTTGCAGAATTGATCCTTCATGACTTTTTTAATCCTAAAATAATTATATGACCCTTTAACTATATTCTGTGGGAAATGTTACATTACTTATGAAGCAACATTACTGTATTGGGCATCAACCACATTCTGAAAAGTGTGGGCCTATTTATTTGTAGGCCAGATTGTTAAAACTTAAATAATAGCAATCAAAATTATTTAGATTAGGTCTGAAGAGCATATTTAAAGAAACTGAAGGGAAAAAAGAAGGGTCATCTTGAAACTAGTTTATGCTGTTATTGTTTCTATTATTATTGGGTCTGGGATCCAAAACATAAACAGTCAAGTAAGTCACAACAGAACATGATGGTTTAGTATTTACTCACCAGCAGGGGATAAAATTGGATTTTTGAGGAGGCATTGCTATATCTTTCTCTGTTGTTATATTAGTGGAACTCAAAGCTTTGCATGCGCAATATTAAAGTGGTAAAGGGGTCTTGACATAGCCTACTCCTTTTTTTTTTATAATTGTATTTTTTTTTCCGATGAGGTCCACTAACAGTAATGTTAGTAAAGTTTTTTTTTGCACCAAAACAGTCATACTTTAGTCTGTTTTAACACTTGGGTCCTCTTTAAAAAAAAATAATAATAATAATAATAATTTCAAGACCCTTTTAAGTAGACCAAGAAGTTAACAGAGTGAAAAATTACCCAGTTCTCTTTGACCTCTAAAGTGGGTTCAGGTATCTTTTTGGTCCACTTGACCCGTTACAGGGTCTCAGTGCATTTTGTATTCACACAGTGTTGTTTTTGTGAATCCCAGACCCCATTTTAAAAGACAAAATTTATAAGTTTTACTAATATGGCAATATTAAATGTTGAGTACGATTAGCTCTACATATTAAGATTATTAAACATGTTTAATACCCTTAAAATGAATAATAAGCATGAGTACAGGTGTTTTTGTTCAATAAAACATATCTTATTGATCTTTTGCATCAAAAAAGTACTTAATTACATAGTGTAAATACATAACACCTTGTTTTTATACATTAAGAGGGAAAAGCAATGCGTCATCTTTACTGGTGTATGGTAACCTGTCAGGGTCAAACAAGTTTGGCATTGCGCGAATGAGAAAATCAAGTGAGCCCTGAGCGCTTTGTGTTCACAAAGCACGTTATTAGCGAACCAAATCGCAGGCTGCAAGCGAACCGTACTTAGACCACCTCCCGAGATGGTCTCAGTTCGGTTCGTTTTAAAGGGGCCTGAGGTTGTTTCGTTTGTTCACATATGGGCCAAAAATCCCACGAACCATGCTCAGACAGACCCCTGAAATGGACCTAGTGTTAAAACGTCAGATCATGTAATAAGATCATTTTATAATCAGACCATTTTCCACACAGTCTCTGACACTCTGTCTCGAATAGAAAATACTGCCTCCGGTGGCTGCATTCGGAGGTAGGAAGGGACCATGGCACATCCGAATCCAAGGTTCTCGTCACATCCTGTCTTCTGAGATGACCTTTCCGATTTTTGATGGCAGCATAGCTGTATCCTTCGCTGACTATCAAATCCCACAATTCTGTACGGATCCACAGTGGTTGAACTGAAGAAAAAAGTTGAGGCAGAAGAGGCAATTGATATCCAATTTGTGTATAAGTTTTTCTTTTCTAATTTTTTATTCAGTTTCTAGCTAGAAAGTAGTTTATTGTTCTAGATTATTAGACCTTTGTAGTTCTGTTGAACTGAATGAATGCTGGTATCTTATTCCTAGCAACGATGTCGATGTGACGTTGCGATGCTTAGGAAACCTATCCGAAACCCGTTTCCAGAGGTACCTCCATACGCATACTTGCTGTCTGTTAAGTCATTGACTGATAAGTCAGCAAGGCAACAAGGTAGCTACATTTGATTTCGGATGCAGCCGGTGTCTCCTGTTTATATCAATGCCTACTGTTATGATTGGCTCAAATCTTGCAGCCCCTCGAATACACAGCTATATACACTCACCGGCCACTTTGTTTTCACATCTACTTATTCATCCGATTGTCTAATCAGTCAATTGATTTTATCATTGGCAGCAGTGTAATGTATAAAATCATGCAGCTATGGGTCAGGAGCTTCAGATAATGTTCACATCAACCATCAGATTGGGTGAAAATCGCAGTAATTTAGACAAAAAACATCCAGCAAGCGGCAGTTCTGTGGGCGAAAACAGCTTGTTAATGACAGAGGACAGAGGAGAATGACCAGACTGGTCCAAGCTGACAGGAAGGTGACAGTTACTCAAATAAGCACGCATTACAACAGTGCTATGCAGCATTTCTGAACGTACAACACTTCGAAAATCAGCTTAGAACAGAAAACTGAGACAGCAGTATGAGAATCAGAATAAACTATATTGCCAATATATACAGCCGGGACTGGTCATAGAAGAAACAAGTGCACACAGACAATTACAGTGAGTCACAGAGTATAAATAGACATACGAATAATAGTACATATAACACAATGGTAGGGGTAGGGGTATGTGCAGTTACTGAATTAAATATGTTAATTTACATGTGTACTTGAGATATTTATTTACATTATTACATATGGAGGAGTCCTGAGGCAGTTTAATTATTCATGTGGTAAATGGTCTGAGGGTAAAAACTTCTTGTGGATGTCCTGGCAATCAGTACACTGTAGCTCCAGCCAGAGGGCAACAGTTCAAAGAGGGAGTGGGGGCAGGGTGTGAACAGATTCTACCTGCACGTTTCCTCACTCTGGAAACGTACAGGTTTTAGAGGGTGGGCAGGAGGGCACCAATAACCATCTCAGCACTCCTGACTGTCCATTGTAATTTTCTTCTGTCTGATTTGGTGGCTGAACCAAACCAGACAGTTATAGATGTACACAGGCCTGGTTGTACAATATTTTATCCCCACTTCTGAAATCATCCTCTTTGGCATGACAAAGCTGTCTGAGTTTTCCTGTAAATCATGGTTTATCATTATTGAATGATAAAAATGTCCTAGTAGGGATGCACCTATCCTCACAGAAACTGATATATGATGTTACAGTATCTGTGAGCTCGTCCAGGTCTGTGGCTGCAGCTTCAAAAACATTCCAATCAGTGCACATGCTTACCAAAACTGGACAGTAGACGTTTGAAAAAACATGGCCTGGTCTGACAAATCTGGATTTCTGCTGAGGTACACAAACGGTAGGCCCACTGCAGCATCAGTTTTCTGTTCTTGGCTGACAGAAGTGGAACCCAACATGGTCTTCTGCTGCTGTAACCCATCCGCCTCAAGGTTTGTACATGTTGTGCATTCTGAGATGCTATTCTGCTCACTACAATTGTATAGAGGGATTATTTGAGTCACTGTAACATTTCTGTCAACAAAAACCAGTCTGGCCATTCTCTGTTGACCTCTCTCATCAACAAGGTATTTTTGTTAATAGAACTGGATCATTTTTGGTTTTCGCACCATTCTCTATACACTCTAGAGACTGTTGTGTGTGAAAATCCCAGGAAATCAGCAGTTACAGAAATACTCACCAGTCCTTCTGGCACCAAAAATCATGCCATGGTCTAAATCAGTTAGATAAAAAAAATTCCCTATTCTGATGGTTGATGTGAACATTGGCTGAAGCTCCTGACCCATATCTGCATGAGTTAATGCAATTAAATCATATATTCACTGCTGCCACATGATTGGCTGATTAGATAATCACATGAATAAGTAGATGCACAGATGTATGTAATAAAATGGCCTGTGAGTGTATATTTGAAACACAATCGAAAGAGAATGTAGTTTTAACCATTAAAAACTACATTTCAAGGTTTACACATAAGGCATTCTCATCACATTGCATCTGAATGTATCAAACTGTCCACTCAAGCACAGCAGCCCCATAAACTATAAATATCAAACAGTCATGAGATACTGTATGAAACATTCACAAATGGAATTGGTTCTTTATTGTTTAGCGGTTGGTGTTTATAATTGCACCATCTTTCAATAACAGATACTTTACAAAGCTTGAATCATATTGTGACTTGTACACAAGCAATCCACACAAATATGAGAAAACACATAATACCGTACATGCTGAAATGAGCCAAACACACATATAATCCATGCTGAAATATGACATGCAAATAATCAAAATTTACAGTGAATTATTAAGCAAACACATATTATCCTTTGCTGATAGGCCAGAGCAGAGATGCTGGTCTTCACAGGCGTGACATCGCACATATTCCATCGTCTCTTTACTCTGGAGGAGACGTGGTTCTCCAAGCCACTAACAACAATGGAATGGAGCAGAACAAATTCGTTTTTATAAGTTGAGCTTGTTCCGCTCTTAAAACAATCCACACATCACTTGCAATGGTCAAAGACGTCCATCTAGTGCATGTTTACAAAGACCAACTGTGGTGGTGGGGGCGTGGTTGAGCGCCAGATGGAGAGCAAGATCAAGAGAAGAGAATGGTAAGGATCATCACCTGTCAATGATTGTCTCTAACAGCTGTTTGTCAATGCAGTGAGAGTGGAGACAGGGTTTAAGAGCGAGCCAGATGCCAGTGAAGGGAGAGAAAGCTACCCACGCACACACACCCAAGTTTTGTTGAGTGGAAAATAAATTAGTTGAATTTCGCCGTCTCCCGCTTCCTCCTTGCACCCCATCACAAACTTTGTTACACTGGTGCCGAAACCCAGGATTGGAAGGAGGAAGAATGCCGCTGTGGAGGCCTTACCTCTGGAGGAAATGTTTAACACCCTTGCCAGCATCCACCAGTTGCAGCATCTGGCCCTCCTCGAGCTGTGCATGGAGCAGGAGCAGCAGTTCATCCTGCTCCTCCAGGCCCAAGCAGAGGACAGGCAGGTGCTCTGGAGCTTGCTACCCCAGGAGGGGGCTGAGACTATGAACCCGCGACCGCCCTGGCCCATGTTCCACTGGTCAAGATGGGCCCCCAGGATGATCCAGAGGCTTTTCTGGAACTCTTTTAGTGGACAGCAGGTACATGCATTTGGCCAAGCAGCCAGTGGACAGTCTGCTTGTTACCGCTGTTGTCTGGGGAGGCCCAACTCGCAGCGCAGCAGTTGCCAGCAGAGAACCTCCTGGTGTATGCTGACCTCAAGTTAGCCATCCTGCAACGTGTTGGCCAGACACCAGAACAACAGCACCAACACTTCCACTACTTGACCTTGGGTGAGCATGGCCCAACAGCTGCGGGACTCCTGCCACCGGTGTTGCTGTCTGAGGAATGTGACATTGGTACTGTGATTGACCTGGTGGTACTGGAGCAGTTTATTTCTCGGCTTCCACTCCAAACTGCCATCCAGCTGGCAGAGAACCATATGGTGGTGTATTCGGGAGCCGGCGAGCCCAGAGATCCTATTTTTCCTTCTCTCTCTCCCCTTCCTCTCATCTTATTCCTCCTCCCCAGGCTTCGAGAAATGCACAATGTGCCGGTCTCCCCTGTCCCGCTCCGCTTTCACTCCAAGGTTGGTCAACCCGTGCCTGCTTCCTTTGATCCTCACTGATCAAGTCACTACTTTCTTGTCACTTACACTCTGTGAGCTGTATGGATTATTGTACTGTATATTAAATCGATTCTGACAAGCATGTTCAAATGGTTTAACTAAAACCTGAAAAACATGATTCGTAAGTTTGTGCACGAAGATGCTCAGAATTGGGATAAGTGGCTTGAACCCGTTATTCGCAGTTCGAGCGTTCTCACAAGCCTCCACAGGGTTTTCCCCGTTTTAATTATTGTATGGCCGTAAGCCTTGTGGTGTCTTAGATGTCGTGAGGGAAAATTGGGGGGAGGGACCTTCAACCAGTAAAAATGAAAGTCAATATGTTATTGAACTGAGAGCAAAACTCCACACATTGGGGCAGCTATCACAGGAGAATTTGGTACAGGTTCAAGAACATCAGTCCTGAACGTCAGTCCCGGCTGTATAACAGGGGAGCTTGGCAATGGGAGATAATGTGAGGTTAAACTAATGGATGGGGTGGAGCACAGCAAATGTACCACCTCAGCCTCTTAAAACCATGGAGGGAGGTGGTCCCCATAGCTTTGGGGACGGTGGTACCAGAGAGGGAGGAGCTTGGAATGGATGTGAACTTAAGAGCGATGGAGGCTCCCCCGGTCACTTGCAGAGGCCACCTCTCACCATCGCAAATCACGGACATGACCCAGTTGCAAAGAGAATTTTCTAACGTATTCTCGCCCCTTCCAGGTCGTACAAATCTCATAGAACACTATATTGAAACAAACCCAGGGTTAGTGGTACGCAGTCATCCCTACCGATTACCCGAGCACAAAAAAGTGGTTAGAGAAGAATTAAAGGCCATGCTCAATATCGGGTAATAGAAGGGTCACACAGTGACTGGGCGAGCCGATGGTTTTGGTTCTGAAGAGCAATGGTTTGGTCCGGTTTTGTATGTATTATAGAATAGTCAACGCAGTGTCTAAATTTGATGTGTCTCCAATGCCTTGTATTGATGAACTGCTCAATAGGTTGGGTGCGGCTCGCTTTTACTCGACACTGGATTTGACAATGGGCTATTGGCAGAGCCCCTTAATGCCAATGTCCCTTGAGAAAAAAGCTTTTCTACACCGTTTGGATTACACCAATTTGTGAACCTTCCGTTCGGTTTGTTCGGGGCCCTGGCTACGTTTCATCACCTTATGGACAGAATCCTCTGACCGCAATCTGCTTACACTGCTGCCTATCTAGATGGCATTATTATATACATTATGGTTTGGCAGCGACATATGCGGCATCTGCAGTCTGTTCTATTGTCGCTGTGATGGGCGAACCCTAAGCAGTGCCCAATTGGGTGGGTGGAAGTACAGGTAGCCAGTGGAGAGAAATCAAAAGGGGGGTGAAATGAGAACTCTTTCATTGATTTAAGATAAGACTCACTGCTGTGCTCTGGACCATCTGCAATGGCTTAATCATACTGGTTGAGATGTTGGCCAACAAGTCAAGTCAAGTCAAGTGGTTTTTATTGTCGTTTCAACCATATACAGTTAGTACAGTACACAGCAAAACGAGACAACGTTCCTCCAGGACCATGGTGCTACATAAAAACAACAAAGGACCAACATAGGACCACATGAGACTACACAACGAAATAAAATACCTGTATAAACTACCTATATATACCTATATAAAGTGCACGTGCAAACATGTGCAAAAAGTACAGGACAGTACAACAAATTACTGACAATGAACAGGACAATAGGCAGTGCAGCACCGACCAGTACTCAGTAGTGCAAAAAGATGACAGTTTCTAAAATGTAAACATAACATACTATGAGATAGTGTTCTATGCACATAGCAGTTATTGAGGTAGCAGACAGTTATAAAGTGACAGTAATTAAAGTGCAACTCAGGACACGTGTGTGTCAAACCAGTCTCTGAGTATTGAGGAGTCTGATGGCTTGGGGAAGAAGCTGTTACACAGTCTGGCCGTGAGGGCCCGAATGCTTCGGTACCTCTTGCCAGACGAGAGGAGGGTAAAGAGTTTGTGTGAGGGTGTGTGGGCTCGTCCACAATGCTGGTTGCTTTATGGATACAGTGTTTTTTGTAAATGTCTTTGATGGAGGGAAGAGAGACCCCAATGATCTTCTCAGCTGTCCTCACTATCCTCTGCAGGGCTTTGCGGTCCGAAACGGTGCAAGTCCCAAACCAGGCAGTGATGCAGCTGCTCAGGATGCTCTCAATAGTCCCTCTATAGAATGTAGTGAGGATGGGGGTTGGGAGATGTGCTTTCCTCAGCCTTCGAAGAAAGTAGAGACGCTGCTGGGCTTTCTTGGTGATAGAGCTGGTGTTGAGGGACCAGGTGAGGTTCTCCGCCAAGTGAACACCAAGGAATTTGGTGCTTTTGACGATCTCCACAGAGGAGCCGTCAATGTTCAGCGGAGTGTGTTCACCTTGTGCTCTCCTAAAGTCAACAACCATCTCCTTTGTTTTGTCGACATTCAGGGACAGGTTGTTGGCTCTACACCAGTTCGTCAGCCGCTGCACCTCCTCTCTGTATGCTGACTCGTTGTTCTTGCTGATGAGACCCACCACGGTCGTGTCATCGGCGAACTTGATGATGTGATTCGAGCTGTGCATTGCTGCACAGTCGTGAGTCAGCAGAGTGAACAGCAGTGGACTGAGCACACAGCCCTGGGGGGCCCCAGTGCTCAGTGTGGTGGTGGTGGAGATGCTGTTCCCGATCCGGACTGACTGAGGTCTCCCAGTCAAGAAGTCCAGGATCCAGTTGCAGAGGGAAGAGTCCAGGCCCAGCAGGTTCAGCTTTCCAATTAGGTGCTGGGGAATGATTGTGTTGAATGCTGAGCTGAAATCTATGAACAGCATTCGAACGTATGAGTCCTTATTGTCTAGGTGGGTGAGGGCCAGATGGAGGGTGGTGGTGATGGCATCGTCCGTTGAACGGTTTGAATGATACACAAACTGCAGTGGGTCTAGTGAGGGGGGCAGCTGGGTCTTAATCTGCCTCATGACGAGCCTCTCGAAGCACTTCATGACGATGGGTGTAAGTGCGACGGGACGGTAGTCGTTGAGGCAGGACACTGAAGACTTCTTTGGCATGGGGATGATGGTGGTGGCCTTGAAGCACATTGGAACAACAGCGCTGCTCAGAGAGATGTTGAAGATCTCTCTGAGCAGCGCCGTTGTTCCAACGTGCTTCAAGGCCACCACCATCATCCAACAGAGCCAACAGTACGATTCCAGTCCGAATACAAATCGAAGGAAATTTCTATCCAGAACAAACTCTAAATCTTTATGCTAGTTATCTGACACCTGGCTAAGTGATTGTGTAAGCATACATGTATATGTGCGTGGAGTGGGAATAAAGCTTGATCAGTGCTGGAGATAAATATTTATCTCTAGAGAGGGAATAAAGCACGTTCAGCGTTATAAGCTTTATTCCCGCTCCACTCGTGTTGCCTCTTTCTCCACTATAGAAATGAGGTGCTGCATAAAGTATAATTTACTGTACATATGAGTTGCAGGTGTGATATGAAAGCAATAGGTTATTAGCGTAACCCCGGTTCTCTGAAACATCGAGTGGAGAGATCCACCTATGGGAAGGGCATCCAATTACACCAAGTCTGGCCAGACAGACAGAAGCACATGACCTATGGGAGGTAAAGACAGACCTGAGAGCATATAAGGAACTGCACACGCTGCTGTTCCTCAGTAAGTATATTTGCTTCTCATGCAGCAAATATGGCAAGCTTGGTGGATCTCTCCACTCGATGTTTCAGAGAACCAGGGTTATGCTAGTAACCTATTGTTGTCTTCCATCATCTCGTGTTCGAGATCCAACTATAGGAGACGTTGACAGCTCCCCGATTGCCCAATACACTCACAGTGAGGCATTGCAAGCCAGTTAAGGGAATGATCACCTTAAAGAGGCGGTGCTTGACACATCCCATAATCACAAACCTGGCTACCCTAAAGCAGAGCATGAATAACATGTTAGTGGTACAAACATATAAATCAGCACAGCAGCATATATAGAGTGAAGATAGCACCCAGTCAGGAATGTAAATGCATGCTTGGTGACATGTATGTGCATGGCTAACTGGCCCATAACCCCTTTTCTTACTCTTCATAAATATAAAAAGATAGAAAAGGAGCTAACAGGGTAGGGGTTATGAAGGACCCACCCCCAGGACAGAATGAGGCCCTAGTGTTCTGAATAGTGGGAACCACACATGGGGGGAACCCATTGAGCTTAAGTTTATTTAGCCCAAAGAGCCACGCTGTCTGGGTGGGGGTAATATATCCCCCCGTCACTTGAGACAACAGGTCTGTGCATAGAGGGATGGCTAGGCATGCAGAAGAGGAATTATCTCTGCCAGCCACAGTGATTTGGACCACCTGGGTGCTATCAAAATGAGGGACAGGCCCTGCTCTCTCACCCTGGCCAGAGTTAACAGGCACAGTGGAGGGAATGCGTAAAGCAGCACTTTGTGCCATGGGTGGGAAAGTCCACGTTCTTTTGTGAGATCTACGGTCGCCTGTCCGAATCTCTCTCACAACATGCCAATTATCTGAGGGTGAAGGTGCCAGTGTCCGTAGAGCGAGTTCCTTCTCGACAGAAGGTCCACGCCCCTGTTCAAAATGCCTGGAACATGGGTCGTGTGTAATGACAGGAAGACCCGTCTGCTCCACACTAAAGTGTGCCGTGTGTTAACATTCTGAAATTGAATGTCCTCAAATGTTTGTTCAACACTGAGAATAGAACGTAGACATCTTTCTTTGAAACTAGGAAATAACAGTAGTAAACCCCCTGATTGCATTGATCAAGGGGGTACTACATGAATCCCCCCCTTCCCGAGGAGGGAGGAGATTTCCTCTTTCGGAATGTGAGCAGCGCTCTCCTCTGTGTGAGAGGAGATAACACTGCCGAAACATGGGGGTTTCCTGGCAAACTAGAGTCTGTACCCATTAATTATGGTTCAAATCAACCTCTCAGGAGCCAACACAGCTTTCTAAGCTGTTGTGTGACCCCACATGAACCGGGGAAGCACTCACAGCTGCGTATATGCCCGATTTGCTTATTTGTGATGCAATGGTGCCATCTAGTTGAGAACTTAGGGGTAACATGTGCGGTTGCAGAGAGATATTCTCTCTCTGTAATTTATTTATTTAATTAGCTTTTTGTGTGTTGGGAAACACTGGGGCCGAAGATTTTATTGAATGGGTGAGATAAATGTAATAGGGGCAGTGTGGTGACACTGCTTGTGTACTTTTTCTCACTGTAAACACCTCCAGCTCGAGGAGGCTCCCTGAAATGAGCTGGACGGGGAACACACATTGTTCTGTACTGAACACTGGGCACCCACTGGTGGGTGGTTGCTGACCGACCCCACCAAGAGAAAACCTTTTTTTTAACAGGTGAACTAGAAGGGCAGGATAGGAATCCGGGGTGCTGGCAGCCCGAGAACGTGTACTCAAAGCCCTGCTCAAAAGACTCTGCTGTGGAGGTGGTTTATTGCATGTCTTTGCCTTACCAGAGTTCTGGAAAAGACACCCCATGGCAGGAGGGTTGGGTGGCTGCACGGGGCGCCTGGTGCGGTGCCGCTTTCCTAGGAAGGCATAATTCAAATGCTTCGTCCTCCTTTTTCTTGTCGTCGCAACGCTGTTGCATCAAAGTGACAGCAGGGCCAAAGAGAGCCTGGTCAGGCTATACTGTGGCACCCACGATGCGCCGCTCCTCACTGTCAGGGAGGCCCAATAGATTAAGCCAGAGATTAAGCCACACATTCTCCGGCCACTGAGAGAGCCATGGAATGCCCGCAGGCTTGGACAGCCTGACAGGCATTACAGAGGACAAGGTCGTTAACTGTGACAATCTCCTTCAACAGAGAGGGTGTGGGGGTCCCTTTCTCTAGTTGTTGCCGTATGTCGACAAGTAGTTCAGCCTGGTATACAGAGAAGAGGGAGGAGACTTTGAGGGCCCTGACAGCCAAGGCCGAGGCTTTGTAAGAGGCCTGATGGATGGAGGCAGAAAATCAGTCCATTTTGTTGGGGAGAACAGGCTTGGGGGGGCAAGTAGGCCACCTTGAGGGGGATTAAGGTGTCTGGCGATAGAGGGCTTGATGGCGGGGGGGTCACCCATGCCAAGGGCTGTCATATCCTTCACATCGAGGCCCGCAAGACCGTGTTTGAGGTTGAGCGGGTCTCCCCAACAATGCCTCATAAGCTTAGCATATGCAGGGTGGACAGGGAGAAGTTATTTTCTGGGGCCAGGAGGGGGGTCCCAGGAGTTTCCCATTGTGGACGTTCCTCTATAGGTCAGTGGCACTTTGTAGGGCTGGCCATTCGATATTGAGGTGAGCGCCGTTCGCTCACAAATCTCGATGAGGAGGGACTGTGGTAAGGCCGTGGGGGTTTTAGCCTGGGGAGTCATGGAAGACTGGATGGCCTCCTCTTCATATGAACCCTCGAGAAGCCCTGCATCGTCCTCGTTACCAGAACAGGTGGCTCATTGCGAACGAGGGATCCCCTGAGTAAGTGTCCTCGGGGAACGCCGGGTTGCTTTGATCGGTCCAGCTGAGAGCGAGACCATACCCCGGGAGGCCCCCAGGAGTACGTAGTTTTCCCCCGTTAGAGTCTGTAAGTTCGGGGTCGGTGCACTGTGTAGCGGCAACTTTGAGCCTCAAGCGAAGGAGTTTTTTGGCAGCGCCAGGCAATGGATACAGATTTCCAGGAATTCCATAGCCTCCTCCGCGTGTTTGAGTCCCATGCAAACGACACAGAAAGGATGAGGGTCTCTGGTGGCACGCGATAAGTTGTCCCCTGGGCTAGCTGTAGGTTTGGAAAGTGCCATACTAGAGAAAAACTTGTGGTGAGCAGCCATAGATCAGGGGAATGGTGAGAAAGGCGGACAGCCTGACTGTTAGGAAGCGAGTGTGGTCGGCTTGCAGCAAACAGACACAGCTAACTTGGCTGAAGCAAAACAGTCATGTCTGGCTGATTTGAACATTGTGTCCTCCTGTAGACAAAATTGTGAAAGTCCAATTCCAACCAAGCTGAGAGAAACAGAGGTCGCGATAAGCGAATCTCAACTGAGGAACAGCAGCGTGTGCAGGTCCTTATATGCTCTAAGGAGGGCGGGTCCTTACCTGGGATAGGTCACGCATCTCTGTCTGTCTAGCCAGGCTAGGTGCAATTGAATGCCTCTGCAGAGGTCAGGTATGGATGCCCTTCCCATAGGTGGACCTCGAACATGAGATGATGAAAGAGAACATTAACGTGGCGCCATTAAACGATAATGTTTTTCCCCCATATAAATGTTACTTGAATAATCAGCATATTACGAAACAAATAGATTTTTGTTCTAATTTTGTGAAAATTATGCCATCATGGATGGCAAGGAAAGCCTATTTAATTATTATGCAACCAGTATTTTAATGCTTCACTGTTGTGTAAATTGTATGTTTGTTGTTAATAGATTCTCACTTTAAGGAAATATAAAAATGGTCCATTCAAACTTACATTTTTATAAATGTTCTCACAGGGGATATCCCTGACACCCAGTGTTTTTTCATGAGTCAAAATACATACGTATTGGCCTATATAAATATTTAAACAAAAAAGTGCCCTTAACTGATGATGGTCTTTAATGTCTATAATAATGTACAGGTGAAACTCAAAAAATTAGAATATCGTGCAAAAGTTCATTAATTTCAGTAATTCAACTTAAAAGGTGAAACTAAAATATTATATAGACTCATTACAAGCAAAGTAAGATATTTCAAGCCTTTATTTGATATAATTTTGATGATTATGGCTTACAGCTTATGAAAACCCCAAATTCAGAATCTCAGAAAATTAGAATATTGTGAAAAGGTTCAGTATTGTAGGCTCAAAGTGTCACACTCTAATCAGCTAAACACCTGCAAAGGGTTCCTGAGCCTTTAAATGGTCTCTCAGTCTGGTTCAGTTGAATTCACAATCATGGGGAAGACTGCTGACCTGACAGTTGTGCAGAAAACCATCATTGACACCCTCCACAAGGAGGGAAAGCCTCAAAAGGTAATTGCAAAAGAAGTTGGATGTTCTCAAAGTGCTGTATCAAAGCACATTAATAGAAAGTTAAGTGGAAGGGAAAAGTGTGGAAGAAAAAGGTGCACAAGCAGCAGGGATGACCGTAGCCTGGAGAGGATTGTCAGGAAAAGGCCATTCAAATGTGTGGGGGAGCTTCACAAGGAGTGACTGAGGCTGGAGTTACTGCATCAAGAGCCACCACACACAGACGGGTCCTGGACATAGGCTTCAAATGTCAAACGTCTTACCTGGGCTAAAGAAAAAAAGAACTGGTCTGTTGTTCAGTGGTCCAAAGTCCTCTTTTCTGATGAGAGCAAATTTTGCATCTCATTTGGAAACCAAGGTCCCAGAGTCTGGAGGAAGAATGGAGAGGCACACAATCCAAGATGCTTGAAGTCCAGTGTGAAGTTTCCACAGTCTGTGTTGGTTTGGGGAGCCATGTCATCGGCTGGTGTTGGTCCACTGTGCTTTATTAAGTCCAGAGTCAACGCAGCCGTCTACCGGGACATTTTAGAGCACTTCATGCTTCCTTCAGCAGACAAGCTTTATGGAGATGCTGACTTCATTTTCCAGCAGGACTTGGCACCTGCCCACACTGCCAAAAGTACCAAAACCTGGTTCAATGACCATGGTATTACTGTGCTTGATTGGCCAGCAAACTCGCCTGACCTGAACCAAGAGAAAGATGAGAGACATGAGACCAAACAATGCAGAAGAGCTGAAGGCCGTTATTGAAGCATCTTGGTCTTCCATAACACCTCATCAGTGCCACAGGCTGATAGCATCCATGCCACGCCGCATTGAGGCAGTAATTAATGCAAAAGAGGCCCAAACCAAGTACTGAGTACATATGCATGATTATACTTTTCAGAGGGCCGACATTTCTGTATTTAAAATCCTTTTTTTATTGATTTCATGTAATATTCTAATTTTCTGACATTCTGAATTTGGGGTTTTCATAAGCTGTAAGCCATAATCATCAAAATTATATCAAATAAAGGCTTGAAATATCTTACTTTGCTTGTAATGAGGCTATATAATATATTAGTTTCACCTTTTAAGTTGAATTACTGCAATTACTGAACTTTTGCACGATATTCTAATTTTTCGAGTTTCACCTGTATAGATTTTGCTCTCATGGAAAGAAATTGATACTTTTTCAAATTTTCAAATTGACATTCAACTGATCAGAATTTATAGTCAGGACATTAATAACGTGAAAAATGACTATTACAATTTGAAAATAAATTAAACTACTTCAATGAGTTCTCATCAAAAAATCCTCCACTTGCAGCATTGACAGCTTTGCAGATCCTTGGTATTCTAGCTGTCAGTTTTTCAAAATTCTCAGGTGACATTTCACCCCACGCTTCCTATAACTTACCATAGATGCGGTTGTGTTGTTGGGCACTTCTTACGCACCTTACGGTCTAGTTGATCCCACAAAAGCTCAATGGGATAATTTCTTTTCTAATGATCTGTTGTACAATGTCTTTGTTTCTTTGCCCACTTTGTTTTTCTGTTTCAAAAGTTGCTTTTTTTTTTTTTTTGCACTTTTCCCATAAGGCCTGCACCCCTGAGTCTTCTCTTTACTGCTGTTCATGAAACGTGTTGAGCAGGTAGAATGCAATGAAGCTGTCATCTGAGGACATGTGAGTACAGTGGGTACGGAAAGTATTCAGACCCCCTTACATTTTTCACTCTTTGTTATATTGCAGCCATTTGCTAAAATCATTTAAGTTCATTTTTTTTTTCTCATTATTGTACACACAGCACACCATATTGACAGAAAAACACAGAATTGTTGACATTTTTGCACATTTATTAAAAAAGAAAAACTGAAATATCACATGGTCCCAAGTATTCAGACCCTTTGCTGTGACACTCATATATTTAACTCAGGTGCTGTCCATTTCTTCTGATCATCCTTGAGATGGTTCTACACCTTCAATTGAGTCCAGCTGTGTTTGATTATAATGTTTCCACCTCCATGTTTGACGTTGTGGATGGTGTTCTTGTTGGTGATCTACAATCTTGTCCCTGACGTCCTTGGACAGCTATTTGGTCTTGGCCATGGTGGAGAGTTTGGAAACCGATTGATAGATTGCTTCTGTGAACAGGTGTCTTTTATACAGGTAACAAGCTGACGTTAGGAGCACTCCCTTTAAGAGTGTGCTCCTAATCTCAGCTCCTTACCTGTATAAAAGACACCTGGGAGCCAGAAATCTCTGATTGAGAGTGGGTGAAATACTTATTTCCCTCATTAAAATGCAATTCAATTTGTAACATTTTTGACATGTGTTTTTCTGGATTTGTTTTTGTTGTGTATTCTGTCTCTCACTGTTCAAATTAACCTACCATTAAAATGATAGACTGATCATTTCTTTGTCAGTGGGCAAACATACAAAATCAGCAGGGGATCTTTTTTCCCCTCACTGTGTGTGTGTGTGTGTGTGTGTGTATATATATATATATATATATACACTCACCTAAAGGATTATTAGGAACACCATACTAATACTGTGTTTGACCCCCTTTCGCCTTAAGAACTGCCTTAATTCTACGTGGCATTGATTCAACAAGGTGCTGAAAGCATTCTTTAGAAATGTTTGCTTTGTGACATGGTGCATTATCCTGCTGGAAGTAGCCATCAGAGGATGGGTACATGGTGGCCATAAAGGGATGGACATGGTCAGAAACAATGCTCAGGTAGGCCGTGGCATTTAAACGATGCCCAATTGGCACTAAGGGGCCTAAAGTGTGCCAAGAAAACATCCCCCACACCATTACACCACCACCACCAGCCTGCACAGTGGTAACAAGGCATGATGGATCCATGTTCTCATTCTGTTTATGCCAAATTCTGACTCTACCATCTGAATGTCTCAACAGAAATCGAGACTCATCAGACCAGGCAACATTTTTCCAGTCTTCAACTGTCCAATTTTGGTGAGCACTTGCAAATTGTAGCCTCTTTTTCCTATTTGTAGTGGAGATGAGTGGTACCCGGTGGGGTCTTCTGCTGTTGTAGCCCGTCCGCCTCAAGGTTGTGCATATTGTGGCTTCACAAATGCTTTGCTGCATACCTCGGTTGTAACGAGTGGTTATTTCAGGCAAAGTTGCTCTTCTATTAGCTTGAATCAGTCGGCCCATTCTCCTCTGACCTCTAGCATCAACAAGGCATTTTCGCCCACAGGACTGCCGCATACTGGATGTTTTTCCCTTTTCACACCATTCTTTGTAAACCCTAGAAATGGTTGTGTGTGAAAATCCCAGTAACTGAGCAGATTGTGAAATACTCAGACCGGACTGTCTGTCACCAACAACCATGCCACGCTCAAAATTGCTTAAATCACCTTTCTTTCCCATTTTGACATTCAGTTTGGAGTTCAGGAGATTGTCTTGACCAGGACCACACCCCTAAATGCATTGAAGCATCTGCCATGTGATTGGTTGATTAGATAATTGCATTAATGATAAATTGAACAGGTGTTCCTAATAATCCTTTAGGTTAGTGTGTATATATATATATATATATATATATATATATATATATATATATATAGACACACACAGACCCACAAAGTACTATTGCTGCTAACAAGGCAAGTAATAAAAAAAGATACAAAAAGTATAGGCACCCCTGTTAAAAGACCAGGTTTTTGTGATGCAAAAAATTAAAGATAAATCATATCAGACTTTTTGCACCTTTAATGTAAAAATTACAAACTTTGTAATGCCACTGAAAACAAAAGTGACATAACTGCATAAGTGTGCACACCCTTTTATAATTGGGTAGCTCAGCGAGTAAAGACGCCGACTACCACCCCTGGAGTCGCGAGTTCGACTCCAGGGCATGCAGAGTGATTACAGCCAGGTCCCCTAAGCAACCAATTTGGCCCTATTGCTAGGGAGGGCAGAGTCACATGGGGTAACCTCCTCATGGTCACTATAGTGTGATTCTCCGTGTTGTGCATGGATTGACGTCTCCGATGCGGAGGAAACAGAGATATGTCCTATGCCACCACGAGGACTTGGAGCGTATTGGGAATGCCAAATTGGGGAGAAACAAAAACTTTTCTTCAGAAATTAACATTTGACAAACTATAGGTGAAAATATGACCACTATAACTTTTGAGCCTTGTGCAATTTGAGGCAAAGTGGTCACTTTAAAACACAGAAATGTGTGTTGTTCTGCTTGGTTCTCTCCTTCTTAGAGCCTCAGAGGCAAACAAAGAAAGACTTTTATTACTACACGTCTGACATGGCCCTATTGTACTGTGCTGAGGCAGAGAAAGCACATGCTAGTGTTTTGTGACAAAAGAATTGCAGACCAACAGAATTCTCCTAATGACTTAATGTTTTGGTATAATAAAGCCAAATTATCTGATACAGTTGTGAAATGAGCATGTAGTCTTTGGTGGAAAAAAATAAAAATAAAAAGTATAGCGACATTATCTGGTAGCCATCTAAATGCTGTACAGATGCACTGCCATGTTGAATACAATGCAAGGTATTGTATCTATAAACCACCTTTCCTGCAGTATTACCAAACTGTCAAAAAAGAATTCTTCAAAACAAAATATCACAAATGACCAATTATTACTGCTACAAAAGAACATTGTCACATTTGTTTGTCTACTTTCTCCCTCATATGTTCCATATGTTGAAGCTTCAGTGCTGCTTTAATAAACCATTTCATTCCACCACATTACAGCAAGAGGAAATAACTTGACTCAAGAATATTTTTCCCCCATAAAACACTCAAGACTAGTAATTGTTTTGAAGGGTTATTATTAAGTGTCTTTACACATGGAATACAGTAAGTGTACCAACATTAGATGGAAGCATATAATAGGGGGTGTCTCAAAATGACAGTAAATTCTCAAACTTTTTACAAAAGAAAAAAAAAAAAGAATCTGAACAAAAGCAGTGACATTAAATAACAAATGTTGATAAATTTACATGACAAGAATAAAAATAAAGAATAAAGACGGTTGCTCATCACTTTTGATTTGATCAGTTGTTTTGCATCATTACTCTGTTTAGGGGCCAAGAGAGAAAGGAATTTAGACATGCGAGCAACTCGAGAGCATGTGGGTGAAATCCAGGAGTATCTCACACTTCTTCCCCCTTCCACATTAAACCAACACTGACATTACAATAACTGTTTCAAAACAACAAGGGAGCATGCAGGATCTAACTTTTTTTTTTTCATCAGTCTTTGGCTTGTAAAATCAACAGTGACTCTTGAGGGTAAATTATGGATAGAGGGCACACTGAAATTTAATCTCAGTAACTAATTAACACCTTGGATTTTATGTTTACAAGAGATTGTAACAAGAACAGAGCTCATAATGTCCATGCAGCATTACATTACAGATGTTAAACACACCCTGAATTTACAAGATTTAAAGAAATAATTCACAACCTCATTTTACACAGAATTACAAAAATCTTTACAAAGATGCTACAGCACTGCCTTTAACTTTGATTAGCCTCTGTGCCACCAGACCCTCAACAGAGCTAAGCAAACATGATTTTGTAAAAACATGAAACAAAGTTTTAAAAATTGAGCTTAACAATTAAGTATTCCATGTTACAAAATGAATATTCTAACATTTAAATTGGAAAAAAGGGAAGCATGTGTCTTCTGCACCTCTGTGTTAATAGAATTTATTAAAAGCTTTAGTAATTGCATCCAAAATTCTCAATAATTTCAATAAGTTCCTGAAACCTCAAGTATATGTCAAGGCCACAGAGGAATCCTCAATGTATATGCAGAATACCTTTTATCACTAGATTTAACGAGATAAAATATCTTATTAGCACAATCACACCGTCTCAATTCTTGAAACCTTTCTTGTAAAAATAAATGTAAGCATAGTTGTACAGAACAAAAAAAAAACAAACAAAAAATTGGGGTGGGGGGGAGAAAACTTAGAGCAGTTTGTTAGGCCTCATACGTTCTACACAATGAGGTGCGAGCCAAGTTCAGCCTGCAGAACACATTGAAAAGACATTCCATTTGTTTCAAAACTAAACAATTAAAGTCCCCGAAATGCATTACTTTTAAAAAAAAAAGAAATTGACAAAAAATATGTCCTGGGGCCTAAAAATAAAATATAAAGACAAAGACAGGATTCCTTCCAGGTTAATTGTCTAAGTATAATATACAGTGGGCTGAATGCAGCCCTTTCAACAACCCCTGAATTGGTGTAATGGTGAGTCCCATTGGGCAGATGCCACACTGAAGCAGGGTTTAATGATTGGACTGAAAGATTAGACAGCCAAATTTCTAATTATTTATATCCCTGCTGATTCCAGGCCTGCCCGTAGACTCCATAAGGCATCTGCCAGCCATTGGCCATATACTGGCCCATTTGTTGACCGTTGCCATATGACTGGCCCCACTGTCCGTAAGACTGGGCCGGATAGGTAGGTTTATTCTGCTGTAGACAGGAAAGGGACAGATAGAAACAGTAAAACAACAAGCTTAGAGACATAACTGCTAAAACAAGATTGCAGAGGAAACATGTTCCTGAGTAGCAGAATTCTAACCAATGAATTTCCATGATTTTTCTATAACTTTTCCAGTCATTCGTGCTTAAATATGGACAATGTTTTTAATAGAAGTGTTTAGCCAATTAAATATTTTAGAGCAAGAAGAAAAAATAAATTAAAAATCGATCGCTCAGATACTGACTCTTAACTGGTTTTGGTATCGGTCTGACAAGCCTGATCTAAATCGGATACAGCGCATTAGCCATGGTCGTTACTGTCAAGCTCCAAAAATGACAAAAGCTCCATAACAGCTAGGGTTGCAACGGTATGAGATTTTCACAGTATGATAAGTCTCAAAAAATATAACGGTTTCACGGTATTAGACAATTACTATTATTAGTGAAAACAGAAGGGTCATTTTATTTATTTATTTTTGAGCAAGCACTTTATAATTGAAACCATTTATTTTATTGAAGTATGTGTTACACTTAAGAATGACGCGGCGTCCACTCTTGGTACATACGTGTAAAAAAAAAAAGTCTCCCATTTGAAAATAAACAGAAAAAATAAGAATGCTAACAGAATTATAATAAACAGAATTATAAACATGATAAAAAAAAAAATATCATGCAACTATAAAATGTCATAACTAAAGCAGTTTAAATGTTATCATAGCATGTTAAATTAACTAAATGAAAAATAACATCAGCTGTGTGAGCTTTTGAAGTAATGTCCTATGATTATTAACAGTTAACATATACTGTAGAGGAGCGACAGCACATCCAGTCTGCTCCTGTCTGTCCCTTTAACTCAGTGCTTCTCAACTGGTTTTGCTTCAGGACCAGATTTTACATTGGACATAAAGTGTTGACCTGCCATAGATTAAACATAACCTGTATTTAATGTATCCTGGGTTGCATTTCCTTTTATGTTGTATAGATTTGTTCATGGTTTTCCAGTACAAGGACATGCATAAAGTGTCATTTTTGTTGATGATGTCAATAACAAAATGTACAGGAATTTGTCTCTCCCCCTTTTAAAAATTTAAGAGCATATTTACTTATATGAGCACATTATTATCCTGTTTGTTACCTAATATTAAATATTTATACACATATTACACAGAAGGAAACATTACCATGGTTAGGTCAGTGTGCTAGTCTTTAAATAATAGTAATAATAATAATGTATTTATGAAAAATAAATACTAGCTGAAACACATCTTGAAAATTTAACTAAAACTGCCACTATTGATATAAAATGAATTCTAATATATTCTACCTTTAGATTATTTCATATGAAACTATAACATTGTCAAAATATAAGTTTCTTTTACTCGTGTATAATCCTGAAACAAATTTGTAAAGGTGATGTGTGTAATTAATATTTTTAACAATTTTGGTAAAGGGGCCACATCGGGCTTTAAGTAGTGCATGGGGGGGCACATTGTATTACTTTTGAGATACAATGTTCTGCATTGATTTGGTTTTTGTATTTTTTAAGGCCAGAAATAGTTGTGTACTCAAGTTTCTGAAGTGTATCTGTGACTAGCGAGACTATTCTGCAATTGCCTGAAGTATTATATTGTTCTACAAAGATGGATACTTTTCTATCAGGTATTAAAAAAACTGAAGGCAGAGATTATAAATTTATTTTGCCATCTCTACTTCCCTGTTAATTTATTATTCAGTTTTAATAATTAATAATAATAATAATAATAATAATAATAAAATAAAAAAATAAGAAGATATTTATAGAACTTTTAATGTTTGTCACAAAGCGGGCGAGTTTACTTTTTTTTTTTTTTTTTCTAAAACTTTACCCGTTTACATGCTAAGTGTCATGGTTGCCAGATTGCACAAAATAAGTATAACATTAGGTGGAATATTTCCAATTTGCACAAGTATAAATCTCAAACTGGGGGTGTTTCGTCTCTTATTGAGCATGTTATACACTTGTGGAGATGCGTTAGGTCCCAAAGCAAGTTAACTGAAATATCCAATGAAAAATAAAAACGCTTTTACGATAAATGAGCCGCAGGCCACATTAAACCATGTGGATTGCCTGATCCAGTCCAACTTGGGCGGCCGCCGAAATATCTTCAATGGGAGAACCATGGCATTGCTCTTTCCCTGCTGTCTGCGACCCAGTCCGAATAGACCAGTTGAGAAACACTGGTTTAACTCACACACACTCATGTCAGACACCCTCGCCTTGCTTCTCGCAGACATTTTCTCCACTGCGTGCACGTGTGTGTTGCAAGTTGACGAGTCTGACAGGCAGACAAGGAATAAAGGAGATACGCACGCGCATGAGATTCTCCGTCCGGTTGCATTTTTTTCCTCAATACCGTAGATAAGCAAATGTACATGGTATGATAACAGTCAATTTTCAAACCGTGATATACCTTGAAACCGGTATACCACTGCAACCCCAATAACAGCACAATTATAGTAGTCCATATGACTTACCATTTTCTTCAATTTCTCTTTAAGTCATATGATAGCTTAGTAAATGCATTAAACAAGTAGTTGAAGTTTACATACACTTAGATTGAAGTCATTAAAAAAAATATATATATTTACCACTCCACAAAGTATTAGCAAACTATAGTTTTGGCAAGTCGCTTCGGGCATCTACTTGGTGCATGACATGAGTAATGTTTTCCAACAAATGTTTACAGACAGATTTTTTTCACTTTTAATTGACTAGATCACAATTCCAGTCAGTCAGAAGTTTACATACACCAAGTTAACTTTCCCTTTAAGCAGCTTGGAAAATTCCAGAATATGATGTCAAGCCTTTAGACAATTAGCTTCTGATAGGTGGTGTACTGAATTGGAGGTGTACCTGTGGATGTAAGGCCTACCTTCAAACTACCTCCACAAGTCTGGTTCATCCTTGGGAGCAATTTTCAAAAACCTAAAAAGTTACCACATTCATCTGTACAAACAATAGTACCAAAGTATAAACACCATGGGACCACGCAGCCATCATACTGCTCAGGAAGCATTCTGTCTCCTAGAGATGAACGTAGTTGGGTGTGCAATGTGCAAATCTATCCCAGAACAGCAAATTAACTTGTGTAGATGCTGGAGGAAACAGATACATTTACGCATTTGGCAGACGCTTTTATCCACAGTGCACTTATTACAGGGACATTCCCCCCAGAGCAACCTGGAGTTAAGTGCCTTGTTCAAGGACACAATGGTGGTGGCTGTGAGGATCAAACCGCCAACCTTCTGATTAACAGTTCAGTGCTTTAGCCCACTACGCCACCAGCACTCCATAGACAGGTATCTATAACCACAGTAAAACAAGTCCTATATCGACATAACTTCAAAGGCTGCTGAGCAAGCAAGAAACCAATGCTCCAAAAACACCATAAAAAAATTAAACAAAAACTACAGTTTGCAAGTGCACACAAGGACAAAGATTTTACTTTTTGGAGAAATGTCCTCTGGTCAAATGAAACTAAAATTGAACAGCTTGGCCATAATGACCATTATTATGTTTGAAGGAAAAAGGGTGAGGATTGCAAGCCAAAGAACACCATCGCAACAGTGAAGCGTGGGGGTGGCAGCATCATGTTGTGGGGGTGCTTTGCTGCAGGAGGGACAGGTGCACTTCACAAAATAGATGAAATCATGAGGAAGGACTATGATGTGGACATATTGAAGCAACATGTCAAGACATCAGCCAGGAAGTTAAAGATCGGTCACAAATTAGTCTTTTAAAAGAACAATGACCTCAAGCATACCTCCGAAGTTGTGGCAAAAAGGCAAAGTCAAGGTATTGGAGTGGCTATCACAAAACCCTAACCTCCCTCCAATATAAAATTTGTGGGCAAAACTGAAAAAGCATGTGCAAGCAAGGAGGCCAACACACATGACTGTTACACCAGTTCTGTCTGGAGGAATGGGCAAAATTCCAGCAACTTATTGTGAGAAGCTTGTGGAAGGCTACACAAACCGTCTGACCCAAGTTTAAAGGCAATGCTGCCAAATAAGTATGTAAACTTCTGACCCACAGGGAATGTGATGAAAGAAATAGATGAAATAAATAAATCACTCTCTACTGTTATTCTGTCATTTCAGATTCATTAAATAGTGATCCTAACTGACCTAAGACAGGGAATTTTTTCTACTATTCTTCTCTTGAATGTCAGGAATTGTGAAAAACTGAGTTTAAATGTATGTGCCAATGCACATATGTTTTATCAATTGTAGAGGCCACTGTAGCTACCCCTTGTGTACGTGTTTGAAACCCTGTATACTCCAGAGAAATGTAATGTCAGAGCGGGATTTGAGCGAACACTTTTTCACAGGTGAGAGCGAGCGGTACTTGAGCGGAGCGTCCAAGATTTAACCGGAGTGTCACGCCGCTCTGCTCACATGCTCTGGTGGACAGCCCTATTACTGAGAGATTTTAATCAAGATTTAGGGGTACCTGCGGCATCTGCATTTGCTGCATGGATCTCATATCGGCTGTTTCTTTGCCCCAGTAGCACTTCACAGTGTGGCCCTCGATGCAGGTCCCATTCACAGACACTATAGCATGGGCAGCACCCTCATGAGAGTCAAACCTGTGAAGAGAAACAAAGCAGCAACATGCAACATTTTTATTTGCCCACAACATAGATGAACAGTTTAAGGTGCAATAATGGTTGCAGGTCATAGACAAATAGTATAACATACCTCACAAATGAGTAGCCTTTCTCTGGGAAAACCCGGATCTCCATTATCTGCCCAAATGGAGAGAATGTCTGTCTCATCAGCTGATCTATAGCAGATGAGGAAAACGACATTCAAACAATTACAATTTATATATCCTCCACCGGTCACACTTGACTCTAGGGCTGCAAAATTAAATTAAATAAAAAACGCAATCACGATTACAGCTGCCACGGTTATGCAATCGTGAAAATGGATGATTATAGCGTTCAATTCATGTCTGCTCCTGTTGCGTCAATGGTTTCCATTTACAATGTGTTTTTGCAGCAGTTAAGTATTCTAACCAATCACTAACATGTCTGCTGAGCAATGAAACGGCAATGGCCAATCACAGCCGCTTCGATTAGTCCTCCGTCCCATCTGTAATGACAACTGATCCTAATGCGCAAGTTTTAAACCATCTGAATGCCCAGATGCTTGCTTTATGTTCTTGCTCTGTTTGCGCAGCACACGAAAATACTGAAAAAACATCACCTGCCACTTGAAAAGAAGGTGTAGAACAAGAGCAAAAAGCACTTAGTAATTATTTTGGATTCATTGCATAATGCACTGCTCTTTCAACGCTTGAAATTTGTTCAGTAGGAAAATATAAACTAAGCCTACGAACAAATTTCTTTATAAAACTGAAATCCAATAGTTTTTTTTGGACTGTATAAAGAGGTAGACATCAAGTGCCCAATATACATTGGGACTCCAATTCGGTTTAAACATAATTATTATTATTTTATTTTTTTTAAACCTTGTAGAGCTGTAATCTAGGAAAAGTTTGGTGACTCTGAAAAAGCTAAAATACAAGATAGTTTTTGATTAGTAACATTTGTCACTACATAATTCACATACTTGTGTCATTTCACAGTTTATGACTTAGTTATCTGAAAATGTGCAAAGATTTAATGAGTAGGCGTGTCCAAACTTTTGACTGGTAGTGCAAATCTCAAATAGATACTTCTTTCAAATCCCATGTGTTCTCAACTACAGTTTATATAATAAAAGCATTTATCCATTCCATCCTATATAAACTAAAATCTTGAGACATTGGTACAAACCTGAAAGGCCAGAAGCAATTCCACCACAATACACAGTGCAGTTACTGGGACTCGACTGGTTCAGAACCTCCTCATAGGACAAGTGTTTGTTACTGGCTGCACAGGAAAAAAGGTGGAGAACATTAGTTAAAATATACTGCATACATCCATGATGCATAGATTAAAGAAAGGTTCTTCAGACACAAACCAAGATTAGTTCATTCATTGGTGTTTTGGTTTGTTTTAATACTGAGGCAGTTTTACTTCGCTCCGAGCTCATAAAAACTTTCACGGGAATCTCTATTTTATTGTCTATGACTAAAGCTGTGTGTAAGAACCTACATGATTAAGCCAGTTGAGCAAGTACAGGAAATGACAATTGTAAGAATAGTTGATAATACAGGTGAAACTCGAAAAATTAGAATATCACGCAAATGTTCATTAATTTCAGTAATTCAACTTAAAAGGTGAAACTAATATATTATATAGACTCTTTACAAGCAAAGTAAGATATTTCAAGCCTTTATTTGATATAATTTTGATGATTATGGCTTACAGCTTATGAAAACCCCAAATTCAGAATCTCAGAAAATTAGAATATTGTGAAAAGGTTCAGTATTGTAGGCTCAAAGTGTCACACTCTAATCAGCTAAACACCTGCAAAGGGTTCCTGAGCCTTTAAATGGTCTCTCAGTCTGGTTCAGTTGAATTCACAATCATGGGGAAGACTGCTGACCTGACAGTTGTGCAGAAAACCATCATTGACACCCTCCACAAGGAGGGAAAGCCTCAAAAGGTAATTGCAAAAGAAGTTGGATGTTCTCAAAGTGCTGTATCAAAGCACATTAATAGAAAGTTAAGTGGAAGGGAAAAGTGTGGAAGAAAAAGGTGCACAAGCAGCAGGGATGACCGTAGCCTGGAGAGGATTGTCAGGAAAAGGCCATTCAAATGTGTGGGGAGCTTCACAAGGAGTGGACTGAGGCTGGAGTTACTGCATCAAGAGCCACCACACACAGACGGGTCCTGGACATGGGCTTCAAATGTCAAACGTCTTACCTGGGCTAAAGAAAAAAAGAACTGGTCTGTTGCTCAGTGGTCCAAAGTCCTCTTTTCTGATGAGAGCAAATTTTGCATCTCATTTGGAAACCAAGGTCCCAGAGTCTGGAGGAAGAATGGAGAGGCACACAATCCAAGATGCTTGAAGTCCAGTGTGAAGTTTCCACAGTCTGTGTTGGTTTGGGGAGCCATGTCATCGGCTGGTGTTGGTCCATTGTGCTTTATTAAGTCCAGAGTCAACGCAGCCGTCTACCGGGACATTTTAGAGCACTTCATGCTTCCTTCAGCAGACAAGCTTTATGGAGATGCTGACTTCATTTTCCAGCAGGACTTGGCACCTGTCCACACTGCCAAAAGTACCAAAACCTGGTTCAATGACCATGGTATTACTGTGCTTGATTGTCCAGCAAACTCGTCTGACCTGAACCCCATAGAGAATCTATGGGGCATTGCCAAGAGAAAGATGAGAGACATGAGACCAAACAATGCAGAAGAGCTGAAGGCCACTATTGAAGCATCTTGGTCTTCCATAACACCTCAGCAGTGCCACAGGCTGATAGCATCCATGCCACGCCGCATTGAGGCAGTAATTAATGCAAAAGGGGCCCAAACCAAGTACTGAGTACATATGCATGATTATACTTTTCAGAGGGCCGACATTTCTGTATTTAAAATCCTTTTTTTAATTGATTTCATGTAATATTCAAATTTTCTGAGATTCTGAATTTGGGGTTTTCATAAGCTGTAAGCCATAATCATCAAAATTATATCAAATAAAGGCTTGAAATATCTTACTTTGCTTGTAATGAGTCTATATAATATATTAGTTTCACCTTTTAAGTTGAATTACTGAAATGCATGAACGTTTGCATGATATTCTAATTTTTCGAGTTTCACCTGTAAACCTGCCAAAGATATATTTTGTCAAGCTGATCAGACAGACTCGCCTTCATTGTTTGGTTTAGGAGCAGACGGCTTCCTCGTGGCCCAGTTTGTTCTGATCTGTCTGCCTCCCAGCCACTGGCCGTTCATTTGCTGAATGGCACCCTCTGCATCCTATCATTGACAGACAAAACAGTTAAACCAATTTTATCCTACTGAGCAAAAAATGCAGAAAATGGCACTTGATATTTTTTCAAGCATACGCTCACCCATTTATTAATGAAGGAGATAAAACCGTATCCTTTTGATTTGCCTGTGGCCAAGTCCTTCACCACACGGGTGTCCCTACACCAAATATGAACACATGAACTCAGTAAAACCCTAAAAGTTACATTAACAGAACAGTCCAGCAGCAATGACGTTTAAATAATTTCAAAATTACACAATATCTCTCTTACGATATCTTTCCAAAAGGAGCAAAGGCTGCCCTGACGTCATCTGTTGAGATTTCTGGGCTTAAGTCACCAACAAAGACATGGAAATGATCTACAATAATAGTTTGAGAAGGGAAACAGACATGAGCAAAAGTACAACAATCCACATGTTACAGTTTGAACACACATGCCCTTATAAATTAATGACACTTAAATCAGTCAAACCATAGAATACATTTAAGATGTCACTTACTGCTTGTATCTTTCTTCTGACTGCTTGGCATTGAGGCCCAGTTAACTTTCATATCCTGTGAGAGAGAGAGAAACAGGGCAGAGTAAGTTAAACAAAAATCTAACAAGTCACCTCCATTTTACTAAGCCGCATAATATGGTTAGCCTCCTACCGCAATAACTTGACCGATCAAAAGCCTGGCCGATCACTCAAAATAAAAGAAAAAGGGACTAGGAGCACAAAACGTTTCCGTAAAAAAAGTTTCTAAATAGCAAGAGACTTAACAAAGTGACATTATCAACTTGTATTACGCCTCAAATGGTCCTTCATTACCTGTTGAGGATAAAATATTTGCACCGAATATGTTTTTGCCAAGGCTTTTCTGAAGTTGAAGGTAAAAAAAAATGTGTATGGACGACCCATACCAAAGATGACTTAAAGGCATAGTTCACCCACATATTCAAATTTTCTCATAATTTACTCAATGCCATCCCAGATGTGTATGACTTCTTCTACTGCTGAACACAAACAAACATTTTTAGAAGAATATCTCCGCTCTGTAGGTCCATACAATGCAAGTGAATTGTGGTCAGACTTCTGAAGCTCCAAAAAGCATATAAAGGCAGCATAAAAGCAATCCATACAACTTCAGTCATTTAATATATGTCTTCTGAAGCCTTGCAATGGTTTGGGTGAGAAACAGATCAATATTTAAACCTTTTTTTTTTTTTACTAAGTGAAGATTTATAATAAAAAAAAAGAAACTTTAATATTGATCTGTTTCTCACCCACACCCACCACATATCTTCTGAAGACAGATTTAACCACTGGAGTAATATGGATTACTATTATGCTGCCTTCATTTAATTTTGAGTTTCAGATTTCTGGACACCATTTACTTGCTTTGTATGGAGCTGCCGAGCTGGAATATTGAAAGAAATTCTAACACATTTGGGATGGCATGAGGGTGAGTAAATGAGATCATTTTTCATTTTTGGGTGAACTATCCTTTCAATAAGAAACATAGGATGTGCCAGGTTCCCAGGTGCTTTGTGACATTTGGAAAAGCGAAATTAGGCATTCCAACGGATTGGGTTATTGTATACTAAAAATGTCTAGGATGATTTATTATTTCAGCAATTAAAACTTTCGAGTAAGCCATATGTGTAATTGTGTTGCAAGCCATAGGCAAACATATTGTGAAAGGGCTTAGCCTAATTTGAGACTGACAAATCCTTTTTTTATGTTGACAATAAACTGAACATTAGTCCAGGCCAAGCTTGAGCCATGTCTCTGAAATTGGACTCATGGCAGCAATAACATCACATAATGAACAAGCAATATTTGTATAATAGCTAATTTTATTTGTCTTTGTCCAAATGGATTAGTAGTTTACCCAAAAATGAAAACTGTCATAATTTACTCAACATTGTTGTTTTGAAGCCGCATCACCTTTTTTAATTACATGCAACAAAAATATTGATATTGAAGAAATATTGAAAGTAATGATTTTCATTTTCCATTTAACAAAGCAATAAAGTGAACAGGGGCTGTCAAACTACAACAGGACAAAAAAGCACCACAGTAGTAATCCATGACTTCTTTGTTATATCACTGACTTTAAAGCTGATATTTCTAGTTTAAGTATACAGAAGCACAAATAAGATTTGAAAGCCAAGGCAGATGGCAAGATTTTCAGTGAACAGCAGCTTACCTTTTGGTCTATTTCTCAAATAAATTAGTATCTGGGCTCAGAAGGATTAATATAGCATACAATCATATTCTACTTCTGTGGTACTTGTTTTGTCCTCTTTGGAGTTTGACAGCCTCTGGTCACTTAATGCTTTCATTTTGTGAGAAAAAAAAAAGCAGCTGCATCATACTTCAGATCCTCTCCTTTTGTGTTCCACAGAAGCAAGAAAAAGGGTGAGTAAACAATGACTATGCACATTTTTGGGTGAACTATTAATTAAAATGGCAATAACGAAAATGAAAATGCTTGATTGTCTGGATATGTATATGGACCGGATGAGATGAAATGCTGTTAAAAAAGGGATTTGAAGTACAGGTTCAAAGCTACTTACCTGGAAACAGGCTACAAACTACTCTCATATGTTTATATGTGATATCTTACCTTTCCTAATATCTTCCTGCCGTTCATGGCAGCCAGAGCTGCAGCAGCGTGTCTGTTCTCATAGAACTCCACAAAACAGTATGGGTCGTTTCCAGCCGTCTGCAAAAGACAGAAATGTGCAAAATCTCCTTCACTCCAATACATGTTTGTTAGAGGTTTAAATCGGGTTTTTAACTCACATCAATGATCATTTTACAGCTCTTGCAGGGGCCGATCTGGGAGAAAACTTGCAGGATGAGGGCCTCCGTCACGTCCCTGGAGAGGTTCCCGACATACCTAGATCCACAAGAGAGCAAAGGATACTGAGAAATACAGTTATTGCGTTGCGTTTTTCCTCCATCTCTCGCGCTAGAAGGGCATTCCGCGGGGTTTCATTTCTGCCACGTTTTAAGCGCACGGTAGCAAACGGCTAACATGAACCCGCGATCTCCTCTTTAAGAGTAGCCGGACATTGCAAACGTGCAGTCTGCCTGATTCGAACTCTTACACCAGAAGATAGTCTAATAAAGGCACAGTGGAGGATAGAACAAGGCACAGAGGAGGATATAACAACATTTAAAACTGATTTGAAGCAGTTAGCCCACTGGTTAACGGAAACTCCGCGCTGCAAACGGAACCTGCGTGCTAGCAAAAGCCTGTCGTGCAGTGTACTCGTAATATAGGGCAGACCAGTCTATCAATCTTTATAAAACTGGATAAATTAAAACAGGATTCAGGCAAACACACTATTAATCATCGCCATGTCAGCTAGGCTCGGTTCGACTGCTACAGATTGGTGTTTGTCTTGCCGGTTTGTGCTGTAGTACCTGAAAGCATGCACGCCCATATATTCAATTTAAAATAGACCAATAACGACAATAAAAGGATTCACATTCTTGACCTGATTATGCTAGGTTTGGCGTGTTGCGCGTACGAGCTCAGCGCCGCTTTAACAAACGTGTTTAAACACGAGTTTGGTTTCGTTAAACGGCCGACAAAACTACAGCGGTACTTACAATGTCTTGGGCTGGTCCTCGTCCATCATCATCATCATCATCGTGCTGGTGGGTAAATGTCGAAGCTTTGATTAAAAAATGCTCTGTTTTGTAAGGTTCGAGCAGTTAAAGCCTCTAAGATTTTAACTTGATAGTTAACGCGAATTTACTGGAATAACTTCCTCTGACGTTACACACGAAACGTCATCACATGACGTTGCAAGCCTCCTCCTTCGGCTGTTTATGCTCTTTTAGGAACGGATAGAAATGATTGCCCCCTACTGGGGCGGATCATATACGGACAGATTCTTCTGTTTGACGCAATCTTTGCATTTAATTCTTTGCATTCAGCATGCAAACGTGTAATAGTCGAAAATAACAAATATATTTCAAGTAAATTGCACAATACAAGACAAAATTACATCAGATACGTTTCACAATATTTGGTCTGCTATTGTTGAGGTTCTGTCTTTTATTGCACCGAGACATCCAGTAAATTATATAAACCAAATAATTGCAATTTAGGAACATCTGAAGCATATATATGCACACAAAAAAAACTGATCATGTATATTGCTGAAGGTCCAATCACATGTATGTCGCCACCGGTTGAGAGGCGTGTTCAGATCCCTTGATGCTACTGTAATGAAGATGGCGGAGAGAGGAGACGGCCAACAGAAAAGCTCAGTGATTGCATGAGGTTCTCACGAGAACATTTGGGTAGTTAGGTGAGTAAAAAGGAGTGGTGTAACCTCACTGGTATTTACTTTTCTCGATATTTATCTAATTCCGTGAAAAAAAGGGTTTGGTTGGCACACGGCACCAGATGGCTAACGCGGGTCAACTTATGGAGGAATAGATTGCAGAATAAAATGGAATTGGTTTATAAACCAATGATTCGACACTAAATTGCAGTTTTGAACGTGTGCTTGTTAAAGTGTAGCAATATATCCATTCGTTTCTTTTTGACGACAAATTACTAGCAAGGGCCTTTTTGGGCTTATGGTTATTAGCCAATATCCTACAAACAGAATAATATTTGGTTTAGCAGAAATTCTTTGTTTTTTTTTTTTCTACATTTTGTTCATACATGCATCAAACATTAAGAGGGAAAAAAACGGCAATTGAAAGATCTAGATGCCAACACTTGCATATGCATATAAATGTTGACATCTTAAAGGTACACTTTTGTTTACTCCTTTGGAAATTAATAGTAATTTTGAAACATGTTTAAAGTCATGACAACTCACATGAGATGTCATATGAGTACCCTTATAAAAGCTGTTTTATTGTGCATGGAGAGGGTCTCCTCATGGGGGCAGCCATGTTAGGATCCCATGAACAACTAATGCTATATATATATATATATATTTCATACAGTACATGTACCTCAAACCCCCAGTTTGAGACTTTCAAAATCTGGTCACCCTATAGAAAACATGCTAACCGTGTCTGGAACTTCAATTATGACAGATTTGAACGTTTATTGGAATTACTGTTCATTGTGTTGCCAATGCATAATGTTAAAATAAAGAGAACAGAAACAATATAATATCCAGTAATTTATTCTGACTTTCTCTCTCTCTCTCTCTCTCTCTCTCTCTCACACACACACACACACACACACACACACACACACACACACACACACACAGTCATTTCACTCATTCTGTTTTACACCGTCAATCAGTGATTTGTTTTACATTTCATTTGGAATTGATATAGAGTTTTGTTTGATGTTCAGTTTATAGAGTTACGACAAGACTTACTTTCTCATGCCAAATGCACTAAAGATGACTTTGGAATTATGTTTTCTTCTACTGTAATATCAGTAATGAAATTTGACAGCTATTTGACCCACGTTGCACAAATGCTGTTTTCTTATTCTTTATGTATCACTTGATATAAAAACTATACTATAAAATATTTAAAAAAAACTAACAAACAAAATGAAAACTAAACAAAATTGGAGAAAAAAATGTCAACAAAATAGAAATGAAAATTAAATAAAAAATCTAAAACTATTATAACCTTGGTGGGGAAACTCGTATTTACGATAATTTTGATAGCACGTGAAGGCAGCATAAGTGGGAAACAAAATGCATAAGATCCCAAACTTGCACAAATACACAATGAACCATGACAAGAGCTCTTTTTTCTGTTGTAGCAATGGATAAGAATAACTGAACACACCTGAATCACTTTTACATGACCAATGATGCATGTTATCTAACAAATTAAATTAATTTACTTAATAAAACCCTGAAGGGTAAGTCATTGGTTGACCATTGCATATAACATATTATTATTTAAAGCATTGAAATTTAAATAACTTTAAGCAAAATCATTGCTTTCCATCATCTTTTATGTTGACATGCCCCTTCCTCCATCAAAACTCGGCAACCCTGGTTTCATCTAGAATTAAAAACAACAAACAAACAAACAAAAATGATCTAGATTTCTGAGTTTCCCACTTGTAAATAGGTCTTCGTTGGGTATTGTAAAATCGTAATTACAATATTTCCAACCACTAGAATAGTACATAGCATATTAAGAGAAAATGCCTTCATTTCTTAAATAACTATACATGTAATACATAAAGGCAACTGCAATTCTTTGATTCAAAAGTATTTAATTTAGCATTAAAACGAGTTCATAAAATTATGTGGTTTTTAGGTACAAAAAACAGTATTTATTATACATGTTGCCTGCCATACAGAGAGACAATAAATCAGGCAGGTATGTATGCTTGCTTTTGAGTCACTTAATAAATAAATATTTTTGCCATACTTTGATGTTTCAGGCTGAAAACAAAATCTAATTTATAACTTGCTTGACCTAAACAAAATGGGTGTGGTTTTAAAGCTTAGAAACTGGACATTACATATGCATATAGACAATGTGCAGGTGATTTTTGTAATGTGTAAAAGCACAGAGTTTATACATTTTAAACAGATGTGTATTTTTGCTGCATTTTCGTTTGTAACTTCATGAAAAATTAACCGAATATAAAAACAGCAGATGCTCCCAATAATCCAAAGACAATGTGACATGATCACCAATCAGTGATCATTGATGCATATATCTTTACACAATCTTGGAGAAAATATTATGCAACCACATATCTTTTTATTATCCTGGGGGACAGTTTCTGGTTACAAAGCGGACCAATCACAACCTTTGTGGTCTGCGTCGAAGCAATGCATTTTATACTTTTCTGAATAGGTGCAACGCAGAAGGCAGTAGGTTCGACGCAGAAGTATAATTCGGCATTTATGCTGCATTCACGTCATGTCGGATTTACTGTAATTATGTCCTCAGACCTTGGAAGTTATGACAAAATGGCTTTGTTGTTGATAACAGTAAAATATTTATCACTACATTAATTCATTCATTAACTGCCATATTTGTTATTTTTACATGAAGTCATTTTAGGAAAGTTGAAGCTTTCCTAAAATGAGTTTACAACTCGTGGATTAAACTAATCAAAATAGTGTTTTTTTTTTTCAATGACATAGTTAACTGAAAACCTTTAATGCTTCTTGTAAAGTGCTCCTGGTCTCTGAATAACTATTTCTATTTCATTTTCTCTTTCAGTGCTGGTAGGAGATCTGGCCTCCCAGGATGGACAGTGCTTAGATGTGGGCAACGTTTAAGCTGAATGCATTGTGATTTCCAATAATTGAGACAGTGATTTCTAAAAAGCTGTCTACATTAATGAAAAGAACAATGTAGTCAGCTTAGCATATTCAACCCTGTACATGATTATTATTAAATAGGTGTCTTGAGCTGTTTGATGTATTTATGCATGTGTTACGGCTGCAGTTGTTTAAGCTGAAGAGTTATACATAGGCAGATCACTTTCCTAGTTGCGTTCTCTCAGTTTTTAATATAGCTTTTTAAGAAATTGAACATGGATGTGAATGAGATTTTACCCCCCCTCCCATTGGAGCCACCAGACGCAGTATTTGCGGGTAACGATTACTGTAAAGCACCTCCACTACCTCCCCTGCAAACGTCCAGTGACGCAGAGGAAATGGACGTTAGCTCTGGTGGTGATGGACACCAAAACACCCCAGCAGTGGACAGGGATGAACAGCTCTTCCTCAACAAACGCACATTGTCCTTTAGTGTCCACCCATCAGATAATTCTGACCCTTTGGCCACGTGCCCTAGAACTGCTCGCCATGCTCCCCCAGTTACTAAATTCTTACCTGATCTCAAACTACTTAGAGATGTAAAGATCAGTGTCAGTTTCTCAGACGGCAGTAGGAGTAAAGACAGGAAGGTGTTGTACACGGGTATGGGGCAGGGTAGTGAAGAAGATCACAGCCTAGAGAGCCTGAATGGTGAGTTGCATGATTCTCGAGATCAGGGGAGTGTGCCGGGCAGCTCGGGCACAAGTAACGATTCTCTAGGTTTAGCTAGAAACATTGAAGTGATAGAGGCTGAGCAGGAGAGCAAGGTTGAGTTTGCTGTGCTAGATGACCTGGAAGATTTCAGCGAAAACTTTCTGGAAGTGGAACATGGAGAGCAGAGTGGTTTCAGGTCTGAGATGATAATTCAACAGGAGCATGTGCGCGAGGAGGAACTGAATTACTCCTATGAGGTAAAAGTGATATAATTATTTGTTGCATAATGACTTATTTGATTTGGTGACAATCATTTGACGTTGTCTATATAAAATGTGTAATGTTATAACTTGGCATTTTAACCTCTAACTGATCATCATTCAGAATATCTACTAAAATGTACGCCCACCACTAAATAGAGCACATGCTTATCATTCATGATGAGGGTTCCTGGCTTGTAACAAGGTGGTCCATTGGGGAAAATTTGAATTACAGCACACAAAGTGGACTGGGATCAAATGGGCTTTTGGAGTAAATTTTTGTTCAGTTGATATGCCAATGGCTGCCAGTTATTGACCCATCCTGTCTTCCAGGAGGACTTTGACAATGATGTAGATGCCCTGCTGGAGGAAGGCATGCCCTTGCCTAAGAAGAGGCGACTGGCTGAGGACGTTTACACTGGAGACAGTGATCACCATTCAGATGGAGAGGCTGGAGTTCAGCCCATGATGACCAAAATTAAGACCGTTCTTAAGAGTGAGTCTCAGCAGCCCTTGTTTTTATCTTGTATCAAGTTTAATTTCAAGTCCTAAGCACTATTGACAGCATTGTTTAACTTGTCTAACTGTTAATGTGTTTGTTATTTTGTTTATGTAATTATTTAAAAAATATATTTTTCTGTTTAACATGACTGTCCAAAGTTGATTGGTCTTTTCATACAAGGTAAATCCTACTCCAGAGAACAGCTTTAAATAATGGCTTGGTGTTTCTGCAGGTCGTGGGCGTCCACCTACCGAACCGTTACCTGATGGATGGATCATGACATTCCATAATTCTGGCATTCCAGTCTACCTCCACCGGGAAACCAGAGTTGTAACCTGGTCTAGACCTTACTTCCTTGGAACTGGAAGCATTAGGGTAAACAGTTAGACAGACCAAAGATCTCAGACTTTCATGATGGTCTATCTGTTATTTTGTCATTGCTACCTCATAATCTTTGCATTCTTGTGAATAAAGGCACTTCATCCCTCACTTCTACTCATCTTCCCCATAGAAACATGACCCACCAACCAGTAGCATTCCCTGCTTACACTACAAGAAAATGAAGGAACAAGAGGAAAGGGAACAAAATGGTGAGGTAACTCCGAATGCAGAGGTGTCGCCGGTGAAATCGGGGGAAGAGGGTATCTCATTGGAGACAGCTGACGAGCCAGACTCTACTGCTACAGAAGAGGCACCTGGCCAAACTACATCAGAAGTGCCAGATCTTGACCTCATGGAGCCAGGAGGGTCTTCAGAGCGGAAGGAAGGACAGTCCAGTGATACTGCACAGGGAGCCCTGGGCCAGGTCAAAGCCAAGGTTGAGGTCTGCAAAGACGAATCTATTGGTAAGAAATAGAAGTCGACTTTTAACTAAGGTGGACAAGGCTGATAACAGATTAATCAGCCGAAAGTTTGTGAAATGGATTTATAGAAAACAATTATTACTCTTTCCTTATTATGATGGGCACAGACATAGAGGCTACAAGAGTCCAAAATGAACAAAATCCCATATGCAGTTTATTGATTAACCAAAATTTAAGTTTTGGTGCATAACGCGGAACTTTTGACTATAAACAAGCCCAGAAATATACATACTTATATTGGGACTCTTATTTTGAAATGACAGAGACCTGGCTACCTTACAATGCTATATATTTAATTATTTACGAAACTAAGCTTATTATAGCCGATATTCCTCAGAAAAATGTTTGTGTATATATACTATATTTCACCAGATAAGGTTTTAAAATTATTCACAAGATATGGAAATATGATATTAAAATATGGATGAATATTGTCAATGATTAAAGTTTTAGACACGGCAAATCCCCACAAGTTGTCAGTGATTGTTTATATTTTTTATCTTTAGAGGCTTTAAAAGCCATCTTTTCTAACTGTAGACTCTGTAGTGCAGGCCACAGAGAGGAATAAAACAACTTTTCGATTTTGCAGATAACTAATAGTTTCAAAAAGCAACTATCAGCACAGATGAATTGGTAAAACTATATGTCGGTCTACTTGGTGTTATGTTGCTAAACTCCTTTCTAAAGTGAGTAAACATTTTTGCTTTTTTCACACTGCACTCAATGAGTATTTGGACACTGCTCCAGACACTGTTGTGCACTTTGTATAGGATGTTACAGATAATTTATCAGATTGGAACACATGAATGTTTAGATCGGCTTTGTAAAAATCTGATTTCATGGTGGTTTTATATATTTATTTCTGTTCAGACTACCAAAAACAACAGATTTGAGTCGGATATGTCAATAAATGTATGCACGTCTGAACAAACCCATTGCTGAAGGGATTTCTGAATCACTTCATGTGCATGGTGAGTTAACCCTGTCTTTTCCTTAATTTTGTCCCAGATATTGAACGATTCAGACGCTACCTAGAGAAGTGCTTTGATTTTGAGCAAGTGACTGTGAAGAAGTTCCGCACATGGGCCGAGCGCAGACAGTTCAACAGGGACATGAAGAGGAAGCAAGCAGAATCTGAGAGGCCCATCCTACCAGCCAATCAGAAACTCATTACGCTGTCTGTGCAGGACGCGCCCACAAAAAAAGGTACCTGTTTGACAATTCATTATTTTATAAATTGAATAGCACACAACATTAGGTTTTTTACCAGTCTGATCCTGTTTACATTTCAGAATTTGTCATCAACCCTAACGGGAAGTCAGAGGTGTGCATATTACATGAGTATATGCAAAGAGTGCTGAAGGTGCGACCAGTTTACAACTTTTTTGAATGTGGTAAGTAGCATGATGTAATGTATATAATACAAAAAAAAAGCGTAGTTTAGCTTCTAAAATCTGATTGGATGAGCCATGTTTGAAGCCATTGTAGAATAACAGATATATGTATACCTGCATTAAATATCAATTAGATTTTATATTAATGGGGCATGTTTCCTTTTTTACAATATCACCTAAATTTAAGCTAATTAACTATAATACTTGCCAGAAGAATTGTGAATAATTTTTTGTGTTATAAATGACAAACTGAATGTGTCTTCTCATATTGCTGTTGTTGCTGCTTTTTAAAAACAATAAACTACTCAAAGCCTTGCATAACAAGAATTTCTACTAGCAGGCCAGTGTGAGCAAGGTCAATTAACTGGTCAGCTGGGGACCAATAGCCTCATACCTCGAGCCGCAAGACCAAAATGTATCTGCATTCCCACCACCGGGCCAAAAGCCCAGCAGCTTGACCTAAAACCCGCCCTTTATAGGCCACCCTGGTGCCAACGTCACATGCCCTGCCCATTTCACAAGCAAGAGGGAAGCTCAAGCTGAAGTATCAGACTCTTGAGATTAGCTAGCCCTCAAAGTGAACATGTAGAGACTGAAGCTGCCATTTGTTTGCTTATTTTGGTCTTTGCTTGGTGGAATGTGAGACCTGACTCTGTGAAACTCCGCCTTTGACACTGGCTCCACCTTAATCCCCAGTGGCCTTCTTTGACCCTAGGGTAATTGGCAGGCCGAAGGTGCTTGGCCGTTGGCCCCTTTGAGGCATGATGAAGCCCCGGAAGTGATAGTGGGAACGCAGCTGGCACGCACCAGCACACTCTCATTTGGCCCGATAGTTGAAATGCTGCTATTGATGTACTGGAATACTAAGCCCTTAAAATTTTGTAGCATTAAGTTTTAATATTATTGTTGTCTTTGTCTAGAAAACCCAAGTGAACCCTTTGGAGCCTCAGTCATTATAGATGGTGTTACATATGGCACAGGAACAGCAAGTAGTAAAAAACTTGCGAAGAACAAAGCTGGTACCTTCACCCACACCTTCATTCCAGTTCTTAAGCTTAGCAAGAGTTTATTTTGCTTCTTGAATGGATTGTCTACATCTGCTGTTTTTATAGACAACAGTAAACATTAATACACTAGCATAATGGGGAACTGTAAGTATTCATGCTTTTGTTTTCTGTCGGGCAGCTCGAGCAACACTGGAGATCCTCATTCCTGACTTTGTCAAACAGACGTCAGAGGAGAAGCCCAAAGAGGGAGATGAGCTGGAGGTACTTTGCGTCCTGTCTCTATTCCTCAGTTTAGCTTGAGGATAACATTGCTTTGCCATTATGCCATCAACCTCCATGCAGAAATCTTTTATTTATATAGTTCCTGTCTTTTTGGTCATTCATTTCCTCTTTTCATCCCACAGTATTTTAATCATATCAGTATTGAAGATTCAAGGGTATATGAGCTGACCAACAAAGCAGGTTTACTCTCACCGTATCAGATCCTTCATGAGTGCCTTAAGAGGTATGTTAAGAAATAGTCTGTCAGTTGATTACAATGGTAATTTAATATGACAGGAAAACATCAGACAGTCTGTGGGTGTTTAAATCTCATGTCTCTGATTGGAAAACATCTAACGAGCTGTTTCTTTTTCATCCATAGAAACCATGGGATGGGTGACACCAGCATCAAGTTTGAGGTGATCCCAGGAAAGAATCAGAAGAGTGAATATGCCATGACATGTGGGAAGCACACTGTGCGTGGCTTATGTGAGTATCCATGATCAAAACTGTAAATAAACTAGCACATTATGAACCATATATGACATGTAAGAATTGAATTTATGAAAGGTACGTCATTCTACAATGATGCCTTTTGTACAGTCAGCCACATAGCTAATACTGTTGCTATTGTTGGCTGCAGGTAAGAATAAAAGGGTGGGAAAGCAGCTGGCATCACAGAAGATTCTTCAAATGCTTCATCCTCATGTGAAGAACTGGGGCTCACTGCTGCGCATGTACGGCAGAGAGAGCAACAAGATGGTCAAAAAGGTCAGCTTTTTGAAAACTACTTGTACATCCCTTTTACAGATTTTGCAATATGAAAGTACATTTACAATAAATGCTTGATCATCAGTGATGGGCTGAAATAACATTTTACTAGGTTCTCATAAAAGTGATTTTTATTTTCTTCCACTGTAGCTTAGTTTTACTTGCCCTACCAATATTTTCACTGGACCCACACCCATAAAAAAAGATTTTTTTCATTAAATGTTATGTTTTCTTTACCAAATTTTTTTGTAAAGATTGGTTTGTAATAATAGCTGGACATTTCACAGATCCTACACCGCTATAAATGCATACATTTCCTTGCTGGTAAAATGATGGCATACTATGCAAAATATTACTGATTTTAATAATATTCAACACATTCTAAATTGACTCAAGACAATCACTCATCATTCTTTGACAAAACCTCATGTCAGCCAGCTTCGTAAAGTTACCTTGTTGCCATTGGTTTATTGTGCAGTTGTAATGAGCATATAAGGCTTGGGACCAATGATTATCAAGATATGTTGATGATATATTGTTTATGTACCTTTCATATAGCCTACACAATGTATTTTAATTTACAATTATGTCGTTTTGTGGTTTGACAGCTTGAATGAAAGCCCTATTCAAGGATGCATACAGAAAAAATTGATTAAAAAATGTCACCATTTATAATTGTCACTTTGCGTTTCATACACTAACCTGCAAACTCATCAACTCAGTCAGTGTTAATTCTTGAATTACAAAAACCTTCATAACTTTGGACTGCCTGTGCTGCATCAGCTCGTCCTCTGTGCTTTTCCTACCTGCGACCCAGCTTCAGTAAATGTTAAATCACCCTCTTGTGGTCTCCCAACACAATTACGCCATAAGCCCAACTGAGTGAATTGAAAAGCATGCAAATTAGTCTGCTGATTTAAATGTCGGCTAATGTTTATATATAGATGCCTCAAAAATACAATGATAAAAAAATGTCAATCAATAATCAATGTGTTGATATTTTATGACATTCCTATACTAACTGTATTATTGTCATCTTCAGGAGAATTCTGATAAGAGTGTGATTGAACTTCAGCAGTTTGCCAAAAAGAACAAGCCAAACCTTCACATCCTCAACAAGCTACGAGAGGAGATGATGAAGCTTGCTCAAGAAAGGGTACAGTTGCAAATATGACATCTTCCAGACAAATCTTGCATGCTAGTTTGCTAATTAAATGTCCTGTTTACAGTTTGTTACATTACAACCAACCAAGATAGATTCAATAACTGGAAAAGGCTAAAAGCTTATTTATAATAAGAAATATACAGTATCTCACAAAAGTGAGTACACACCTCACATTTTTGTAAATATTTGATTATGTCTTTTCATGTGACAACACTGAAGAAATGACACTTTACTACAATGTAAAATAGTGAGTGTACAGCTTGTATAACAGTGTAAATTTGCTGTCCCCTCAAAATAACTCAATACACAGCCATTAATGTCTAAACTGCTGGCAACAAAAGTGAGTACACCCCTAAGTGAAAATGTCCAAATTGGGCCCAATTAGCCATTTTTCCTCTCCGGTGTCATGTGACTCGTTAGTTTTACAAGGTCTCAGGTGTGAATGGGGAGCAGGTGTGTTAAATTTGGTGTCATTTCTCTCACACTCCCACATACTGGTCACTGGAAGTTCAAAATGGCACCTCATGGCAAAGAACTCTCTGAGGATCTGAAAAAAATAATTGTTGCTCTACATAAAGATGGCCTAGGCTATAAGAAGATTGCCAAGACTCTGACACTGAGCTGTAGCACGGTGGCCAAGACCATACAGTGGTTTAACAGGACAGGTTCTACTCCGAACAGGCCTCGCCATGGTCGACCAAAGAAGTTTGGTGCACGGCTCAGCATCATTTCCAGAGGTTGTCTTTAGGAATTAGACGTATGAGTACTGCCAACATTGCTGCAGAGGTTGAAGGGGTGGGGGGTCAGCCTGTCAGTGCTCAGACCATATGTTGCACACTGCATTAAATTGGTCTGCATGGCTGTCGTCCCAGAAGTAAGCCTCTTCTAAAGATGATGCACAAGAAAGCCAGCAAACAGTTTGCTGAAGACAAGCAGACTAAGGACATGGATTACTGGAACCATGTACTGTGGTCTGATGAGACCAAGATAAACTTATTTGGTTCAGATGGTGTCAAGTGTGTGTGGCGGAAACCAGGTGAGGAGTACAAAGACAAGTGTGTCTTTCCTACAGTCAAGCATGGTGGTGGGAGTGTCATGGTCTGGGGCTGCATGAGTGCTGCCGGCACTGGGGAGCTACAGTTCATTGAGGGAACCATGAATGCCAACATGTACTGTGACATACTGAAGCAGAGCATGATCCCCTCCCTTCGGAGACTGGGCCGCAGGGCAGTATTCCAGCATGATAACGACCCCAAACACACCTCCAAGACGACCACTGCCTTTGCTAAAGAAGCTGAGGGTGAAGGTGATGGACTGGCCAAGCATGTCTCCAGACCTAAACCCTATTGAGCATCTGTGGGGCATCCTCAAACGGAAGGTGGAGGAGAACAAGTTCTCTAACATCCACCAGCTCCGTGATATCGTCATGGAGGAGTGGAAGAGGACTCCAGTGGCAACCTGTGAAGCTCTGGTGAACTCCATGCCCAAGAGAGTTAAAGCAGTGCTGGAAAATAATGGTGGCCACACAAAATATTGACACTTTGGGCCCAATTTGGACATTTTTACTTGGGTGTACTCACTTTTGTTGCCAGTGGTTTAGACATTAATGGCTGTGGGTTGAGTTATTTTGAGGGGACAGCAAATTTACACTTATACAAGCTGTACACTCACTATTTTACATTGCAGCAAAGTGTCATTTCTTCAGTGTCACAAGAAAAGATATAATCAAATATTTGGGGGGTACTCACTTTTGTGAGATACTATATATATATTTTTCTAGTGCATAATATAGTTGTACTTGTGGACCATTACACCTTCTATATGTATCATTTCAGGAGGAAGCAAGGAAGAAGCCGAAGATGACTATAATGGAGTCGGCTCAGCCTGGCAGTGAGCCTCTGTGTACTGTTGACGTCTAACAAACCCTTGTGATAGCAAATAGCACTGACCAATTGTTAATAGTTAAAAAAAAAAAAGGTCATTGTACCATTACTGAATTATGCATTACTTTGCAGTCCAAATGGCAATACTAGTTACATTTTATCAGATTTTATCAGATTTTTGAGCACTAATCCCAATCGGTTATGTCCATGTTTTATGGGTTTAGTAAGTCATATAAGGTCTTATGCACTAAGGGAATGTAGAATGAGCATTATATACCTCCAGATGCACTTCTACACCTGTAAGTGCTCAAATATAATGACTATTCGGCTGATGACAAGAATGCCTATATGAAACAAAATGTTAAAAATATGTTGAATAAGTATTAAACATGCTTGCATTTTACGTTTGTGGCTTTTAGATGTTGTTAATAAAATTGTGTTATTCGCTTAAAATAAACTCAAATTAATTTAATATTTACAGTAAAACTACAGATTTCACAATGACCGATACTATTGCAGTATTCTCAATTAATGCATTTCAACAAACATGTCTGTCATTTTACAAAGATCGGTTCCTTTAATTTCTATCTTCAGTGGCCATGTCTAGTCCTAATGGACCTTATGGACCTCAGAGTATCGCCATATTTATCTTTTGACATGAATAAAAACAAGACAGTGGGTGATAGACTTACAGTCTCTTCAAAGGGTTGTACTGTTGTTTAAATTGTTGTTGATTGTTCAGCTGATGAAACATTGAAAACGCATCTTAAAAATTATTGGAATGGACAGAAAAGATAAGCTGTGATCTAGGATCTTTATATGGTTTATGACATTGTACAGACTGTAAATCTATTACTCAGCCTTGTTTTCATTTGTGTTAAAATATATATTCTACCTAAGGTCGGTTCGGACATTAAATGCTTTAGAAATGCAACATTTGTTTAATCTGCACACCTCCAACTGCTGTTCAGAAATGTACTAATGTTAGAACTGTTTGCTTGTATGAAATGAACAACCCTTTATTTTTTTTTTTTTAATTGAGTAGTAATGCATATCAATGGCCATCTTGACTAATTTTTAGTAGTGTTGTCTTCAGTGAGCACTGCAGAGAAAACACAAGCACAAGTGTTTGAGGTACTGTAGTTATTAAGGGAGATAGGATGATAGTGTGTGCTTTTTTTTTTTTTGATGTGACAGTTATGCTTCGATATAATCTTAACTCTTGCATTAGAGACTGGTTGTTAATTCACACAAGAAAAAGTGTTTCCCCTTTCATTAATGTGTTTCAAAAGGGAAACAAATCCCACTCAAATCTACATTTGTGATGCTATACGTTACGTACAGTATTTGCTGTGGAGTGATGCTTGCTTTCTTGCATTGATACTCTAGAGAAAGGCTTTTTGAAGCATGTGCTTATTTGCGTGTTTAAAATAATTTTGTATGGTTTGTGTACATTTGCCATGGTGATGAGGTGATTGTGTGCTAATTTTATTTAGGTTTTATCACTTTGGTGTATTAAATAGCTTGAACCACAATCATTATTTCAAAAGGCAGTCTACCAACAAAAAGTGGTAACTCGGTACCTCAAAAAAAAAAAAAAATCAGACCATGTCATAATATTCAATAGCTTGAAGAACAGTGTGAACCAAAGCTTTAACCGTCTTAAGCAGTCTTTTTTTTTTTTTTAATACTGCTGCATAGCTATTCATAAATTATATTTAACACATATATGGAACACTATGTTAAATAAGGATAAAAAGATGCAATAACTGCTGGATTAAAATATGTTCCCTGGTTGAATAAAAACTCCCAAAAATCACAATTATTGGGGAGGGATAAAAATGTTCTGGCCTTGTTGAGATATGACACCAAGGTCTTCAAAGTCACTGTTTTTATGCTGAGAGGGGGGGAATCAGGTTTTCTTGGGACAGAGACTAAATAAAACCATCATTGGGTTTAGTATTTTATTTGGTGTGCTTCTGAATGTTTACCGCATCTATGAAGGCACTTTCCTGTTTCCATGAGCACAATACTTCTGCCATGCTGATAAGAGTGCTTAGAGAATGTGCTTTCCCTATAAATGTCTTGAGTGTATGACTTGTTCTGTCCGTCTTGCCAAGTGTGTATTAGTTGTATGAAGAAACATCCTTTTTAGTTGTAATAATTGAAGAGATAATGTTGAATAATTTAGCTGCAAGTAACGTTGCCTACATTTTTTATTGTTACATGATTTCTGATACACAGTGATTTGTTTATGCAAATAAATCATGACCAGAAACTGACTGTCTTGAGCTGTTTTTGACTGGGTTTTACTGCAAACATAAAGGAAACTATACAAGGTTGTAACTTCAAATAAGAAATGAACATTTGACAGTTAATAGTTTCAAACAATACCATCTGTATATTTGTATGGCCATAAAGTGTGTTGTGGCAGAAGAGTAGCTGTCATGACTTGGTAACTAATTACTGCAGAGCTTCAGTTCTCCGGGTTCTGCTGTGTCTGACTGTCAGTGCTGGAACTGTAGTCCACCCTTTCAAACAGCAGGATGGTCTCGCAGTGCATGGTCTGGGGGAAGAGGTCGACAGCCATAGCTCTAACTGGGCGGAAGGGAGCTCCTCTCACACGGTTAGAAGGAGCTCTGCAGAGACTTTAGGTTGAAAGAATAGAATAGAAAATAATTTATAATTAAAATATGTTTTTAGATTATCACAAAGTAAGCTGATGATTCGATGCAGCATCTATAAAATCCTTTGAGTATTTAAAGTGCACTGAGTTTTCCTTTTTTTTTTTTTTTTTTACCAACTCCTAAACTTTAAAGAATTAGTAGTAGTAAAATATAATTTTTTGGAAAAAATATGCTTAGATATGTGTGCTTTACTGGAAAATGGCACATGTTTTGAACAGTTGACCTTCCTCAGTGCCGGTCGTTTTTGACGTTTTGTATAGCATATATAACTGGTCCTGCTTGACCTGCTCTGAGCAGGATTCAAACTGGGGTCTCCAGCTAACGAGGAGGCTAAAGACAATATTTAAAAATGATGTACACTCACATGAGACGACGACTCTAATAATAACAGTCTTAAAGTAAAAGCTGCTTTGTTCTATGGTTCTATGCATATGGTGCTGGGTGCACATTCACAAGCACCACATGTTGAGATCAAATGACCAGATGAATATTACTCCCTTTATCTCAATAATCCTTTGTAATTGGCCACTTTCACTAGTGGAGAACTTCTGTTTTGGCATAATACTGCATCTTAGCCACTAGGCATCACCACAACATAAACAGAAATTAACTTACTCAATAAAATTATTCATAGCAGCTTTTGCATTGCAGGCCACATAGATGAGTCTCTTCAGATGCTCTGCTCTTCTGATCGCAAGAATAACTTTGGAATCTGGTACGAGTAGAAATGATACATAAAAACACCACATCCAAAAATGCAAAGCATTAGATAAATATTATACATTTCACCTAAAAATGAAAATGATGTTATCATTTCCTACACAGCCTCATGCTGGTCCAAACCTATATGAATTTCTTCCATGGAACACAAAATGAGATGTTAGGCAAAATGTTAGCTTTAGTCATCATTCAATGGAAGTGAATGGTGACAGGCTAAAATTCTGCCCAACATCTCCTTTTGGGTTCTTCAAAAGAAAGTCTTACAGGTTTTTACATGACTGAGCAACTTATGACAGATTTTTCATTTTTGGTTAAACTATCCCTTTAATAATTTAAAAAGAATTGTCCTTACGTAGCCCCGCTCTTGGAGGGTCAACAACTGCAGTGACGTTGGGGGATACAACTGCATTAAGAACAGTGGGGAACACATCCTCAGCCTTCCCACAGTGGAATTCTACATTGGTCAAGCCTGAAAAAGTACATTTGGAGTCAGAGCATAAACATGAAGAGAGAATAAACGGACCGTGATATTTTTCACAATCTTGATAGTAGTTTTAATTTTTACGGCACTCTACAACCTACCATTAGCTTCAGCGTTAGCCTTAGCATCTTCCACTGCCTCCTGACACAACTCTATCCCAATCACCTTCTTCACCCTCTGTTGATGACAGATGGAAACCCAGAAACGGCTCAAATTCAGAAATAAACAGTGACATGAAAACAACTGTGGCTAAGTTTAGGCTAACTCTCTTTCTGAGAACTGATTGGCTCCGAGAAGAGTTTTCTGTTACAAAAGTAGTTGTGTATTCTGAGATGCAAAGACCACACCTTTGCCAGAGAGATGCCAATGGTTCCTGTTCCACAGCACACATCCAACACAGTGCTGTCCTCATCTAGTTGAGCCCATTCGCCCACAGCAGAATAAAGAACCTCAGCCGCAGGGGTGTTCGTCTACAAGTATCACAACAGAAATATCAGTAGGACATTTAAACTTAAAATCAGTTCTCTACTAATGTACTCAAAAGTTAAAATGGAGATGTTAGGGGCTGTTCAGTCTCAGTCACCATTCACTTTTATTTTATGGACAAAAGAAACAATGGAAAGTGAATGTTGACCGAGGCTGAACATTACACCTAACATCTCCTTTTGTGTTTCTCAGAAGAAAGTCATATAACAACATGAGGGTTTTAGAGTAAATGATTTTCATTTTTGGGCGAACCTTTAATATTCTGAATAATGTTGTGACACGCCCCAAAGGAATAAGACACAGACAATTTAACTGTAAATTTATACCATAATCTTTACTTCAGTTCAATCTTGTGTCATATATACTGCATACTGTGTATTCAGTATATTGTGTAAATTGCGTAGCTTGATTATAATGTATTTCCTCTGTAGTTCTGTATTTATTTGTGGTACTGCCTATGTACTGTAGTGTCTCTCTTCCAAATTTTCCATACAGCATCAACAAAGTGCCTGTCTGACTTATGTTGGCAGAGATTTAACTGATCACAGCATTAGTTCCACATTAGTAGGTTCACCTGGAAGAATGAATGAGGAGATATGCGGAATTTCAATCCGAGAAGCTCTTCATGAATACATTCATCCCCAGACACATGCTCACATGGCAGGTCCTCCGTACCAGCAGATGTCCTGGATCAAGTGAATAAATGAATGAATGATCAATTGTTACATTTGAGATGTGCCGGCTTTTTTGTATCACTGAGCTTACCTTTGTCCCATTCTCACAAAATACAATGATGTGATGCCACTTTCTTTTCCATCGCCGTCTGTAAAATAATGTCGCAGGTTTCTTTTCAGTTCCTCAAGTTCTTCTTCTTGGAGTTTCTAGGTTGTTTAAAATAGTAAGTGGTTTAAAAAATAGAAATAACGACATCATAATTTGTTAAATATATATGAAGTGAACAGAAATATAAGCATTAAATACACATCTCTCCTTACCTGTGGATTGAAGAAAACAATGGCCATGGTTTGCTTTGTCCTACACGTCCGCACTGTTAGTTGCCGCCAGTGGCCCTCATAAGTCTCTGGACTGTATACTGCATATGGAGTTGTCCTGTTTAGAACAACAAAATTGATTAAAGTTGAAGTGTGTAATTTCTGTGCCACTCTTTTCAATGTTTTCTCCTATGTGTTTTTACAATGGCATTTTTGGATTTATGAGTAAAATGAGGTCTGTGTGGTAAATATTACTTGATTATAGGTAGACGTTTTGTTCTACAACATAAATTACACACTTTCATGATTCAGACAGGAATTTTGAAGCTACACTGAGGCAGTACAAAAAACACATGGCAGCTTCAAAATGTATATTTGAGGCATGAAAGTGTGTAATTTATGTTGTAGAACAAAACATTAGTCTACATATCTTCAAGTAATGTTTACCACAGACCTTATTTTGCTCATAAATCCAAATCTGCCACTATAAAAACCCATAGGAAATTCCTGAGGGAACCCATGGCGAATTAGCCTTCCAGGTTCTCCTACAAATTGACATCATGGCTGAACAGCTTTTTGTTATAGTGTCGGTATGGAGGGGTCACTCAAATCAAACAGAGACAGTTTTACAGTTTTTGATAAAATGAACCTACGAATGGCCTACATAAAGTTGTCTCTGCATATTAGGCTGGGATAAGAATGAGAAAGTATTTAACACAACAAAAGTTACACACTTTAGCTTTAATAAGTTGAAATGCAAACTTTTAATATATTTCTGAAATTATCTTTTCATTTTTTCCACTTACAACGTTTAATTGACAGACACACAAATTTGGTTAAATTTGGAAACAGATGCTGTCATATAGGACTAACTGTTGTTTATTAAATTCAAGAAAACAGATTTTATTTATTTATTCACCTGATGAATTGCTGGAAGGCCTGGACGACCATCTTGGCCTCAGAAGAAACATGGCTGGTTTCTGTCGGACTCACTACAGCACAGGATCCGCCTTTATATTTACCCAAGCGAAAGCCCACGGTCTTATCCTCTCCATCCGCTCCCACTCCAATCACAAACTCACACTTATTTCTGTACTCCATCTGCAGGTCAGAAGGACACCAGTACAGTGTGTACAGTGACAAAGCACACTGAATCATCACACTGTCTGTATTTGTAATGATTTAATTAAACTGATTATTTTGTACTAGTCCGAACAGGTTGGAATTCCATGTGCAAAGACATAAGGGAAAAAAGTGCACATTAATAAGATCTTAAATATTTTAGAGCTGACACATAGGGTGAAATCTGGTGAAATATGAGGGCTGGTTTGAACACCCACCAGTCTGTGTATCCTGTGTCAGAGCCCTTAAGCATGTATCTGGGGACAGAAGTACACGTGCTTTCACTAGAAACCTTTACCAATCTCTTACAAAAATGCACTGCAACAGTACACGGGCAAAACAAAATACACAGAATAACACTGTACAGTACACATACCATGGTACTGACTGATTACCATATTATTGTACCATAGTCTTTACATGTCCATGTCCAAGGTACTTACCATTCTTACAAAGAATACCATGGTACTTTTCTGTTAGTGATGATACTACAAGTTTATGAAAGTTTGATTGTTATAAGAACCGTTTTAGGTGAGCACACAGGAGTGATACCTGCACAGGTGATGGCTGTATGGGCTCCAGTGGGCAGCACATTTTGTTACACTTCTCTTTCTGAACAAACAGCCATGGCAGCATGGCTTTGTTGTTGTTGCCAATTTCTCTGTGCACAAATAGAATACAAACATGTCATGTGCGAGGAAACTGGCAGGAGCATTTTTACTTATCAAAATAACTGTTGCTATACCACCAGAAGCATTGGGGGATGATTTTGTCATGCTTATATAACTGGACACATTAAAGAACATGTTGTTGATACCTGGTCAGTTTCTGCAAAATGTCCTCCACCTCTTGCTGCTTCCTCTTGAGCTGTTCCTTATAAGGCACGTTCCACAATGGCGTCACTGCATTGGCAATCTGGATATTGAGAGACTCTTCTTCTACCTCCTTGCTACCTGCAGCACGCTTTGCATCAGGTTGCACACCCTCCGTTTCCTCCTCTTGTTTCCTCTTCTTTAGAATGGGATCAGCTTTGGGCTTGGCGAGCCGTACACTTAAAACTTTATTCTTCCACTGCATTCCATGGACTGCCTTCATGGCCTTGTCCCTTTCCTCCTGGTTCTTAAAAGTCACAAAGGCAAACATCTGTTTGCTGAAAAGCTTGACTTTGTGAGGACTGATTCCATGTTTGTTTAGGAACTTCTTCAGGTCATTAAAGCCAATGTACTTGGGCAGGTTCTGAATCTCAACTTTGAATATCTCTGATGTGAAAAGATCCCCTTTGGTATAACGGTAGACATTGGAGTCACCACCTGTTGCTCCCTCTCCTTCTGCTGCTGGCTGATTCTCTTGGTTTTTCTCCTCCATCAAGTCATCTGTAAGAACTGATTTCTTCTCTGTGCTGGGTAATGGATCAGCAGGGGCACTGTTGTCAACAGCAACATCTGCCATGTTGCTCTGTATGAAAGACCAATGAAACGTATTATTACACTTACAAATATTGTTCTGTGTTTGCTAGTTTTACTATGGATTATCCATGCTGCATTAACAAAATCAACGAGAATTCTTATGGAAATTAAATGCAAACAAACTACGAGCAAAGTTATTACTGTTATATTTAACAAACCTGTGTTGTCAATCGCCTTTTTATTATTCAGTATTCTACAGTCATATATCACTATGAACCAGAACGGAGCTCTACAAGCACTGCACTTCTGCATACATGCAAGCTGCCATCTTTAAAATAAGAACACGTGTCAAAAGCAGCGTATCGTGGTCGAGGCTAGAAGGTTGACCGTTGGGGTGGGAAAGTATCGCGAGAGTTGCATTTAAGCTTACTAAAGAGTGGTTTAGTAGATTTAGGAGTAAGCTTTAAGGTAAGGGTTATGTTAAAAATTAGGGGAAGGTGTAGGGTTTCTGTAGGTCTCTAAATAAACACAGTAGGTTCGTTTGAAATAAGCAAGTTCAGTGCAGAACCGATCACCAGCAGATCTATGCCGGTGTCGTGAGCAATCCAGTACCCCCTGAAAAGGAGACATATCCAGCTGCAGACCCGCAGCACCACCAGTTTCAGAACCCCAGCGCCAGAACCTGAAGTGAGGGGCGGAGTTATTGACAATGAGACAAGCATGGCGGAGAGCATGGTGAGTTGTGTAACGTTGTCTAACGTTTTTGACATCATGTTGTGAAACATTATCGCATATATTAAGTTCAGCGTTTATCTGCTAAATATTTAATTTGTGCATAACTTTATCATCTTAATGAAGCTTGAATATGTTGTCATACTTTACTGTATTAAAAAAAAATTCTACGGATGGTTCGATACATTTTTGCGTGTTGTAAATGGGCCTTGCGGTGACGTTTTGAAGACATCTTGTGAAGCTGTTAAAGTGTTTGTTCCACGTTCCTCTGTTATATGCATTGTTTGTGAGTTAATGTTACCTTATAGTTGAGGGGTTTTTTTACGTTGAGATTATTGTGTGGTGCTTTCATCTCTTGTAGAGACATTTCGAATGAATGAAGACCACAAGGAAAAGGCCCGCAACAATCTCCTGGAACAGTCAGAAGCTTCCAGAGAGCCCTTGTTCTGACGATTTGTGCTACCCATCGATATGTGCAACTTACTGGTTATGCGCATGTGCAGACTCACAGTTTTGTTCTGCGTGACCACGCCCATAAATCTATGCATCCTTGCTGTGGAGACTTGACGGTGAGCATTGCAATATCTTTAATCCTTTTTTATTACATAATTTGACATGTGAACGTGTAAATGTTAGCATGCACACCTTATTTTCAGCATAATATAGCAATTAGCTATGAATGACCTACGTTCATCGTGTGTTCTACTTCTTTCAGAGTTTTGAAAGTTTGGAAAACTAAACCCACTGTTTCTAGGGAATGCAGATGATTACTGCGTTGTATGCTCCTTGCTTGAAAAAGATGCAGATCAGAGCATGATTGAAATGGTAAAGTATAACATAAAAATGCGTATATATTGTACCTCAATGAGTTTTATGTATCTAATGCTGATTTTTATTTTTTTGTAGGTGCAGTGTGATTTGTGCTGTAGGTGGGCACATTTTCAATGTGCCAAATATGAAAAAGATAGTTGTGCAACATATACATGCAAAAAGTGCCAGAGTGTGTGAAATGTGTACAAAGTAGGTAGCAGCACTTGACACGTAAGTAATCAGAATGTGCTAATGTTCATGTAGTGTGATATGGCGTGAGGCTTTAAAATAAATAAATACATTTTATTTGGAGTACTTTCATCATTTATTTAGTTTAAAAAAACTGGGAGCATTATTTGATAGGGCACGTTGGTCTATCAAAATATGCAACTCCTGACATCTTAAAGGCATAATTACAAAATATCTCAACATACTCTCCATATTCATAAGGTGCATATGGAGTGAGTAGTGATGTAAAATAAAGTGAATTTGCACTGGGAGCATTATTTGATAGGGCACGTTGGTCTATCAAAATATGCAACTCCTTACATCTTGAAGACATTATTATGTAGTATTGTTTTTTCTAATGACAGTGAACATAAGGTAAATATTCATGTGTCAAAAAATGCTAACTACCATATGAATATTTGTACGGTCAGCCAGCTGAACAAGAATAACTGAAAGTTTCAGTTAGGAAAGGTGTGCTTTGACAGGTCAAAAATGAATATTTTATGATAATTTTTACTTTTCACACAGTTTTAAAAATAAAAACAGTACAGTATACAGTACTCATAACTTATAATTTTATTATAATTGTATTTCATATAATATACAATAATGTCATTTTTACTTGTTATATCAAATTTGATAATTGCTGGTTCATTTAAAATATAAAAATATGCTCCCCATACACTTACCCTGTTTTAAATGAAATAACGATGTCTTAATATTGTGAGATTTACATCATTATGGAAACAGTAGCTAGAGAATGAATCGACATTCTCTGTGATCGATTCGCGCTTGGGTAGCATTTTTCGACAAGGCAGCACAAATCGTCAGACTCTGCTATCGATTCGCGCTACGGTAGCATTTTTCGACAAGGCAGCACAAATCGTCAGACTCTGCTATCGATTCGCGCTACGGTAGCATTTTTCGACAAGGCAGCACAAATCGTCAGAACACCCTTTCTATTTCATTTTGTGTTCAGGGATGACATGGAGTTATTTTAGCAAGAATGTAAGGACAAAATGGGCCTGAGAGTGAATTCCTCATTTGATACATTTTAAGTTTAATTTATACAGGATTGTCATGATAAAATGGGCCTAGGGGTGAATTGGTCATTTGTTGTATATATTTTTATTGTTTCTTTTAAAATTATGCTGAATTTTCTCTCTTTTTTTTAGTTTTTTGACATGTTTTATTTTACATAAAGAAAAATGCATGCTGCACATGTTCTTGTGAAATAAAGTATATTTTATATAAAATGCCCATAAGTTTCAAGCATTTTTTTTCACCATCATGATCAGGAAGTAACTCTCATAATACAATGAAACGGATAACTATATACAATTATATTACACAAGATCAATGTTTTAAAGTGCTTATTGTACTGTACCTTAAAGAATCATTATAACATACGTATAAAGTATGGTGTTTCGTTTGTAATAAAAGCAAAGTACTCTCCAAAACGTTAGGTGGCGCTACTCGGTTTCGAACGTAAGCTCCGCCCCTCACTTCAGGTTCTGGCGCTGGTGTTCTGAAACTGGGGTTCTGAAACTGGTGGTGCTGCGGGTCTGCAGCTGGATACTATTGCTGAAAAGCGGGCCACCAGCATGGCGGGAACTCCGTGCCAAAACCCAAACGTCCGACCGAACAAAATTAAACCGGATCAATTTAACCGGATCACTCCGGATGGAGTTTTGGCTATTCAGCGCAAGACACTCATACTTTGAGTCAGGGGACAAAGCTGGAAAACTTCTGGCTAGATATATAAAATAGAGAGAGTCTTTTTCTACCATTCCCTCTATGAAATCTGTTGGTGGTGAAATATTTACCTTGGCCATTGATATAAGGCTTTTAAAGAATTCTATCTTGATCTCTAAAGATCCATGTCTTCATCTACTAACTTTGTGGAACCATTAGAACTCCGTAAACTGAAAACTGAGCATACAAATTCTCTTGATTCTGAGATAACCTTGGAGGAGATTGGCGAGGTAATTAAGGCCTAACCTATAGGCAAGACTCCGGGGCCAGATGGCTATTTTGCTGAATTTTTTTAGATCTTATGCTACAGAACTGGCTCCACTTTTCTTAAAAGTTATACGTTTATACAAATGTCTAACCGATTAAAGTTATGAAGTTTCTTATAGTTTTCTTATACTTTTATTGGTTGGTTTAATTTACTTTGTAGACACCAATACAATACAAATGAATGGATTAATTTCAGATTATTTTACTCTGGATAGAGGCACCCTGCAGGGTTTCCCTCTTTCTCCATTATTGTTCTGTCTTGTCCTGGAACGATTAGCTGCCGCGATAAGAAAGGAGGATGACTTTCCAGGGGTGGTGGCGGGAGGTATGGCGCATAAGCTTTTGCTTTATGCAGATGAGATTTTGTTATTCATCTCCGACCCTACTAGATCTATGCCTTGCCTCCACATACATATTAATTCTTTTTCTAAATTCTCAGGATACAGTGTTAATTGGTCTTAATCCAAAGCTTTGCTTCTGACAGCATACTGCCCGGTAACGGCTTTCCAGCCGGGCACCTCCCAGTGGCCCAAACAGAACATTAAGTATTTGGGTATTTTAGTCCCTGCAAATTTGTGTAATTTTATAACAAATATCTCTCATTTTGTTTTGGCTCATTGTTTGTACGCCACCGACATAAAAATGTATTAATCTTAATTAATTACCAAGTTTAGCCTGTCTGTGCGCAAAGATTCATCTGAATGTAGGCTTATATGTAAAATTAGAATGCTTAGAGTTGTTTTTAATAAACCTTATCACTTTGGCATCCAAGGGGTTCATTTGTGAAAGATTATGTCATTTAATAATTGTATTAAGATTCATCCGGTGTTGATATTTCTCTTTAGTTCTTGAAATAAAAAATAATATTTAGATTTATTCACTTTTAGTAGTTTGTAGTTATGAATTTGTTATTATGTATTAATGTTGTTATGTACTTTTAACATATATACTGTATAATATATATACTATTTTTATTGTATACTGGGTATTCTATATTGTGTGTATTGTATACTATAAATTGTATATTATTTTTTGTGTTTTGTGTAATTACGTGTATATTAGATATGTAAATTGTGCTGTAAATCTGATGTTTATTGTAAATTGGTATATGTCTCATCTCTATCATGACTGCTATGTTGCTTGGAACTGCACCCAAGACTTTCACCCACTGTTGCACTTGTGTATATTGTTGAGTGACAATAAAGGGATTTAATAAAGTGATTTGATAGAAAATATATTCAATAATATAAGTTTTGGTTTAATACAAAGCTTAAGATATTTTCCTATTATATAAACTGACACGTTTATAATATCTTATGATATTATACCATTTATGACTTAGAAGTTTGATGTAGTTTACGTTAATTTAAATACTTATAATATAGTACCTTTGAGTGTCCAGAAGATGGCGTCAATTTGTTAATTTGTAGAATAATACTGAAACAGAGACCTAACCATGAAAAGTGAGCCTTTGTTGGTGAAACAAGATACTTCAAAATACAGCTTTTTTGTGTAATCACAAAAGATAAAAGACTTAACAGTGTTTGGAATGCTTTAAAATGTTTATTATGTACCTGTTTTAGAATAGAAAAGTTTAACATAAATGTAACCAATGATGGAAACATGTAGTAAACATAAATATGCAACAGACAATGGGGGAATGTATGAATATGTTTTACAGACAATTTTCGTAGGCTCAGAAGAAAGATATCCAGAAGAAGGAAAGGTTGTCTGGCTTTCTCTCTTAAAGCTGCACATGACATTATCTGGAGATTCTAGGTTTCCTGGAAAGGAGTTCCAATACAATCAGATATCAATATATCGTGATACTTTTTTCTCATGCTATTGTATCAATCCCAGTATTAATACTTTTATTTTAAAAAATGTGTATTTATATCATGTCAGTGAAAGATGACTTCACTAAAGATGAAGCAGATTTTCTAAATAAGAGTGGCTCTCCTCATTTCTTTCATATATGAGCAAATATGGACATTATAACTGAAATATACCCAAATTAATTGTAATTGAATCAAGAGCTTGTGAATCGTAATTGAATTAGTTATACAGCAGGAAGAACCAGGATTTTGAAAATCTGCACTAATGTATGGATTCAGATCAAGTTTATTTTGTATTTTAAATGTTATTTATTTATTTACTTAATTGTATTTTATGTACCCTTACACTGCAATTAGTTCACCCACCTCCTATGTATATATCCTATAGACAGAGCTGTGATGCCATGTACAGTATTTAATCATATGCTTAGAATACTGTATGAAAACATGAAAGGCAGTGAAAATGCATGTTAGATCCAGTGTTCACAAGATCTCTCTCTCCCTCAGAAGATATCCATATATCAGAGTTCTCTCTGATATCCTAAACCATTCAACATCAACAGCTTGTTATGTTAACACCCTCCTACCAGCCTAAGAGTCAGCATGGGGATACAGCAGAAGGCAGGAGAAGAAGTGATGGTAAAAATGAGCAGAGTTTATTGAATAATCTTAATTTTCTCAGTGCTCAGTCTGACTTTGTCTGATCAGTTCAAATTCAACAAGTGTTACTATACCATGCAAATTCAATGGACAATTACTTCTTCACAACATCATCCCATGACATTGAAAAACTTGAAATTGAAACCCTTTCTCTCTAACTCGTGAGACAATATAGCACACAACGTAAAATTGAACAATTTGACAAATAACAATATGAAAAATTATTAAAAAAGGATTATATAAAAATGATATATGTATGAATAATAAAATAATATGAAAAATAGAAAGATATGAATTGATATGAAAAGACTTTGTATGTAGCGCATCCCCCCAGCAGTACAGATGCCTGCTGTATTGTACTATAACAGGCAATTTAAAAGGAACATTTATATTTAATCCCTATAGAAACAATAATAGTGGCTCAATGATTTCTGTTAGTCTCCCCAGCCCTGAATCCTGAATCCTTCGGTTGGTTCTATTTGCTTCTCTGTATAAAGATAATTTGTCATTTCAAACGAGCCTAATGGGTGTATTCTGCAACTGGATCCTGGACTTCCTGACTGGAAGACCTCAGTCAGTCCGGATCGGGAACAGCATCTCCACCACCACCACACTGAGCACTGGGGCCCCCCCAGGGCTGTGTGCTCAGTCCACTGCTGTTCACTCTGCTGACTCACGACTGTGCAGCAATGCACAGCTCGAATCACATCATCAAGTTCGCCGATGACACGACCGTGGTGGGTCTCATCAGCAAGAACGACGAGTCAGCATACAGAGAGGAGGTGCAGCGGCTGACGAGCTGGTGTAGAACCAACAACCTGTCCCTGAATGTCGACAAAACAAAAGAGATGGTTGTTGACTTTAGGAGAGCACAAGGTGAACACACTCCGCTGAACATCGACGGCTCCTCTGTGGAGATCGTCAAAAGCACCAAATTCCTTGGTGTTCACTTGGCGGAGAACCTCACCTGGTCCCTCAACACCAGCTCTATCACCAAGAAAGCCCAGCAGTGTCTCTACTTTCTTCGAAGGCTGAGGAAAGCACATCTCCCAACACCCATCCTCACTACATTCTATAGAGGGACTATTGAGAGCATCCTGAGTAGCTGCATCACTGCCTGGTTTGGGACTTGCACCGTTTCGGACCGCAAAGCCCTGCAGAGGATAGTGAGGACAGCTGAGAAGATCATTGGGGTCTCTCTTCCCTCCATCAAAGACATTTACAAAAAACACTGTATCCGCAAAGCAACCAGCATTGTGGACGACCCCACACACCCCTCACACAAACTCTTTACCCTCCTCCCGTCTGGCAAGAGGTACCGAAGCATTCGGGCCCTCACGGCCAGACTGTGTAACAGCTTCTTCCCCCAAGCCATCAGACTCCTCAATACTCAGAGACTGGTTTGACACACACGTGTCCTGAGTTGCACTTTAATTACTGTCACTTTATAACTGTCTGCTACCTCAATAACTGCTATGTGCATAGAACACTATCTCATAGTATGTTATGTTTACATTTTTAGAAACTGTCATCTTTTTGCACTACTGTGTGCTGGTCGGCGCTGCACTGTCTATTGTCCTGTCCATTGTCAGAAATTTGTTGTACTGTCCTGTACTTTTTGCACATGTTTGCACGTGCACTTTATATAGGTATATATAGGTTTTTTATATAGGTATTTTATTTTGTTGTGTTGTCTCATGTGGTCCTGTGTTGGTCCTTTGTTGTTTTTATGTAGCACCACGGTTCTGGAGGAACGTTGTCTCGTTTTGCTGTGTACTGTACTAACTGTATATGGTTGAAACGACAATAAAAACCACTTGACTTGACTTGACTTGACTATTCGACTTCATGCAGCGCTGCGCAGACTGATCGGCACCGGATTTGAAGCAGTGCATGTCGGTTCGAAATTTTTTCTGACTTGGGCTACGTTTCATTTCAAATTTGATCCCCCTTCCCTCGCAAACTTCACTTCATCTCATGGACTTGGATGTACGTCACTGCTTAGGTTGCACGAAGGGAGGAGGGCCAAGATGGTGTCGTGGAGGGTGGTCATGTAGTTTTTTGCTGGCGGTGATGGTAGGAATGTGACTAATCAGTAAACTATTTATCTCTCTTTTTTGTGTACTATAGTGACTCAAACTCTGAAAATCACATCTTTTATCGGCCTCTTGTAAATGTGAAGAAAGAGGCGTATTTTGTCAAAAATGATGTATGTTGAGGTTGGTGCTGAATTTGAGTTAGTCTCCGACACATGCTCGAGCAACAGATTCACTGTACTTGCTGATCAGTCTGTGTCATCTAATGTACACTATGAAGACAAACTTGAATTTGCAAGAAACTCCTGCAAAGAGTCCTCCTTTGACAGGCCTTCGAAAAAATCTAAAAAGAAGGCTGAAACAAGCAGGATTTTTTCAGATATTCTGATTGCTATTCAAGAATTGTCCTCAAAGCAGGATGCTACCTTCCAAAAACTCATCATTATTGAGAGCTTAACCAAAGCTACTTCGAAAGCTGTTGACAACCTGTCTGTGATAGCGTAGAAGCTAGTTTCTGATGTAAAGGAACATGCAGAGAAGATGTACAAAATGGAAGGTGATATTATTGAGCTTCGATCTTCAGACAAGGATGTCAGAATGAGAATTGAGCAGCTTGAAAGCAACAATCTGCGTTGGTGTTTAAAATTGCAATTTGGTTCCTGAATTCAAGAACAAAGATCTACGCTCAATTGTTCTAAACATTTTAGAACATGTGGTACCAACACTAAAATCAACAATGCACTTGACGTGTTGCACCAAATAGGGATACGGATCCAGGATAATTCTAATAGAAACATCATAATACGGTTCTCTGTGCGATCATTCTGTGATCTTATCTGGAAGGCTGCTAAGGATAACTCCTATCTGAAAGAAAATCGTATGCGCCTTTCAGAAGCCCTGATTCCTGCAGATATCACTGCGAGATCAAAATTACGGCCTATTGTAAAGAACGCAAGAGATGAAGGCAAGAAAGCATCTTGACAACTCTGCTACTCAAAGATGCAATAGAGCCTGTCCCTCTAGCCGAGAGGAAGAAGGGTTTCTACAGCCCTTCATCGTACACAAAAAAGGCTGTGGGTTTTGGCCAATCTTGGACTTACGAGTTCTCAACCGGGCTTTACACAAACTCCCGTTCAAAATGCTCACGCAGAAACAGATTCTAACCTGCGTTCAGCATCAAGATTGGTTTGCAGCGGTAGACCTGAAGGACACGTACTTCCACGTCTCCATTTTGCCTTGACATCGACCCTTCCTACGGTTCGTGTTCGACGACCAGGCGTATCAGTGCAAGGTCCTCCCCTTTGGCCTTTCCTTGTCCCCTCGTGTCTTCACCAAGGTCGGAGAGACAGCCCTTGCCCCGCTACGGGAAGTGGGCATCCGCATACTCAATTACCTTGACGACTGGCTCATTCTAGCTCACTCTCAAGAGTTACTATGCGCCCACAGGGACCAGGTGCTTAGGCACCTCAGCCATCTTGGACTTCAGGCCAACTGGGAAAAGAGCTAGCTCGGCCCCGGTTCAGAGCATCTCTTTTCTCGGCATGGAGTTAGACTCAGTCTCTATGACAGCATGCCTCACGAACAAGGTGTATGTATAAGGTGCCATGCTCTTTTCAAGCCCGGCACAGCAGTTCCACAAAAACAGTTCCAGAGGCTCCTGGGGCATATGGCATCCTCGGCACGGTCGTGTGCTCGGGTTGATGCATATGAGATCGCTTCAGACTCGAGTCCCGAGATGGACATGGCACCGTGGCACATACTGTGTGTTAATCACCCCTCCCTGCCATCTGACTTTTAACCCTTGGACAGACCTCTGTTTTCTGCGGACTGGAGTCCCCCTACAGCAGGTATTCAGCAGGTCGTGGTCACCACAGACGCCTCTCAACTGGGTTGGGGCGCCATGTGCAACGGGTATGCGGCCGCTGGCTCCTGGACAGGGCCCTGGCTGCATTGGGACATCAACTGCCTAGAGTTGCTGGCTATATTCCTTGCCCTGTGGAGGTTTCTTCTGCTGATTTGGGGCAAGCACGTCTTGATGCGTTCAGACAGCACAGCGACGGTAGCGTACATAAATGCCATGGCAGCGTGCACTCTCGTCATATATCACAACTTGCCCTTTGGAGTCACCAGCGACTCAGGTCGTGTAGGAGATTTTATCAGTTATATCTGACATGTAAACATTGTTAATTGTACCACAGTTATATCTGACAGGCAAACATATAGTTGGCTGTATGTGCATGAAGGCCTTAAGAACGTGTGTTCTATATATGTGTGACATTTTAAAGTGTGCAGAGTAAGCACTACGTGTGGGCTCTCATGACTGCTTATGTGTGACATTTGAAAGGTTGCAGAGTAAGCAATACATATGGGCTCTCATGACTGCTGGGAGAAAAATATCCCTTGCAAAGGTGGTTCTGTAACTTCCTAGTTTGGTCAGACCAGAGTTTGACCAAATAATGCATGTTTAAAAAAAGGATAAGCCCAACCTTGTTTGTGAAGCTGTATTTAAGTGAATGAAAGCCAGAGTTAGTGAGTTGCTCTGCAGGCCGACTCGGCTTTATTGGTTGCAATAAAGTCTAATATTCTGAAATCAAAACCTAAGAATTTGAGAGTGATTCTTTATAGATTAAGGCAAAAATCTATAACAGTCGCTGCATGCCACCCATATCCCAGGCAATCTCAATACGGCAGCAGACGCGGTGTCACGACAGGTCTCGCTCAGCGGAGAGTGGAGGCTCAACCCCCATGTGGTCCAGCTGATTTGGGACCGGTTCGGAATGACACAGGTAGATTTCTTTGCTTCCCAAGACAATTCCCACTGCCCTCTCTGGTACTCCCAAACGGAGGCCCCTCTGGGGACAGACACACTGGCACACAGCTGGTCCCGTGGGCTGCGCAAGTACACATTTCCCCCAGTGAGACTTCTTGCACTGGTGCTGTGCAAGGTCAGGGAGGACGGTGAACAAGTCACCTTCGTGGCTCCTTACTGGCCCACTCGGAATTGGTTCTCGGATCTCATGCTCCTCGCGACAGCACCTCCCTGGTAAATTCCCCTGAGGAAGGACCTTCTTTCCTAGGGACGGGGCACCCTCTGGCATCCGTGCCTGGCCCTTGGACGGGATGCGGAAGATCTGCATCTTTCTCATTTTATGTTTTTTAAAATATACGTTTAATGCTTTTTATTTGTTGTATGAAACCACATACTGTTGTGTAAAGCAGTCTTTGGTCGTCTAATATAAATGACAAGCCAAAGCATAAAATTTAAATTGTTTGTATTATTAGATTTTAATGGATCACCAGGTTTAAAGAATAAAAAAAAATATATATATTTTTATTTTATTGAGATAATTGAGAAACAAAGTAGAACGAAATTGGTTATATTTAATATTTTACATCAGTTATGGACGACGCAATTATACAGTTAAAAAAAATTTAATGTGCAAAGTATTGAACATCATAATGAGTCCAAATAATTAACTTTTACAATTATTGTCACACAATAAAAACATTATAAAAAATTTTACTTACATATTTTCTACAGCACAATACACTTCCAACAACCAGTGTGTATGTACCAGTGTATTAATAAATGAAAAGATGGGTAAATGTTTTGTTATTGTATAGTTATTATTTTAAGTAGGCTATAACAGTCACTGCTACCAAAAACAATCAGTCTGATCAGCTGAGTGAAAATTCAAGGAGGGTCCCAACGTGCATTCAAAAGTCACCCACACACTCGAAGTCTTAACTTCTACTTGCACAATAGTAGTTAAACACCGGAAATACGTAAGACAAGTGGGTAACCAGGCAATACCAAAACCGCAAGTGGGGGTATTGGGACAGCCTAAATTGAACACGTGAGAATGGTGACAGTTCTCTTTTAGCCACGACCGATGATCTATTTTCAAAAATATGATTAAACAATTTTTTTTATTATTTAAATTGAATTTAAACTGAAATATGACTTTGTCCGTATAAAATGGGTTAAATTGGTTTAATGTGCGCGCTGATTGTTATTTAGTCAAGTGCACGAGAGCGTGGACCTTTATTTTGAAGTGCCACTCCATCGTCCAAAGTAAGTGAAAAGTCTTTGCTCTGACGAAATTGAAGTTTTAGACTGCTGAAGAAGTTCGTGTCCGGAAAAGGGAGGAAAAAAACAAGCGAGAATGACCAACTTTTGCTGTTACATATTATATGAGTTTCGTTAAAAAATAGACCAGAAAAAAGACCAGAGAGGAAATTACTTTACATTGAGCAGGTAATTGATTAAGAGGCCATACTCGTTCGACAGTAGAAGGTCTAGCTCAGTGCTATCTTGAATTCAAATTACAGCGAAAAGTCACCTGTATTTAAGAGGGAGCACTGCAAGATTTTAGCTGAACTGTAACCAGGTGTAAGACCCAACAGCACTGGAGATTCGGATCTGATTAGAATAAGCAGTGCGTTAGTGATCAGATGTGGCTTTTGGGACTGGAGAGAGGAGACGTGTCAGTGATAAAGAGGCTGAAGAGATAGCCCCAGTGCACACATCAGCCCGGTCCGGCCCTCACCGGTGAACAGCCAACACATAACCGGACCTGTTGGCTTTAAAACTTCACTACCTTGTGAATTTGACACCTGACCCGCATCTGGCGTGGAAGCGACGCGTTTATGTCAAGATGGGTTCTCTGTTTCGCAGTGAGGAGATGTGTCTGGCCCAGCTCTTCCTACAGTCCGGATCCGCTTACGACTGCATCAGTGAACTCGGCGAACTCGGGCTGGTGGAGTTCAGAGATGTAAGTCGGTAGTTCTCATTAATGGGCCAGAGCTACATTTGTTTATTAAACATTGACTTGTGTTGAAATCCATTGAGCTGACTGTCATACACCAGTGAGCCTATAATGCTGTCTTGGTAGACTGCTCACTAGTTTTGAATGCAGCCCATAAGTTGATGCCCTCAACAAGCATCAGTTGTGTGTAGTGTTCAAGCCTATCAATAACTGGGCATTTTGTTTCGTTATAAGGTGCTATGCAAAAGTCTTAGGCACATATGATGTTTCACAAAAATATTTATCTAAAGATGGTTATTTATATATTCAGCTTTAGTGTGTCAATAAGAAATATAAATGTAAGACTCCCAAACATTCCTTTTGCAAATAGAAGAACAGGGAGCCCTGCAAAAGATGTCATGGCCCCCCACAGAACTTTGAGTCAGTCTGGGATTTCATGAAGAGACTGAAGCAATTGGGACAGCCTAAATAGATAGACAAACTGTGGCAAATTCTCCAAAAAGCTTGGAATATCATATCTGACAAAACTGTGTCCAAGTGCACCTAGGAGAATTGGTGATGTTTTGAAGGCAAAGGCGGCCACACCAAATACTGATTTAGCTTTTTTATGTTTACTGGATTATTTCTGTCTTGATAAATTAAAATGAATTATGGCATTATTTTTGAAGAAATACTCACTATGTACACTCTTCATATGTTCCTTAAACTTTTTACCAATACTGTATGTGAAATAAAAAATTGTATGATTACATATCAGATACAAGAGATCAGACTGTTGAAGTGGTGTTATAAATAATTGGTAACATTTAGTAATAACTTTAACAAGTCATTAACAAATACTATCACATTAATGATACAGTAATAATCTGATAAGCATTATATAAAGTACATTCAGACAAAATGTCATTAAACTTTGAGTCATAATTTTATTTATATTCATAATGACTTGTACACAAATTACTAATCTGTTAAACATTATGTAATTTGTTTTAAGGACTGATTTATCAAAGTTATTATGAAGTACAACATATTTGTATCCCAAAGTAATTATTCATTTCTTTCCATTTGCCTGTATGTAAATACTAATATCTAATTTATAATTTTTTTTCAGCTCAACCCTAGTGTGAACTCCTTTCAGCGCAAGTTTGTCAATGAGATCAAGAGGTGTGAGGAGATGGAGAGGATTTTGGGTAAAAAAAACTGAATGATTTTAAATGGCTTGTTTGTGGGTGGAATATATTTTGTATTTTTTTAACTTGGTAGAGTAGGTGAACTGGTAAAGGAACCGAATACTTTCTGAACACAGTATACTCCCATTACAGTGAATTATGTATCCAGTAGGAAGAGAGTAAAGTAATTTAAATCCTTATAAGGCTGTGTTTGGTAACTTCCATCATGAAAGATTTCTGGAGAATTTGCTGCCTAAATTTGCATCTTGGACTTCTAAAACATATGTGGAGATGACTCAACTTGACTCTGACACTGCAAAAATAAATTCTTGTTAATAAGAACTTCATTCTTGACAATTGAATCTTAACCCAGTAAACATTGAATCTCATAGTGTTGAGCTTCATTATTGTACAGAAAAATGTCATTGATTGCTTGTGCTTTCCCAAAGTTACTTACTAGAATGAATTAACTCACAATGAGCTTATCCCAAAACAGGATATCTTCTGAGAGAAATTAAAAAACAAGACATCCTGCTGCCAGAAGGAGAGGTGAACCCAGATGCACCTTTACCCAAACATGTGATGGGCATAATGGTGAGACCAGTTCAATACTTTACATTTGTGCAGTTCTTCAAGGCACCTTTATGTTTACTTGATGAGTCAGACACATTCAAATTAATGTTGTGTTATGGTCTGCTGGCTATTGAGTACGATACATTTTAGGCACCGACCGAATTGCCTCCAAACAATCGAGTGTATCTAAGGGGTTAATCTCGTCAACGTCAGTGATAAGCATGCTAGATGTGCCCAAATCTAAAAGTGCTGATGATTGGCTGTGTTTAGGCATCAAGGAAAAACACTAGTATCAGAAAATGGTTTGAGTTCCAGGGTTGAGAAGAATGTTATAAGTAACATTGCTAACACTGTTCAACATTGCAGAGAAATACTAAACCGGAATAATGAGACTTTAAAATATATTTTTTACAAGCGCACACATGAAGCGAGCCGCAGCGACACCGGGAAAAGCGGAAATGATCCTGAATGTGACGGAAAAACCGCCAAGAGACTGTCTGAACATTGTGTTAATTTATAGAGAGAAATGCACATTCGGGTTGAGCAAAACAGACAAACATTGATCTCTGGATCAATGATGGTCAGAGTGATCACCAATAGCTGATGCCTTTGACCATGTCATGATGATATTTGGCTCGTTTTCCCATTAATCTATTAAATTATTATTAGACTATTATTATTATCAAATGAATATTACAAATAATTTGCCTGTAGATACAGACACACGTTTGAAGAAGCACTCTTTATTATATTATTAAGTACACATGACAGAAAAGCCGTATATGGACATGTGTGATGTGCTGATATGGAGGTGTGCAGTCTTGTGGAACACGCGCTTCTAAGGATCTCACACTTTGTTTCTGCCTTCCGATTTGTATTTTTTATAAGTGCTGCAAATGACCTGAGACATCTCAGTTCAGGAGTGCTTTAGGTTCAGAGCAGTTTATTGTGAACGCAACTCTGCAGCCTGTAAAATAATACTAACTATATAAAATAATACAAAATGTATATAATAATACAAAAACACATTCACCTAGAACCATGATTTATATTTCAGTGATTATTATCATCATTATAATTATTATTTTTACATTTATAATAGTTTTTATGTCTTCATTTGTGTAAGTAATTTTCCATCTGCATCTTTAGACGGATTCTTGCCTGACGATAAATGGAAATGTGGTTACGTATGTGTATATATATATATATATATATCACTTTATTATTTATTTACTGTTTTGTTTGGAGTGCAATTTGAATTTAGAAATTTATTTGATTTTAAGTTTTTTTAAAATTAATTATTTAATATTTATTTAATATTCAATGCAAAATCAATAAAGCAAGAATATTCACCAATACTTCAGACCAGAGGTTTCTGATGTAATTGTATATATACACTCACCTAAAGGATTATTAGGAACACTATACTTATACTGTGTTTGACCCCCTTTCGCCTTCAGAACTGCCTTAATTCTACGTGGCATTGATTCAACAAGGTGCTGAAAGCATTCTTTAGAAATGTTGGCCCATATTGATAGGATAGCATCTTGCAGTTGATGGAGATTTGTGGGATGCACATCCAGGGCACGAGCTCCGTTCCACCACATCCCAAAGATGCTCTATTGGGTTGAGATCTGGTGACTGTGGGGGCCATTTTAGTACAGTGAACTCATTGTCATGTTCAAGAAACCAATTTGAAATGATTCAAGCTTTGTGACATGGTGCATTATCCTGCTGGAAGTAGCCATCAGAGGATGGGTACATGGTGGCCATAAAGGGATGGACATGGTCAGAAACAATGCTCAGGTAGGCCGTGGCATTTAAACGATGCCCAATTGGCACTAAGGGGCCTAAAGTGTGCCAAGAAAACATCCCCCACACCATTACACCACCACCACCAGCCTGCACAGTGGTAACAAGGCATGATGGATCCGTGTTCTCATTCTGTTTACGCCAAATTCTGACTCTACCATCTGAATGTCTCAACAGAAATCGAGACTCATCAGACCAGGCAACATTTTTCCAGTCTTCAACTGTCCAATTTTGGTGAGCTCTTGCGAATTGTAGCCTCTTTTTCCTATTTGTAGTGGAGATGAGTGGTACCCGGTGGGGTCTTCTGCTGTTGTAGCCCATCCGCCTCAAGGTTGTGCGTGTTGTGACTTCACAAATGCTTTGCTGCATACCTCGGTTGTAACGAGTGGTTATTTCAGGCAAAGTTGCTCTTCTATCAGCTTGAATCAGTCGGCCCATTCTCCTCTGACCTCTAGCATCAACAAGGCATTTTCGCCCACAGGACTGCCGCATACTGGATGTTTTTCCCTTCTCACACCATTCTTTTTAAACCCTAGAAATGGTTGTGCGTGAAAATCCCAGACCGGCCCCTCTGGCACCAACAACCATGCCACGCTCAAAATTGCTGAAATCACCTTTCTTTCCCATTCTGACATTCAGTTTGGAGTTCAGGAGATTGTCTTGACCAGGACCACACCCCTAAATGCATTGAAGCAACTGCCATGTGATTGGTTGATTAGATAATTGCATTAATGAGAAATTGAACAGGTGTTCCTAATAATCCTTTAGGTGAGTGTATATCGTGAAGGACGGAACAAAACAAATGTACTTCACACACATGATATATTTTCCAGGATAACGAAATACCCGACAGGTAGAGAATGCACAGATGAAGCTTGCCACAGAGATGTGAACACATTTTAAATGCACTTATTTTTTTCCAGTTTCATTTGAATATTTAGTTAAAATAAATAAAAAATAAAGTTAAAAGTTTGAAATCAAGGTGTCTTGCTTCATTGTGTAAGCTTAACCCTAACCATGTTTACCGAAAATTATCCCATAGTACCACTTAGCTTCCAACCAGCGGTAATACCGTTGGTATACCGTATACATACCGTATAATTCGTCGTTTTCCTGTGGAGTTTTTTCTTTTTCTTTTTTCGAACAAAGTATCGAAAAAAAGTATTGTTTAGGAACCAAGGTATCGATATCGAACATTTTTGAAGATGCAATACACATACTAGATACAGTATTGGTGTAAATGGTAAGTACTGTATTTAAATTGCAATTAGTTCAGCACTAGTATGTATACTGTATGTATTTTAGTTTTTTTTTTTAACCATAAAACCAATGTATTTTTTAAGAGATTCTTTTGATTGGTTCACTATTCAAAATGTAAACGACAGTGATAATGTCATTGGGAGAGTTGCATATTACAATAAGTTTGATTGGTCTTTTCTTTCTTACGTTTATTTGCATATTCAGTTGTGATTGGTCTTTTGCTCTTTTCTTTCTTACGTCTATTTATCCATCCGTATTGTATATTTTTTTAAATCTCTTTCAAGAAAACGGTCCTCAATGCCATTGCATTAATTTACATTGACAGGATAGGACAACTGATATTTAGCTATGACAGATGCCTCTGTGCTTTGTTTAGGAGCAGCTTCAGAGACTGGAACTGGAGCTGAGTGAGGTCACCAGGAACAAAGAGAAACTCCAAAAGAACCTCCTTGAACTGACCGAATACACACACATGCTGCGCATCACACGCAACTTTGTGCACCGCAATGCAGAGGTGGGTTTCGGTGGTCATGTGATTCCCTGTCCAATGTTTGGATCTATTGTTAGAGCAGTTCTCTTTTGAGTTTAAAGTAACACATCTAAAATATTTAACACATCTGATTGGTGGAAGGATATCATTCACTATGTTACTGATATTAAGCAAAAAGCTCCGCATATATCAAAAGCTTTTACAAATTGTGCCCAGTGGAATTGTGGAATGATTAAAAGGAATTTGCTTTAGAGAGCAGTATTGTGGGAATCAGGCAGGGGATTCAAAGTCACCTGATTTTCACTGACTTCTAGAAAATTGTGTCAGTACAAATAGGCTTAACTCTTGACTTTCTCTACTTGATCACTATGGCTGTGTGTGTCTGTGTTTGTGTAATCTCTTGCTGTGTTTTTGCTTGTGTGTAAGCAGAGGGAGCTAGTGCAGGTTCAGTATGAAGAGTTCCCCTTTCTAGAGAAGGAACCCATGATGGACTACACCAGCATGCAGAGGCTCGGAGCTAAGCTAGGGTGAGCAGTGTTTAGAACTCCCCATATAACTCTGGGTTAAAGGTTCCCTTTTGTATTTCTATAATCAAGGGTCAGTTTCCATTATCTAAATCCAGATCTTGACTATAACTAAAAAAAACTTAAACTGATGTCAGATCAGCCGCAGATAGTATATATTTATGTAACGTCATGTATTCATGAACATGCAAAACATGTGGTTTTCTAAATTGGCCATGCTGTAACAGCACATTTAAAATTAGACTTACTAATCCTTAGAGTTTATTTTAGATTTGTACATATAAATTGTCTGTGTTTTGTTACATGTTTCCACAAATACCGATTATAATATTTTAATTAAATGACAATTACATGCATAATAATTAGGCTACATACACAATGATGTTTTTATATTTTTTGTTTTTAAATGTTGATCAATTTGTGCTTTTGTATTTAGAGTGAAGGTTACTTCCAATGTAACATGTCCACAAACTTTTCTCAACATCAAGATTTTAGGTTAAAATATACACTCACTGAGCACTTTGTTATTAACACTATGGTCCTAATAAAGTGCCTGATGTGGACTTCTGCTGTTGTAGCCCACCCGCTTCAAGATTCTATGTATTGTGCGTTCTGAGATGCTATTTTGCTCACTACAATTATACAGAGTGGTTACCATAGCATTTCTGTCTGCTTGAACCAGTCTGGCCATTCTCAATTGACCTCATTCACCAACAGATGTTTCTCATTCTGAGTAAACTCTAGAGACTGTTGCGTTTAAATTCCAAGAGATCAGCAGTTACAGAAATTCTCAAACAGCCCATCTGGCACCAACAATCATGCCATGGTCTAAATAACTGAGATCAAGTTTTTTGCCCATTCTGATGTTTATGTGAACATTAACTGATGCCCCTGACCCTTATCTGCATTATTGTATACATTGCACTGCTGCCACATGATTGGCTAATTAGATAATTGCATGAATAAGTAGGTGTACAGGTGTTCCTAATAAAGTGCTCAGTGAATGTAAAAGATACATTTTTATCTTGCATCCTGTAACTGGCCACCATGTCAATGTCCTGTCAACTACCCAGAATAACATATTTCCTGTAGTACATGCAAGTTGGCGAGTGCAGTGCATACGGTGTCATGTACAAGGCAAGTTTGATGCATACATGGAAGTAATCCTCTGTGGTAATGTTCTGAATTGGATCTCATTTTCCTGCTGCTCAGGTTCATTTCTGGGATCATACAGAGAGTGAAGATCGAGGCATTTGAACGAATGCTCTGGAGAGTGTGCAAGGGCTACACCATCCTCAGCTACTCTGAAATAGACGAGGTCCTGGAAGACCCTGATTCGGTGAGATAAATTTGCTATTCGTAATGTTTAAATCTATTCTTGCTTTGGGTAGATTAACTTACCTGTAAACATACATATATACAACTATATGTGCACTGTATCTAATCAGTTTAAGTGCTTGCATTTGTCATGAATATAAATGTAATTCATGTTTTAAATGAATGTAAAGAATAAAGATAAAAAAAGTAAACTAATTGATTAGATTAGAGTGTTTGTGTAGTGTGTACTAGAGTTGAAAACGTATAGTAGCCTACATAGTATATATTACTGTGTATTCAGTATTTTTGTGTAGAGAATAAATGGAGTGGTTTTTATTTAAAGTCTTGCTTTAAATTATGGTGTTACAGCAATTCCAGAGAGCACCAGAGCTTCCCCCTTTTTTTTAACCCACTGGTTTCTTTTGCATTCAGCTTGATACAAGCTTTTACATAAATAAGAGAAGCTTGTTTAAAGATCTTGCAAAACACACAAGGCACGTCTAAAAGTCTTTTGAAATGGTTTGTCATTAGTTTGACTGTTCTATGTGTGGTTTGTCAGGGTGAGCCAACCAGAAGTGTGGTGTTCCTCATCTCATACTGGGGAGATCAGATTGGACAGAAGGTTAAGAAGATATGTGACTGGTAACTTAAACTTACCACATTCTAACAAATTCAGTTATTCTCTTTCCATTGATATGCCTCATGCCTGAGGTTGTTTATAAAGTTTTGAGAAGTTGGTAATTGTTTGTGATTTTTTTTTTAATCTCCGTAGCTACCACTGTCACCTGTACCCATACCCGAACAGTAACGAGGAGAGGGCTGATGTGGTGGAGGGACTCCGTACACGCATTCAGGACCTGCACACGGTGAGGCCATTTTAATTCTGATTGGTCTTCTTTCAACATCTGTTTACATACTGAATCGTGATTGGTCCAAAACATTGTGAAGAAATGTAAAAGGTTAAGCTTGATAGGATTGCAGACATCTTGAACCTGTTGTTGAAATGATTTTGGTGGTAATTCCTTCCTTTTATAGGTTCTTTGCCGAACTGAGGTTTACCTGAGGCAGGTGTTGATAAAGGCCTCAGAGTCTGTTTACACTTGGGTGATCCAGGTTAAGAAAATGAAGGCCATATACCACATCCTCAACCTCTGCAGCTTTGATGTCACAAACAAGTGCCTCATAGCCGAGGTGTGGTGTCCTGTAAATGATCTGCCTGCAATTCGGAGGGCTCTAGAAGAGGGATCAGTAAGTTAGCATTTCTGTCTTAAATTAGACAAGCTTGTCAGTTTTTAGCTGCAGTGTTTCTCACAATATTGAATGAACTGCTGTTTTTCTCTTGATGCCTTTAACACAAAGCACAAAGCTGAACATACTCCTGTAGACAAATATTATCATGTCAATGTGACATTTTGAAGTATCTGATGTGTTATTGTGGGCTTTATTCCTCAGAGGAAGAGTGGAGCCACAGTTCCCTCTTTTGTCAATCGAATTCCAAGTAAAGACACTCCACCGACTCTCATACGCACTAACAAGTTTACCTCAGGCTTCCAGAGTATAGTGGACGCCTATGGTGTTGGAAGCTACAGAGAGGTCAACCCAGGTAAGAGAGAGCTGCTAGAGTTGTCGACTGCTCTGTTTTTACCTCTGGCTCTCTTCCTGCAATAATGACACACAAGTAATCGGGGACTAAAAACGAAATGTTTTTAATTTCGGTTTGTTCTGAGCAGAAACTGTGTTTTTTTTTCATTCCGGTTCCAGCGTTCCGCTACCTCTTTCCAATTGGTAATGGGTTATAACTAAATTAAAGAACCATTAATAACTGACATTTTATCCCAATTATGTGTAGTTGTCGAAAAAGGTTTTCAGCATGTCATAAAAGGCTACATCCAAAACATGCATTAAGGCAAAGAAATGTGTGATGTACTTTCCTTTAGAATCAAAGCACATGCTTATCATGCTCAACTAAAAAGAGTGAAGCCTTATTTTTTGGGCAACATGTGGTGGTGTAATTCCAAACATGTACTCTAATAAACCATTTAGGCTATGGTTTCATGAAAAAAAATGATCAGAAATAAATTAACCGGTTACCAACATTTAAAAATAGTAAAGTTTTCACACGTTTTCAGTCCCTGCAAGGAATATTATAAATCACATAATTTGAAATTATAACATGTCCTGATTGTTAATGCATATTGTAAGGATACGAATACCCAAAGGCAACAGAGGGCATGGAATTAGATCACATAACTTTTAGATTTTCTTTGTTCTTTCTCACAGCTCCATACACAATCATTACCTTTCCCTTCCTGTTTGCTGTGATGTTTGGAGACCTCGGCCACGGCCTCATCATGGCACTGTTTGCTCTGTGGATGGTTCTCTATGAGAATGACCGCAAGCTTAAGAAAACCAGGAATGAGGTGCTTTGTCTAAACTTAAATGTGTCAGCAACTTTATTGTGATCCATTATCAACAGCTGTTTTCACTGCTGATTATTACACAAGTGCCTTGAAGCATGATCTGTTTATTTTATTCTTTCAGTTACCCATTTTGACATGATAATTAAAATTAATAGCAACCATTATAACAAATGTGTTAGTCAATTAAAGTTTTATAATGACATGGTACTTTTTAGATCTGGAACATGTTTTTCGAGGGCCGTTACATCATCCTGATGATGGGCGTATTTTCAATCTACACCGGAATAATATACAACGACTGCTTCTCCAAATCACTCAACCTGTTTGGCTCAGGATGGAGTGTCAAAGCCATGTTTGACCATGGAAACTTGACGTGAGTGTTTGAAACTCCCACACTGCCTATATACTTTATACAATGTGCTACTTTTTAAAGTTGCATACTACACTGCGTACAATACACAACTTTAGGATGTTAAGTTGTTTTTACACCAGGTAGAACCTTCCATGTTTCCATATAAATGGGATCTGGTTTTCAGGAAAGCACATTCCATTTGTCAGCTACTTGTTAGGCCAACCTTTACCCTGACACCTAAATCTAAATTCACATATTTGGGGAGGCAATACCCAAAACAAGTCTCATAAAGTGATGTGTGAAGAGGTTTATGCCAGGTAAACTGCATAAGCAACCGATGAATACGAGAAATAAAAAATATATAGTTTGTGTATCCGTCATCTTTAAAAGAAGACAAGGAAATTTGGAGTTTGTGAACCAAAGAAAGATATTTTTTGTTTAGTCCATCTCAATAATAAATTTTAGTTCAATCTTACTTTACCTGACCACAAAGGTTTTTGGACAGCAGGTACAGAGTGTGCTTTCTCACATATACACAGGGTTGGGAAGGTTATTTTTTAAATGTATTCCACTATAGATTACAGAATACATGCTGTAAAATGTCATTTGTAACGTATTCCGTTAGATTACTCAAGGTAATTAATGCATTCTATATTCTTTGGATTACTTGTTCAGCACTGGTAGATTTTTTTCACTTGTTTTGACTAGTCAACTCTGCCAGTGCAGTAAGACAAAATACACATGTTAAAAATACATTCTTTGACAAACCTAAATATCTTATGCAGTGTGGTTTCTAAATCAAATTGATCTTGTTTCAAGGAGTTTTAGATATTTTTAAAGGAAACAGGAAAACAATAAAAAAATTATCAAGAATACGATTTTTGCCCTAATATCAGAGGTCTTACTAGAAAAATATATAGTGATCCAATGTGAAAAATATGATTGTGCCTGGTAACATGTGCATGCAAAATGGCTAGAAATGGCATTTTAGCTTAGTGTAAAGCTGACAATTTACACAAGATTTATTTCTATTTCTTCTGCTCCAAACTTACTTCCCTGTCTGCATGTATGAATCATAAGAAAGTGTTTCACCGCTGTTCAAATGCACTTTGGATCGCATCATTTATAATGTTTTCCATCTGAAAGGACTAAATATTAAATGAAACAAATGACAATAAAATGCAAAGTAATCTCTTCAGTAATCAAAATATTTGTGAATGTAACTGTATACTAATTACCAATGATTTAGTGGAATACAGTTACTTATATTTTGTATTTTAAATACAAAATCCCGTTCCATGTATTCCGTTAATCACCAACACTGAATATACTGTATCTATAATGCACTCCTACATTTCTCTTCCTCAAGCATGAACACACTCCGCTCAAATGGCTTCCTTGCACTTGATCCAAATGTCACAGGAGTCTTTAAAGGACCCTATCCTCTGGGGATTGACCCGGTAAGTCTTTGACTGACTTTTACTGCTATGTTCTTAGTGTCACTTTACTTTTCTGCCTGGTTGAGTAAATAGAGGTATATTCTGTACATTTTATAGCATAAAAAAAATACCAGTAAAAAAAGAAGCCTAATACATTATAATTGTGCTCTCTGTAGATCTGGAACCTGGCATCGAACCGTCTCACCTTCCTCAACTCCTATAAAATGAAGATGTCTGTTATTTTAGGAATAATTCACATGACATTTGGCATCGTCCTTGGAGTTTTCAATCACCTGTGAGATATTTCATGATAATTTTCACAGAAATGTTATCTACTTTTTAATGCATGCAGTGTCTTGTTTGACAATGCGCATCGTGATATTTTAATTGTGTCCAATGCATTTTGATCTAATTTTCTGAGATTATCTTTCTAATGCTTGACATGTTCATTTGTGTAGGCACTTCAGGCGGAAGTTTAATCTGTACCTGATATTTCTGCCTGAGCTTCTCTTCCTGCTGTGTCTATTTGGGTATCTGGTCTTCATGATCGTCTATAAGTGGCTGGTTTTCACAGTCAGGGACTCTCAGACGGCTCCCAGCATCCTCATTCACTTTATCAACATGTTCCTCATGCAGGGAGACTCTACCCAGCTGCTTTTCCCAGGACAGGTAAGACTATGAGCTTTATAGGTCAAATTTATACAGTCATTGGGTTATTGCCATGTAATGCAAGTCTTTCTTTCTTGCTTGCTTTCTCTCTCTTTTTCTCTTTCTTTCTTTCTCTTTCATTTATAGCTGCGAATCGATTAATTGTGATTAAACTTGGTACATTAAAATATAATATATTTACTTTACACTGTGTCTCAAAGAACTTTGGTTAGTCATCATTTTTTTTTTTTTTTATCTAAATATGTACATGTTAAAATGTTCAAAAATGTTTTTTTGCAATTGAGACATTTTTACAGGTATAAATCTTTGATACAAGAATATGTATACATGTCATAAAATCAGTGGTCCTGCTGAAATTAAGTTGGGTCAAACCTTCTGGCATATTCCAATGGACATTTTTAATAATAGGATCAAATGAGCAGATTACATTTATTGGCAATATTTATTTAAGTTTATATTGCCATTGCGTTATTAGACACTATACATACAGGTAAAAAACTATTGAACGCTTAAGTTGAATTATTACTATTAGTCACAGAAATTAATGCATTACATTTCCCAGCCTTTCTTTGGAGTGGTGGTGGCGTAGTGGCTAAAGCACAGGGCTGTTAATCAGAAGGTCAGAAGGTCGTTAGTTCGAACCCCACAGCCACCACCATTGTGCCCTTGAGCAAGGCACTTAACTCCAGGTTGTTCCGGGGGGATTGTCGCTTTGGATAAAAGCGTCTGCCAAATGCATCAATGTAAATGTAAATGTTCTTTCTTACTTTACTTACTTGCCTACTTTACTTACTTTACTTCCTTTTCTTATTACCTTACTTTACTCAATACATTCTTACTTTCTAACTTTATTACTTACTTTACTTGCATACCTTTCTTTCTTTCTTACTTTCTTCATTTACTTACTTGCCTTCCTTCCTTTACTTAATTCACCCATTTTCTTTCTTTTTCGTACTTTATTTTCTTACTTTATTCCTTTACTTACTTTCTTTTAATTTCTTACTTTCCTCAACTGACTTACTTTACTTAATTCACCAACTTATTTTCTTCCTACAGGCTGGTCTTCAGGTGTTCCTGTTGATTGTGGCCCTGTTCTCTGTGCCTGTGTTATTACTGGGCAAACCTCTCTACCTCTACTGGCTGCACAAGGGCAGAAACCGTTTGGGCATGTACAGGGTCAGTATTGTTTGTGTGTGAGTTCTCTAGGTAGTTGTAGCTGAAGCTTATTATCTTATTTGTCTCCTTGTCTGTGTAGGGTTATCAGCGTGTACGGCGGAGCAGTGAAGAAGAGCTCTCTCTCTTGCACACACATGATATGGAGGAGGGCAGCAGCCTGGACAGCCATTCCATCAACTCTGACAGCCAATCAGCGAAGGTGAAACTTCCTGGAATGTAATTTTATGGGATTTCACATTCTGTTGCGTAAAGTGCTGTATTCCTTGTGTCAAGGTTTAGGAATAACAAAACTAATGCTGAAAGTTGTTGTATGTCCTCTTTTCCACAGTTTGACTTTGCAGATGTGTTCTTGCATCAGTCCATCCACACTATAGAGTACTGTCTGGGCTGTATCTCTAATACTGCATCTTACCTCCGGCTGTGGGCTCTCAGTCTGGCACATGCCCGTGAGTACTATTCCATCAAAGTATTATTGCATTCTACATTCAAGAATCCAAAATAATATTGCTGAGTTGAAAGTGCCAATAGGACTCCAAGGACGAGGCCAGTCAAAGTGACAATTTTTACGTTAAAATTCTTCTTCATATGCCCTTCTTAAAATGCCCTATGGCATATGGGGGAGTGGTCAGCAAACTTGTTTTAAACCTTGTAATTGTCATGGTATTATTGTTGTCAAAATAATGAGCACATTAACTTACCGTAATTTCCGGACTATAAGCCGCAACTTTTTTCCCACGCTTTGAACCTCGCGGCTTATACAATGACGCGGCTAATATATGGATTTTTCCCGCTTTCAAATTTTATAAAAAAAAATTAAAATAAACATTCTGTGATGTGCTCAGTTTTTTGGCGGCGTGAAGCTTTCATTAGACCAATGAAATTGCCGAACGGGTTAAGGTCAAAACAACTTTTTTTGTTTACTGTTTAGATTAAATCGAGCACGCTCAAACTTCCCATTATTCTGATTATGGTAGTAATTTTGTCACCCTCACCAAAGACATGGAGAAACGCATATGATGCAGCTTTCAAGTTGAAGGCGATTGATCTGGCTGTTGGAAAAGTAAATAGAGCTGCTGAACGGGAGCTTGGTCTTAATGAGTCGATGATAAGACGTTGGAAACAGCAGCGTGAGGAATTGACTCAGTGCAAAAAGACAACTAAATCTGAGGCTATTCAACTCCGACACCGAAGGAGATGACTTCAGTGGTTTCAGTGCACAGGACGAGGAAGATAGTGACCAATGACTTTATTGGTAGGCTACTGTTTACTGCAAATGTTTTATTACAAGCCGTGTGTGGCAGCGGGGGCGTGGTCAAGCACCCGTAGGGGAGAGAAAAGCTGTAGGCCTAAGGGCGCATACATCTGCGCTAAATTATGTCTAACACCGGTGTCTAATTTCAAGTGCCCTGCTTCACGTGTCCTTCTTGGGAAAACTGTCACACGGGCACCAGTGTGACAGTTTCCAGCAGGGCACTTGACGTTCCAGGTAAGGCTTTTAATGGCCACAGCAATGTTTACAATCAATTTTATAAAGTTTCTCAATTCTTCTATGCGCCAACATTAGACTGACGTGTGTCACTTTCTCAGCTCTGTGGCTGCTGCCTTTTTATGCCGCTCTCCCCATGCTTACTGAAATTAGACACCGGTGTTAGACATAATTTAGCTCAGGTGTAAGCTCTTACCGCTTTTCTCCCGGACGGGCGCTTGACCACGCCCGCTGCCACACCGTGTTTCGTTAAAGCCTGAGTAAAGTTCATTTGTTTCAATGTACCGGTAGGCACCTGCGGCTTATAGACAGGTGCGGCTTATTTATGTTCAAAATAATATTTTATTTAAAAATCTGTGGGTGCGGCTTATATTCAGGTGCGCTCAATAGTCCCGAAATTACGGTATGTGAATGCCTTTGTTGACATATCAATGCCTATTCAGTATTCTGGAATGTGCAGGGGAGGTTGTTACTCATTTCATATGCAGAGAAGTTATCCAATCATAACAGAAGTAATTTAGATATACAATGGCAAGAAAAAGCATGTGAAGCCTTTGGAATGATTGAATTATATAAATTTGTCTTAGATGAAGATCAAACCAGATTTAAGTTACAATAATGAACAAACACAATCTGTTTTAACTAATAACTAGGGCTGTCAATCGATAAAATGTTTTCATTGAATTAATTACATGGTGTCCTGCTTAATTAATGGCATATACAAATATTTGTTGAGAGCCCCTCATATAACAATAATTCAGTATATAATGATTATACATATTTATATAAATATATAATTATGCATGGTTATATTTAAACATTATTTATATATATATATATATATATATATATATATATATATATATATATATATATATATATATATATATATAAAATATGCAGATAATTAAAATGCATTACATTCTTGTAGCAGAAGAGTTAATCATTGATAAGACAATACAAACGGCTTTAGAATACAATGTATTGTTTACTACCATATTATTGATCGTAGGTCAGTCATTGGCATACAGTTCACAGCAATTCATTTCACAAGTGAATTTGTCAATCAGTTCGAGATTTATTATGAGGTCTTGTTTAAGGACCCATCAATGTACACCTGCGTCAGACTTTTTTTTTTTTTTTATAAATTGCTTATAAAACTTTTACATCTAGAGCCAAGAGGTATATTAAAACAAACAACAACAAAAAGGAAAATAAATAAATAAACAGGTTAAATAAAAATATCAAATTGTTTACATATTTCAATACACTTTACAGCTTTCTTGTTAGCTGTTAATGTTAAAATTAGAGTCAGAAGTTGGCAAACCTGGCATCCAATTAATGAAATGAGATTGGAGGTGTGGGTTAGAGCTTATTTGACTTTAAAATCACTCAAATATTTTGAGTTTACTATTCACAAGAAGCATCTGCTGACTTGGACCATGCCATGCAAAAAAAAAAGAGTTCTCAGAAGACCTACAATCAAGAATTGATGCTTTGTATAAAGCTGGAAAGGGTTACAAAATGATATCAACAAGCATATTCATCTGTCCACAGTTAGACAAATTGTGTATACAGTAAATGGCGACAATTAAGTACTGTGGCTACTCTCCATAGAAGTGGCCGTCCAGCCAAGATGATTCAAAGGGCACACTGCAGTGACAGCTAAAGACTTCATTGGAACTTGTTAACATCTCTGTTCATGAGTCTACTATATGGAGACATAAAACGGGCATGGTGCCCATGGCAGGACCCCCCTTAGGAAGCCACTGCATTCCAACAAAAACATTGCTGCATGCTTGAAGTTTGCCAAAGACCACCGTGACTCTCTATAACGCTACTGGGAAAATGATTTGTGGACTGATGAAACTATGGTGGAATTGTTTAGGAAGAACAAGCAGCATTACATATGGTGTAAAAAGGGCACCGCATAACAACATGAAAGCCTCATCCCAACAGTGAAATACGGTGGAGGGAGTGTCATGATTTTGGGCTGCTTTGCTGCTTCAGGGCCTTTACCACTTAACATCTTCGAAGGGCAAAATGAATTCCCAAGTTTATCAAGATGTCCTACAGGATAATATCAGGGTGGCTGTGCACAGCTAATTCTCAGTAGAAGTTGGGTGATGCAGAATGAATAACAGTAAATATCAAAGTAAATCCACAACAGAATGACTTCAAAAAAAGTAAATCCACCTTTTGGAGTGGTCCAGTCAGAGCCCAGACCTTAACCCAATAGAGATGCTGTGGAATGACCTCAAGAGAGCTGTTCACACCAGACATCCTATGAACATGGCTGAGCTGAAATTTCAGTAAGGTAAAATGGTCCAAATTCTTTCTGTATGTTGTGCAAGTCTAATCCGCAGCTACCGGAATCGTTTGGTTGAGGTTATTGCTGCCAAAGGAGGATCGACCATTTATTAAATCCAAGGGTTCACTGTGAATGTTTAACAGGATGTGTTCAATAAAGACATGAGAAATTATAATTGTGTGTTGTTAGCTTAAGCACATTGTGTTTCTCTATACTTGTGACATTGATGAAGATGAGATCACATTTTATTACCAATTAATGCAGACAATCAGCTAATTCCAAAGGGTTCGCATACTTTTTCTTGCCACTGTAGAAGTCTTAAAGTACAGAAACTAAAACAGCCAGTGTAATTCTAAGGGTCAGAGAGAGGGTGGTAAATTGTCATAAAAAGCTACAATACAACCGTTTTTTGTGACCGAAACGTTGTAAGTGGACATCAGGGGAAAAAGGAAATGCTACAAATGTGTACAATGTGGCAAATTTAAAATAAAGGACTGCTGCACATGTGTCTTGTGATCCAGAGCTGTCTGAAGTGTTGTGGGCGATGGTGATAAGGGTAGGTTTGCGTGTGGACACTAGTGTGGGTATCGTGTTCCTGGTGCCTGTCTTCGGCCTGTTTGCTGTCCTCACCGTGTCCATCCTACTTGTGATGGAGGGACTTTCTGCCTTCCTTCATGCTCTCAGGCTCCACTGGTCAGTACAACACCTCAAATAAACAACATACAGGACATTCTACTGAATGCAAAGCTTGTATTAAAGCAATACAATATGGGAGGCTGTGCTGTATAGTAAATATAGTTTTATATTGCTGCATAAAATTGGTCCACCATTGCTTTTGCTCTAAGATGTCCTCAGACCTAATTTATTATAAAAGCCTAAGCATGCAGATATTTTTGGGTGTTCATATCGGCAGTCAAATCACAGTAGCTGAAAGCACTTCTTCCAAACACATGGTTTCTTGGTGGCACTTTTGTATGAAACGATTCATACTGAAATTGGCTTTCTGTCCTCAGGGTGGAGTTTCAAAACAAGTTCTACAGCGGTGCTGGCATCAAGTTTGCACCATTTGCCTTCTCTCTCTTACACAGCAGCTTTGAGAATGATGGGTTATTATGAACTGTGTGACACTGAAAAGCAGAGCTGTGAATCTCATTGCTGGGCAGCTCTCTCAATTATTTTTACAGATTTATATACAGTGATGTTGTACTACATGCTAAATTGGTCTAACCGAATACTGTATAGATTGTCTGGAGATATCAGATCAGAGAACAGTAAATGTGTTTCCATCAGTGTGAACATCTTCCAACAGACCGAACTTATTACAAACTGAGCCGCATCAGATGTTTGATGATTTTGGGACATGCAAACACACCAAGATCTTACGCAAAACTAGAGACTTTGGAATTGAAATAGGACTTGGTGACATTGAATTAGTGCTTCAGTTCTGTTGAATGTATTATTTAAATTCTACACCCTCACAAAAGTGCTGGTTGCTTATATCGTTTTCTACCATGTTGCCTGATGGCTATGCAGAGATGGGGTGTCTCTCCATAGCTAAGAACATTCCATGAATGACTATAAGATTCCTTATATATACATATATATATAAACAAAATCCTAATTTGATTTTAATTGAAGATGTAAATTCCATAGATTGTTCCTCTCCTCATTTTCACCAGCCATAAGTTTAATTTATAAAATTGAATGGTACATTTGAAATGATGGTAAAAGATAATACAATTATGGGTTTATGATACAGCATGTATTGATGGGTGTTGGCTCAGAAAGTCCTAAGATTACAGTATGTCGTCTTGGTGGTTGAACATTTAGAAATGTCTTCTGTACAAGAATACCTGATAGAAATATCTGGGCCTCCTATTGACAAAGTGCCTAACATGCCGAATGTATTCAGATTGGTGGTGAATTGGGTTTATTTAGCTGTCAACAGTCATTAGATGTGGTGAAATTAATCTGTTGCTGTTCAGGGCAAACCTTGAGGACAGACAATTCAAAAGTCATTTAAATTTGTTTTATAATGATGTCAAATGTTTTTAGTGATCTTAAACTGTCACAGTTTAACACTCTTTGTTCTGCATCTATACAATGGTCTTGTTCATTTAACCCTTGACATTAATGTGAGAGATTGTGGTGTGTGAATTATGAGCCACTAAATTAATTTCTGGTTTTTATTTTATTAACAGTACTCATAAAACGGGTTTGTATGATTTGAAGAGTGTGCATTATTACAATAACCATACATTCCAAAGTTTGGCTATGACATTTTCATATTTAATATTACTCATCATATCAAACCATTGAAGCTGAGGTAATAAAGCAGATAGTTTGATTAAATAATTCTGACTTGCATCATTTTTAATCTCTGTTTTTTTTCCCTAAGATAAAACAAATCGAGGCATTTCACATAGCAAATATTCAGTTACTCTGGATAAATGAGATCAGAAAAACGCCTTGCTGTTAGAAAAACACAACTGATTTCTTAACATGCACTTATAGGTACATTACTTTCCAAAACACTGAAATTTAACTTTAGTCCTACTACATGACTCTGTCTTGAAGTCTTTCATTTTAAAATGATTTTAGTGTAACAAAACACCATCTTAAAAGAGGCACACCATTCATACGGTGTTAAAATACTCTGAAATCAACAAAACATGTTAATAACATGTACAGTGTTATCAAAAAGTGCCTGCCAACATGTGTCAGGTTTTTTTTATACAAAATATTAATATTTAAACTCAAACATTAGCAGCATGTCAAAAATTAACTTCTGACTAGCTGAATTGTTTTAGATAAGACACATTTACAAGTAAATATCTTGCTTTTAAAATCCAGATTTTGACCAAAACACAGCATTTATTAGGATGTCATGGCATCACTAATTTAGTTTCCATCATAATAATATGGTAATTATCTTTATCACAAAATACATGTGAAGGTCTAAATCTACATTCTTGACAGCAATCCGAAATAAAGTGAGAACTGCTCTCCAGAGAGGTCTGCTATGAATCCACTTTCTCTACAGGTCTTAAAGGGATAGTTCTCACCCTCATGTTGTTCCAAACCAATGTGAATGTTTTTGTTCCATGGAACACATACAAACACACAAAAGGAGATGCTAAAAGTGATGTAACTTTTTCAGTGTTGAATTACTTTTTCTATCCCAGCTTAGCACACAGAGACAACAACAAGTAAGCCATTCAGAGGATAAAGCTGACACATGTTATTCCTGCGACACTAGCACCACCTAATGGAATTGCAAAAATAAACAATGTTTTCAAAACAGCTTTCTGAATATGCCCTTAATCTGCCATTGATCAAACAAAGAGATAGACCTGCCCCCAACTCCCGCTATTGGTTTGCTCAAAACAAACACAGGAATTATCTTGGTGCCACAGAGACAAGGTGTTTACAGTTTTTGAGAAAATTTACCTAAAACTGTAAACTTTTTGAAAACTGTAAACACCATGTCTCTGTGGCGCTATAAAAATTCCTGTTTGTTTTGAGAGACTCGCTTAGACCTGCCCCAACAATATTACTCAACCAATGGCGTGAGTTGGGGACGGGACTACTTGAACAACTGCAGGTGAGAGGCATATTCAGAAAGCTGTTTTGAAAACATTGTTTAATTTTGCAATTCTGTTCGTTGGCACTAGTATCCCAGAAATTACATTCATCCGCTTTAAGCAGTTCACTTTCATTGCATGAAAAAATGTATGCAATGAAAGTGAATATTGACTGAGCGTCTGTAAATCATGAATTACATTTTTTAGGTGAACTATAATTTTAACACTCGAAAGAAATTGATTTGATTTTGACAGTATCTAACTGAAGCTACACATGTTTGTTTTGGATCTGCAGAGTACTAAAGTGCACAGCAAAACTAAAATGTGTCCTTTTTCATCACTTTTTTCGCTGTTGTTCTACAACGGATTAATCTAGGGTTTTATGTACCTGTATTATTGGGTCACTGAAATGTAACAATTCAATTCAACTCTATGGGAATATAAAGTGTGCTTCTCTATAACAGCACCACATTATAACATGATAGACAGCCATCCCCTTCATTAGGAACACTTGGGTAGTAGTCCACTATTTCTACTGCTAATAAATACAAGCATTTCTCATGGGTACATTGCCTAACACAAAATAGATCTTTTCTGTATAACATTTTGTATTTGAAATGGGTGATTGCTTGAATGGATGATTGTGTTCTTTTAAAAGTTTATATGGGTGACTCATTTTCTTTTGTTGGGTGATAATTTATTCATTCAGTATGCTGATTGTACAAAAAAGAATTTCAATTGCATTGATATGCATGATACTGTGGCAGTCACAGTAACATATAAAATGACCACTGTTGTATTGTCCAATACAACAGACACAAGGGCTCTTTCATAGAAATGGTAATTCTTTCATCATTTACTTACCCTTTACCCCCATCCTGCTCCAAACCAGTATGATCGTCTTTCTTCTGTGGAACATAAATGATGTTTTGCAGAACATCCATGCACAAATATGGACCACATGGCTTGTGCGCTACTGTATACACCTAGTCTGAAGCCTTGTGATAACTTCAAAAGCTAAGGACGTCTTGGAGCTTGACAGCCAATGGCCACAGTGTTCTATCTTAATCCCCTGTGATGACCTTATGTAGAGTCCACCGTTTTCTTCTGACATTGTTCGCGCACGAGATACAAAGCAAAACACTTTGTTAAGGCTGTTTTTCACAAGCTGTTTCTGCAAGTTACAGTCTTTACACTGGGTGCATGAGCTGCGCAGTGCTACGACCCTGAAGCCATTGTGAGAGGAGAGATTAAGCGCTCAGCCTATTTCAACCACGCACTCCGAATTTAGCGGAAAACATGTTGATAATAAGATTTGGAAAATTAGCGCAATCCTCCAAATAGCACGCTAGCAGCTTCAAGTTTGTTTACTTATGGCTGCTGCTGATTCTTTTCATTTCTCATTGCTTCGCGAGTCATACGTTTATGACAAATCACAGGCTGCAGCACCTTCCACAGTTGCTCTTCACCTGAAAAGTACCTACCACTGAGTAGGCGCTAAAAAGAACTCCTGCTAAACGGCTAAGAGGAACTATAGTTCATATTGTGCGATTGCAACGAAAACTTGTTTCTCAAAAAGTACCTAAAACAGGCTTTAGTTCCTGGGCCTATTGAATGTAAAAAGTGGAGTTTGGACATATAGCTAAATATCTCCTTTTGTGTTCCACAGAAGAAAGTCATACTAACATGAAAGCAAGTAATTAATGACAGAATTTTTCAGAGTGAACTGTCCCTTTAAAAGAAGCTGATATTTATTTGAACCTCGTTGGCTAATTGAATACATGAGATGATTCTTAGCTATCTTGAGCTAAGCAGAGAGGGAGGGGCCAGGGAGAAAGTCTTTAGCTGGCTGTTCAATGATGAACCATCATGATCCCTTAATTTTATGGGATATGCAAATGTCAAGAACTTCCTTTGCTCAAATATGGTATTGTTAATATGAAAAGGTACTACAGGAAGTACACAAGCCTTTAAGCTGAACAATCACACTTATGTTTCTCTCGTTTAAATGTTACAGATCCTTGAGTTGTCTTGAGTCTCCTTTTCTTCAAATGTGTTTTCCAGGGCAAGAGCATCTTTAATATGAACTCATTATAAACAGGAACGAGTAAAGAAAGTGCATTTGCGAAGGGGTTGTACTGAATAAAAACAACCTGATTTGCTTTGGAAGATTACTTGGGGCGGCACTTGGCTAGAAGAGTTCAACTGCACACACACTTGTCTTTGAGGTGAACTTCAGATAAAACATGTTTAGATTTGGTGTCCCGCTCTACTCTTTTCCTGTGCAAGTCTGTTTAAGAGACAGGCAAAGATATATGTCATTAGGTCTGCAAACACACACTGACACACAAACACACACTCACTCTCTAGGAGTTCCAAACAGAGCAGGTTTTCATGACCTGCCTTCACTACCTCTGTGGTCATACAGGAATCAGTCTGCAGACCTTGAGGAGTCCACGTAAAGGGATCATTCCCCTTTTGTCTATTTTCAGAGTTAGTCAAATGTGGTCAGAAGATTTCAAGACACATCCTCCAGTCCTGTCTCTCTTTGGCCTCCCAGTAACCACCCTTATAGACATAGATAGTCTCTCCCGTCCTTTCATCTGTCCTTTGGTGGAACCACAGTGGGTTGTAGCCCTCAAATTCCCGCCCTGAAACACAAAATAACACTACATCACAAAAAGAACACCTAATGGCAGTGTAAAGACTATTTCCTACGAATAAACTATAGAGCTAAATTTGTGATTGATTATGAAGAATTTGGGGCATAAGAGCCAGATAACATAATTATTAACTGACTGGCCTTTGTATTTTCATGCATTTTATACCCAAGGTGTATCCAAAATACACCCAAAGTTTTGATGCTACTCAATGGTGGGTGGGCTTATGGTGGCTGTTTATGTCTGGACCGTCTCTCTGGAATCTCTAACCCTTAAGCCTAAAGTATACTTCGGTTTTGAAACAAACGCTTAGCATCTGTGCACGGTTGAACACTAACCTTTCAAAGTATACTTCATATGACTGTGCATGCATACACAAGCAATATTTGCAATTTTCGCCACTATGACTGCTATGAGACACTGGACTATTTCTCTTGAGGAGTTTAGACCCATAAAAGTCATTATATTCCTTCAGACTCAAATTATACAAATGCAGGGATCTCCTGACATCCTCACATACACACTCTTGACGTGTGTAACCAGACCTGCTCGACCAGCTCCGAGTGGGATTCGAATCAGTGTCTTTGGCATAGGAGGCGGGCATGCTAACGAGGAGGCTTAAGGCTAAAGCCACTAGCGTCAATCGCTAGTCCACCTCTTGAGGCCAGGGGAGTGAGGTTTACACTCTTCATAGCTACCTACCAGCTGACTACCGTTACAGGTGCACATCCAGTCTCCTATTGTTTACTGGTGATTACCTCTTCTTCTAGCACTTTTTCATGAAAGCAATGGCTCAACTGTGAGTGTTGCCAGCTTTTTGAACCACTAATTAGTGTGGTTAGAAAAATTTTGCCGTATGTGTTCAGTGCTCGAACACTCTGCTGATGATGAAATTTGCATCAGGTGTCCTGTACACATACTTCTAGTTTTCATATCTGACCGAAGAATCCTTTGCCGTCTGCTCACCTTCATCTATGGCTTCTGACGCATCAGCCTCTCTCTTCCTCCTCGTGGCTCTTTGCCTCTCCTCTAGTCTCTGTTTCTCTGAGTTGGCTTCGTCCCAGCGTCCAGCTTCCATCAGCCGCTGGTCCGGCCTCAGCCTGCTGTCTGTCAAACACACACCTTCCTCTTCCTCATTCAGTGTCAGAGCCAGAGAGGAGAAATAGTACATATTCTCAGCATTATCACTGAGAGTAGATGGATAGAAAAAGAAAAAGAAAGAGAAATGGAAGTGAAGGAATGGAAGGAATCAATGAGTGCTGTGGCATTTGTCGGTAGCTCTTACGGTAGTGGATATTTCTTCCACAGTAGTTTGGGTGAGAGCGTCTGGTAGACTGTCTTCTGTTTGCCCTCAGAGCTGCTGCTTCCTCTGCTACTCTGCACGATCTTGGCGCTCTCCATCTTATCATCCCATGTACCTGATAGGATGTAGTGGGCCTGGCTATCACTGTCCATCACCACCCCTGTCACCTTAGAGAGTGAGAACAAGGAGAACAAGCTCTGGGGTTGAACTACAAAAGCATGCAGAGACAGAGAAAAGGCAGAAAGATGGTTTAAGCAAAATAGCAACATAATGAAATATCATGAAAAACACTCATGCATAAGTAACTCTGCCATCAATCATAATTCAGGGTGGCAGTTTATGGCAAGACAGAGACAGAGAGAAAAAGAGAGAATGAGATCATAGTGAGCCTTGCCACTCACAAAAATATTATTATTATTATTATTATTATTATTATTATTATTAATATAATTACAAGTCAGAAGTTTACATACACCTTAGCCAAATACATTTAAACTACGTTTTTCACAATTCCTTTAACTCAAAACCTAACGATGGTCATTATGGACAAACAGTTACATTTTAGTTTCATCAGACTAGAGGACAAGTTCTTTGTCCCCCATGTGCACTTGCAAACTGTAGTCTGGCTTTTTTATGGTGGTTTTGGAGCATTGACTTCTTCCTTGTTGAGCAGCATTTTAGGTTTTGTCAATTTAGGACTTGTTTAACTGTGGATATAGATACTTGTCTACCTGTTTCCTCCAGCATCTTCACAAGGTCCTTTGCTGTTGTTCTGGGATTGATTTGCACTTTTCGCACCAAACTACATTCATCTCTTGGAGACAGAATGCATCTCATTCCTGAGCGGTATGATTGCTGCGTGGTCCCATGGTGTTTATACTTGCGTACTATTGTTTGTACAGATGAACGTGGTACCTTCAAGCATTTGGAAATTGCTCCCAAGGATGAACCAGACTTGTGGAGGTCCACAATTTTTTTCTGGGGTTAATTTCCCCATGATGTCAAGCAAAGAGGCACTGAGTTTGAAGGTAGGTCTTAAAATACATCCACAGGTACACCTCCTATCAGAAGCTAATTGGCTAATTGTCTAAAGGCTTGACATCATTTTCTGGAATTTTACAAGCTGCATAAAGGCACAGTTAACTTAGTGTATGTAAACTTCAGACCCACTGGAATTGTGATATAGTCAATTAAAAGTGAAACAATCTCTCTGTAAACAATAGTTGGAAAAATTATTGTGTCAAGCAGATGTCCTAAATGAATTGCCAAAACTATAGTTTGCTAATATTAAATCTGTGGAGTGGTTAAAAAATTAGTTTTAATGACTTCCACCTAAGTGTATATAAACTTCTGACATCAACTGTATATTATAATAGTTATGATTTATATTAATAGTTATATTCTGTATGTAATATAATATAATCGTATTTTTTTCAGTTAAATAATTACACTAAATTTCATTTAAATAATCTTTTAATTTGTATTTAACTTAACATAAATAATTATCGCCACTAGTCACATTGTATGCAGCTAACCAGAAAATGCTTTGGTGATACAAAATGTACAGTTGTTTATTGTGCCAATAAAGCACATAAAATTGCAAATTGTAAAAGAAGACAGAGAGGGAGCAGGGAGACAGTATTAGTCAAAAACATACCTTTCGTGGGACTTCCCTTGAGAAGTAACTGTAGGGAGAGAACTTAAGCTGACAGGTCTCTTTGGTACTGTGGTTGACTATATCAATATCTCCTGACTGAAAGATAGAAAGGGTGAAGGAATACAATTGAGATGACAAGATAGAGACAAAACTTATTATTAAATGCTAGATTTCACAGAAAATTATAACGGGCATTTTGAAATGTATAATTGTAACCTAAATCTAGATCAAAAGTATTACCTGATCAATCCACAGTTTGCCCACAATGATGTTGTGTACAGTGGAGGTGACTTTACGCCACACATAGTGGTTTCCACTCGCATGAAACTGCAGGTGGATTGCACCTAGTTATATAGAGAGAACATCAGTAAAATGGCTGTTCCAATTGAGAGTGCATATACTTATCTAGAGTTTGGGGACATCCACAAGTGGAAAAAATATGAATAAATATATATATATTTTTTAAATGATAAAAATCCAATATGTTTTCTAGTAGGGGTGGGGTTAGGGTTTGTCTTAGCGTTGACCATTGCTATTATAATTACCTATATAAAAACAACTAGCAAGTCTATGGCATGTCCCAATTTAGGTAGCTAAGTAAAAGTGTGTATGAAATGAGAAATAGGAGAGAATAAGGAGCAGAGGCTCACCCAGAGGCATAATGGAGAGGTATTTGCCACGGAACTTGCTAGCGATGGTGATCTCCTGCCACAGGGTCCAGCCTCGCTGTGACATCACATGATGAGCAGCCGCTGGTGGATGATGACTGACCTGAGACATAACAGACTGCCACTCAATATCAAACACACCACTAGGTGGCGCTGCTTCATTATTCTAGCCAAGGAGCTCCAAAATACTAACCATCACAAATGGGCATTAATTTATTTTCTAGTTCTGATTCTGGAATTCTCACAGTCACCTTCAACCATCATTACCCTCAAAACAACAAACCCTGCAATCTGCACCATCTCCAATGATGGTTGAAGGTGACTGCACTAAAATGTATTACTGCAGCTCTGCTAAAATGGTTGGCTCCTTTCTGTAAAATTGTTTGCATTTTTCCACACTTATCAGTTGCTTTAGACAAAGGTCTAGATTCAGTAAAAAAAATAAAAAATAAATAAATAAATACAAATTATATATATATATATATATATATCTTAATGGACAATCCAGATAAAATAAACGTAAAACATTTTTTTAAAGCGTTGTCTAAACTTTAAATATCTAAATAGCAGAGCAGGTCTTTTGAGATTTTCTAATGGCAATGCTCACTACTGTATAGTCAGGAAGATTCGATTAGCATTCTGAGATCTTTCAGAGCTCATTGTAATCTGACCTGTTCACAGATGGAACGGTAGCCGAATTCTTCCAGGCGGTCCAGTTCATACGTCTCTCCCAGGAGAGGGTTGAAGGGCTTGGCCGTCCGATGCACTGTGGTGGAATAGGATGAGACAGAGAAGGCTGCAACCAGACACATCTGCTCTAGAGAGTTCTCACAGCGCGCTGCCTTATCCAGCAACTCATGGTACTCCAAATCCTCTGTCAAGCGTTGCAGCATGGACAGGGGCTCGTTAAAGTTCACCTTGAGACAAAGAGCAGGAGAGAAAGTTACCATGGTTGCATCCTAATTCACATACTGAAAGTATGTCATCACAGGTGATGGTAAATTTGGTAAAGTACATCATTTTGAGTATTTAGAAAGACAGTCTTAATACCACAGACCCTTATAATGTTTGAGTTGTCATGACAGTGTTAGCATTTAGCTACATTTAATACCTAATTCTTTATAATTTTTAGACTTTACAGAAAAAAATGGTGTGGTAACTTTGGCAGACTTTGCTAAAGATGCTACAACAAAATCGTGAGGAATGCAAACAAATTTCAGCAAAGCCTAATATTGGGACGCACTAATTCTAATGTTCACATCCTATTTATAATCCTTTTCTCCACATGTGGTGTTGCAGATGTCATAAAATAAATGCTTATGAGATTAATGCACATAGGACAACGTCCCTCATTCAGAAAGGTGTATATGTGTGACTCACAGGCATTGGGATCTTAGAGAGTTCTTTGCCAATGCAATTCTTCATGATGCTCCACAGATTGAGCGAATAGTTGGGTTTCTCTGGGATTTGTGTCCGCCGCCTCCTCCTGTGAGGCTGCAGCTCTTTCCCTGAAAAATCATTACTGCTGATAGAACACTGAAAAAGAGAGAGAGGGAGGGACATGAGGGTTTGTAGTAAAATACATCTGAATCTTGTCATATGTTTGTGCTGAGAGATGACGTGTGAATGGGCCTGACTGCCCTTGAGGAGCACAATATATAAACACTGAGGAGACAGTCAAGCTGAATCTTATGTGTCTCTACGGCACGTGAATATGTGGCCCTTATTTTGGGATCTGGTTTAATGTGCAATGTCCCATTCACACCTTGTATTAACACCTGTCTCGGGTGAGCCGATCACAATTGATTAGCCGGGACAAATCAGTGTTTACACCTGGTAGTAACATGTGCCTTAAATGCATTTCCTGCAACCACTTGTGATCGGATTTTAAGGGGAAGGATTAGAGATGTACACGAGTAATCGAGTAATCAACTAATCGGTAATTTTTCTGCACCATCTAGTCGAATATTAAAAACGCTACTCGAATATTGCAAATTAAATTTCATTTCTGCATTTGCCTGCAGTGAGCAGCGCTGAATTACACTGTTCTGTCCGAATCTCTTGCCACATCTCGCTGTTACAATTGAGTCGTCTATGGGCTCTGTGGATACACGTGCTGCAGTGTTGGATGAGAAAAGAAGATGATATGATGGCGTCTGTGCTTTCAGGCAAAGAAATGTGTACGTGAAGCTCATAAGACCAGTATGTGTGTATGTGCTGAACACAGGCAGAGTGCATTCTGTAAAAAAACTAATTTCACCACTTGTTTTTCTGAATGATAACATTTGAAATGATAAAAATGTAACAGCCTTTATGTAGACTCAAGAGTTTATATATGTGCATTACCCTAATGCTGTCAGTATTGGTTGCTTTGTACAGTAAGCTCCGGTGCGTGCAAATGTTTTAAATTTTTTTATTTAATCTTATTTTGAGTCCATTCTTGGTAATGTTTATGAATAAAACTAAATTCCACGTACTTGTCATACGTCTTATTTTTTTATTTACACTTTAATTTACGAGTAATCAATAACACGCTTTTAATGGGTTAGAGTACTCGACTACAAAATTACTTAAAAATGCCCATCCCTAGAGGGTCTCTAATCTTGTGACAACATATTTAAATATTATTCAAATATATTACAATTTTAATCTAAGCACAAACATGATCCGTTATTTTAGTTGTAAATTATTCTGTATTATAATATTCTGTCAAATGCATGTATTTGTGTGCATTTTTCCAAATCTTACTAATCTGACAGTTATTTTTTTTACAAAGCCGCATATAACCGGCAGAGTTATTATAATAATAATTTTAGCACAAAGTTTAAAACTTTTGCTTTAGCAAACTCTTGATTAACAAATGAGTAGGTGGTCCTTCACAGTGGTGGTCGCATGCGTTTCTGACTACCTCGGTTGGAGTGATCGGATCTCAAAAAATGTTGGACCCTGTTTACACCTGTATATAAATAACACTGTCCACTTGTGACTGGATTAGCTGAGACAGATGTTAATTCCAGGCATAATCATGGCCTAAGAAATCTCACATTGTCCTCTTGGTTCCAGTCGTAGGGGTGTCCTCCGCTAGCACCACTGAGATTACTCTGAGAATGCCTGCAGAAACAAGAAAAAGAGAGATGCATGATGTGTGGTGTAGAAAAATAAGCAGAACAGAGGTTTGAATCTGTGCTTTATCAAAGGAATGGAGATATCTGGAGCTGCTAATAAAGCATGCAATAAACCAGTAAACAAGAGTCTCTTACTAAGAACATTCTGAGATGACAGGAACAAATATCAGGAGTGTACAAAGTGTGAAATTACAAAATATCTGCCTTAATGCAGCTTAAATCTGTAAACATTAAAATACTCATTGTTTCAAAATTATAGCCACAAGACATGAGCAACATGCATGCTAACATGAATTTAGTGTGATAAAATTGCTTACTAACCATGTTTATGTAAAGTTATAGCCAATTTTACAATTTCAATGCCATTTCAACTTAAAGCTGTAAATCCCAAAACCTGTAAAAACTATGATTTAATCAGAATAGTAAAAGTTAGTACTTTTATAAAATTATAAGCTTCAAATTTCTGCCTTCAAGCCCTCTAAATATTAGCCCGAATTTGTTTTCCAAATTTAAACTAAATTTGTACTTTTTTATTTTTAAGGAAAGGAGGGACGAGTTGAACACAAAAGGTAACTACTGAGCAAATGGTAACTTGTATTGAATCTGGAATATTACTTTAAGATGCCTCTTGGAGACATACTGGAGACCAGCATCCAAAACACAAATGTTATCATCCCATGTTTAAAACAACTTTGCTGAAAAATACAAGCCCTAAAATAGCAGGTATAAAGAGCAAACAGTCAGTAAATGTGAGAATGAGCTTGACCGGTGTTGAGATAGGTCTGTGGCAGTCACTGTTATAAAGGCAGGTGAGTCCTCCATGGCATCAAAATACTCTGTATCCTCATCTTCATCACTCGCTTCCTCTTTCCTGGGCTTTACACTCACTCCTATACACACACAGACAAACACAACAACAACAAATCAAGAATGAGCACAACACAACACCAGTCATGGTAGTGCACATGCATCACCCAGCTCCAGTGTCTCACCCGTATCGGTGTTGGGTGTGTCAGGCGTGTTAACGGTGTGTGAGGGGGCCTCTCTCCAGGCTCGTTCCAGGCTGTTGTGCTGCTTGGCTAGCTGCTCAATGGTCTCCTCCAGGTGGGTGCGCTGCTCTCGCTCATGCTGAAGTACTCGCTGCCATCTGCGGCTGTGGCTCTCTGCCAGGTCCAGAAAATCTCGGCATGCCTGCACAGGGACAGACGAGACACAGGGTAAACAACAACAACACAAACACAGAGATGTGCACATTGTCTCATACTTCAGGACTCTCAACTCAAATAAAAACGTAAATAAAAAACATAATATTTTAAAGAGGACACAAGGTTTTCCTTGCTCTTTTGAAATAAAAGTTTGAAATAAAACGCTCACAATGCAAAGCAACCTGCCCAGTCCACCCAGACCTTATATGGAAAACAAGTAACAGAACAATGCAGGAATAGTCTTGGTAATGATGTCACAACTGTGAATGACAGTGTGTACTACACTGGTACACAGAGGTTAGCCAATCACAACAGAGTTTATACTGTCCAAATATAAGTCTTACAGGTGGAGTCATACCTTAATGGGGTGATTATTTGCAACCAGGTGTCAACAGCACCTGCCACACAGCGTGGCTATTTGCACCCTAATTGTCAATTGGAAACATAGAAATTTATGTCAAACTGTATTATTGGTGTTGCTGCAGTGGCGTGGGGCGTAAAACATTGTGCCTTTCCGGCCCATGTTCGATTCCACGTTTGTCGCACTATTTTTCCCATTCAGTTTGCTGTCTCCACTCTTAATATTTACTTTAATACTACTTGTAATAAATAATACATAAAAAATTTATCTAAAGATAGTTTTATCACATTAATATTGTAGTAACCTTGTTTTTGGCAGAAACCATAAATATAAAGCACTTAACAATGGTGTCACTACAGTAATATGGTCTTTATATAGTAATCAAATTTAATTTTGTGTTCATTGTAATTTTACTAAAAAATACAATGGTGACACTATGGTAACTGTAGTAAAACCATGTAAGGGAAGGTTAGGGTTAGGTTTAGCAGTAGGGGTTGGTGTAGTGTGTCTGTGGGACTCTAAATAAACACAAAAAACATGCTGCAGGAATTCCCTCCATACTGTATGTTAGTATTTAATTAGGGGTGCAAATAGTATCTGCTATTATTTGTACCAGGGTTGGGGTGCAAATAACATTTGCCACTATTTCCACTGGGGTGTAAATAGCATATATCTTTATTTGCACCAAAGTGCAAATTGCATATACCTATTTTTAAATGTAAAAAAAAAAAAAAATTATTCCAAAGGGTCAGAGAGAAGTTGGGAAATGGTCACGAAAAACAAATGTAAGTTTTTGGTGCAGGCAAACTTGACTGATATTATAAGTGTATTTTAGAAAAACAAATATTACTAAAGTGTAGGACACCGCTCCTTAAATAATATATAATCCATTTTAGGATTATACATTTAAATCCTACATTTCTGAAATTATTAAATATATTTTCACTAACAATATTTTATAAAAACTCCTCAACTAGAGAAAATGCTGCCTTGACATCCTTATCCTCCACTTCTGCTTTCCCTCGCTATCTCCTCCATCACGATAATCCTGGTTCCCAATTCTCTTGGGATCTTATCTGTCCTCCTGCCGAAGGCATCACACATCAATTCAACTGTTTCCTCATTACTGTTCTGGTCTCCCTCATAAAAATGTTCCCCACAGGAAGAGGACATGGAAATGCCTTCCTCTCTCTGTCCTTTTCATATTCCACTCTTTCTCTCTAATATTTTCTACCCTCATTTTTTCTTGTTCATTAGCCAATGAAGTGTCTGACTTCATTAAAAATATTATATTGAAGGACTCTCCTGTAGCTTAACTGGCAGAGCATAGTGCTAGAAACACCAAGGTCAAGGGTTTGATTCCCAGGGAACACAATTTATACCATGAATGCACTTTAAGTGGTAGTACTAAAAGTGGCAGCCAAATGCATACACATAAATGGAGGTCTTTAACAGAACTGGCAATGGGAGTCGATGAAACTGATCAAATGTAGAAGCTCTAGTTGTCAAAGTGAAAGCAGAAGTGAAAGAGTTAATCAGATGACTTGTGCATAATCAGAAACACGCAAACACAAAACAAGCAGCAGATTTATAAGCCAACAGCATGTCTATGGGCTGAGTCATATATATATTTTTTTGATTTGTAGTCTCTGATTTGCAGAATTGAGCAATACAGATGCGTAAGAGAGGTTACTCTTGGTCAACACATATGCAAAATAATCATACGATTTCACACACAGAAAATGTATATTGTTTAGAGGTAGCTCTTTCACAGTTTAGGGCATTTGATATGGTTCTCAACTGTGTTTAATGCAAGTACCAACATTGTATCTGATGTTTCTCCTAAAATTCCTTGGGAAAAATAAGAATAGAATCAAATGAGACAACTGATGACATAAAGTAAGAGTATGGAGCTACAAATGTAGTGTGGACAGCATAGGTCAGATCATTTAGCCTTGGAAAAATTTGATGAGAAATGTTTGAGTTCATGATTGCTGATCTTGTTATCTTTGGTTCTATATCTGAGCACAGTTTGTGACATTGTTCAGATCTCTTCTGGAGACATGGGCTTAATATGGTCTTAAGGAGTAAAATCTGAAAAGCTCTCTATTCCATTTGTTCTCTATTTAATATAGATGATGTCTGGGAGAAATAACTGAGATATTAAAGAGATCCCATTTGTGACATTTATTTTGCAGAGGTACTGCTGTAACCCGAAAACCTAGAAAACTATTCTTCCCTCATATAGCACTATATGTGAATGACAAATGGCTTGTTTATATCTCATTATTATATACAATAACCCACACCACACATACATTTTACTGAAAATAAACATTCAAATGTAATTCAGTATATGTGAGAGCATCACTCTCATCAGAGCTCGTCAATCACATTAATGACTAAGACTAAAGTATAGCCACAAATCATTAAGGCAGCTTCCAGTCACAACCAATTACATCTTTTACAGTGCCATTGCCTTGGGGTGTCAGAGACATCTCTCGACTGTACTCTCTTTCTGTCTCTCCATCCCTCTATTTCTTCATCTCTACATTCATCATTGTTTCTTTATTCATCATCCTCATCTCTCCGAGCCACAAAGGCACAACTAATCTCACTGACCTCTCTCAGTTGGATTTATTAGTCAGACAGACACTGATTTTTTTACACCATTCGTGCTTAAATATGATGTGTTAAAGAAATGTTTGACTTGCAGTATTTTATGCTAAATAAATTATAAAAATTATAAAAACATTTATGATGCATGTTTTCACGTGTTTTAATTAAAAGCAGAAATAAAACTATTTAAAAATGGTTGGACATTTTAAAGTCTAAAATAATCAATGGTCCAGGTTGTAAAAAAAACAACAACAAAAAAAACTTTACACTACAAAACCAAAGTAATTCCCCACTCACCTGCACTCCCCTCGGAACTGACAGTCTAGAGCTCTGCTACGAGAGAGGTTATTTTCTGCTACACTCAGAATGTGACTTTGGCTTCCTCACACATTCATGAAACTACAGCTGCTTACCTTTAACATAAGCAACACTTCCGTTATTTAAAAAAAAAAATTGTTGAGTGAGGCAATGTTGCCCAGAATGCTCGTGACTCCAGGAATAATCTATAATCTGTAATACTTGCTAAACTATTCACATATCCAATTTCACACACACACACACAACACACACGCACACGCGCACAAACACTTAGCTTTCTAAACGTAGACATACCATACTGCCCTTCAAAACCAAAATGCAGTAACTATGCTATATGTGGACTATAAAATGTTCTCAATCTGTTTTCTCTGAATAATAGCTTAGTTAAGCCAAATCCATCTCTTGTAGGCTGGATCAAAGTTTAAGAGACCTGATTTTGGTTATACAATAACTCAATTTTGAAAGTTACAGCAAAAATGTGTGTTACTGCCTTTGGCTTTGCAGGGCAGCTCACACACACCTTAACCCAACCTTTAAAGAAAATGTTTTACATTAAAAAAATTTAATAAAAAAGTATTTATTTTATCTATGAAACGATTTTCCAACTGAGGATGTCATTTGATCACACATTCCTGATATATGATATCATACGATCATTAAGACATCACAGGACCATCATTTAGTGCCACAGAGAGTGAAGAAAACATATTTTCATCACCTTCCGAATACAAATGTACAGTAAATATATAAGACCTGAAGTCTTAAGATAATCCACTTATCCATCATAAATCTAAATGGTCTTCCTCTCATTAGACCTGTGTAGTCTGTCCATGTGTAATTGTGGTTTAATGAGCTGGGCCACACAGTACTATTCAGCACTTTTCATTATGTGTGTGTATTTCTATTTAGCAGCCTATTAATAATTTCAGAGATGAACAAAAGTATAATCGACATAGCTGTCCAAACAGAGATCTCACTACAGAATTTGTATTATAGCAGGCAAATCTGGTTAAGAGTTAGATCACTTAAACACTTAAAATCCTGACAGCTGTCTGCAGGGCTGATGGTTTATGTTAATCTCATAAAGATCAGAATCATTTCAAATAGAAGCATATAGAATCAATCAATAACACATAACACACTGGTGAGCTATTCGTTTTTTTAAATTATTAAGTGAAGTAGATGTTCCTAAAGCTCCTAAAGTTGCTACCAGCACAAAAGTATACACTGATGAGCCAAAACATGATTTGCTGTTGGACCTCCGCGTGCCGCCAAAACAGTGCAGACTCTGAAGGTGTTCTGTGGTATCTGGCACCAAGATATTAGCAGCAGATCCTTCAGTCCTGTAAGTTGCGAGGTGGATGCGCTCTGGATCAGACTTGTTGGTCCAACACATCCCACAAATGCAAACTTTTCATCATGTTCCTCAAACCATTCCTGAACAATGTGTGCAGTGTGGCAGGGTACATTATCCTGCTGAAAGAGTCCACTGCCATCAGGGAATTCCATTGCCATGAAGGAGTGTACCTGGTCTGCAACAATGTTTAGGTAGGTTGCACATGTCAAATTGACATCCACATGAATGGCTGGACCCAGGGTTTCCAAGCAGAACATTTCCCAGAGCATCACACTCCCTCCAACGGCTTTTCATCTTCTCACAGTTCATTCTGGTGCCATCACTTCCCCAAGTAAATGGTCTACACATACACAGCCGTCCACATGATGTAAAAGAAAATGGGCAATTTTCTTCCACTGCTCCAAGATCCAGTTCCATGGGCGCTTTGACTGGTCTGCGGCTACACCGTGTGTTGTGACACGTTCCTCATGTAACATCATTAATATTTTCTATGACTTGTGCCACGGTAGACCTTCTGTCAGTTCGGACCAGAAGGGAAAGCCTTGGTTGCCCTTGCACATCCTTGGGCGTCCAACACCCTGCCACAAGTTGGTGGTTTGTCCTGCTGACGGGGAGCACCCCACAAGCCCCGTAGTTTCAAAGATGCTCTGACCCAGTTGTCTGGTCACAACAATTTGGCCCTTGTCAAAGTCACTCAGGTCTTTCCTCCTGCACATTTCTCCTGTATTCAACACGCTGACTACAAGAACTAATTGTTCACTTACCATCAAATCTACCCAGACCTTGACATGTGGCCTTGTTAGGAAAATATCAACGTTATTTGCTTCACCTGTGAGTGGTCATCATTTTTTGGCTCATTTGTGTATTTTAATTTCTCAGTATGAGTATTTCAAATCCCGGACAAGCCCCAATAATTTTACGACCCCAAGATGGCCTAGGGATATAATGGTGTAATATTAAAAATAGATTTTAAAGTTATTTGTGTACTAGAACAAATGACAAGGGAAATTATAAGGGAAAATATGGTGCAATAATCTAGCATATTTTTTATATAAAAAAGTGTTAAGTAAATTAGTGAAAAGTGAAATGGAAATAATTATTTACAATAACAGGTAAATACCAAAACACACAGTAAAGGGGAAAATGGACGTGAACGGAGTGGTGGTGGCATAGTGGGCTAAAGCACATAACTGTTAATCAGAAGGTCACTGGTTCGATCCCCACAGCCACCACCATAGTGTCCTTGAGCAAGGCAATTAAATCCAGGTTGCTCCGGGGGGATTGTCCCTGTAATAAATGCACTGTAATTCGCTTTGTATAAAAGCATCTGCCAAATGCATAAATGTAAATGTAAATGTAAAATAAATGACTAGAAACCAAAAAAGTAAATAAAATTGTCTTCAAGACGCCCTACCTAATGTAGCCCAAACATACATAGGGTGTCACTCGCTCCTTACATAGTGTTTCTATACAGAATAGTAACCCTACGTGTACGTACATCACGTGACATCTTACCTGTCCGCTTCTCTCTAGTATGACAAAAAAAAAACTGTAACAATGAAAATGGGGACAAAAATAAACCAAAGAACAAACAATAAATCAAAGGGGTCAAGGAAACGAGATAGTAGACGCAGTCACAAACAAAAATAATGGAAGTAATAATGGATAGTGATCAAACAAATGAGTACAGTGACTTTAGCTAAAGCTTCTGTGAATGGGTTTTGTTAAGAGTTTTAAATTGGGCAGTCAATTTTAATACATCAGACTACAGAGAGCCAGAGCAAGTTCAGACTGACACATACCATTTAGCATGGACACACACAGGAACATAACAATCATATTTTAAAAACTGTGGTTGGTCCTTTCATTTCTTTGACTGACTAAGTTGCAATATGGACAGATTTGATGCTGACAGACGAAAGTTTGGCTTTGTGAGTGTAGAGTGGACTTGGTGTCTATGTTCAGAAATGTTCACATAAGCATTAACAAGTAATTCACATGTGATTAATAGCCACAATTGTACATGTGGTTGAAATACTTTTGCGAATCCCACAAAATCAATATAAATAGCTAGATATTGTAAAAGTTCACCTGAGCTCATGTTGAGTATAGTCCACCACCAATGCCGAAATGGCATTGACAAGACAAGACAAACTTACTTTCGAGTATTGATTTTCATCACTGATGGTAGTGAAACCTTTCCAAAATTTGATTTAGTAAATCAAATGTAAGACTCAGAGGACATCCATAAAACTGAGCGCTATACATAGGCCTGTATTGATCACAGAGGCAAGCTCTACCTTTATTGATTACCAACAAAAAAAGCTGTCATTGATTAAAATAAATGCAACAACAAGACTCGACTTTAGGCCCAGAATGACCATGAAATGTGATACTTCCAGTTTTGAATCTTCCCAGGCACAAATTAGGATTAGGTCTGGAATTAACAGGATGTAAAGTAGAGCTGTTGTAGTATTATATAATTCCATTCTGAAGCTAGTTTTGGAAATGGGTCTGTATGATAAAAGATATCTCGGTAAGAGCTAATAAAAGATTAGGTTGTACTTTGTACATATTGATCGAAGTCACAAGGAGCTAAGAGGTATAAATGAATCACAATCATTCCTCGCACTATTTCTGAGCCCGTTCATATTGACGATGGCATTTGGGAAAATGAAAGGAATTAAAGGAAAACATTCTCCACATGACTAAACACACTGAATACAAGGTTTAGTATTAAACCTTAAGGGCCGGTTTCCCGTTAAGGGCTTAAAATAAACCAGGACTAGGCTAATTCTACTTAAATTAATCCACACTAAACAAATGACTTTCTGAGATGTTGCTTAAGTTTGGATTAACTAGTTCTAGACTACAGAGTCTCAGATTAAGGTAATCAAGGACAAGTGAGATCATCTTTTGGAAACCCGATTAGATTAATGGCATGCACATGTGGCTAAGGAGAGGTTGCTATAAAAACCTGGTATGGAATACTTGTAATTCATTAGTCTTAAGGAGTGTGTGGAACAGGAGTCACTACACTTAACCAAAAAATGGATAAAGGCCGAAGAAAACGCTCAAAAAACTTCAGTGAATTTGAGAAGACCCTTTTTAAACAAATTGCATCAAACTATCCTGTAATTGAAAACAAACAGCATGATTCAGGTACAGAAAACAAGAAGAAGGAGGCATGGATTTCCATATTGAATGAATTCAACTCAAATGAAAAAGTAACCAAACGGACACTCCAATAAGTTCAGGTAAGATTTATTGTTGCCCCATTCTTACAAATCAGTCAATTATAAATGTTTTCATTAATGAAATGTAAAAAGAAAACAATATTATATAGAACTCCTACTTCAGAGTATATATTATCTTGTAAAGGTCCTGTGGAAAAACATAAAAATAAACCTGAAAAAAACAACTGCTGCTACGCGTCAAGAGCGTTTCAAGACAGGTGGGGGACTCCCAGTTCCACCAGACACAGAGGAGTTGGGGGACTTGTTGGCTGGGATTATTGAAAGTCAGCAACCCCTGGAAGGTATTCCAGATGATGACCATTTGGACAGTTCAGGTGAGGAATCTTTCAAAGACTCATTTTATAGGACACGTCTCATTTACAGTAACATGTGCTATCCCATCCAACATAATTAAATGCAAGTCATGTCTTGTAACAAAAATTAGGTAATGACCTTTATTGTTGAAGTCAAATGTAATGCTAAATTTTTTTTCCATACAAAGATGACCTGATCTTGACACAGGACTTGGGGGGCGCAAGGAACAGTCAAGATGCTCAAATGAATCCAGCAGCAGCCAGCACCAACATGCAGCAGCATCCAGTCTCCTGCAGTAGCATTAGTCAGCATCCAGCAGTCTCTAATCCAGGCAGCAGGTCAAGAGGGAAAAGGATGACCATTCATGAGAAACTTGCCATAGAGTTACATGAACGTAAATTACAATATTTAAAAGAAGAACATGAAGTCAAAATGAAAATTCTTCATCTTGAGTTGTCTATGAAAGAGAGAGACATGAAGCAGCAGCAGTGTCAATTGTCTTTGGAACAAAATCTCAGTTAAATAAATAATTTCCTGAATTTTTTTTACCTGTCTATGCCAATCATTTATGTATCACTCAAGGCTCATTTATGAGAAGTGCTGCAAAGCAAAAGCATCTCTGTAAGCAAGTCCATTTCTGTCATTGGCTAGCTCAGCGATAGGGACATGTTGGTCATCATCATCTTCAATATCAGGGTCTGGGCAGCCACACTGTTTAAGAAAATTATGAAGCACTGCTGTTGCAATAATAACAACAATGCAGCACCTTCTAGGTTCAAACCGCAGTGTATTTCGGAGACACTGGAAACGATTCTTCCATACACCAAACATGCGCTCTATTAGCCCTCTGGTGAGCATGTGAGCTTGGTTATAGCGCTGTTGCTCTGGTCTGACTGGATGGAGATAAGGGGTGAACAAGAAGTTTGTCTGTGCATACCCACTGTCACCAAGTACAATTCCAGAGTGTTGTCTTGTTTCAAACTGACCGTACAAAGAGGAGTTGTGGAAAATCCTTGAGTCATGAGTTGAACCTTTCCAATGTGCAACAATATTGGAGAACTGCATAGTGGGAGTGCACACTCCTTGTACATTTATTGAAAACCAGTTTTTACGATTTCTGAATTCCTCAGCATCTGCTGTAGAGGGACACTTGATGGGAATGTGGCAGCCATCGATACAACCAATGACTCCAGGGAAGTTCCTATATTCATAGAAATCTACCTTGTAGGTGGCCTGTTCAGCAGCATTTGGGAATTTGATGAAATCCTTTTTCAGTTCACATATAGCACTGCAGACTTTGTGTACTATTTTGCACACTGTTGATTCACCTACACCACACAAATCCCCAGTTTCACGATGGAAGGTTCCACATGCCAAAAACCTAAAGGTAATTAATATTTGTAAGGAAGGAGAAATAGGGTGCCCCTGACTAAGTCACCTGAAAGCTTGGGCTGCAGCAAACCAATTATTTCTGTTGCATTTTCCTTTGAAATACGGAAACGGTCAAGAAAATGTAAATCATCAAAATCATTTAGTGGGTTGCTCCTGTCTTTCAGCAACCTTCTTTCTGGTCTTGGTGGTGGTCTCTGATTGTCGTTGAAATAGTCGAGGTAATCCATTTTCTGCTACTGTGAACGTGAGCCTTGAGGCAAGAAGTTTTTAATCTGAGGTTAAACCTGCTTCTGACCAGGTTTAATTTAAGACTTCATTTAGATCTGAATTAGGTCTAAGCCTACTTCTAGAAATCCGATTGTTTAAGTCTAGACTAGTGCAAGTCTGAGACTATTGTAATCCATGTGTGAGAAAGCTACTTCAATAAATCCAGGTTTAAAATGACATTTAGTCTACGACTAGGCTTAATCCCCGTACGGGAAACCGGCCCTATAGGTTTAATACTAAAGGTTTAGTTCATCCAAAAATGAAAATTATCTCATCATTTACTCCATCCTGTTGGTTTTGGGTGAGAACAGACAAAACGTAACTCCTTTGTCAGTGTATATCTTGACGATTCTCCTTGGCGATCATGATATTAAGCTTGATTACACTTCCTATAGGGCCATCTAGCACTCTGCACATGCGTAAAGCAATAGGATGTGTAATCGAGCTTGAAATTATGATTGTGTCTAGAGACTACAATGACAAGATGTACAGTGAAAACCAACTGGATTGCGTCAGAAGAAACTGATTAAACCACTGAAGCCTTATGGATTACTTTTATCCTGACTTTATTTCCTTTTTGGAGCTTCAAAGGCCTGACTCACTTGCATTTTATGGACCTACAGAACTCTTTGTTTGTGTTCAGCACAAGAAAGAAAGTCATACACATCTAAGATGGCATGAATGTGAGTTAATAATGAGATAATTTTAACTTTTGGGTGAACTATCCCTTAAAGGGGTGAGGTCAAGAGGAATCAAATTTTCCATGATATTTTGACATACAAGAGGTCATTGTACTATACAAACATATTGTAAGCTTCAGAACTTGAAACTTCCTCCCCAATGCAAAAAAGCATTTACTGACACAAAGCTGCAAAAATGCTTTGTTATCTACTTCCGTGGTTTTCCTATGTCATTAGGTCGCATGAACCGGCAGCATTAAGTGCTGAGTTTCACAATGCTCTGCAGCACGTACTGTGTAAAAAGACTGACTATGTTTGGCTCTATATACAGATGTGTGCCAGCATTCTCCATCTCGAAAATCATAAATTTTATTTGCTCTCCGTTTACCATCCGCACAAATATTTGCCTCCTGCACTGAATCCTGTGTGCAAATGCACAATATTTCCAAGACAAAGAAAGGCTAATTTTTAGTTCAATAAATAGAGAAAGGAGAAGAGAGCCAAAACCGAGCATTTCAGTCAGAGGGCCAGAGACAATATTTTAAATGATCATATATATAACAAAATTCTGACTGCTTTTGGTGCAGAAAACTTTACAAACATAATTATTCATCTCAGGTAACATAAAAAATTTATAAAATGCATGACATGACCCCTTAAAATATGAACAAAGTTAGGCTGTGCATTTACATGTGCAACAAAACACTATTAACTATCAAAAAAATCAGCTCATCGTAAAAACTCAACGCAAGAAAAGCATATTATTTTGAAATTGTCGGGTTTTTCTTCAGTTTTGAAATCAAGATGTAAACAGGCACACACACACACACACACAAACACACACCAACAACAACAACAACAACCGCCATTCGCCACTAAGCGGTGACGTCACCACGACACTTGTGCCAGGCTATGTGCACGTTAAGGCCACTTGAAGTGTCGAACGGCCGCTGGCAGGAGGTCACGGGACAGATCCAACAGGTGACACGGGTCGACTGACTGAGATGACTGGCTGATGCACCACCTGTGCCCCCTACTGTGCCAACTTGCTGTGCTTTAGCCACCCGGCGCTCTGCTCGTTGTTGTGTGCATTGCTCCTCTGCGCTCCGTTGTTGTTGGAGGGCGACTGCCTCCAACTGGCCAGTAGCATCCTTTACAAGTCTCCTCCAAAGAGACCGATCTTGACACTGCTGGTACCAGTCATCGGCAAGTCCACTCAGCTCCACATCCTCCTGTACCACATCACTCCATCTCTTCTCCAGCCCGTGCCGCGCCCACTTAGCCCCCTCTATCCGGCCGATCAAAGGCTGTTTAGGCATGCGGTGGCCGAGCATGCGGGCTACATGACCCAGCCAACGCAACCTTGCCTGCCGGAGGAGCTCACCTATGGGACTTTGTCCACATCTTTCAAATATTTGTGAGTTCCTCACACAATCCAGCCTGGTTAAACCCAGGATGGATCTTAGGCAGGCCAGCCTAATGTTCCATTAGGGGGGTCCACGTTTCGCAAGCATAGAAAAGGGAGGGAATGACCGTGGCCGAGAATACCTGAAGCTTTGTGCAGAGCGACAAACCGGGTAGCTTCCACACAGAGTTACGCAACCGATGAAAAGATAATGCCGCTCGACTGATTCGGAGTGAGACCTCTGCTGTCAAACCGGAGCTGGTCATAAGCACACTTCCCAGGTATGGAAAACACTCCACTCTCTCACAACTGCCCCATAACCAATTGGGAGCTGTGGGGGTGGAGTGTCCAATGGTACATAATACCCAGGCAGGTGCTAAGTTTTGGTTGGGCTGATGGTAAGGCCCCATCTCTTAGTGGCAAGCTCCAGGTTCATCAGCAGCGCTTCCAACTCCTCCTCTGAGCAAGCAGCAATCACCAGATCATCAGCATACATAATGTGGTTGACCAATAGGGAGCCATCCCTTGACTGCACCCGGGCATCGATCAACCTCCCATTATATCTGTACCAGATGGAAATTCCTCCGGTACAGCCATCGAAGGCTTCACGAACCACGTGGTTGAAATAGATATTAAATAATGTGGGAGCCAGAGGACATCCCTGTCGCTGTCGCACCCCAAGGTGAACAGGGAATGGCTCCGACTTCCGACCACGTAGTTCTTGCACACACACACACACACACACACACACACACACACACACACACACACACACACACAGTTAAGGTGTTTAAATGCAGAGCGAAACAGGTCATGTGCAAAAATGTATGAATGTCTTCATTCCAACGTTCCAACAAATGAAACAATTTTTTTTTTTTTTTCAGAATGTAACTGAAAACTAGGTTATAAAAATAATAATAATAATAATCTAACCGTACAGTTCACCACCCATGATTCGGGAAGTATTTGGCACCGCGGTTCACCTCAAGTTTATTGACACATCTTGAGCCTAAGGTCAAATAGACACAGGATCTGTATAGATGGATACACTCTTGTCTGTGTTTCACGTGGTCAACTTGATGATATCACTGTTCAGTAAAGGTTGTGTGTAGTTGAAAATGGCAAGTGGAGAAAACGCTGATAGGTCTCCTCTCCTGTCTGGAAACATTTTATTTTGCAGTAAGTTACAACAGCGATGGTCAAAAAACGTTTACAAAACAGGTGCTGTTTGCAGACATCGCTCAACACGAGTGCCGTATACTGGTAATACATAAACATATGATCATTTACAGCGAAATCACCGGGGAAAGATCGGGGACCAGAGCTGCAGATTAGCCGAAATGGCAGACACTCCCTTTCGTTTTTAAGCAAGAACTCAGTGCTGATTCGGACAGACATAAAACAATTACTAAAGTAGGGTGACCTACTCACACGTCCTCTTTTCCCCGGACATGTTCGGACCTTAAAAAAGCGTCCGGCCGGGATTTTTAAATTTGCAAAAATGTCAGGGATTCGGCTTTAGTGTCGTTATGATGTGCATCTGGTCTAATACTTCATTGTGTGCGCGCGCATATTTTCATTGCTTTAACCCCTCTTTGTATGTCCCGCCTTCTCGCACACCAATTGGTCGATTATAAGAGGCTTGCAGCAACTATTGGCCAAATTCCTGCCTGTCAATCTCTCCGCGAACGCACGAAGCGCTGTTGTGTTCGGCATTAAACAATTGCTTGACAATAGCAGTAAATGACAGCTGAGTGGAAACAATGCCCAAACGAAATTGCAAATTTACAGAAGATTTGCACAAAAAATTCCCATGCTTTCGTCCAGGTCGAGATCCGTGGGAAGCAGAATATATGGCATGTAAAGCATAAATGGCATGTTTATATATATATGGAATAATACGGTTCAAAACAGTGTTGCTATAAATGAAAACTTTAATTTGGTGAAAAAGACAGTCTTTTAGCATTATTCCACCCCACCCACCTATAGTAATATTGTAGTAACCTTGACTGCTTTCACCATGGTTTTCTCTACAGAAATCATGCTTTTGATAGAAGTAACCATGGTTTTACAACAGTAATACTGTAGTTTCCATACAGTAACCATGATTATACTATATAATGTAAACATGACAGTAATGATGTTGATTTTGTAGTTACTATGTTTTTACTACAAATACCATAGTTACTATGGTTACTGTAAAACAATAATTTTTATTAAGGGCAAACCTGTTGAAGTATTTGTTACCAAATAGAGTATTCGTACTTTGAATTTGGCAGTAATCTTTTTTTGTTCTTGTGTACATTGCAAATACCGGACTGTATCGAAACCGTGACCCTAAAACTGTGATACAAATCGAACCGTGAGAAATTTGAACCCTTACACCACTACTGAAAATGGCATCAAAGCATTGGTACCCGGTTAATAACCAGTTTATTTCATTCCAATATTTTTTTCTCTCCATGAAAGCAGTCTGAATGTACATTACATTTTCTGAATTTCACCACTTCCTGTTGCTCAAAAAATAAGGCTTCTCTCTTTTTAGTTGAACATGATAAGCATATGCATTGATTCATAAGGAAACTGCAGCATCAAACATTTCTTTGCATTTAATTAATTGTGGTTGTAGACCTTTTAGACATCTACATATAACTACTACGTATACATGCAAGGTTAATCCAGATACAAGGAAATTATTTAGGTAAAAAAGTGTATTTCTCAGTTGTTTCCAAGTCTTCACTGAATTATTGTTAGATATGATGCATTGATACATATTTAATGCTGTCAAGTTCTGACCGAGAAGCAGACCTGTATTTAAAACAAATAAGTAAAATAAAATAATTTAATAATTATTATTTAATTAAATTAAATACATGTTTAAAATAATTCGGCACGCTTAAGATGGATGTTAACTCCAAACACGCCCAAGCAGCATGTGCATGCACGCAGGAAAGAGAGATTTTGGCTAATAATTGATTTTAGTCCAAATGTATTTTTTTTAATATTTTAAACATATTAGGGGATTTAATTTTAAGGATACATTTATTGAAAATCCAGTATTTTATATAGGCTACTGTATACTTTGCTTCTAATGATTTCTATGCTGATAAAAAATGTCATTGCTTATTATCAGTTATTTTGATAGTTTTGAGTGTGTTTTTCCAGACCAGGTCCCTTTTTGTTTCTTGAGAGATCTGGTAAAACTGCAACTGGTACATCATCCACACTTAGCCGCTATTTCATTTTTTTCTAACCTGAAAATGCATTAATTGATCCAAACACATGATGAAGTGGTCACATTTCTTCAGCTCAAATAAAATAAATATGTATTCATATCAAAATATCCATAAATTCCTACCAAATGTGATATCCTTAATTTACAGTAACATATACATCAACTATTAAGACAATTTTGAGTACTAAAAGCTATTAGCGATCTAACTATTCCCTAGTAACTGGACATTAACCCATCTCAACATGTGTATATGGGGCAACAGACCATTACGTGTGTACTTACATTGATCATAGCATTGGAGGTGATGCGGAAGAGGGTTGCTCTCTCATTCACAGCCTTGATCTTCTCTCCTCCCTCCAGAGGCACTCGTAAGGACTCAAGCTCACTCAGAGACCGCTGCAGCGCCGCTCCGTGCTTAGCTATCAAGTCATTACACGTGCTAAGGTCATCCAACTTACTGGCCAGTGTCTTCAGTGTACCATGGATCTCACTGTTGTCAGACTGAGAGGTTGGCTCCTCGTCCGCAGAGTCATCTAAACAGAGAGAGAAAAATTCAAAATGGAGGAACTTGGACTCATAGATCAGGAGGACCTTAATAAGCGTAAAAATAGACCAGCTTAATTTGAAATACCCAAATAAAATCAAAAACACAAGAATCCATCTTCTATAGCAACTTGTTCTATGTAGGGTCATGGGTAGTGCTGGAGACTATCCCAGCTGTCTCGAGCCAACAGCAGGAAAACACAATGGACAGGTGGCCAGTCTATCATAGGACTAACACACACTGACATACAGTACACATTCAAACTCTCGCTCTAACCTACAGGCAATTTAGAGTTTCCAATTCACTTGACCTGCATGTTTTTGGACTGCAGTGGAAACCAGAGCACCCGAAGGAAACCCATGTGAACACGGGAAGAACATACAAACTCCACATAGAAATGCCCTGGTTGAGCCGGACTTGAACCGGGGACCTTCTTGCTGTGAGGCGAAAATGCTACCTACTGAGCCGCCGTGTTTTTGGAATTCCATTTTGTGTCATTTGTGGAAAAGAAATTACACAGTTCACCTTTAAGGAAAAGATAATTTTCTGCCCAAAGATAACTTTAGTGAAAGTAAAACTTAAATGTGCCTAACGTTAAATTCCAAAAAACAAACTTAAAACAGAAAATCCTCAGAGAACCATCCCTTCCAAATCTGTTTCCCAGCTGTTCATTTTAATGAGTCAAAGACTGCAGCTCCTCCTAATCCCCCTCATTAATTAATGCTGATTTACAGGTGGCTAAAGCCCTAAAGGCAGTCAGTTATGCAAACACAGCAGCAACATCTTACACCACCACACTCACTAAATGGTAGACAGCTGTGGGAGGTGTGACTACAAAAATAAATTATCTGTTAAGAAGAAACTTAAGAAGTCTCATCCGAGGATAAGATTTATTTTGATAAAACTCATGCAAGGTTAAGATTGTAGAAGCACAAACACATAATTATGATCTAAAGGTGAACCAAGTAATTTTTCCAAAATGTTTTACACCTAAAAGAATAGAAGAAGAAGAAAATATGTTTAAATGTATTTACACTCACGTTAGATGAAGATTGCAGTCATCTCAGTGAAAAAAGCTATTTTATTCTACATAAGGTAAATGTTCTATTTGTCACCCATTTTATGAATGATATGATGCATTGAGCACTGCAGCAGTTTATATAAAAACACTCAACTTTGTCTTATAAGTATAATATCTTTTAATTTAACTGGCAATGTATCTCATCTATGATCAGATTTTCTAAAGCTATGGCCGGCCAATATTGTCTCAGCGACAGCAGTAGAAATACCCAGTGGTGACACAGAGTACTAGTGTCATCCAGCAAAAAGTCACTGACAATGTAAATGGGGCTTCATATAATTTCCTGCTGCTCATCGATAGTCTCAGTTAGCCTTAAATCTAGAAGCAAGATGAAGGCAATGTTCAGGTCCATTCATGACATTGAGAAGAATACCATTGTGGGGAATACCACTCTCGGATTTCGAGTTTTAATTACCATCACCACACACACACAAATTATCCAGTAATAATAGCATTATTTTATCTAACCGAGTGATTTTCGTGATGACTGGTTCCGTTAACCTACAAATTGTACAGAGCGAATCGTGAGACAAAATGTGACCGTGTAGTCCGATACCCAAAGAAATGACTCTTTTGAGCTGTTCTTTTCAATCTAAACCGTGAGAGATTATGATTAAACACTGTAATCCGATTCCCAAACAAATGACTCTTATGAGCCAGCTCTTTTTAGTGAATCAACAAGACTTATGCATCAGTCGGAGCTGACTGAATAAATATTACTGGATTTCTTGATTTAAATAATCCAAGAACTGTGTACTTCATGATCATGGGACTCACACAGTAACTAAGTGTTCATATGACAACATTTAGTTTAAAATACACATTTGCTTTTGTTGTAATAAGTCAATAATCATAAACACATTTGCCAGTGGAAAAGATGTGCTAAAAATAAATGATAAATACATTTGCAGCCCAACTGATTCCATGGCTGCCTTCATTAGTGTTTACTGGGATGTGTAGACACGCTCTCACATAAACACATTTACACACACACACACATTAAAAGGCCCCTTTCCAATGACAGATGCAGCATAAATCTTTGGCAAACAGAGGGAATACATCAGAGCAGAGTCTGGAACTCTAGCCATGACCAAATTGAGCAACACAGACAATAATGAATCTCTCAATTTGTATTTGGAAATTAAGTCATGTACAAATTGACAGACTGAAATGATAGTCAGTGAAAAATGACCCCATTAACATTCTTAATGCATGTTACTGGTTTTATTGTGTATGATGCGATTAAAAAAATAGTTTGTCTTTATCAAAAGGTAATAACTTGTTTCCGCTTTTGAAGCGATTTTCTATTTTGGACTGATGTCACAAAACCCTCTTATTTTCCACCCATCCCCTCCAACCACCTGGCTTGATTCTGGTATGTAAAGCCCAATTTTCACTCAGAATGGGTTGTGAATGGCATTTCACATTGACTTAATTAATGGCATGTTTCTATGATTTAGAGTTTGATGGATGAACAAAGAGGGCATCAGATTCTGAATGAATGTGGCAATCAACTCTACAGAAGAATATGTGAGAGAAGAGGGTATGGCAACCTCCTACAGAGCAGTGAAGCAGGGCAAGGGTGAGATTGATTTGACTGTGTTTGTTCCTCAGCAGAGAGCAGAGTGCCAGTCAGCAAACTGTTCAGAGACGGAACACATTAACCTTCTCATGACTCAACAGTACCCAACATTGTGTGTGTAAGTGTGCACGTGCGTGTGTGTGTGTGCTATTAATTATGTTTAACCTATAAAAAAGGAAGGACTACTTAAAAATTTAGGGCTGTCAAAAGATTAACATAATTGTTTTTAAAATGTTCAGTTTCTTTTTGAAAATAATTTTTTTTTATGTTTGGGGCTCAGTAATTAGTGTAGAAGACATATGTAGTGGAATATATACATTTATAGCAAGACACCAGACAGAGGCAGATTTCTGCAACACTGCTAATTACACATCTCAAAAGTTTCTTTATGATTGCCACCACAACTGTAAAAACGTGTGAAAGACAAATAAGCTCAAGTGTCTCATTAAAGCTCAATTTCAACCAAAGCATGAATTGATTTTCGCTTAAAAGCAATCTTTTGTAATAATGAACCATTAATGATGAAGGTGCCGATGAAGTGTTTCTTGAGCTCTAAACAATTAATGTTGGGTAAAGTTTAGTTAAACACTAACTAAATGAGAACCTTCAAATATTAATTCCTAATATTAGTTTTGCTGGTGGGCGACAGAAATGGACTGTTTTAATCTAAACTACAGAATGACATATCAAGGGTCCACAACAATGGAGTGGGGTGTAAGTCTGAACTAATTGCTGTGCTCAACCAAATCCTCCATTCTCAGTGCTTCTTTTTCTCTTTCCATTATTCTGTCACAGCAAAACACACACACACACACACACACACACACACACACACACACACACACACACACACACAAGCTGATCATGTACGTCACATCACGTATTGGTGAGCTGTGTCACATGTGACTGCTGACAGAGTCATTTGTGGGAAAGTCAATTCCACTGTCCTCTTTTTCTGAGGTTAACACATAGAAAGTTTTCATAGGTGTTTCTGTAATTCTTGGATGTTTTTGAAGGGTTAGGGTTAGAAATGGTTAAGGTAAATCAGCTGTGATTTGGAAAATACAACTCATTTTCACAGCAGCATCCCAGTTCAACAGAGGGACAAGGTGGCTTGCTTCATATTTGACCATCATAAGGACCATTTCCTTGGGGCTAAACACTTTTAATCCTATCAGTTTTCCTCTATAAGTGTGCTCAAAGTTCAGCCAGTTCAGAGAAAAAAGACAAAAGAACATAAACACCTGAATGGCCAGATCAGGTAGATTTACTGCAGATGAAACATGATAATGCAGAAATGATGCAGATTATGTAACACTGCAATGAGCAGAAAACCCTTTTCAATCCTCTTCATTAATTTCTGAGAATACCAAACCCTCCACCATGTGTTGATCACTTCCAAAAGCATGCAAAAAACTTAGTCAGAATAGCAGGTCACTAGCATATGTTGTGTATTGGATGCTGGGGTGCTAGCTTCTTAAAGGGGTCATGACATGAAGAATCAAATATTCCTTGATTCTTGAAATATCCCTGTTAACATCTAAGAGGTCACTGTATTATAAAAACTTACAGTAAGTTTTAGAACTCAAAACTTTCACCTCACTGCAAAAAACAAAACAAAAAAAAACACAAATAAAAAAATGTGTTTAAACCAATCTCCAAAATGACTTCCTCCACATTGTGATATCATAATGTCAGTCAAGAGCAGAGAGCCAATCACAACACACAATTTATCATTTACGATATACATTTTGTGCAAATATATATTTATATAATATTAGTGTTACTAATAATATTAGTGAACCTCAAGGAACATATTCAAATAATACAAAAGGCATGTCATGACCTCTTTAACTGGCATAACGTCATTGGTCAAACCCATTTCTGCTGGTTATAGCCATGCAGGTCCACCAGCATGACCAGTGCCGAACCAGCAAGTTCCAGCCTGGACAAACAGGGAAAATCATGCAGATTTGAGCTGGTCAGTTCAACAGGGCTCCTTTTCCTGCTGAAATTCCGCTGGTAGGATTTACCATCCATCAACTGGCGCCAGCTCCATTATAGATTATGAGAGAGGGACACTGGATAGTCTCTGAAATATGACTGGCAAATTAGTAAACCTGATCATGGACTATGGAGAAAACCCACGTAAAATCACAAAAAGTTATATTTTCAGTCATCTAAAATTATTATGCGAATAGTTAATACAGAACATGTCTATGAGCTTTTTTTACTCAACATATAGATTTTTAGTAAAAAAAAATAATAATAATATGAATGTATATGGGAGTTTTTATTTTAGGTGCAAATTTTTTTATTTTTTTTCCTTTTTTATTTCACAATTTGTAAAGACCCTTTTGCCTTTTAAATGGTCCTCTACTGTCACTAATAAACAAATATTCTATGTAGTCTCTCAATTAATATGAGTTTATAAAAACAGTATGCATAATGATTTTAGAAGAAATAGCAAAATGCTGTTTAAAATAGTTTTAGATGGCGTATCATCATATTCCAAGTCTTCTGAAGGCAGAAAAGGGCATTCAAACAACATGAATTGGCATTTTATACACATTGACGTGAAAATTAAACGAGTTGTCACGTCAACATGCGAGCTACTGTGAACGATCTTCTCTTATTGTGCTCATGAACGTGCAATGGACATTAAGACACTTGAACTATATTACTACCATTCTCATTTCATATCGTTATATCATGTATAATGTACAAGTATCACTTTTATTTTAATTGTCTGTTTTGATTTAATGTCTGCTTCAATAGTTAAAAAAAAGTGCTTGTTTCAGTCTGTAATTCATGTTAATTTCATTTAAACTCCTTTTCCATTTACTCACTGGGCAAAATGATAACAAATAGTTGGAAATGAGAACAAACAACATTGTTATGATTGTTGCAGTTTTTGCTGTGGAACACAATGTTTTACATTCGCCAAAGGAGAAGGGAGTTTTAATATATTAATGATATTCAATTTGTGAATTATTCGTACTGATTATTTTCAGTGATTTGTTTGATCCAATTTAAAGTTCAAAATGATTTGATTAAACTGACTTAACTCAATAAATTGACAATCTTCACTGTAAAATGTCCAATTAGAAATTAACTGAAAGACCTTGAAAGAGCAGATGCAAATAAACCTTGTGGGTTTAATAGGAATCTGCAGTCTAATGAAGTGAAAAAAACAGTTACTTTTGAATAGCAGCCACATTTAGGATAACACATGCACGATTCAGGATGTTTTTGTTAGTGTTACTGACATGATTCTTTTGTAAAGCACAGTTTAAAATATTTGCAAGTGTCTTTTAATATGGGACTTCCTGACTGGTTGTTTTGTATGACTCAGTTTGCTAAAAATTTACTTGTGTTCATTTTATGTTGTAATATCCTGCTTTTCATTTTAATTAGAGCTGTGGTGTCAATTCATACAAATTTGCAACAAAGTTTGGTTTAAATAAACAATATTGTAATGAAGAGTTTTTCATAAAAGGGCTGTTCTTCCTGTGACTTAGGATTTGTTTAAATCCTAAGTCAAATAGAGCCAGTTGTATTTTTGCCCATGGACAGAAGGAAAGGATATGGATAAGTAAAAAAAAAAAAATGTGATACTTGAGAGCACCACCAAAATAATTGTTTTTTTGCATATCTGCAGGGACACAAAAATGGATTTGCAACATACAGTTTGCAGCGCATAGGGGCGCCGCACAAAGGGGGGGTGGCAACTTATTCCAAAAGTGGGGTGGACGGATGGCGAAATGTTCAATGGGGCAACGCTGATATTTGCAAATCCTGTCCTGGGACTTGCATCCCTGTATATTCAAATAACATTTTTACAAATGCATTTATCGATTTCAACACAGATGAGCCAAAACATTATGACTACTCACAGTTGATGCAAATAACGTTGATCATCTAAAAAGGCCACATGTCAAGGTCTTGGTATGCGGACATTGAGTTCTCTTAGTCAACGTGTTGAATGCAGGAGAAATGGGCAGGAGTAAAGACCTGAGTGACTTTGATAAGGGCCAAATTGTTATGGCCAGATGACTGGGTCAGAGCATTTCTGAAACAAGTCTTACGGGGTGCTCTCGTCAGCAGTGGTGAGTACCTACCGACAGTTGTCTGAGGACGGACAAACCGGTGACCAAGGCACAACAATATGCGAGGGCAACGAAAGAGTACCCGTCTGGTTCGAACCGACAGAAGGTCTACTGTGGCGCAAGTCACAGAACATTTTTATGATGTAATGGGAGGAATGTGTCACAACACAAAGTGCATCACACCTTGCTGTATATAGGGCTGCGTAGATGCAGACCGGTCAGAGTGCCCATGATGACCCCTGTCCACCATAGAAAGTGCCTACAATTGGCACACGCGAATCGGAACTGGACCTTGTAGCAGTGGAAAAAGGTTGCCTGGTCCGATGAGTCCAGTTGTTTTTTTTTAGATCACATTGACAGGCGTGTACGTGTGCGCCATTTACCTGGTTAAGTGATGTCATCAGGATGAACTGTGAGAAGATGACAAGCTGGTGGAGGGAGTGTGATACTCTGAGCAATGTTCTGCTGGGAAACCCTTGGTCCAGCCATTCATGTGGACGTCAATTTGACACTTCACCTTCCTAAAGATTGTTGCAGACCAGGTAAACCACTTCATTGCAATGGAATTCCCTGATGGCAGTGGCCTCTTTCAGCAGGATAATGCACCCTGCCACACTGCACACATTGTTTGGGAATGGTTTGAGGAACATGATGAAGAGTTCAAGGTGTTGCCCTGGATTCCCCAGACCTCAATCCGATAGAGCATTTGTGGGATGTGTTGGACCAACAAATCTGATCCTCAGCACATCCACCTTGCAAATTTCAGAACTGAAAGATTTGCTGCTAATGTCTTGGTGCCAGATACCACAGGACACCTTCATGGTCTTGAAGTGTCCATGCCTCAGGGGGCTGGCACTGTGACACGTGAGTACCAACAGCATATTAGGTCATAATGTTTTGGCTCATCAGTGTATGTAGCTAAACACAAACTAAGTTATGGAACTTATTTATCATTTATCAGCATGATGAAATGGAAAGTTACCCAAAAGTTATAAAAGTCACTATTTACTCACATTTGCCATTCTCTGTATATAGCCTTGAATGTAAAACCACAAAAAGACATGCTTGTAACTGAAAATACATTGTGTATGCTATATGAAAGATACATATTCACAATATATAATCCAGAGATGGCTAAAGTAAATAATCTTTTAATTTATTAATGTGGTTATACAATTTTAATGGTGCCTGGGCCAAAGATCATGCAAATGGTTTGATGGCTCCTTGTTAATAGCAGCAGACATCTTTCATTATTTGACAATAAAATCATGGGTCTGGCTATCAATCTGTTAACTTGTTAAGTTTCTCTAAATGACAGCTGCCATTATAGGTTTCAAATATCTGTGATTCAAATTAAAATAAGTCAAGAATAGCTGCAGCAACCTTTTTTGTATATGTTTTATAAAAGAACTACAAATTATGAGCGTTGAGATGACAGAAAAGCCACTTTGCGTCCGCTGTCTAGTAACTGACACAGGTTGAGATGGCAGGCAGATATTGTTTTTCGCTTTATTTATGAAGGACTTGATTTTCCTTTTCTCCTTTGTAATAAAGAAAAATAGCAAGAAAACCAAAACGAAAAGGCCTTTTCTGGGACTGAAAAGTAGCTGCTACTGAAAGAGAGTACAAGAAAGAAAGAGAGAGAGAGAGAGAGAGAGAGAGAGAGAGAGAGAGAGAGAGAGAGAGATAATAATGATAATAGTAGACTTTTGTTCATATCTAATATATATGATATCATCCACAACATTAAAACCACCTGCCTAATATTGTGTAGGTCCTCCTCCTGCCACCAAAACAGCACAAACCCGCATCTCAGAATAGCATTCTGAGATTCTATTCTTCTCACCACAATTGTACAGAGTGGTTATCTGAGTTATCGTAGACTTTGCCAGTTTGAACCAGTCTGGCCATTCTCTGTTGATCTCTCTCATCAACTAAGCATTTACATCTACAGAAGCAAGGTTATTTTAGCTTTGCATTTTCGAATTATTTTTTATTTTATTATCATTTTCAGATTTGCTAATAGAAATAGTCCCACACTAGGCTCGTTTCGTTTCCTAGCAGCCATCATTCATGTCTGAGTCAACTTCATCTATCAGTACAAACAGGCTTAACTAACCTCACGTGCATTAGGCTGCCCACCATGTGCAGGAATTCACCTAAACAGCCATACAGGTCAGATTTTTTCGTCATGTGATGAGAGCTTGTTGATTACGAAAACAATTATTTATTTTTGATGATTATTTAGTTTAGTTTTAGTTTTTCATTTACTTTGAAATATGAATTTTATTTCAGTTTACCAGTTATCCAGTTTTTAATTTATTTATTTTTATCAATAGTTTTCGTCTTAGTTTCAGTTTTAGTTTATGAAAATAACCCTGCGCAGAACTGCCGTTCACTGGATATTTTTTGTTTTTGGCACCATTCTGAGTAAATTCTAGAGACTGTTGTGTGTGAAAATCCCAGGAGATCAGCAGTTACAGAAATACTCAAACCAGCCCATCTAGCACCAACAATCATCCATGCGATTATCTAATCAGCCAATCGTGTGGCAGCAATGCAGTGAATAAAATCAAAAATGTGATCTCAGTGATTTGGACCGTGGCTTGATTGTTGGTGCTAGACGGGCTGGTTTGAGTATTTCTGTAACTGCTGATCTCCTGTGATTTTCACACAAAACAGTCTCTAGTATTTACTCTTACTCTTTTATAATATACAGTATAATATGTTCAAAGACCATTTTACTAATACATTGTCCTGTCTGGAACAACTTCACCATACTATTTCTGAGTGCTGTGAAAGCTACAAGAAGGTTATCTTCAACTTTTGATTCATTGCACTTAAATGAGTGAAACAATTGATACCTAGGTACACACATTGCCTTGTGCACTGATTTTATTAATCAAAAAACATCTATAACAACCATAAATTGCTACAAAGTTATACTGATGCATACTTTAATCCTCTACAATATGTTATTGAAATTTGATTATGAAGTGGAGCAAACTGTAGCAGGCACCATGATAGAGCAACAGTATCATTGCTATTAATGTAAAGTATTGTACAGTTAAAGTTATAAATTATGAGGTTATGAAGCAGCAGACAGGGCTGAGATAAGTTCAAATGGGCCAGACTCAGAGGTGGGTAGTAACACGTTACATTTACTTGAGTAACTTTTTGGGGAACGTACGTTCACACAGAGTCGCGCTAAGCCGGTCTCACAGACTGTCACTCAATCACTGCAACAGCATCAAACTCTTCAAAGTGAAACAATTTCTTCGCTCCGCACAGTGAAAAAAATAATAGTTTTGTCATGCAATGCCTTCATTTAACACAAAGACAAGGTGATATTTCAAGATTAAAATCAAAGCTTCAATTTAAGGCAGCACAATGAGGTAAGTTTTGGCTATAATTCTAATGCGGGCTTTTCTGTGTAATGTGATGGTCATTTTCAGGGTGATTCTGTAACTGGGCTCTTATGACATCAGTTTTTAAGTGTACATTCTTAAATCAGTGCAGCAATATATCAGTGTGTCATAAGCAGTATTTATGCATTTACTCTGCGCCCTCGCAAGGGTACTGGAATCTATCGCAGCTACTTCAGGCGGATTAACTGTATAAATACATGCAAACATCCAAGTTAAGTGTAAATGACTGCCATTCGCGGATCGACAACAGGAGCGCGAACAGACAGCATATCTGTATGTTCACAGCGAGGTGCGTGGGGCGCGCGTGTGTGAGATGTTCAAGCGCAAGGCAATCGTAGCGATGAGAGTGGCTGTGTCTGCAATCATTCACTCATTCACTATTTCCTATTTAGTGAATGGCAGTTAGTGCACTATATCTCAGCAGTAAGTGAACAAAATGAGTGAATTTGGACGCTGACATATACACCGAGTGTCGGAGTTCTGGGGCTGGTGCAGAAACGTCACATATTAATTTTTTTTTATATTTGGGCCTTACTTGTTATTCTTATTAAATAATACATTAATACAATAAATCTTAATTCTGTCTGTCATTTTTTATATATACTGTGTGTTAATATAAAGAGTAAACACATTTGATTAAATAAAGAGTACATTTTAAAACCTCTCTATATGTTATTATGTTATTTTAATCCAGTAATAATTTGTCAGAAAGTAATTTACTATATTCAGCATGAAATAAAACAATGTAGGAATGAAGGAAGCAGTAAAATCTTCTCCTTGGTGGAATGTGGGATATTAACCATCATCAAGTGTACTTGAAATGTACACTTGAAATTAGAGTGCATTGTGGGTAAGAATGAGTGAACAAAAGTAGGGAACGAGCGGCTCACTCAGAATTCAGACACTTCTACAAAATAGAGGACACTCTAAATAGTGCACTATATAGTGGATAGGGGATGGTTTAAGACACAGTGTGAGTTCCACGACTGGAGTTGGTGCCCTATATAGGCTGCATTTAGAGAGTGGCGGTACTGCTGTACAGAACTAATGATCTAAATACTTACGACACTGAAAACTGTAACTACACTGAAATAAGAATCCACACAGGACTTTAAAAGCTATGAAATAGGGAAATAAGTTATTAATAAAGCAAGATCTTGCTTTGGTTTATATTTCAACATTATATATAATGTCCTATAATGTATAACCTCTCTTCTTATTGACTAATTCATCCAGATCTGACAAGAGCTCTTAAAGGGATAGTTCACCAAAAAATTACAATTCTCATAATTTACTCACCCTCATGCAACCGCAGATGTGTATGACTTTCTTCTGCTGAACTCAAATGAAGATTTTTAGAAGAATTTCTCAGCTCTGCATGTCCAGTCAATGCAAGTGAATGGGTGGAAACATTTTAAAGCTAAACAAACAAACATAAGTCAGCATAAAAGTAATCCATAAGACTCTAGTGGTTAAATCAGTATCTTCAGAAGTGATGTGATAGGTGTGGGTGAGAAACAGAGAAACAGATCACTTTCACATTCTTCTTGTGTTTTTGGTGATTCAGATACTTCTCTGTATATAGCCCCCTTCTGTCTAGCAAAAAATTACAAATATTGAGCTGTTTCTAACCCACACCTATCATATCACTTCTGAAGAAATGGATTAAACCACTGGAGTCTTATGGATTACATTTATACTGCATTTATGTGCTTTTTGGAGCATCACAAATTTGGCCTACAGACCTAAAATATTCTTTTAAAAATCTGAATTTGTGTTTTGCAGAAGAAAGGAAGTCATATACATCTGGGATGGCATGAGGGTGAGTACATGATGAGAGAATTTAAATTTTGGAGTAAACTATCTCTTTAAAGTGATAGCTCAGCCATAATTTAATATTCTGTCATCATTTCTCTACCCTGATGTTGTTCCAAACCATTGTGATGCTTTGTATTATGTGGAACACAAAATATGTTAGACAAATGTTAGAGACTGACAGTCTCAGTCACCATTCACTTATATATATATATATATATATATAAACATTCACTGATGGTAAATAGTGACTCAGGCAAACATTCTGTCTAATATCTCCTTATTGTGTTGCATGGAAGAAAGAAAGTTATATTGGTTTATAAACAAGATGAAGGTCAATGATGACAGAATTTGCATTAATAATAATTCTGTAGTACGTTCAAAGTGTATTAATGTGTAATGGAATACAGGGGAGTAAACATCTATTATGTCATTTGTGAAAGTAACGATTTACACACTACTTGAGTACTCTTAATTGGATACTTTCTTACTCAAATAATTATTTGTGTTAGTAATTTTACTTCTACTTGAGTAAATATATTTTTAAGTAATTGTACTTTTACTTGAGTACAGTTTTTGGCTACTCTACACACCTCTGGCCAGACAATTAGCTCAGAGTGTCTGTTCATGTGTTAATAATTGAGTATTTTTAGCAGATTGCATCATCTGTACCAGCTCTGGAAACCACGTCTGGTTTTTCCAGAGTGGGGCTACCAGGAGCACTGCACATTTCACCTCCCTGATCCGACTGATGACCTGAGGCAGCATCACGATCGGGGGAAAAGCATACAAGGGGTGGCTCGGCCAACCTTGGGCGAGCGCGTCCGTGCTTTTTGAGAAGAAGAGAGGGCAGTGCGCGTTTTCCTTGGAGGCGAAGAGGTCGACCTCTGCCTCGCCAAAGGTTCGCCATAACCACTGAACCGTCAGAGGATGGAGAGACCATTCTCCTGGGAGAACTTTGTCTCTGGATAGCATGTCCGCTCCTTGGTTCAGGACGCCTGGCACGCGCGCTGCCCTTAGCGAGCGCAGGTGGTGTTGTGACCATAGGATGAGCTCCTGGCCATAGAGTGCAGGGAGCTTGACCTGAGTCCACCTTGGCGATTTATATACTGAAACTACCGTCATGTTGTCCGCTCGGACCAGGACGTGTTCGCTTTGCAGGTACGGAAGCAGGGCTCTGAGAGCCAAGGCGACCGCTTTCATTTCCAGACAGTTTATGTGTAGGCGCTTTTCCGGGTTTGACCAAAAGCCGGAAACAGGCCTGCCCTCATAAAGGGCCCCCCATCCTATTTTGGAGGCATCTGTCGTGATCATTTTCCTCCACGTATTCACGCCCAGACTCACACCGGTTTGATACCAGTTTATGGCTTTCCAGGGCGTCAGGGCTTTTATACAGCCGTGATTCGCTCTGATCAAAAAGTGGCCCGAGCACCACGCTGCGAGTGGGGACACGGCTCTTGAGCCAGCTGGAGAGGACGCATGTGCAACAATCCTAGCTGGAGTACAGCTGATGCTGAGGCCATGAGACCGAGCATTCTCTGAAATTGTTTGACGGGGCGCGTGCTACCGTTCTGAACGATGTTGCAAGGCGCCGAATAGAGAGTCGCGCTCTGATGAGAGGCACGCTGTCATCTGCACTGAGTCTAGCACTATTCCCAGAAAAGAAATATTCTGGCTGGGGATAGCACGCTCTTTGCAAAATTTATTCTGAGACCCAGGCATTGTAAATGGCTGATAGTCCAAGATCTGTGTGTCATTAACTGAACCTCTGATTGTGCTATGATTAGCCAATCGTCGAGGTAATTCAGTATCCGCGACTCCCGCTATCTCAGGGGAAAGTGCCGCGTCCATACATTTCGTGAATGTACGGGGGCCAATCATAGGTCGAATGGTAGTACTGTGTACTGGTATGACTGTCCCTCAAAGCTTAATCTCAGAAAGGGCCTGTGGTGAGGCGCTATCGGGATGTGAAAGTAAGCGTCTTTCAAATCCACTGATAGAAACCAATCCCCGGGCTGAACTTGCGCGAGGATATGTTTGGTTGTTAACATTCTGAACGAGTGAATCATTAACGCTTTGTTCAGATGTCTGAGATCCAGGATGGGGCGAAGGCCACCGCCCTTTTCGGACGAGAAAATAACGGCTGTAAAACCCGCCTCGCTCAAAGAGGGAGGAACAGTTTCTATAGCGCCCTTCTCTATCAGTTTGAGCACCTCGGTGCGTAGAACATGTGACACATCTTTCCTCACTTTCGTCTCGACCACCGCTGAAAAGCCGGGTGGTCTCGCGAGCGAATTGAAGTGAGTATCCGTGTTTTATTATGTTCAAAACCCATTTCGGCATGTCGGGATTTTTTCCCAGGCTTCTGCTCGCGACAGATATGGGCTGAATGCCGGCTGGGGTGTGTCGCAGTGACTGGGCCCCGCCGGCAAATCGCTTTGTGCTAACACAGAATCTACGGCTCTCAGAGGCACAGGTGCGCGCTGAGCAGCCGTGATTGAGTGCCGAGTGCAGAGGTGCGTGTGAGAGTACAGGCACATGCGCTATTTCCGAAATGCTCACAGCATGAGTCGGAGAGGTGCTTGAAACTGTATGAACAGTGTTTTGAAGTGGGGTGCATTCATCATTATGGGCACGCCGCCACATTCATAAAGCTTTCCGCGATTTAGCGGGAGTTTCTTAGCTCGCGCATTGCATCTGTGATGTTTGCGGCATAGCTGTTTGAAACTGTGTGGGTAGCTGTGTGTAGGGGTGCGTGCAATACGGCAGGCACACGCGCTACACTTATAGCACTTCCCGTTTTTACTGGGGAAGTGTTTATAACTGTGGGACCATGCTTGTGTGTAGTGGTGCATACATGACAATAGGCACACGAACTACATTTTTGAGACATCCAGCCTGAGCTGGGGAGGTGTTTGGTACTGTTTGGACAGTATTGATATGTAGGAATGCGCACTTTAGTGTGGACATGTGAACCCTTAGTGACTCAGGCAGAAAATGACTCTTTTGGTGATTTCTGTGTGTCGCCGTGAAAACGGCGGTTGATTGCAGGTGAGCGAGTTTTATGACTGGCCCATTGACTGCTGTATAGACATTTCCAGCCGCCTGTAAGGGGACTGGGTAATGTTTTAAATGTTTGCGAGGGAGCGGTCCGGCATTTGCGAGACGCTGCATCCTCTCTTTCTTCCTGCTGCTAGGAAGACTTACGAGGCTCTGTGTTCAGGGTGATTCTGGGTCGAGGGCCTCATTGCTCCTGCGGCTTTCTTCGGCCAGCGGAACGCGAGCGGCATCGAGCGTCCTTTTCAGGTCTGCTCTTCGGCTGGGAGACGGGCGGCTCTGCCCTGGCTCACTGCTGCTGCTGGGGCGGTTTTTGAGATGAGCTGGAGCGCTTAGGCAGGAAGTGATGCATAGCTTGCGAATCCTTCCGCGCCTCAGTGAGGCGCTCCGTGAAATCTCTCACCGTAGGTCCGAACAGGCCGCTCGGAGTGACAGGTGCGTCAAGGAAGGGTGCCTTATCCGCGTCCTTCATCTCCGTTAGCGTTAGCCACAGGTGGCGCTCAAGGACGATCAAATTAGCCATGGCCTGGCCAATGGATTGGGCGGTGGCCTTTGTGGCTCGCAGAGCTACGCTCCGTAGCACTGCGCAGGTCCTTAAAAGCGTTGGGTTCAGGTCCAGACTCGTCCATAGAGCGGAGAAGTTTGGCCTGAAACACTTGTAGAACCGCCATCGAATGCAGCGCTGACGCAGCTTGACCAGCGGCGGCGTATGCGCGACCGGTGAGAGCTGATGTGGTTCTGCACGGCTTCGATGGGTGAGAAGCTCTGGCCTTCCATCCAGCGGTGGAGGGTGGGCATAGATGGTTGGCAACAGTCTCCTCTAGGCGCGGAGTTGCCTCGTAGCCTCTTTCTCTCGCGTCGTCCACTGAGGAGAGCGAAGAAGAGAAAGAAGGCTTTAGGCGAGCCGAGTGCGGGGCTTTCCACGACTTCGTGAGCTCGTCGTGCACCTCAGAGAAGAAAGGAGAGGGTCTCTGTCGGGGCCTGCCGGCGCTCTGCAGGAACCACTCATCCAGCCGGCTGCGGGCGGGTTCTTCCGAGAAGACCAGTCGAGCCCGAGGTCTTCCACGGCCTTAGACAGGATACGGACGATCTCCGAGTCCATGCTGGTGCCCGCTGCAGTGTCCGCTGATGCCGATGGCGCTGGGTCGAACGAGCCCGGCCAGTCGTCGGATGCAGCGTCAAGAGAGAGGCTGTCATCCTTTCCGTCGTCGCCCCTGATGTGCCGAATGAGACGAGACCCACCGCTTTTGTTCTCGCCGAAATGGACCGGCGGCGGGGAGACATCTGGTAGCGGTGATGCCCGCGGGGACTGAGCCGGCGTGACATCACCAGAGTCGGGGTGCTCTGGCAGCCTCTGTGAGCGGCGCTTTTTCTTGCGCGGCTCGAACAGAGGTGGCAGCACGAGGGCAGCCGGCTCGCTTGCGGTGAAAACGGCAAAGCGATTGCGCAGCTCGGCGAGGCCCAAGGAGTCGCATTCAGGGCATCCGCCCTGAATGAGTGCAGCTTCTGCGTGGTCCAGACCCAGGCAGCGAGTGCAGATGATGTGCCGATCTCCGTCGGAAAGAGGGCCTCTGCACGAGGCACAGGCTGAAGGCATTTGAAACAACGCCTGGAAAATAACTCTTTTACTTTCTTAAAACGCGTCGCGGGGGCGAACGCTTGTTCAATAAAAGGATATGCGATGTGCGCCGGATGGCGTAGCAGAAGGCTTCGAAGGCGGCTGAAGATGCCGGCGTCCTCTCAGCAGTCCCGCTGTAAGCTTGTCCACGGCGGCGAAAGACTCCAAAAATCCGGAGGATCCAGCGAAGAGAAGGTCTTCGCTGAAGGAGATTAAATCTAAAAGAACTGGCGTGACGGGACGCTCATTATATAGCCCTCATATGCTAATTTCAGCAGGCTCTGAGCCGCTGAACGCGGACGCCCTCATTGGTCGCGCGTTCTAAGTCGCCCGTCACAGGTTCGAAGCAGTTGCCGCAGCACAGCCAATGACCGAGCTGCCTCGCTCATCACTGTCTGCTGTGCAGCTGCAATGCGTTTTACATAAAGACTTCAATATTTCTCGAGAAACTGAGTTTTCCCATAGCGTAAGCTACTTACGCAATAGGAGAGACCTCTCGATAGGGAACCGTGGATAGCAAGGATAGTTGGAAACAAGTCATGGGTAAGTATTTTGAATGGGATTAAACTGAAAAATAAGATGTAATCAAATAATTGATGATCACTTGTGTGTGACGTTATATCAGTATAATTTGTTTCAACATCTGAAGTATTAATTTTGCACTTTTTATAGAGCTCAATAAAATTATATTTTGGTTGCATTTGAGGGCACAAAAAAGGATTGATTGTGTAAAATAGGAACATATTATCGGAATATCAATCGCAGGGCCCTGAATCAAATCAAATCAAACTCGTATCGCGGCAGACATTGAAGTATCTGCAAATACCGGATCACAGGCCAAGAGAATCGATATCAGATTGTATCATGATGAAACATGATTAACACCCCTATAGATTACATGATTACATATTAACAAGGCAACAGCAGTAAATTGCTAATAATTATTGATCATTTTCAATATCATCATACTCTTACCCCAAAGTGCAATAATCTTGATGAACATTTTGAGTATGTGCTCCTTTTATGTTACATCAGTAAGATATGCCCCTCAGCTTTGTAATAGGTGATGGACTATTAGTAAGCAGTAAGGGTTAAACGTGTTTCAGTGTTTTTAGATGAAAGCTTTGGCCTAGGCAACACCACTGTTGATTTTATGGTCATTCATTTTCATTCATTTTATGTTGAATGTGTAAATCTCTCTCTCTCTCTCTCTCTCTTGCACTGCAGCTTCCAGTCGGCCTTTATCCATCTCTGAGGCTTGATTAGCCTGATTAGGGGCTAATATATGGTCATTAATGTTTGTAATGCTGCAATTTTTTTTAAAATGAACATGATGTCTCAGTGTTTTGAGTTATAAACTCTGGCCATGCACTGTCATTGCTGTTAGATTGAATGTTTATTTCATTAATGTAATGTTTAATGCACTTTTAAAAATGTCATAAGGAGCTCTGTGACATGGCAGAGGGTGGGGCCGGGTCGTGATTCTGCACATCTCGCCCTTAATTAGGCTAAATCAAGCCTCAGAGAGGGATAAAGGCCGACTGGAAGCTGCAGTGCAAGAGAGAGAGAGAGAGAGAGAGAGATTTACAGGCAGCTGTCTGACACTTGTGTGTGTGTTTGTCAAGCCGGTTCTCGCCTCCTCCAATACATTAATCCCTTTACACTGGTACCGATATCCAGGAAGGAGGAGGGATGCACCGTAGTACAGTCCTTGCCACTACCATCAACCCCACAGGAGTAGCTGTGGCCATCTGCCGGAGGACGTAGGAGCCCGGCCGCCTGAGAGTGGATGAACAGCCGCCGACCGCAAAGGGAGAATGGACTCCTAACCGGCTGCATGGAGTGGTCAGAGCCACTGCCAGGGGTGGAGGAGACCACTACCAGCCGCTGAAATGCGGCGGAGTATGAGACTGCCAAGCGCGAGCGGGGAGGGGCACCTGGCTGACCGCCTGGAGCGGGAGAATTGCTGTCAGGGGCGGGGGAGACCCCTTCTGTTTCCTGAGAACGTGGCGGGAGCTCCTCGGCCTGAGAGAACGAGGGAGTAATGTGACAGGGCGGAGGGCGGGGCCGGGATGTGATTCTGCACACCCGGCCCCTAATCAGGCTAATCAAGCCTCAGAGATGGATAAAGGCCGACTGGAAGCTGCAGTGCAAGAGAGAGAGAGAGAGAGAGAGAGAGATTTACACCTTTGTGTGTGATTGTCTTTTTGGTTCAAAGATAGATTTATATTAAAACTATTATTTATATTGTCAAGCCGGTTCACATCTCCTCCTTTCCATTAATCCCTTTACAAGCTCTTTTTGATAGTAATAAAGAATGGAATACATTTTCTTCCTTTTTGTACATTTATGTTAAAATAATTTAAAAAGAGGTCGAAAATAATCCGAAAGTAATCAGATTAGATTATCCCAAAAATGTAATAATTTTTTTGTCAAGTACTTTGTAATCAGTACCTGATTACAATTCAAAAGTAATTTGCCCAGACCTGTTCCTAGTTAGTTCAAGATACCTAATGCATAACTAATCTTAATGAATAGAACCTTATTGTAAAGTGATAACCAGATTTCTGCCACAATTTCTGGCATCTCAACATGTATATTCATTTCCTACTTGACTAAACTAAGCTCCTCTCAGACAAAACCTATCTCTGTCAATCTCAGTCCAGCACTGTTGAAGGTCACACAGCTGCTGCCTCCTGGAGCAAAAAAAGCTTGTCCTAGACAACCTTTCTTTCATTGATCACATTGCAGCCACTGATCGGTTCTGACACTTCATGTTCCATAACATCAAGAAAACGCAACCAGTACCACCTGCATCACATCTGACCTTCTTTACCTTGACTATGCATATATGCTCTGTTTCAAAACCCATTAAGATCCTTCGCTTGAAGAAAGAGGTTTCATTTCCTGTGTTGAGGTATTACATATTAAAGCAGGAAATTCGTGAGGGGCAAGTCATCACAGATTGGATATTATGGGGTATTTAAGACAACATTGGTCTTGACATGTAAACAGTAGGCAGCTCAAAAGTTATGCTGCTTTCTAAGATACCTTCTTTTGGCCAAATTCAAAGGCAGCATTGTATGATTCCTTTTTTTTTGTGCACACTCTTTTAACACGTCAAACTCACACACCTACATTACGCGTGCCACAATATCAAACGCAAAATTGTAACTGTTTCACACGGAGCACTGAGGTAAAACAGAAACTAACTCCAATACTACACAGAACTAAATGAATTGAATGTGGCATATCATACAGTATATTACAATACCATAATAAAACATATTGGAGAACACAACCACAAAACTAATCTTCCACAATATCAGACCTGTATTGATGAAATATCCACCAAACATGAGCTCATTCAAATTTAACAATAGTGGCAACAGCAATGTTTACATTTATGCACAAATACAAGTCAGAGAGAGAGAGAGAAAGAGAGAGCTAAAGAGATAGAGAGTGCAAGCTACACAGTAAAGTAAGGAATGTTCACTTTTTTACCAGCCCTGCCAACATTTTCAGAGGCCCTACCACAGAAAAATCTTTTTTTATTTGTTATTTAAAAAATAATTTATTAGGTTTTCGATTTGCTATATTAGCTCCATAGATAGCTATAAATTCACAAACACACACATTTGTTTATAATTTTCAAACCATTCAAATGGATGCAGTCAAGTTTATCTATATTGGCCAGCTAGATAACTTTACCTTGGTGTCATATTTATATCAGCAGAATTTGCAACAACAACATTCAATAAATCACAGAAAACAAATATTTGTAAGGCAAAAAAACAAACAAAAAAACACATGTACATGATCAACAAACGCAAGAGTTAGTGACACTGCAGCACTATTCCAAAAGACCTCCATCAACTGTCCCGAAACTCTCTTACACTGGCCCTTTTTATTATTGCGTCCTGCTGACCCATGCTTCCTGACAAGAAGACTGGCAGACATAGAATAAAAAGGCAGATGGACAGCATAAAAGCATACCTCTGAGGCAGGTGAGGTTCAGGAGATGACAGAATGAGGAGGAGCGAGTCGGGGCCCGTACAAGAGCGAGAGGAGCAGGAGAGTGTGATAAAGAAGAGGAAGTGTCATCTCTTCCTCCGGAGTGAGCACACTGACCGTGGCTGAGTCGGCTCAGACAGCCTGAGCTGCAAAAGGAGCGCACTTTTCCCGGTCCCCAGCATGCTCCACTCTTCATTCCACCACACTACAGGCCCGCTGCTCCTCACACGCGTTCACGCAACCAACCGCTGCACAGGAAGTACGGCGGACTACTACATCAGCTGCCTGACAGCAGGGAGAAGTGGCCACACTGCTGAGTCTTCTCATAAAGCATCACACACAGGCACACGCTCGCAAATGCGCTCACCGTCATGCTGCAAAGAGCAAACACTTCTCTCTAGAGCCAGAACAATTATAGACCTTAATGGCCTTGATTTCACATCCTCACTATCCCACCTAACCTTCAGAACACACACACACACTGATAGAGCAGGACACTGGCATTCCTCTCCTCGTGCACAGCTTAATGCAGTGTAGAGTAGGATAGAGAGAGAAAGTAAGGGGGGAGGGAAGGGAGGGATCCAGTACAGTAGTCTGCAGTACACTGCTGTCTTGGACTGGAATAGACCGTTGGACACATTTTCTGCCCTTTCACAAACACACAGACCTTGTTGGGCTGGGAGATTTATTGAATATTCATTATATAATCACAATGATTTTGCTGACGATATAAGATTAATCAATAGCGTGAATATTGCAATCATTTTAATACGCTTTGTATTTGGCCATTAAAGGAATAGTTCACCCCAAAATGAAAATTCAGTTGTTATAACCCCACATGACTTTCTTTATTTTTCAAATACAAAGGGAGAAATTGTGCAAATGTTTGTGCTCAGTGATGTCATTCAGTGGTAGTTTATGGTGACCACCTCTCTTCAAGCTTCAAAAGGACACAAAAGTATAATTCAGTCTAATAAACTATTGAATGCGATTCATGCCTTATTCTGAAGGCATTCGATAAGGTTTAGTGAGAAGCAAACCAAAATCTAATATATTAATAAGTGAAACTCTTGACCAACCATTGCTGACCTGAGAGTGAACGAGAGCAGCTACCCTGCACCCACTCACGAGATGTGCCGTTCAATCGAAAACATGTTTTATTTATCTAAAAGTAGTAGTAATGACAGAACAAAACACAGCTGCACACAAACCAGAGAACAGTACATACAAACACGTCTGAAGAGTTTGCATCTGAAGAATAAATGCATTTCTATGCCCAGCCTTATTTGTTTGAACTGGAGTACTCAGTCAAACTGAGATTGAGTAGGCTTACGGTTACGGTTACCTTTTCCACTGTAGTGCTTGAGTGTGTCAGTTGTTGATGGCGTGAGAGGTACACATTAGAGCGAGTTTCAAATTGACAATCGTGAGTTGCCAAGTACTAAAGCCATTCCACAAACAGAGTTGAGCAAGTCTTTCTGTTAGCTTTCTGTGCCAAGAAATCCATGATAAGAACATTTGTAATCGTGCTGTGCAAAACAGTGCTCAAGTGGAAATGCTACTTGAACCGTTCATCACAGTGCTCAGAACCGTTTGGCCCATTGGTGGAACTTAGGGGCTGTGCTTGCTTAGCATTCATATATCTCTATAATACACATCTGATTACATTAATTTGGCAAACGCGTTTATCCAAAGCGACATACAAAAGAGGAAAACACATAATAAGCGCTTCATCTTAAGGAGACAGCAGTACAAAAAGTGATGCATTACAAAGTTTCACTAGCAGTCGATTAGGTCACATGGACATAATGCAGCCACTACAAATAATTTTATTTTTCTTAATTCATATTTTGTCTTGTTTTCTTGCATTAACATGCTTAAAAGTAGAAGAAACTACAATAGGTTAAGAAAAATAAACTTAAATCAAAGGGATTATGCCATTAGCAGGTTTTTTAAGAATAAAATTAACTTAAGTTTTTTCAGATTTCTGTAAAAACTAGACTTAATACTGTATATTATGCCATTTTGCTTGTAAAGTAAACATATTTTTTTTTCAGAATGTTTATGTATTTTTACTGGAAAGCAAGACAAAAATATAAAATAAGAAAATTATTCCTTAGTCGACTAATAGCTCAGAGTAATCGGTTTTGAAAATTGGTAGTTTTGCAATTACAGCAACTTGAGGTTAAATTCAACATGGTGTTTGCAAATCATTTTACTTTCGTAATCTGGAGTAATTCTTATTAGAACAAAATGTAAGGCCATTATATAATCCATCAGGAATTGATTGGATTGTGAAAACATCCCCCATACGGAAATGGAGCAGTGAGGATTGGTGATGTCAGCCAAACTAAAAGTTGTTTCAGAGGCAGAGCAAGTTATTACATCTTGATGAAAGATTACAAAGACAAACATTTTTTTTTTCTTTAAAATAACATGCACTGAATGTATTGTGCATAATAAGACCAAATCAATTGTATTAATAAAGTAAATATGCTTACATTTACATTTATGCATTTGGCAGACGCTTTTATCCAAAGCGACTTACAGTGCATTTATTACAGGGACAATCCCCCCAGAGCAATCTGGAGCTAAGTGCCTTGCTAAAGGACACAATGGTGGTGGCTGTGGGGATCGAACTTATTAACAGTTAAATGCTTTAGCCCACTACGCCAACACCACTCCATTTACACCACTTACAAGGCATGATATTGTCCAACATGATCTCACAGGAAATCAACATTATGCAACCCCATTCTGGAAAATTGCTGACAAGGGCTATCCCCATCACACATTTTTGCATCAATTCAAGTGTGAACACATTACCCTCTAGTGCCCCAAGACACGGGTTCTGGTCCCATGGGAACCATGAAGTAATCACTCTCACTAAAACAATGATGAACACGATTCAGAGTTAGCCTTTTCATTCAAAACAATTATTTTTACTCCACTGATGGGTAGGGAGTATGGTTAATAAAACACGCATTCCTGTTGACTGTACTACATCATTTACAACAAAAAATACAGCTCACATTTGGTGCCACTCTGTGGACATTTCACCCAGAAACTGGAGCTTACATGTGACACATCATTCAACACCATTTCCAGCTTCCGCCACTGGGGGGCAATGATTCAAATTCAGGGGAGCACAGGCTGATTTCAGAAGCAAAACGTTGGACCTACTGTTGCCAAATTCAAAGCAGGATCAGTCTGTATTGTCAGCCGTCAGCTCACTTCAAATAACCAACCATCTGGTTTCCAGCCCTGTTCTTTAACCACTCCACCGCATAACCCCATCAATAAGTATCAATATGTATGAATTCCAGTCTAGTATCTCTCCATTTTCTTAGATCATTACAAACCTATGACTACATACAGAAACACGCACACACATACACACTCTCAGTCTGGCAGATGACCACTAAGAGCTGCATTCAGCCCCAGTAGTACTCAGTGTCCGTTGCAGTGCCCTGCACGTTTATAGCAGGACAGGTCACTGTTGTTCTGTAAAAATCACAAGCACTAAAGACTCTTGTACACACACACACACACACACACACACACACACACACACACACACACACACACACACACACACACACACACACACACACACATGTTGTGTTTCCATGTTTTATGGGGACTTTCCATAGACATAATGGTTTTTATACTGTACAAACTTTACATTCTATCCCCTAAACCTAACCCTACCCCTAAACCTAACCCTCACAGAAAACATTCTGCATTTTTACATTTTCAAAAAACATAATTTAGTATGATTTATAAGCTGTTTTCCTCATGGGGACCGACAAAATGTCCCCACAAGGTCAAAAATTTCGGGTTTTACTATCCTTATGGGGACATTTGGTCCCCACAAAGTGATAAATACACACTCACACACACACACACACACACACACACACACACACACACACACACACACACACACACACACACACACACACACACACACACCAACAGAGTCTACTGCCACTGTGTAATTCTCTATTACTGCTGCTGCACCGCAAGGTCACCTTTAATAATCGTGTGTGTATTAGTGACTGTGTTTGTGTTTAGGTGCCGTCCATCAGGCTCAACTATATTCATTCACACTGACAAGTACAAAAGATCATGCAAGAGCACACAAGCCACACACATGCATACACATACATAAGTACATGATTACTTAGCTATCTTCCGTATATGAGGATAAACCATAGACTTCTATTTTTTAATATATATATATATATATATATATATATATATATATATATATATATATATATATATATATATATAAAGCTAATTATAATAATTACTATCGACTAACTCTAAATTCATCCCTCAAAGAAATATGAAAAATGTACTTGCTTAATTTATTTATGTATTGATTTTTACAAATGAGGATTCCTGAATGTGCCAAAAGGGAGGTTTTGTCAGTTTTAGCTCACTTTTGGTTGGGCGCACACACACACATTTGTCTTTCTATCCCTTTTCATATTGAGCTACCTCTAAACTTAGGCCTCACAAAAACTGTCTACTTTTCTACATTTTTAATAGTTAAGACATTAGCATGTTCATAATTTAGTATGTTTATAAAACCATTTTCTCAGTGGGGAGTCGGGACCACTGGCTGATTCCCACCTATACTGTAGGTGATCTTATGTAGACAAAACCTGACCTACCCACCCCCACACACTCACAATCCAACATGCACTCCTAACTGCATTCATTTACTTCCTGTTTCATGTTTTCTTTATCATTGAAGATTGCATCCCTGATGTGTAAATTTATTTTTGGCTGCTCTTTTTTGGGCCATTTAAACTACAACCTAAATTATGTTTTTTATTTCATACTGCAAACGAGGAGACTTATTCACCATTCCCCTACAAAGCAGTTTCAGATCAGCAATCTCCACCACTGAATCCCTTCAAAGAACAACAGCGTCTGTGACTTATATTTGTCAGATGTTTGATGACAGAAATAACAAGTGTAAAGAGAATGAAGGGCAGATGGAACACCAGAGACAGGCCAGTCACAATTATTACATGATCTCCTGACAGCAATCATGTCTATGATCAGATTTTTCAATCTAATTAAAGGAATTTATATAGGAATATTCCGGGTTCAACAAAAGTTAAGCTCAATCGACAGAATTTGGGGGATAATGGTCATTACCACAAAACTTAATATTTTGCCAGATAAAAAAAGAATGAGGAAAACCATTTTAACTTAGTTCATTTTTACTTTACTCTCTCTCACACACACACTCCCACTGTGTGTGTGTGCCGTTTATTGCCTGGTATTAAGATTAGTTTGGGTGATCCCGATCACAAGACAGGCGCAATCACCATTTACACCACAGATAATTCCAAATGGACCTCTTTTGACCACTTGTGTTTGGATTTAGAAGGAAGGGTGTGGCAGCGGGGGCGTGGTCAAGCGCCAGTCTGGGAGAGAAAAGCGGTAAGGGCGCTCACACCTGAGCTAAATTATGTCTAACACCTGTGTCTAATTGCAGTAAGCATGAGGAGAGCAGCATAAAAGAGCAGCAGCCACAGAGCCTCGGGGGAGAGTGCCTACACCCGGAGTAGCAACTACAGAGAAAGTGTGCTGTACAATTGTGTTTGAAATAGAAAGTGTGTTAATTAAAGAACCTTACCTTGAAGCCGACGCTGCTTCCTGTGTCTTCCTTAGTGGAAAGCATCACATTGGTGCCAAAACCCGGGACACAAAAAAAAAATACAAATAAAAAATTCCTGCAGATTATGGAACAGAGTCGCCCCATAGAGTCCTCCCAGCTGGCGGAAGTCCTCCAGTCCCTCGCTACACTCCATCAGAGCCACCAACAATCCCTGCTTGAGCTCCGGCAAGACCAGGATCGTCGGTTCTTCGAGATCATGCGGGCTCAAGCAGAGGACCGGCTCGCCATCCGGAGCCTCCTCAGCCAGGAGGCCGCTCCAGCCGCAGCCGGACACCCGCGCCACATTGCCCCCACCCGCGTTACAGAAGATGGGGCCGGCAGATGATCCAGAGGCGTTCATCGATTTGTTCGAACGTACGGCGGAAATTTGGGGGTGGCCACAAGACCAGTGGGCAGCCCGTCTAGTCCCTCTCTTGTCCGGGGAAGCACAACTCGCGGCGCAACAACTGCCGGCAACAAGCCTCCTGGCCTATGCAGACCTGAGGAGAGCCATCCTGCAACGGGTTGGTCGGAGCCCGGAAGAAAATCGCCAGCTCTTCCGGGCTATGAAACTCGATAAGACCGACCGCCCGTTCGCGTTCGCCCAGCGGCTCCGTGATGCCTGTCGGAGGTGGCTACTTGCGGGGGACCGCAACGTCGAGGGACTGGTCGATCAGGTGGTACTGGAGCAGTTTGTTCAGCGTTTGCCCAAGAGAACGGCGGAGTGGGTCCAGTGCCACCGCCCGGCGTCGCTGGAGGAAGCCGTACAACTCGCGGAGGACCACATGGCGGCGATTCCAAGGGCAGATGATCCCTCTCTCTCTCTCTCTCCCCTTCCCCTGTGTCTTCCCCTGTTTTTTTCCCCTTTGGGCTCAGCTAAACGGGTGAGGGTGAGGTGTGTGCATGGGGATGTTCACAAGTATCCCATGGTGACTTTGGCGATCAAATTCCGGGGAGAAAAACATAGTGTGGAGGCAGCGGTTAGTTCCCGCCTCACCCATCCGCTAATTTTGGGTACTGATTGGCCGAATTTTAGAAATTTATTGGAGGGAGTTTGTTCGGATGGGTCCTGCATGAAAGTGAAGAGATGTGTGATGTGCGATGCTTTGGCGGGAGGCGGAGCTGGGGCCATCCTCGGCTGCTCGAATGGCGAGGAAGGGAGAGGTTGTCGCCTCCTCTCAGCGAATTCCCAGAGGGGACTTCCCTTGGAGCAGTCAGCGGATGAAACCCTTAAACACGCTTTTGACCAAAAGAGAGTAATCGATGGTCAACAACTCCGGCGGTGTCGCCGTTTCATATCCATATTTTTAACTATGAAAGATCGGTTGTACAGAGTGGCCAGGACGCTCAAACAAAGGAGGAGGTGACACAATTGTACAGCACACTTTCTCTGTAGTTGCTACTCGGTGTAGGCACTCTCCCGAGGCTCTGTGGCTGCTGCTCTTTTATGCGCTCTCCTCATGCTTACTGCAATTAGACACAGGTGTTAGACATAATTTAGCTCAGGTGTGAGCGCCCTTACCGCTTTTCTCTCCCGGACGGGCGCTTGACCACGCCCCCGCTGCCACAAAGGGTCTCTGATTTAATGACGGCATACATCAACCAGGTTACTGCATGATAATACAGCACAAAAAAGTACAAGAACGAAAAGCATGAAAAAAGTGGAGCATCCAACTACCAATTATACTAGCATTTAATTTAAGTGCAAACATAATCTTTAAAGGGGTCATGACATGGTTTTTTTTTATTGTATTATTATGTTCCCTTAGGTGCAATTATAGTATTAATATATTTTTTTAAGAAAAACTTTTAAAATCTAGTGATTTATGACCTTTTCCCACCCTGTTTCTCATCCTCTGATTCAAACAGTCTGTTTTGGGGCGTTTTCCATTTAAGACTTCAGTGTTAACGCTCACTGTTATGATTGGCTAACGTCAGTGCCTATGTATCAATTATTGACGCCTCCAGCCAGAACAATATGCAAGTAAACTAAGTAAAAACACTGTGATTATTCATAATGAATGAAATTGCGCTTTAAAAAGTAGTTTAAAGTTTAAAATAGATTAGCTACTTACAGTTTAGCGCCGTCGTTGTTCCCAGAATAGTCGGCACGGACTTATCTTTGAGCAACAGTTTTCTGGCAAAGCCAGCATCATATTGAGATTTGTTCTCAAAACAGTCATCCTTAAAATGTACAGAACAAACGCTTAAGTTAACACTGCCGTGACTGGAACGTCCGCAAAAAATAAACTGCATCCATTTTTCCCTGACGCCTGGATCTTTCGGCAGCTTATTCAGAGGTTTTGTTTGACCACAGCCAGGAACAGCACATCTGTGTGGCATCGTAATTTTCCTGTGCACAAGTAGTCTCTGTCAGAGCTCGCTGTCCATCGACTGAACACTTGTGAGGCGCACGGCGATACTGAAATGAGCGTAGTTGTCTTGGCGCTTAAAGCGTAGTTATCTTGTGCTGGAGGCGGTCATATGCAAACGCTGTTACGCCACTTCTAACCGACATCGTCACTTCTAACCATGAATCCAGAACGAGCTGTATTTTGAGCTTGATTAAATAAATGATTCGTTTAGAATGGGAGGACGTCTTAAAATATTAAACTTGCAGGACGTTTTAATGATACAAAGACCTCTTATATACCAAAAGATCAAGGCAAATTTGGTTTCTCATGTCATGACCCCTTTAAAGGAAAGTTCCGGGTTCAATACAAGTTAAGTTCAATCAACAGCATTTGTGACATAATGTTAATTACTACAAAAATTTAATTTTCCTCCTTTTATTAAAAAACAAAACAAAAATCGAGGTTACAGTGAGGCACTTACAATGGAAGTGAATGGGGACAATGAAAGTGAATGTGGCCAATCTTTGGATGGTTTAGTGAAGCTTATAATTTGATAAAAGCAACTGCACTAATTCTTCTGTTAAACCCATTTATTATTTGAGCAATAAAGTTGTTTAAATTGTAATTTTAACAGTCATTTTAGTGTTTGTTGACATAACATAGTCACGGTAACAAAGTTGTAAAATTGGCTATAACTTTACACAGAAAAGGTTTGTAAGTGATTTTATCACACTAAAATCATGTTTTAACATATATCCTTTATGTCTTGTGGTTAAACTTTTGAAAAAGTGAGTATTTTACGTCCCCAATTAACTTCCATTGTAGGTGCCTCACTATAACCTAGATTTTTGCTTTTTTTTTTAAAGATAAGGAGGAACGTGTTGAAATTAATTTTTGTGGTTATTAACATTATGCCACAAATGCTTTAGATTGAGCTTATTTTGTATTGAACCCAGAACATTCCTTCAAAGAAGAATTCTCTTATTTAATGGAGGACCTGTAACTGAACTTCAGAAATGTGTGTGCTTCTCATCTGTTTCACTTTATGTTGATATTAGGCACACTGAAAAAGTTCATTGAACTTGTTTAACACTTTAACATTTTCCGCTCGGATGGTTTACTTTTAAAGCCGCAGGTAACATCAAAGTAAAAAAAGAAAAATTAGCGCAGTTGTTGACTGACAGGTAAAATATTCACCCTAGAACAGCTTGGGAGTCAAACAATCTATCATATATCCACTGTCATGTATATGCCATTATAATGGATGTTACAACCCTGAATATTGCTCTAGTACTTATAAAAGGATAACAAGTATGACAGATTAAAATAGACCCTGACAGACATTTTACATCACAGTCCGGTCAGAGTGACGGATAAAGGTTTTTTAGAGCACAATCACTACTCTATATCCCATATATTTAAGTAAAGAATGACATTTCCAGGGACTAAAATATATATATATATATATATATATATATATATATATATATATATATATATATATATATATATATATATATATATATTAAATGGCTTTTACTAAGCCACTATAGACATGAGGTCAAGCTCAAATATGAGCTTAAAGGTATAGTTCACCCAAAAATTTTAATTCTCTCATCAATTACTCACCCTCATGCCATCCCAGATGTGTATTACTTTCTTTATTCTGCAAACAGAGATTTTAAAGAGAATATTTCAGCTCTGTTGGTACTTACAATACAAGTGAACTGTGACATTTGAAGCTCCAAAAATCACACAAAGGCCACATTAAAAGTAATCTATAAGACTGCAGTGGTTAAAACCATATCTTCAGAAGTGATATGATAAGTGTGGGTGTCCATCAGAAGGTGACAACCAGTAATTTTAGTTGTGTACAGTACAGTTAGGGTAAAGTTAATGTGTGCCACCCTAGAAATTTCAAATGCCCCCCTACGAAACTCATCCTGGCACTGACACTGCCTACACAGCGACCTGAAAAGTGTAAAAGTGGAAAGTCAAAATCACAGGAACATAATCACAGGTTTTTAAAACATTCTCAGCACTGTAGGAGTGAGTTTGTATAGCCTATTTTTAGAGGGGATAAGAATTCACAACCCTATGTGCTTCAATTTGAGAACTTTGAACAGAGACATGAAATAACAATCTTCATGCAGTCAAAAGTTTGCATAAATCTGATTGAATCATATCATGACCTGAAAGACCTTTTGATATAAAGGCAAATGTTTGAACGCTGAAATTAATTTAGTAAGTATAAGTTGAAAATGTATTAATTTCTTATAAAACTAAAATATTACATTTTAGATTTTTTTTTTTTTTTTCAATTAGATGCATTGGGCCTGAAAGTTAAGGAAAAGGAGCCAACTTGTTATCAAGGCAAAGAATGGCTTATTGAAGAAGCTAAAATATAAGATAGTTTTGATTTGTCTAACAATTGTATTATTGATAATTCCCATCCTTTCATTTGTTTCATCTCACAGTTGTCTTCAATTTTGACAGCCCAAGTCTCCATTCACTTTCAATATGTGAAAAAGAAGTGTCAACATTCTTGAGTATTTTTCCATCTTGTGTTTTAGTATTAAAGTGTTAACAAGTTAGGGTGAGTAATTGACAACAGAATGTTTTATTTTTGTGTGCACTATCCCTTTAAGCCTGTGACACAATCCATCAGCAAGTTAGACAGTCAATCAGCTGCAGGGTTACAAAACTCTGATTGCTTCTGCTTACTGAGAGAGTGACACATACAAACTATAGTCGCTTTCACACATATAACCTTTTCAAGAACATTTACTGCAATTTTCAGTTTAGAGGTCATGTGTGAACAACCCATTCGAAAATACTGGTAAATTTAGCACTGGCTATTTCACTGAATGAGAAGTTGTAACAACCTAAAAAGTTAAGTTCTCCTTCTGTCACTCACTCGACGTTGTCCAACAACTCCAATCGTTGAGAAAAAGCCAATGAGTGGAATTCGAACCCTCCAGCTACACCCATGTGACGCGCATTCTACTTACGCGTTCGAGGCCGGCTCGGCTGGAGCTAGAGGCTTTGGGTTTTTCAATCGGCGCAGTCTCGCTGGGTAGACCCCCGCAAACCTCCCGTTCCCCATCATGCTTGTTTGCCCCCGTCGAGCTCAGAGATGTGACCAGCTTAACATCTCTTTCGGAGCCCGCGAGGAGGATGATCCTCGATTGCTGCATCGGAGAGCACGCTGGCAATGTCGCTCACCACACTGAGGCCGACGCAGAGCTGACCACCATGCTTGCCCGGGCCGCCATGAGTGTTGGGTTGGACTGGAACCCTCTACCCTCCCCTGAGCCCTCGTGGCAAGATTATTGGTGATTGGTTCATGTGTTCGCCCTGCGGAGGCTTTTGCCAGTGATTCAGGGCAAGCACGTGTTGGTCCGGCCAGACAACACGGCGACGGTGGTGTATATAAAACCAGCAAGGCGGTTTATGTCCAAGTCGCATGCCACAATTCGCTCGCCGTCTCCTCCTCTGGAGTCCACAGTGACTGAGGTCGCTGCACGGCACTCATATCCAGAGCAGCCTCAACTCCACAGCTGGCATGCTGTTGCGGCAGGCGACGCTCAGCGTAGAGTGTAGACTCCACCCCCCAGGTTGTTCAGCTGATTTGGAGTTGATTCGTCAAAGCACAGGTGGACCTGTTGCTTCCTGGGAATCCTCCCACTGCCCGCTCTGGTATTTCCTGACGGGAGCCCCCCATGGGACAGACATGCTGGCCCCAGGGGCTGCACAAATATGTGTTATCCCCTGTGAGCCTACTTGCAAAGACCCTGTGCAAGGTCAGGAAGGACAAGGAACAAGTCACCCTTGTGGCCTCCCTCTACGAGGCAGCTATTTGCCCTGAAGTGGCATTTATTAACAAATTGGTGTTCTTCCTGAGGGAGATACGTAGTCGGTCTGTGCTTTCCCTCCTATGGGAGAGGCTGGAGGGGTAGCTGTCCCCCTACACCTTGAAGCTTTTGCATTGACAGAGGATCGCTTTTGCACTGGGGTTCCCGGCCAGATTCTGAGTGGATGCTAGGGATGGCCGCAAAATATCTACATGCCCACAAAAAGGAAGTCTTTTATAAAGTTGACGGACTGAGTAAGTCATGGTAATTTTTTTATGCAGCCTCCGAGTGAATTTGACTCTTGACCATCCGAGGAAACGGGATGAATGTTTTGTTATTTTTTGTAATGGTTCCGCCTAGCGACTGGAGTTTGTTTTGTGGAATAACACTGCTTCGGGACAGTTGTGGATGAATCTGTTCATTCCTTGTGCTTATGCCTCCTGTTGGCTGGAGTTTGTTTTGTGGAGTATTTTTGTGGGACATTGGAATGATTACATCATCTTCTGCACTCATAAACAGCCGTCTCACTGAACACTTGTTTGTTTGTCCGAGGAAACTGAATGGCTTTATATCGGTTGGAATTTGTTTTGTGGTGGAACGCACCTTCGAGGCAGTTCTGTGAATGAATCTACACATTCATTGTGTTTATTCTGCCTATTGGCTGAGGTTTGTTTAACAAAGTATTTTTTGTTATGTAGTTTTGCCTTACAAAATTAAGGTAAGGGAAAGTTGGCAAAGGGTTAATGCACACGTTTTAGAACATTTGACATCAAAATGTCAAATGTTAATATGAGTGGATTATCTTTCTCCACATGGAATGTGAATGAATTGGGGCACCTCATAAAAAGAAGGAAGGTTATTTATTTTCTTAAGCGTAAGAAATTTGATATAGTGTTTCTACAGGAAACACATCTTTCCTTGCAGGAAGCTGAAAATTCTGAGAACATATGGGGGTGGGCATGTTTTCTTAAATGCTGGCTCAAGTAAGTGTCATTATATTGATAAACAAACATCTACATTTCAAATGTCTCAAACCGATTAAAGATAAATTATAGAGAATCATTATAGTTTTAGAAGAAATTTTGGGTAAAAGGTTGGTTTTGGCTAATATTTACACATCTAACAGTCTCAGTCCTTGATCATAGTGAAGCAAAAGTGTGTAAGCCCCTAGAGCAAAGTTGATGCTTCACAGAATGTGTAAAAATCTTGGTATTGCAGATATTTGGTGACTTTTGAACCCATCTGGTAGGGACAATACAGTTTTTTCATCAGTCCATATTATTTATTCTAGAATGGATTTTTTTATTTTTTTTATGTAAGTCCCTCATTTTATCTGTTGTGGATTGCTCAATCCACAATTGGAAACATCTTAGTCTCAGATCACACCCTGGTGAGTTTTGAGGGGTTGCCACATCCAGAGAAAAAGAAATCAGATAGGTGCCGCTTTAATGTATTCCTTTTGCAAAATGCTGATTTCCAACAAATGTTAAAGACTGAAATCAATGTTTATATGGAGACCAAATGGTCCTCAGTATCCTCTGTGGGCGTGGCTTGGGAGGCACTTCAGGCCGTTCTTAAGGGTCGGATCATACATTATGCCTCATTTACCAAAAAATCCAAAGCACGAGAACTCTTGGAACTGAAGCGCAAATGTCGTCTGATGGTATCAGAGAACAGTGGTTTTGGTTATTCAGTCATACATTGAGTCGGGGGACAAAGCAGGGAAGCTTTGGTTAGATAGATATCCAACGTATTGCTTATTTACCGCCATGGAAATCTAGGCCCGCGGACGGGCCCTTAAATGTACAAAATAAAAGTATGCGATAAACAAAACAGCTGTGTGTTACATTGGTACACATGCCACATATCTTTGGAAAGCTACATTTCTTGATTTTCTATTGATATAAACCATTTTAAGATACAATCACAACAGCAGGTACAATCTATATCTTTGTCAGACCACCAACATATAAACAACCAATAACAAAATTTAGGCAACTCACCTATGATGCCTCATAGTTGTACACTGAGCCATAACTTCCCGACAAAAACGGTGTTGTTTCATTGTCAAATGTCCAAATGATCAAATCAAGTAAAATGTTTAGTCCAAATCACAGTATTACATCAATAAATATCCACAGACTCTTGTTGCATAATTTCAAAGCACCTGGCAGCTGTGCCTAATCTTTCACATATTACCGGTACTAACTTCAGTTCAGATGTAAACATTTCCTATATCCAGTATCAAAATGGAAGCACGCACTCTGACCTTTCGATTGACACCTCATTTGACCCAATAGGAGCTTCCATGTCCTGTCCACAGCCTTCAATACCCAACCACCATCTGTGTCGAGTGTAAGGGCATACCCACTTTCCTTTGTTTACTGATCAAACCAATTACATTGAAGAGTGGAAATGACTGACGATCGTATAGCCAATGAAATTCTGAAAACAGTGATATGTGGCTTTAGTGGAACGATTAGAGGACGGCTCTGTTGTGTGTGTGCGCAAAGTTTCCTCGAGTTTACCCACTGCTGTAGCGCCTCAGCGTAAATGCATGCAGAGCTGCTTTGGAACTGTTTACACATTTGGCGATTTAAATATGGTGAAACGGACTGAAAAACAGGATTTTCACCCCAGGATGTGATATAAGAAGGCATTCATTGTCAAAATTCTGAGTTTGGAGATGAAATTTCTGAAAACAATACAGATGATTCAGAGGCAGATGGAGAGATGAGACATGGCTCTGGACAAGTAAGTGTTTTCTTGTGTTTATAACATATATTACTGTATATTCCGCATAAATAAGCTTTAGTTTGAATAATGAATACACATTTTGTAATTACCCTTTGTCGTGTGTTTCCTCAGTGAGTGTTTGAACCGTTTGTGCGTGTTTTTAGTTCATTGTTTGTTTCAGATCTATTGACATGCTATATAGATGTTTTGTATATTTACTGTAAATATATATATATATATATATATATATATATATATATATATATATATATATATATATATATAGTAAATAAATCAATAAATATAAGTTGAAAATAAGAATATATGTTGTGTTTGAGAGTCTATTTGTTACAATGCGGGAGGTGGGGAGGTGTAGGGCCATCTATTTGTTACAATGCTGAATTCATGGGGGAGGTGTAGGCCCATCTCTTTGTTCCATAGTACATTGGCAAAGTATACAGTATTTACAGTAAATATACATACAATAATACATATTTACACACTCGAAAAGAAAAACTAATATATATATATATATATATATATATATATATATATATATATATATATATATAGAATACAGAAAAGATGGAAAAGTTGTGTCTAGCTTTGTAAATTACATTTATTTATTATCCCCCACTCAGCAAGCGGCCACATAAAGTGGAGCAGCAGGACAGCACCTCATCAAGAGAGGAGGGCTTTCAGAGAGACACTTGCTGAGGAGCTGGCAGAGTTGGGGTCTCAATCCACAGCCAGACCCAGTATCTCCTGCTCCACGAAGAGCACATCACAGGCCGTTGCACATCACCAAATCTTGCACCGCTGGTCGTCTGAAGTGCAGGCAGTGTCATGCAAAGACACCAGTGAAGTACTCTCCTGTGTTGTGCCTATGTGCTTTGTACACAAATGTGACTGCTACAATGACTGGCATGTTGCTAGAAACATGTACAATTTTATAATGGTTTGTAAATACTTTATGTAAAAATTAATGTAAATAGTTTGTTGTGTATTTTTTATATAAACAAATTGTCCACCATAGCACTAGTTTTGACTCTTTTATATGCACAACATTTAGTTTCAAGAAGGAAAAGGCACTCTAATGTGTTTATGCATCAGTTACTCTGTGTCAGCAAAACTAATAGTGGATCTGGATATGGAATATGATAGCTCTAAGTGTCATCTTTCATTAGAGCCCAAAATTATGACTGTACGTTGAAGCGTTCAAAAGTTGCAGCCTTTTTGTCCTAGGTTTCCAAAGTGTCCTTTTGGAGTATCCAAAAGGCACTTTTGTAAAACGCCTGGGTGTACCCTTAGAAAAACATGTGTAAAATATTCATTTTTTATGATATTGTTATAACATTTGAACTTGGACTAGGTAAGGATTCATGCTGTGATCCCATTGTGTTCTCAAGCTAATAGCTACAAGTTATAGTCATCTGCAGGCATCTGTATGCAAAACAAATTTCAGGCGGAAAAAAAAACTTCTATTTCATTGTGTTCAAACTTCTATTACTCAGAATCAGTAGCACTTACAGTAATTCTGACTGCTGGAGAAAAAACTTCAGAGTGTCCCCTTTCAAATGTGACCAAAACCATGCATGTACTCCAAACGGTTCAAGAACAGCTTTAAATTTACTTTGGGTATGCCTTGATTAGGCGTTTTAGGCTAATTTTACAGGATTGGGAAGAGGTTAAATATCAATAAACATTAGCCATCATTTGCCTAATGTTCACAGCAACCCATTTTGCAATTGAAAAGTCCAACATTTATTATAAGGTCTTGTCTAAGGACCAGTCAATGTACATCTGCATCAGACAGATTCTTTGTTGCATTATGTCATAAACATACAATATTTAGGTTGCGGTGTCAAGCTTAATTCATTTTTTGGGAGGGGGGTTCCCTTTTCTCCCTAATTTGGACACCTCGTGGTGTCACCACTTACCAATGTTTTTTGCTTTTTGGCACCATTCAGAGTAAATTCTAGAGTAGGTTGTGTGTGAAAATCCAAGGAGATCAGCAGTTACAAAAATACTTAAACCAGCCCATCTGGCACCAACAGTGCCAAAAACAAAAAACATCCAGTGAGCGGCAGTTCTGCAGATGGAAACGCCTAGAAGGAGTGGCCTTTACCCTTTGACAAGCTAGTCGTTGCCATGGATGTGATCAAGCGCCATCAGTCAGTTGAAAGAGTTGGTAGTACTGTGACGCGAGTCCCCCCCCCACACCACACACTGACAGGATTGGAGAGGACAGGCTTTCATTCAAAGGCAACACCTTTTAAATGTTCATGCAGCATGCATTCATTAACATGAGGGTGAGAATGCAATAGAGTCATTAGAGTTGTGGTTTACATTGTCCCAGACACAAATGCTATCCATCCATCCCTAATGTGTGTTAACCGATCTAAGCACTTATATTTGTAAATCATTGTCTTGGAATAAGTCTCAAAAGTTATTTAAGTGTAAAAAAACATGACCATATTTTCGATACAGAGTACAAGGCTTGGCATTTATTTGCATTTTATATAATGGTCTGTTTGAATACTCAATTCTGATTGGCTGGAATGTGTGCGGTTCAAACCATTGAATGCACAGGTAGTTCCGGTCAGTTTTAATCACTGTTCCATAAGAACATTACATTAAAGAGCAAGCAGAGTCAGCAATAGCAATTCAAAACATTTACTAACCACTTTCATCAGCATAGCTAATATCCTGGAATTTATCGTGTTTTGCATGGAGGGTGAGAGAAGGACATCAGGACCTAATAAGTGCGTCTTTCGCTTTCCGGCAAGGTGATTTAAACTGTAATGCTTTGTGTATATTATGTTTCTGTGCTGAAGTGCCGCCTATAGCCACATGCTCACACATATCTGACTCAAACGCTGAATGAGAAGTGCTGTTTGTTAACAAAATAAAAGCAGCATTTTGCAGTGAAGCGCTACCGTGCAAGGGCAAACTGCTAATTCATTCTTAATTCAGTAAATCATGCAGTCTTGATGGTCAAAATCTGCAGGTTCCAGAGTGTTTTGAACACTTTCGTCGGGTAGTTCTTCGCCTCCATGTCAGGCATTTAAAATCATTAAACTCAGTCGCACACCTAGCCGTGGAAGGATTATCCCTTACTTAAATTACAGACATAAATTACCAGTGAGAATAATGTACTGAGAGTTTACAAAACAGTGTATAATTTATTTGTGCATTCTGTTACGAGCAGTTGTATGAATCTTTGATGCTGTTAAATGCATTATTAAAATAAAGCTGAGTGAATGGACAGACAGTTGTTGGGTTTACTGCCCCTTCTACCCTCACTCCACTGCTGATCATGCCCACTTTGAGTGCATCATTTAAAATTGTGGTGAGAGCTCAACTGTGCTGAAACAGGGGTGCTGTGACGCTTTGTGTAATTTTTTTTTAACACATTATATTTTATATAATGAATCGCACTGAATTAATGTGTTAAATCAACAGCCCTAATACAAATACATATACTGTCAATATTAGTTCCCCCTTTAAATACAGTATATCTAATAAAAATTACATGTCAGTGTTTTCAAAGCTCTGTGTTCTTTATTTTGGTGGGCATAAATGTAATGTAATGGTGATTGAGAGAAATACTTCCAAAGCCTGTTGTAACATCGACTATTGGATAAATGCATTTCAATGTGAATGTTCTATCAAATATACAATATTTTATCCAAGCACAAGCTGCTTTAATCCAGCAAATATTCATTTTTAAATATAAGTAATAATATAAAAACTATTGTTACTTTTACTTTACTGTAGATTTCACAGTAAAAATATATGCGCATGACAGTTTCAGAAGAGCAAGACATTTTCACCAGGAAGCAGTAGACATCTAGTAGATTGCATAAAACAGGTTTTCCAGTAAAATATTCATCATGTTGATGATGTAGAGGCTTTAGAAAACCATGTATTAAATATGATACGCACAGTTTTATAGGGTTATGTCACACCTCTCTAAAAGGGGATTGAAACTTGCACCTGTTCAACTATCTCTATGCATGTTAACCAGTCAGTTCCTCTTGCCCTTTCTGCCCTGAAGACACTGACTCTGATCCAGCTGGCTGTGTGTGTACACTTTGAACACTGTGCCATTGACCTGACTGGTCCATACAGCGCCAAACGATACAGCATGCATTAGAATGCAATTCTGGAGCAAAAACACTCAGAAATCTCATATCTGCTAGATTACAATGACAGTTAAACCTAAGAAGTGGAAAGTGAGAGTCTAAAAATAAGGAGATGCCTTGATGTGTGTTTGTGTGAAATGGTTTCAGAGACAGATAATCAGATGCAGGTGACAGCTTATCTAAAAGAGCCACGGGACAGCAATCCAATTATTGCAGCCAAGATCAGACCCATCTGATTATTTACAACCATCTCAGCTACCAAAACATGTACACTGTGAAGCACACTGTGAAACACACATTCAACTGTGTGTGTGTTTTTCCCATGAAATCACAATCTTGTTGCTTTTAGTCCATGTGTGTTAGAAGTTGTCTTTCTTATTCATAAAAATCAACCAAAATTAGTGATGATTCATTTTGTTCATATAAAAAGAAATTTGTTTGTTAAACCTTTTCACTGAGTAATTAACTTTATCTTTGGCCTTTGATATGGCATTATAAATGGGGAAAATGATGCAAGTTGGATTTAAACTTGTGTCACCCACATGAGAACCATGGCACAAACTGATAAAGCATGTGTATCAGTGAGCAACTGCAAGCAGCGTTTTTGTAGCCACCACTGAGGCCCAGGGTGAAAGGAATGTGAATATAATGTTGGAAAACCATTTAACCATTAGGCCACATTTATGAAGAACTGTGTTTCTCAACTGTTGTTCTAATACAGGTATGAACATTGAGAGAATATCTCTTTGTGTGTGTGTGTGTGTGTGTGTGTGTGTGTGTGTGTGTGTGTGTGTGTGTGTGTGTGTGTGTGTGTGTGAGCGTGTATTTATCATTTTGTGGGGACCAAATGTCCCCATAAGGATAGTAAAACCCGAAATGTTTGACCTTGTGGGGACATTTTGTCGGTCCCCATGAGGAAAACAGCTTATAAATCATACTAAATTATGTTTTTTGAAAATGTAAAAATGCAGAAAGTTTTCTGTGAGGGTTAGGTTTAGGGGTAGGGTTAGGTTTAGGGGATAGAATATAAAGTTTGTACAGTATAAAAACCATTATGTCTATGGAAAGTCCCCATAAAACATGGAAACCCAACATGTGTGTGTGTGTGTGTGTGTGTGTGTGTGTGTGTGTGTGTGTGTGTGTGTGTGTGACACAAATAATTTCTTATACTGGAGAAACACAAATAATTTGTCCAGTACTGTAACCAAAACCACCAGAGCAAAGAGGGATTTTATTTATGGGAAACAAAGCTTGTTTTTCTGACTTACAGACAGCCATTAAAGCCATTACAGCTACTGTCTGCTGTATGAGATGGTATACAAGAGCACATGTCGCATCAGAACATGGTTAGATATTGCAGTAATTTAGAGTGGAAATCAGTCCATACGGCCCAAGATGGCCCACTGCTGAGACACAATTTCATATCACAGCAATGTCCTTCTGTAAACATTTAATATACCATATGTTCTGTTCTCTTGATTACTCTCTCCCTCCCTCTCTTACTTCCATATACTCCATTATACAACAATTAGCTCTACTCCTCAAATTTTGGACATGCACCATGCTGTTACCCATTAGTCGTGACGTCATCCTCTCCAATACCACATCACAAACACATCCTAACACACAAAGTTTTGCTGATCATGTTGAAAAACACTTTTGCTAGCGGGTCCCTTTTTAAACGGTTATGCATAGCACTAGTATTTCTGTTATATTTGAAGGACACATATATTGGAGGTTACTGTAGCATTTGTGTCATCTTTCTCAAAGTACCATTTCAGCCACTTCGCTCTTTCAGTGCAGAGCCATCGGCCTCCACACAAGCTGGCAAGTTTCCGACTTGTAGGCTGGCAGGGGTAAGGTCCTTAAAATTCATGAGTAAAGCAATAACTATTTGGACAATTCAGCAATATACATTAGGAAAAAGATACCTGATTGGTCACAGAAACTGTCATCCAAACCCTAAACCTAACCCTAACAAATCAGATAGAGCTTTCTTCATTAATATGGATGAGCCTTCCCTTGTCATCCTACGTTTCAGAAATGCCCAACCTCTGGTTTTCCTACAGGCACATTTTGTAAATCACGCGGAAAGTAACTAGTTGACTTCAGGCTGACGGTGTCAACCACAACTTGTTGTCTCTACAACTTTGGTACTACAACCCTCACTGTCTCACAACATTTTAATAGTGTCTCTTATTTAAATGTGTGTGCAAAATATTCTATTAAAATTAATGGAAGAGATTGAAACCCCCAACGGTCAATGGACATAGAAAAGGAAGTCCCACCTTACAGGTAAAAGAGCCAATCACCTTTTAAATAGAGACATCGTCTGTCAATCAACTAGAGAACGCACAAGCGCATTAGCTATACAAGGTGGGAAAAATTAGTTTTTTAGTGCAATCTGAGGTAAATAAGCGCAATTTATGGTACCAGCTGATTTGAAATATGTTCTTTGATCATAATCTTGACCAACTGCTTTGAAGATTTCGGTCTTTCCCCATTCAAATAGATAGAAGCTGCATTTGTATGCAGCTTGTTTACATAGAAACATAGGTGCCCAGCTTTCCCGAGAGCATTCCAAAATGGACTGACATGCTAAAAAGACTTTGCCCTAGTTTGCAGGATTCTAGGGGTCTATGGGTTGTTTGGCAACATGAAAAACTTGACACCTTGGCAACTTTGGAAGCTATTGTTGTTGCAGGAGAAATACATTTATGAACAAATTTTACCTAATTTTATCTGACACTTAAGTTACTTGATACAACTTTTTGTTTGCAGAACTGTTAATAATTTCTTGCCATACACATCCAAATCTACACACTATGCTTGTGTTTGCTCAGAAGGGTGCAATACAGTATTTCTCTATTTACACAACAAATCTTTTGCAAATTATTGTGAAGCCAGTGGGCAAAAGTGAACATTAGATTGAGTGTTACTATGTTGAGATCAGTCCTGAGGGTAAAGGCGGCTAGACACTAGAGCCGTTTTGGGGGCTGTGATGTACTCACCAAAAGCCATATGCTCAAGATGCTATAGATCTGTCCATCTGGCTGCCAGTTTGTGTCTCTCTCTCTCACACACTCACACGCTCAGCCTCTCCCTTGATCTCCCTCTCTGTCTTGCACTTTTCCTTTTTTTCATTTCCACGACTTCAATATTTCACATCAGGGAGTGTTCAAGAGAGAAATTGCTTCTATACATAGAGCAAAATAACTGCCGCAAGTCGCCCTAGTTAATGTGTGTATTTGTGTGTGAGTGTAAGTAAGAGGAAAAGTGAGAAGGTGTGGGCAGGAAAGTCTGGGCATTTCAAGATGTTTCTCTGAAACTCAGAGATTATACTACATATGTAGGAGAGTGCTGTGCATGACTGGGACAGTTTGAAGAGGTCAGAGATCACGTTCGTTTATGCCAACTGCTCAAGCATCTGGTGAGGACAGACACCAAATTAAACCAAACAAGCAATTACTGAATGGGAAGTGAGTGGAACAGAATAAAACTGCTCTGAAAAGAAAGAATGTCATGGATCAGTGATGGAGAAATATAAGGAATTAGAGAGACATCAAGCAACATAAGGATGACATCATGGCAGGCTTTCCAACATGCAGGGGTTTTTAAACTTGTCGCAAGAGGGTACTAAGATGTCTGTAAAAAATGTAAGTGAAAAAAAAGAAGAAAAGAAAGCCTGACCCCCGCGATTTCCGCCTATGTGTGTATCTTTAACTACAGGTTATTATGAGTAAGATGTTAATTCAGTAACACAACCTAACACCCTTTGTCCAATGATTATTCATGATTTTTCTATTGATTTTCCCGTCGTTTTTGATGAACTGAGCATAACTAAAACATATACAGTACACTCACTGACCACTTTTTTAAGTACACTTGTACACCTACTTATTCATGTGATTATCTAATCAGCCAATGGTGTGGCAGCAGTGTAATCAATAAAATCATGCAGATATGGGTCAGGACCTTCAGTTAATGTTCACATCAATCATCAGAATAGGGGTAAAAATCTGATCTCACTGATTTCAACTGTGGCATGATTTTTGGTGCCAGACGGGCTGGTTTGCGTATTTCTGTAACTGCTGATCTCCTGTGATTTTCACGCACAATAGTCTCTAGAATTTACTCAGAATGGTGCCAAAAACAAAAAACATTCAGTGAGCAGTAGTTGTGTGGTCAGAAATACCTTATTGATGAGAGATCAATTGAGAATGACCATACTGGTTCGAGCTGACAGAAACGCTATGGTAACTCAGATAACAACTCTGTACAATTGTAGTGAGCAGAATAGCATCTCAGAATGCACAACATGCTGAACATTGAGGCGGATGGGCTACAACATGTCAGGCACTTTATTAGGACCATAGTGTTCCTATTAAAGTGCTCAGTTAGTGTATATTGACTATAGACATTTCCATAACTTTTCTAGGTCTGTAAATCACATCTATTAAATGTAATGATATTTTACATTAAGTTTTCCATGGGAACCCTCTGGATATCAAATAAAACATTGACATAGACAGATTGTACAAAACACAATGGACAGATAGCAATCACAGAGACAACACCCAGCCACCTCAAGATCACATGACACAGCTCATCAGACCCAGAGAAAAGGATATGGACTGTATTCGCTCCTTCACTTTTTATACTAGTCCCTCTCTCCTCTTCTCCCTTCTTTAACCTTCTTTCCTGACAGTTTTATAATCAATTAGGATTGCTGTACAAACCAGTGTGTTTCCAAGAATAAAGAGTCTCTCAACTGTATAGTGAGTCTCCCTATGGGCTAAAACTTTGGAGATGGAATTGTTTCATATTAACATACAAATAAAAAGTTGGTTCACAATTAATTTAAATGAGATCCACAAATAAATATAAAGAATTTCAAAAAAATGAAATTAAGTCACAAATAGAAAGAATGAGATTTATAAATATATGTTAGCAGATTCACAGAAATAAAGTGAATTCACAAATAAATTAAATGAGATTTCCAAATGAAAAAAATATTAAAAAAAATATTTTTAACTGACAAACACAACTCGATTGTGAATCGCACGCATTTATTTGTGGATTGCTTCCTGTGCGTTTGCGGATCGTTACACACATTCGTTACACATATATTTTGAAACAAATCTAGCGTCAAGATGTGCACACAAACCTACAAATAGGTGGACTCCGATCAGATAACCGCCACATTACTCACACCAATCGTAGCACATTCTATCTTCAATCAATCACGCTTCGTATTACTATCAGGGCAGGACCACAGTCACAGCTCTCACGAGTATGGAATCAAGCACTTACGGATAAGCTCCAAGATTGCAATCTTTTAAAGAAATGGACGTCATCAGAGAAAAACTGTGATTTAATGTTTGTTTAATTTTCTCTCAGTTATAAATATGTGTATTGTCTTGTTAAATGTCAACAGCTGACAATTGTCCATTTGTAGAGTGTCCTTATCATTAGGGATGTGCACAAGTAGACGAATACTCGAGTATTCGTTCTGCAGTAATTATTTGAATAGTAAAAATACTATTCGAATTTCAGTACATTCAGACGGACACCAAAAATGCGGGTTATTGTGAGATTGTGGCTTACTGCGAGAAAGCTGGGTTCCTGTTTAAATGTACTGGATAAGCGGTGTACTCTTTACTCTCGTATATGTGCAGCTAGTCAGAAAGCAGCGTCCCCATAGCAACATTATCCCCATGATGCTTCTGTAAAAACATACATGGCATCCGAGAAAGACTTTGCTAGCTGAGTTTACAAATGAGTATAGTTTACTGAGCACATGGATATGCTTGTTTTTCTCAACAAGAACATGATACGAGATACAATATAAACATAACTATTATATGTTGTGTTTATATTCATCCTGTACATTAACTGAGTCAGTCTACTTCATTAGCGGTTTCTTTTTCTTCGTGTTGCATGAACTTAAATGCTTTCATTCTATAATTTTTTTTTCATGCATAACTTGTTTAAATATTTTCAACAAAAAAAAAAACACAGGACATAATATAAGCTTGTTTTTGATATAATTAGATGCTTGTTTTTTTTAATGGTGATGCTAAACTTTATGACAAAAAAAAATTACTTTCTCATGAATTACCTTCATTTAAATAATGAATATTCGAATATTTGTTTTTGAGCTTAAATATTTGAATACCAAATTATTGATGATCAAGATCTGCTATGTCATTCATTTGCATTTTTACATTTTCAAAAGAACATTGTTTAATATGTTTATTAAGCCATTTTCCTCATGGGGACCGCTGGCTGGGCCACCCAAAGTTGGTAATCTCAGGTTATACTATCCTTGTGGAGAAAGGTGGTCCCCCACAATGTAGGATACATATGTACACACACATACACACACACACACACCAAGCAAAAGGCAAAAACTAATAAACAGCAACAATGCAGATCAACTGAAGTAGATGGAAACAATTGGAGATTAAGACCCACATACATATTTTTTTCCACTCTCACTCATGCAAATCACACAGTTTAATGCCCAATGGACAAACATAAAAAAGGAAGGAGTGCTGGGTAGCGGGAGAAGAGGTGGATGGAGCTATGAGAGAGAGAGAGAGAGAGAGAGAGAGAGATACACACCATCTGTCAGACTGTCCTAAATCAGGTCAGACTGGAGTGTGTGAGATTATAAAACACACTGAGACATGGCATTGAGGTGAGACATCTAACACACAGCCCACAAATAACATACTGTGCACACACATGCCATTTTCAAACAACATATATGAGAAACTTTGCTTTATTCTAATAAAACTTTACACTAATTACCGATAACATAAAAGAAGGAAACCCAAACATGACAGCTCAAACTGCACAAAACCACAGCAGAAAAATTATGTTAACATATCATATAGACTGTATTTTAAACACAGCAAAATCATGAACACTCCCTACAGAAAATTAACAAAACATATAACTACAAAATATACACTAAACCAACTGCAACATCAACGAGCTGGACACACGCTTTAATGGTATTACTTACACACAGTAGAGAGCCCTCCTTCTCCTCTTCCTCCACGCTGGTATGAGATTCAACTCTCCTTTAAAAATCCAGAGAGAGCCAGAGCAAACGAAGAGAGAGAGTGAGTGAGAGAGAATGAGCTCTATGACCTCATAAAAAGAAGTGGTCAGTTCTGTCACTTCTGCGCTCCGGTCTATACTCAGAGAAAATGAATGAGCTTATTGAGAGAGAGGAGCGAAAGAGATATATAGTGTTTGAAAAAGACAGGGAGGGGGAGAGTGATGGCAGTAGAGGAGGAAAGATAGGTGGGAAAATAAGAGGAAGGAGAGAGAGAGAATATCAAAGAACCAGTGAATAGCAACCATCACCAATTAATTTTTTACACTATTCTCAGAAGACTGACTTCAGAACCATGGACAGAGGATGAGGAGCAACAAAATGTGTAAAAAAAAATTAAATAAAAGGAGATGAAAGGCAACATGTGAAAGTGTTGTTCACTTGATCTCAGGTGAGTTGCAGTGTGTGTGAAATGATGACAAGAAAGTTGAGCAGTTCATTCTTGCCCTTGTGATGTGCCCACTGAGGAATTATCTGTAATGAGTGTGTATAACAGAACTTATCATTCAGCTACACTCTCTCTGAGCATGACAGAAAGACACAACAGACTATCTAAACAAGAACTGTATCGTACTATTAAGCAGCTCATACTGAAAATGGGAGGAGATCAAAAGATGTAAATGTAAATGTGTAATTCTCATGAAACCTTTAAAGGAAATGCCCTGGACACACATTTAACCTCAAGTTAATAATAATAAAATATTTATTAAATTCAATTATATTTTCACAGAGAAAATGAAGCTGAAAATGAGTTTTTGCTTTGGGTTAATCCATCCCAAGTGGTCCCACATAGGTTGCTTGTCCATTTTTAATTTTCCAAATTTTCTTTGAGTGATTACCTCTATGTATTGGTGATGCAAAACCACCAATTTTGTTATTATTATTATTATTATTATTATTTTACTTGGATTAACCATGACAAATTTGGTTATAAAGATGTTTACGGAAACCTCAATATCTCAGCTCAGGATGGTCCTAGTTTGCTTGGAACAAAAACTGATCTCTATATTACAAGGTGCATGTACATATATAAACATTTTGTACATTCCTCTTCCTTAGATTTAGAACTTAAGTCCTAATGTAATGATCAAGATTGTTGAAAGTTCAACATTTAGGGCCAATTTATAATGGGAAGTGTTTGGGTCTCAGTCTAAATCTTTTAGGGGGTACCTAGTTAAGTATAGTGTGCATGCAGAACATTTCAGGTTTGAGAATTCTCTTTCTTTTATGGGGGTGAGAGTGCAATTTCTTCGGGTTGATTATCTCTGATGAGGGACCAGATAGAACTTTGAGATAGAGTTTGAGATTTCACTGGTTACAGAGCTAGGGCTAGTAGAAATCTGGGAAAAGTCTACTTTATTCATGAATTTTGAGAAATGAACAGATGTAATATAAGCATTACAAATAATAAAAATTAACAGTATTTTACAGTAATTATGTTTACAATTGATATGCAATAGCTTATGCTTGTCAATGAGTCATACTGACCATCCTCGGACCATACTGAACCGAGATATTGAGGTCTCCGTAAACATCTGTATATCCAAAATTTGACACGCACTATGACACAATGATGGCCGCCGTGGATAAACCAAGTAAAACAAAAAATTGTGTTTTTGCGATAGCAAAACATAGTTAGTCAATAAAAATTATTAGGAAACAAACAACTTTTCACTTACTGGATCAGGGTGTTGCTATGCAGTTGTTAGGGAGTTCTGGGTGGTCGCTAGGGCATTGAAACATGGCTGCAGGTTATTCTGGATAGGTGCTTGCTGGCCCAAGTCAAAAGGGCACACCACAAGTCTCTTCCTGGATATGACACGGGACAGGTACCTCCTTCAGTGTAAGTATATGGTTTTTTTTTGCCCATTTTATCATTCACCAAGCCAAAATCTTATGTCAGATCACTTATGTCAGATCACAAAAAAAGAAAAAAAGAGCACACTTCTCCTCAAAAGGTGAGTTATGCGGCAAGTTTACAAACCCCTAACCTCAAGTGTAGTAACAGTAATGCTTGCCTTTGCCATAACCACTAACTAAAATATCTGATATATTGGTATAATGTCAGTATTATGGACAGGGATCCTCTGCCATCTGCTGGAATCTTGCTGACATTACACTATAGCATGCATGTGTTTACATGAAGCCACAGATAAATTGAGAAAATATATTCAGTTGAATCATTCTCTTTTAAACCTGTAAATTAGTATTTTCATCTATGCATAATCTCAGTGGAAACATCACCATGATGCCCACATCCTGACAACCAGCCACAGAAGCAAAGGGGTCAACCCGCTGTCGGAGTAACTCAGACGATTTGTGTCTGTGTGGTCGAGGTGTGAATGCTGGGACATTTAGTGAGCGAAAGCGAGAGAGAGAGAGAGAGAGAGAGAGAGAGAGAGAGAGAGACAGAAAGAGAGAAGGAGAGACAGACAGACAGACAGGTGGGAGTTGGAGATAAATGACTGGTATAAAAAAAGATGCTGTTACGATTATGGCTTATAGATCTGAAGGTGCTGAACCAAAAGCTTAGATCAATGAGGAGCCTCTGACCCACTTCTCTGTGTCTCCCTATTTTTAGGAGAACACACTTGGACATCATCACTTTAAAGAAAGGCTGGGGAAGACAACCTGCTTTTCCACAGTCAAACCACACTTGAATTAAATACTATTTCTGAAAACATCTGATGATGTGAGGTTTCTCGCCCCTGGACCCTTTACCTGTTTGGCAGCTTACTTTAATCATACCTTTAATCTTACTTTAGCTTGATATTCATCCTACATGATCAATTTAGATCACATCACCCTGGTGGAATATCACTTTTTACAGCTAAAATATTTAAAGGTGACACTGTGTAATTTCTCTGCCATTAAAGGCAAAGTTCACCAAAAAAATGAAAATTCTCTCATTTATTACTCACCCTCATGCCATCTAAGATGTGTATAACTTTCTTTCTTCTGCTGAATACAAACGAAGATTTTGTTTTTTAGAAGAATATCTCTGCTCTGTAGGTCCATAAAATGCAAGAAAATGGTGATCAGGCATTTGAAGCTCCAAAAGAGAGGTAAAGTCAGCATAAACATAATCATCAATGTCTTCTGAAGTGATTTATTAGGTTTTGAGTTAGAACAGACCAACATGTAACTCCTTTTTCATTGTACATCTTGTCATTGCAATGTCTAGGCACAATCATGATTTCAAGCTCAATTACACTTCCTAGTGCTTGACACATAACGCTAGATGGCAAGTATGACATATAGTATGGAAGCCCAGGGGTGCCATTTACAAAAGAACGAAGGAATAAATTATCAATCTATTAATTTGAAAATAAAAATGTGAATAAACCAATTTATAAATGGAAAAATAAATATACACATTTCAATGTGAATAAATAAACCAATTTATAAATGGACAAATAAATAGACACATTTAAATGTGTCTATTTAATTAATGTTTTAAAATGTACTTATATTTAACAATAAAATTGACCATTAATAAAGCATATTTAATTCATGTTTAAAATGTAGCAATAAATTAGTACATTAATGAGTCTTATAAATGCACTTTTTAATGCACTTTGAAAGCACCTTTTAAATAGCATTTTATAAAGGTATTTGACAATTTCTTTTCTTAATTCATTTGCCATTTGCTTTTCCTCATTCTTTTGCCAATGGCTTTTCTTTTTAGTTTTCCTTTTCCTTTTCTTTTCTTTCTCCAAATGAGAATAAAGTTTAAAAAATGCCAATTCAGTTATAAGACACACCCCCTCTGTAGTGATGTAAGATGGCCTGTCATTTGACGACGGTATGAGCAGTTTACGTGATATTATTGGATCTGCGATTCCCGCGCATAAGAAACGGATGCAAAGAATATCAGAAATGAATGGTGGCTCGTTCACCGTTGCTGTGAAATGCTGAACGCGGGCGGCCCTACCTGAGTGTGCACAGTGATACGTGTCCAGTATGGGATCTGGTAATCATGATGCTGTCAACAGAACCAGCCTCCCGACCCGTGCCCCAAACTGAAACACGTGCATCAACCACAATTTGCCTCACCCTACTTCACCGCTTGAGGTATCGAGCCGATGAATCATACCACCAGATCCTGCACTAAAGCCCATTCGTGAACTTGGCACCACATATAATTAAATCTGTACAAAATCTATACCATTGAAAAATTTACGTTTCACTGTCCACCCCATGAAGCAATCACATTGAGCGCATTTTTGTTTCCGTCTGCAATGTTTATATTTGATTTCAATGTAAATGTGCCCTAGATTGACGCCTCTGATGGCTTGTTCATGTTTTTAGATGGCATGTCAAGTTAAAAAAGAACCTAAACTGTTAAATGTACATCTCGAGTCGAGACACCTACGTTTTGCCCTTTTGTGGCGCTGCATGTCATTTTAGTGCAACAACAACACATTCCAGCATGTGAACGGCACCATGCAGGTCAAAGTGCCCACGGACTGTACAGTGAAACTGCGAATGGCTCATTAAATCAGTTATGGTTCCTTTGATCGCTCCCCACATACTTTGATAACTGTGGCAATTCCAGAGCTAATACACGCAAACGAGCGCTGACCCCACGGCCCCTCGTGGGTCGCGGGATGCGTGTATTTATCAGACCCAAAACCCATCCGTGACGGGCCTCGCGTCTGCCCCGGCCGCTTTGGTGACTCTAGATAACCTCGGGCTGATTGCGCGCCCTCCATGGTGCCGACAACTCATTCTAATGTCTGCCTTATCAACTTTCGATGGTATTTTGGCGCCTACCATGGTGACCACGGGTAACCAGGGTTTGATTCCGGAGAGGGAGCCTGAGATACGGCTACCACATCCAAGGAAGGCAGCAGGCGCGCATATTACCCACACCCGACTCGGGGAGGCAGTGACGAAAAATAACAATACAGGTCTCTTTCGAGGCCCTGTAATTGGAATGAGCGTATCCTAAACCCATGGGAGAGGATCCATTGGAGGGTAAGTCTGGTGCCAGCAGCTGCGGTAATTCCAGCTCCAATAGCGTATATTAAAGTTGCTGCAGTTAAAAAGCTTGTAGTTGGATCTCAGGAGTGGGCTGGCGGTCCGCCGTGAGGCGAGCTACCGCCTGTCTCAGACCCTGTCTCCCGGCACCCCCGGATGCCCTTAGCTGGGTGTTCAAAGCAGGCCGCGTAACGCCTGAATATCACAGCAAGGAATAATTTAATACCACAGCTAGGAATAATGGAATAGGACACCGGTTCTATTTTGTGGGTTTTCGGACCCGGGGCCATGATTGAGACCGGGGCCATGATTGATTCACCGCTAGAGGTGAAATTCTTGGACTGGGAAAGACGGACGAAAGCGAAAGCATTTGCCAAGAATGTTTTCATTAATCAAGAATGAAAGTCAGAGGTACCATTGTAGTTCCGACCGTAAACGATGCAGACCCACGATCCATGACCCGAGGGCCGCGGGTAACCCACTGAATCAGGACTGGGGATTGCAACTATTTCCTATCAACGAGGAATTCCCAGTAAGTGCGGGTTGATTAAGTCCCTGCCCTTTGAACATACCACCCGTCTACTACCGATTGGATGGTTTAGTGAGGTCCTTGAATCGGCCCTGCCGGGGATCCTCGCGGGCCTTGGGAGAGCGCCGAGAAGATGATCAAACTTGACTATCTAGAGGTAGTAAAAGTCTTAACATGGTTTCCGTAGGTCAACCTGCGTAAGGATCATTACCGAAGGCTCCGGAGGGCGAGAAGGCCGGACGGAACGAGCCAGCAAACGAGGCTGAGGCGGGGATAGTGGCGTCGCCCCGCCCGAGGCGAACCCCCCCCCGCAGCGGTTCTTCCTCATTGAGCGAGGTCACCCGTACACACGGCACAACGCGGGCGTCCGGTGCGGGCGAGGGTACAAGCGACCTCCGGCACGACCGCGGCTGTGCCGTCCCCCCGCACGTGTCCGGACGCCGTCTCGCCAGGTGGTTAATTTGGTTAAATAATGGTTAATTTATATTAACCATTTCTGTTTTATGCACATCAGCATTCTTACAATCAAACCGCCAGTTCCCACTTACAATACAGTCCAATACGAAAACAGAAGGAATTGGGGAAACAAGACAATACACTTAAAACTTGAAAAACCAAAGTAGAGATGGTATATGCAATGCAGTACTAGGACCATTGCAGGTGCAACATGCATCTCAATCAAGCCATTGCACTTCACGTATGCATTTCCACAGGATTTACCATAGTGTAAAACAAAAGAAAACCTATTTCCAAATCTGGATTGTCTGAGGAGAAAGAACAGGATGTCAATTAATAGCCCAAGTATGAAAGATCACCCCAAGTCCGGCTCTTTGAACCCACGGCGGGCCGCCTGGGGGCGGCGCGTGTGGGCGTCCGGATGGTCGCTCGCCCCCTCGCCCGCACCGGGCGCCCGCGTTGTGCCGTGTGTACGGGTGACCTCGCTCAGTGAGGACGAACCGCTGTGAGAACCATATTATGGCAACCACGAGGAGGTTGCCCCATGTGACTACCTTCCCTAGCAACCAGGCCAATTTGGTTGCCTGGGTAACATGGCTGGAGTCACTCAGCATGCCCTGGATTGGAACTCATGACTCCAGGGGTGGTAGTCAGTGTCTTTAGTCGCTGAGCTACCATGCCCAAATTTTCGAAAATTCTGTGAATAAATTAAGAGGATTGTACAGCTGGGTGGGTCTGCAGCAGCTCTGTGTGTAGTCGCATGATAAGACATTTAACTTTATTTATCCAATAAGTAGCCTTCAAATTTGTAAACAGAAGCCTTTCTTGTTATGGTTGATGTTCAAACCATTTTGTCTCACATAACTGTCAGTGGTAATTTCATTTCCATTGAAATACGATATGTAATTAATATAAATAGCTTATAATAAAAAGTATTATTAAATAAGCAAATAATAATATTCAAAAACTGTATCTAAACTATTCCAAGGGTAATAAATAAATACTAATACCACCGACACGTATATTTTGTAACTTTGCATGTCAGTGACACTGGCTGCCCGAAAGTGCACCGTTTAGATTGGTTTCATGCTGAAGATCTGCTAAGAAGTCAGTTTTCATGTTTTCTCTCATAAATGTAAACATGTTTAAATGTCAATATCATCATTTACATTTACAGCATGTCTAAAGCAAAATATCAGTGCTGGTATTACTAGATTACATTGACACTGTCAAACACAACATACTCTTAGACAGACTGGAACATTCTGAGCATTCTGAGATTATATTCTTCTCACCACAATTGTACAGAGCATTTATCTGAGTTACCGTAGAGTCTGTCAGTTCGAACAAGTCTGGCCATTCTCAGTTGGCCTCTCTCATCAACAAAGTATTTACATCCACAGAACTGACGCTAACTGGATGTTTTTTGTTTTTGGCACCATTCTGAGTAAATTCTAGAGACTGTTGTGTGTGAAAATCCCAGGAGATCAGCAGTTACAGAAATACTCAAACCAGCCCGTCTGGTACCAACAATAATCCATGTGATTATCTAATCAGCCACTCATGTGGCAGCAGTGCAGTGCATAAAATCAGGCATATACGGGTCAGGAGCTTCAGCTAATGTTCACGTCAACCATCAGAATGGGAAAATATGTGATCTAAATGATTTTGACCATGGCATGAACTCAATTTTCCCTGCTTTAATAGCTAATGTGCATGCATTGATTGACAGCCGATGTCTGTATCTAAAAGGTGATTGGCTATTTTACCTGTACGGCGGGACTTCCTATCTATATCTGTTGACCATTGGCTGCAGTTGGGCGTTTTAATTTTTCCCATTCATTTACTAGAAGTGGCCTATCTATGCTAAATATTCTCTGGTGCAACTTAAAAGTAAAAGTGTTTCACGTGTGCTATAAGTAAATGTCTCATTCATTATGCACTGCATGTACAATTGGTTTGAGTAGGTATTTTTTGAGAAAATGCGATTGCTAACGTGAACATGCCATCTATTGTTGCTGGACTACTGTGTGTACTGTTATGTCTTTCTTCCTAACGTATTAACAATTTCTTCATGTGCAAATAAATTACTATAATTTGATGACTAAACAGAAATCAGAAGAAACTGCTATCTACCATTTAAAATACAATATTAATTTTATTTTATTTTTTTATAAAGTTTTGTGTGAAATTGAGTAAAGATAGTGCTAAATAAGAGTTTATTATTATTTTTTTGCTATTTTATGTTTATGTTATTTACTATATTAAACTGTGTTATATATCGGCCACCCTGCTCTCTGGATATCCATATCGGTCGACCACTACTCATGACTCTAATGGCCCCACAAAATTTGGGCTAGACAGTAAAGCCTCTAAAAGGAACGATCCATTTCAGTCACAAAATACAAACAAACAAACTCATGTTTATGAGAGTGCTTCTGTTCTTACCAGACTGATCATTCATCATTCGGATGGCTTTAGCCTTGGCCAGCTCCAACGCTGTCACCCATCTCTGCCTCTCCACCTCCGTGCTGGCTTTCAGATGGTAAGTGCGACCCCCACTGCTCAGAACTATATTGCAGGCATCCTCTGTGTCGATGTGCGCCGTGGCAAGGTTGATGGTGCCGCGACATGTGTGGGCCATCTCTGCCTGTGTCCTACCATGAGCGTTGAAGACAGAAGGACAGACAGGAAATGAGAGAGTGTTGTTGATACATGATTTAAAAAGACATGTATGAATAATGACCAAATAAATATTAGATAAAGAGACCAGTAAAAGGACAGAAACAAACAAGGGCGAGAGAGATAAAGAGATGAATACTGCTTTTGAATCATTCAATCAAATCTCCAGTTTGATATGTCCATGCAGTTCAGAATATAACCTGAACAGGGTTTTCACTTAATGACACTGGTGCTCCTGACCCTGGATCAGTATTCATTCATTTGGCAGATGTGTTTATCAAAAGAGACTTACAGTGTATTCAAGGTATACATTTTATCAGTTTGTGTGTTTCCTGTGAATTTAACTCATGACCTTGGTACACTTCGTGCCATGAAAGCTAAGTGGAGATGTAGGAACTCAATCCCCTTCCTTTAATCACATTACATTAGAGATCAATTAAGACCACACATTTTAAAGTCTTACATGTATTACAATGCTCTCTGGAATACTTGATTCTGATTGGTCAAATGCGATATCCAGCGGTCTGACATTTCTGACTAGTAAGGCACATCAGGGGATAAAGTGATGTCAGACTGATCACTGTCGACTACTAAGCGGATTGATGTAAAGTCTGTTGATCATAATTGGAAAATAAAACTCTTTTTAGTGTAATCTGATGCAAAGAAGCACAAGTTATGATACCAGTGTTGTCACATTTTACTGCTGATTTGAAATATCTTTTTTATCGTAATCTTGACCAACAATTTCTGACATTTTGGTCTTTCCCCATTCAAGTAGATAGGAACTGCACTTGTATGCTGCTTGTTTACATATTTAAAATAGCTGCCCAGCCTGCCTGAGAGTGTTCCAAAAATGGCCGCCGAGTGGACTGACATGCTAAAAAGATTTTGGTAGAGTTCGGAATGCAAACCACAATACTCTATAACTATTTCTGCCATTAACATATATGGCAGAAGTAGTAAGAGTAGTATATGCCATTCTGAACAAGGTACTACGCAACACTAACAGGATGTGACATCACAGATCTCTGTGTAACGCTCATATGAGCCCTCAAAAACACTCACTTTCATGCACGCACCTTTCTGCAATCAGCTCACACAAACATGTATTCAAGCACAAACAGATACATTTGAACACACACACACACACACACAAAGTTGTGGAGAGAGACTGAGCACCTGTCAGTGTTAAATTCTACACAGAGCTGCATATTCAGTGGGCAGAGAATGGAGGATAACATGGCTACTGAGTGTCAGCTGGACCCCTCTGAGAAAAACACCAAACAACAGCACTCAAACAAGCCAGCCAGTGCCACGACCAGTGAGAGAGGACAGAGAGTGATGTAAGCCCTGAAAGAGTGAGAGATCAGGAAGAAAAGTTAAAGTTCCATTATTCAACAGCAAAGAAAATAAATTACTGAGGCCTACCCTTGAGGAAACACAACCGAAAATTTAACAAGCAACAAGCAAAATAGAAAACTACTAAAAGCAGGACTATAGCTCTGTTTGATCTTACTTCATAATGCTGTCCACTAGAAATGTATTTATGGGCTGATATTTGGCCATTCGTTTACTGGCCTAAAATTCAGCCAATTCAGTGAGTTAACAAGTGTTATCTTAAGTCGGTTCCAAAAGCAACCATCACATTTGTCATGGATCATACACATTTTCTGTTTACAATTTTGTGAATTTCAAATAAACCTGAAGATTGATACAGAATACATTTGGCATACTGTCTATAGTAGACATTGGACAGGGTAGACATAGGGTTGCCACCTGTAACATATTATACGGGATTGGTCTCCATTTCAGGTACTGACTAGGCACAACCCTAATTAGGTTCTTCAGTGAGAAACAGTCTAGAGCTACAAGGTGATATGGCTGCTGACAATTATGTCATATGTACTTAGACAGAGAGATGAAGACTGTAGCTCAACTATTCAAAAACACGCTGTAGCTCGATTAGCGCCAAAAGTTATGGTGTTGTGTTGCCACTTGATGTCCAATGTAAAATCTGGGTCCTGAAGCAAAATCAGTTTAGAAGCATAAAATTGACATTTCTAAAAACATATTGGTGACCACTACTCTGCACTACAAGCTATGAACTTTGAGAAAAATGCAGGTCAAAACAGGTAAAACTGTCTGGGTCAGGGTGACTGGTCCTTTAGAGTGAGAAATATCTCAGGCCTGAAAGGATCCCAGAGTCCGCTATGAGTCTCTAAGGTCATTCTTAGGAGCACTGATTGAACAGACCCTTAAGCAGAAGCAGAAAAATATCCTAAAGCCTCACACAAAACTGCACAGCGGTCTGAGACAGACTCGGGGTATAAGGAGACAGAGAGAGAGACCTCTGTCAGCTGGTTATGAAACACTTTTTTCTTAGACACAATGTCTAACATTGATTCAGACACACACACCAGACCTTCTCACAGCAGTGAAGCTCTGCTGACTCTGCTGAGAAAGCATTGGAGAGGAAGAGTGAAAGAAGTGAGGGAATAAGGAAAGCAAGAGGCATAAAGGGGGCAAAGAGAAGGAGAAACAAAAGGGTGGGAGAGAACGAGTGAGCCAGAATCTTGTCTGTCTCTCTGTGTGTGTGTGTGTGTGTGTGTGTGTGTGTGTGTGTGTGTGTGTGTGTGTGTGTGTGTGTGTGTGTGTGTGTGTGTGTGTGTCTTGCTGCTCTGGTTACCCAGTATCTGTTGCACGTCTCTAATGGAATTTCAAAGCACTGACCTCTCAGAGAAACTGTGAGAAGAGCTCCAGACAGAGGATCTCTTACATAGATACACACTTTGTTTGTCGGAATTAATATATATATTTAAAGTGTGTTCATATGATGATTTGTGTATGCAGGAGTGTGTTGTACTTTAAAGTTCCCTCACTGTTTGAGCTCTGATGATTAAAGTCAAACATAGTGCATTTCTGTGCATGTTTTAAGTGCTTGTGCGTGCACACACACACACACACACACACACACACACACACACACACACACACATTCACATATCTAAATGTATCCCATAACTTAGCTGTCTGTCACTAATTTGGCTTCAACAGTACTGTATGCAGTGGCCTTAAATAGTATTGGAAGCTTAAGCCCCTCTTGCAAATCTAGAACTATGTATTTCATTGCATTAGATACAAAACATCAACTAAATCACATATTTGCTATTCTAACCAATTGGTCCCAGGGTCTTTTAGTGGATGTATGAAGTCAGGTGCCCTCAAGTACAGGTGTAGCTCATCTTAATTTTGAACAGTACATTAAGTATATATATATATATATATATATATATATATATATATATATATATATATATATATATATACTTACTTATGTAAGGCTACACAAGAAATTGATTTAAAACCAAATTAAGTCATCAATCTGCAATGGCACTTATTTAAGTTTTAAAATGTAAGTTTAGCGTTGTAAGCAGAAATGTATTTCTATGGAAAAAATGCAATTAAAAATAAGCTGTCTCAAAAGCTAATAGAGGATATTATTTAATTCCACAAGAAAGGTCATGGCTAAAAATAAATTTCCAAGGCACTTCAATTTCCAATAGACAAAGTTGGCAACACCATTCATACATTTTTTAAATATGGTACAACAGCAACCTTCTTGGGGTGTGGAAGAAAGCAAAACTTCACCAAGGGAAATGTTGACTCCAGTTGACTGGAGTCAACATTCAAGATATAATTAGGAAAGACCTGTAAGAAGCTTTTATAGATGTATGATACTAAACTGAAAATGAGTTCTAGACCCATGGGTCAGTAGTACATCTGAAGTAAGATGACAAGGTGATGACAAGAATGACACATCACCACAGTCAAGCATGGAGGTGGGTCAGTCCTGTTATGGGGGTGATTTGCGGCTGCATGAAACGGCTATCCTGACTATGTGACTGACACCTCCCCTCCAGCCTCTCCTGCAGGAATGGAAGCACCGACCCGATTGCATACCTTTGGGGGTCTTCATGTCGGGAAGAACACCACTTAGAGAACAGACAGCACTTCAAGGCATACAGGCACCTCATAGAGGGCGTCTTAGCCTGAATGTTTGTGTATACTACCACGGACAGAAGGCCACATAGGTCTTCCGCGTCTCATCCAAGGGCCAGATGTGGAGATTCCAGAGGTCTGGTCGCGGGTACCCCGATGGTACCCCGTCCCTGAGAGGACATCTCTCCTCAGGGGAATTTGCTCTCCCCTGAGCATGACCTGCCGCAATAGCATGTCCAACACAGTTGAGGTTGCCTGGGATGTGAGTGGCTCACAACGATTTGAGTCACTGCTGACTCCAGAGGTGGAGACAATGGTGGCGACAACAGGCGATTGACAGTTGATATACGCTACTGTTGCCGTGTTGTCCATCTGGACCTTTGAGTCCCGAGAAGTGCATGGCGCCACGGGGCACATCGCATACTCGTCACGCTGATCTGCCGCCACCTGTTCATCCCTTGGACAGACCTGCTGTTTCTACGGACAGGGGTTCCCCTAGAGCAGGTGTTCAGGCGTGACCGCCGCCGAGGACATCATAAGCCCCAGGAGCCTCTGAAATTGTTTCAGAACAGGGGCGCAGATGGCTGTCGCCGACTTCCTTTCCAGAAATGGGGGGGAGTGGTAGGCAGGCCGGATGGCACCCCATCCTTAGTCGAGGGTGGTGGGGATATGTGGCAGTGGGGGCGTGGTCAAGCGTCCATTCGGAGAGAGAGAAAGTGGTAAAGGCACTTACACCTGAGCTAAATTACATCTAACACCTGTCTCTTATTCCAGTGAGCATGCGGAGAGCGGCATATTACAACTTTGCGCTGGAGTATAAGAGGTGTTGCATGATCTGGCCAGATTCAATTAAACGCTGCCAGAGCTTGCGTCCACTTATCGTTTTACGATATTTCTCTTTCTTTCTACAGGTGAGCAAATGGGTTAAGAATGTAAATTAATTATTAGAAAGTAAACGGTATGTGTCAGAGTGTGCAGGGAATGTGTTAAGATGTTCTTTCTCTGTGTAAAAACATTTATTTAATGTATATGTTCAGCTATTGTTGGATTCATGCATTTAAGAAAAATTTGTAATCAAAATAAGGGTTTTAAAGTTCCAATATTTGAAAATATATGAAAGAAATTAGTTTTAAAATTTTGTAAAAGGAGATGGTATGTTAATTTGCCTGTTCAGAGAAAACGTGAGGGAGTTAAACTGAAATTACTGTTAGCGGTGCAGAGCCAAAATTACGCTGAGTGTAATGAGTTAGATCCAAGATGGCAGCCTCCATGTGTGAAACTTGGTCAATGTGAAAATGAATTCAATGTGTAGAAAGCATTAATCTTTTATTCATTAACAGTTACGTAAACACAACCAGTGTTATTAATATTTACAAGAAAATGTGAGAACTGAATATATGTATATATCTTTACAGACTAATATGACGATGTTATATTACTGATCATATTGTATGGTATTGAAACTCTAATGAGTCAGAAATAATGCACAAAGACACCTGGAACTTGAAAAGACTATTGAAAATGTGTGTATTGAACTTGGACGGTTTTTGTCAATGTTAGTGAGTGTTTCTGCTTAACACAGACATGTGATGTTGAAACTACAGTGAATGTCAAGAGTGCTTATTCATAGGATAAATTAAGATACTATTACTTTGAAATTTAATAGGAAGAAAATCTATTATGAACAGATTCAATTAAAAGCTGCCAGAGCTTGCACCCACTTATCGTTTTATGATATTTATTTTTCTTTCTACAATTCACTATACAACTTTAAATTATCCACTCAAGCCACCCTGGCCTGAGGTGGGTAACACATCATTGCTCTCCAACTCATTTCCATCTCCGAACTTGGAGTTCTTACAATGTGTATGTAAAATGGCTAGAAATAGCATTTTAGCTTAGCATAAAGATAACAATTTCTATTTCTCTATTTATGCATTTGGCAGACAAGTTTGGCAGTAAGTTGCTTTTATCCAAAGCGACTTACAGTGCACTTATTACAGGGACAATCCCCCCAGAGCAACCTGGAGTTAAGTGCCTTGCTCAAGGACACAATGGTGGTGGCCATGGGGATCGAACCAACAACCTTCTGATTACCAGTTATGTGCTTTAGCCCACTACACCACCACCACACCAAATATATTTTTATGAAATGTTTAGTGCTTTTGCTTTTTCCCCTTAAATGCTTGAATTTCTGATATTTTGTTATCTTTTAAAAATAACTACTTAATTTAAAATAAAATGGAAAAATATAAATACTTTTTTGTTATCTAATGCAATAACAAAATTGTTTTTGAATGGCAACTCTCTTTCATTGTATAGACCTACACAGAGGTGTTTCCAGCATTGAAGGACATCCGGGGCTTAGCCCAGACAATTTTATTTTCATACTAGCAACCACTTCTCTGTAGTCCAAAGCTGGTGAGAGGGTATTCTTTGAGTTTTGCTCTGGCTGGGCCTGTTTCTACAGTTCCTAAATCTTCCACTCTAGTACTATCCTCGACTAACTCATCCTCTCTCCTCCCTGAATCATCTGTGATGCAAAAGAACAGATACAGCCAATAACTTATTGCAATCAGCTTCAAACAACTAATTCATCAAGTGCTACATATTTCAAATTGTAGACCAATACCATTGAAGTAAATGTATTGGGAAGATCCGATCAGTGGCATTGCCCTAAGATCTATCATGATTCTTGAATTTTCATGTACATTACCATAAAGTTATCACAAAAGAGTTATATTATAGTGAGTAAAGTGAGGTAAAAAAAATTATTTTATATAAATTTATATTTTTTGACATAAATGGTCAAAATGATGTATAAGATCCTAAGTTAAAGCAATACATGAATAACTTTAGTCTAAGTTCATTGACACACCATGGCATCGAACTGTATATTTCTAAATGTTCATCTGTCATAATCCTTTCATTAGGATCATTAGGATCATTAGGAGCATTGGGATAAACAATGTTTCACTTTTAACTTTCTCTAAAGTAAAGTGACTGATTAATTGTTCCCAGTTTCCATGCCTGATTCTGGCACAGCTGCTGCTGCTGCTCCTCAGTCTGCAGCTCATCTTTGCTACACTCTACAAAACCATTTAATCAAATCAAAGTGTATATTTCCTACAAATTAATATCACAAAACAAGTCACACATAAATTTTATGTTAATGCTTATTGGTTATCCTTAGAGAAAACAACACCTGATAAACAAGAAAAGTACACTCAGAACGGGACTTGAATCAACGGCTCCGGCGTATGAGCCGGATGCGCTAACAAGGAGCTAACAAGTAGATTCAGTCGCTAGAGCACCTGTTGAGCCCAGGAGAGTGAGGTTTACACACTGCACAGCTATCTACCTGCTGGCTCACGTTACAAGTGCAGTGTGATAAAACTAGTGTTCCTGACTACCCACTGACTTCTTTCAGAAAAATCCCTGTAGCCTCATTTGCTTCATTTTTGCTGTTTTTCCTGCTAACTGCTTTTAACTCGCCAATAAGTAACATTAGTTGATGTCAGCTCCTCCCCTACCTGCTGCATATTCAACAGAGAGGAAGAAATGAAGTAGCCCATAGGCTACCGACAGCAAAGAAACTTATTCTATAGGCTAGATTATTTTTAAGACCTATGTCTATTTTACAGGCTGTATGCAGTATGTGCAAAGCCAAAGCACAATGAAATAAGGCAATTTATGATTACAGGGGCTTTACATAGGCTTTTGTCCGGTTTCATAATTGTCAGTTAACATTTCAAAATACATTCGGGGCTACACTCAAACCATTCGGGGCTGAAGCCCCGGCAAAATCGGCTGCCGCCGCCTCTGGACCTACGCAGCTAAAATATTCTTCTAAAAATATTCGCTTGTGTCCATCAGAAGAAAGAAAGTCATACACATCAGGGATGGCATGAGGGTGAGAAAATGATGACAGAATTTAAATTTTTGGGTGAACTATCCTTTAAGCGTCCAAATACTATCAGGGGCCACGTTACACTATGAAAACACACAAGCATTTAGAGATTGCATACAGATATCTGGGTTATTACAGTAAATGCACACAATTATACTGTATTGTACATAGAGTATAATATCATTATATGAGCTAATTACATTTTCTGTCACCTAAACCTACCTTTTTTCATTTTTAAATTTTAATTAAGATTTAGTATGTGTACTACTATCCTTGTGGGGACCAAATGTTGGCAAAAGCTGACCTACACACATCTGCAGTACAGAGATAAAGAGGGAGTGAGAAAGAAAGAAACAGAGAAAAAAGGCCACAGCATTAACAGGAAACCAATGCAATGAAAGAGAGTCCAATGTCTGCTGGCTACATTTATCAGGCTTTCAGAGGGCTGATGGTCTGACAGTCAAAAAACCAAGCAATTGGCTGAATTTAAACTCAGGTGACTGAGCCACAGGGGGAGGGACAGTGGAAGAGTGACAGATTCACATTCTTTTCATAGACTAAACATTAATTCACCAATTCACTATGAGCTGAGGTTTCATTCTCAAAACCTACCAATGCCCGAGCAGAATGGAGACTTTATCCATGATGTACAGAGGGGTAATAGCAGAAATCTTAAATTAGCTGCACCCACCCTGCAGAGAAAAGACTGGACACAAATGGCTGTAAGTGGGTCAGAACTGAGAACATGAAGCCAAGATGAGGAACTATGTTCAGGGGCAAAAAAAGAGCACTATTGCTTATTTTGCACTATTTTCCTATTTTCAGTGAAAATTAAATGTGTTGGCAACAATATGTTCTCAAAATAAGTTGGCAATTATTTTCTCATACCAGTATAGCACAAATAAAACTGAGAACTGAAATAAGGGTATGAACATTTAAAACAAAGACAAAAACAAAAGGCAGATGAGAGACAAAAGAATTCATCCAAAAAAGAAAACAGAGATAAAACCAGTAGACTGAGGAGAAATAAGGAGGGTGTGAGAGCAAAATAAGATGAAGTGAAAGTAAGGAAAGAGAGATGTATGTGTATAACCAAATATTTCCATTTGCAGACTCTCTGATCACAGTCTGTCCATAGAAAAAGGCAGACAGAAACACTATTGGCTTCCAAATGAAGACGTGTGGGTGTGCCTCAGCTGACTTTTATCAACATCATCACAGTATAACACACCCTGACCAATATCCTTCTACTATAATTTGTTTTGTTTAACGTGTATCTACTACCCTAAAGCTGTTAATGAGCACAGTGCCATTAAGAAATATGCACTTGTCCTCCATTTCTGGTGACTTGAGAAAATGAAAAGACATGATGACATTTCCTGTACATGAATAAAGTGGATGCTCACTGACTTATACAATGCATTCTAGGAATTTCTAGGGCGATAACATTCACTGCGCTGGAAAGATTTTAACAAATGGACAGTCCTAGAAATGGCTAAGCACAAAATAATGAAGTAGGGAGCAGAATTAGACAAATCCAGAGCATTAAACAGACTTTGTAAATACACCTACTTGCCACACAGATGCAGCTTCTGTGCCACCTTTGCAGTGAAAATATGGCTTTAATCATTCAAATCATTAATTCCCAAACAGCCGATTTAAGTCGCTTGAGGATTTAAGAATATGAGTTTGGTAGATCGAATTCCTGTTATATTTTGTAATTCATAAATATTCACAGTTCCACGAGAAATAAAAGTTCACATTCAGTCAGAGATACCTGGCCAAGCAAAAGCTGCACTAACCAGGCACAAGCCCAAGGGATTTTTGCATTTCAGAAAATATATAATATTTTTGCCACATTTTTAACTGTACAGTAGATTATACATTCTTACGGTTAAATTAACTGTAACATTTGTAATAGTGTTAAATAGTGAAATTGTATAATCGTGACGTCCCTAAGCATGAGAGACCTGTGGTGGGGGTAATATCCAGTATAAACTTTTTAGATGGATATTTACTAGTGCTAATTATTTTTATGTTCAAAATCAAATATTATTTGGATCAAGCAAAACATTATAAAAATAATCTATACAAAGCTTCCTAGCAAAATAAATTATACATATATATATACACTCACCTAAAGGATTATTAGGAACACCTGTTCAATTTCTCATTAATGCAATTATCTAATCAACCAATCACATGGCAGTTGCTTCAATGCATATAGGGGTGTGGTCCTGGTCAAGACAATCTCCTGAACTCCAAACTGAATGTCAGAATGGGAAAGAAAGGGGATTTAAGCAATTTTGAGCGTGGCATGGTTGTTGGTGCCAGACGGGCCGGTCTGAGTATTTCACAATCTGCCCAGTAACTGGGATTTTCACACACAACCATTTCTAGGGTTTACAAAGAATGGTGTGAAAAGGGAAAAACATCCAATATGCGGCAGTCCTGTGGGCGAAAATGCCTTGTTGATGCTAGAGGTCAGAGGAGAATGGGCCGACTCATTCAAGCTGATAGAAGAGCAACTTTGCCTGAAATAACCACTCGTTACAACCGAGGTATGCAGCAAAGCATTTGTGAAGCCACAACATGCACAACCTTGAGGCGGATGGGCTACAACAGCAGAAGACCCCACCGGGTACCAATCATCTCCACTACAAATAGGAAAAAGAGGCTACAATTTGCAAGAGCTCACCAAAATTGGACAGTTGAAGACTGGAAAAATGTTGCCTGGTCTGATGAGTCTCGATTTCTGTTGAGACATTCAGATGGTAGAGTCAGAATTTGGCATAAACAGAATGAGAACATGGATCCATCATGCCTTGTTACCACTGTGCAGGCTGGTGGTGGTGGTGTAATGGTGTGGGGGATGTTTTCTTGGCACACTTTAGGCCCCTTAGTGCCAATTGGGCATCGTTTAAATGCCATGGCCTACCTGAGCATTGTTTCTGACCATGTCCATCCCTTTATGGCCACCATGTACCCATCCTACTTCCAGCAGGATAATGCACCTTGTCACAAAGCTCGAATCATTTCAAATTGGTTTCTTGAACATGACAATGAGTTCACTGTACTAAAATGGCCCCCACAGTCACCAGATCTCAACCCAATAGAGCATCTTTGGGATGTGGTGGAACGGGAGCTTCGTGCCCTGGATGTGCATCCCACAAATCTCCATCAACTGCAAGATGCTATCCTATCAATATGGGCCAACATTTCTAAAGAATACTTTCAACACCTTGTTGAATCAATGCCACGTAGAATTAAGGCAGTTCTGAAGGCGAAAGGGGGTCAAACACAGTATTAGTATGGTGATCCTAATAATCCTTTAGGTGACTGTATATACTGTATATATATATATATATATATATTAGATTTATGAGGTTGCTTGTTGGCAAAGTTACCATAACATTTCTCAAATGAGAAGAGTGCCAGGTTGTTCTGTCTATCCTGAGACATTTCTGCTCTCAGGAAGTCTTAGAAAATCTTAACTTGCTTAACTTTTTTTATAGAAACAATAAAATTCACAGTGAAATCACATGCTTCAAGTGAAATTAGGCATCAAAACGTTTTAATGTTCTGCCAAAAAGACGAATAATTGTTTATTACTTTTAAAACCTGGCATATAAAAATGAGTATACAGTTTAAATCGGAAAGAGGTCTAATATTCTTTGGTTTCAGTATTGGCCAAATCAGACCAAAACTGATAATTTATTGAGATACCAATGTGGGCACAGAACAACTGTGTCCCTAGAATGGGATCCAGGCAGGTTCACAGGCTTTTCCTCAGGCTCCTTTACTAATACAGTCTCTCATTGGCCGGCTAAAGCAGCTTCCCAATGCAGCCACATGCAATAAGCACACCAGAGCACATTAAAGGAAGGAGGAAGTCAATTAAGAAATCAAACATGGAGAGAAGGAACCAGAGAGATAGGAAGTATGTAAGAAGACATGAGGAAAAAGATGACTCATAGCAAGGAGAAGGGGGATGCTGTGACAAAGTGCAAACGCTGCATTTACGCAGTCCATTACACTTTAACGGGTTTCAGCGCTGCAGATGACAGAACAGTGTGAGGTGTGAGGTGGGGGGATTCTGTTTTCTATTGCTCTCTGTAAAATGAACTCATCAGCAGAACACATCCAGGGCACATCCTGTAGAAAGCCTCAATTTTTCCTTCAGATGCTGCATCAGTGTGTAAGCACTATAGAGCACAACATTCTGGTTTACGGAAGTAAAAATCCCATACATTTTTTCCATAGACGTATTTATTTTCAACAATAACATATAAACCTTTAAAGACAGATCAACATGAGATCTGAGTTTTTTATTTTTTTTTATCTAAGGTACATGCTTCCATTGAAGCCATTAGTCCATGTTTAATAGCGGAATTCCAGGTGAACAACTACACTACCCATGGTCCAGCAGTGAAAGATCCACCAATCAGAGAACTGCAGCCAACAAAGCCTGGCAAACAAAACCAGCAGTGATCACTTCCATGACACTCTGTGAATAATGCAATCAAGTCTGACTCCCTACACCCATAAACTATCCATCCATCTATCCATCTTCTATAGCAGCTGGTCCTATGCAGGTTCATGGGTAGAGCTGGAGCCTGACTCTCAAACATAAAGTTTTTATACTTACAATCAACAACCTAAAATCAATAGTTTAACATATATCCAACTTTTTTTTATTTGATTTCGTTATGGGTTTTTAGCTTGTATGCCCTCGTGAAAGACTGTATAAGTACACAGTTGTGCACCTTTGTCTTTTTGTCTGATTTTTACATACTTTTTGCTTCAAATCAAATTTTGTTATGTTGTAATTCTGGTTGGTTTGGTTAATGGCTTAGAACTGTTTTATGAAGGATTTTATTAAAAGTCCACGCCAAAAATTATTGGGAAAAATGCACTAAAAAGTTGGGCAGACACTACTGCACTGTATTGGCAGGTGAGTTTTTCTAAAGTGCACATAAGGAAGAGTGATCAATGCTCCTCTCATTAAAATTATGAAACCATTAAAATCAGCTCTTTCCCAAAGGTAAAGCAGAGTGCGTAAGAGAGAGAGAGCGCATGTACAGTATGTGGAAATAGAGAAAGACCAGCAGTGGTGGATACCACATTCTCAACTCAAAAGCAATCCATCCAGTATGTAAGAAAAGACCCAGTCGACGCTCATATGACTCACACACATGTCAGCACAGAGATTCTCTCCAAGAGCGTTGAGACAAAGAATGGGATGGGAGGGCAAGGAGGGATTTAGCACTAGCACTTGACATCCTTGGTCACTGATTTAATGGTGTTGTGTGCAATTTTTCATATCCCAGTTTAAAGGTAAAGTGTTTTTAACTGCAAATATTTTAATGTTTTTAAACAAGTTGGACAAACAGGTAGTCTCGCCCAAACTCACACCATTGGTTGAGCCAATTGTGTTATGTTGGGCTGCTTAAACAAACAGATTACAGTAGAGTGCAACAGTGCCCACTCACTGTTTCAGCTGTGTTCATACTGGAAGTATTTTTCCCATTCATTTTTTTCAAAGAAATTTCATACAATTCTTCATAAAATGTTTGAAGCCATGAAACAAACCAATCAGCTACGAGATGAATCACAAGATTACAAGCTTTGATGTTAAACAAAATCGTTAGAAAATCAGACAAAAAGATGGGGACTCAAGATTGTGTACTTTAATGTACTGTACAAGCATCGGAGAATGGCTTGAATAGTTGTACATTATAAGGGTAGATACAATATATAAAGATTTTTTCCAAAATGTTCAGATATATACAAATATATAAGTAGTATAAAAGTGTAGGGAGACCAACTTAGTGCATCTATGAATCATTGGTTTGTTTGCTGACACTCTCTAATTGGTGGACCTTTCACAGCAGAATTCACATTTAGCATAGGGCTTCACCTGGAATTCTGCATTAAAAATGTTTTTAATTATTTATTTTTTTAATTAAGTTTAAATAATATGGACTGATGGCTTCAACAGAAGCCTACAGTGTTGCTGCAATTTACAGTGAAGTGTTTGGTGTTACTCAGAGGACAGGATATACAGTGAGGGAAAAAAGTATTTGATCCCCTGCTGATTTTGTACGTTTGCCCACTGACAAAGAAATTATCAATCTATAATTTGTATGGTAGGTTAATTTGAACAGTGAGGGACGGAATAACAACAACAAAAATCCAGAAAATCACATGTCAAATTTTTTTAAATTGAATTGCCTTTTCCGAGGTGTCTTTTATACAAGTAACCAGCAGAGATTAGGAGCACACTCTTAAAGGGAGTGCTCCTAATCTCAGCTTGTTACCTGTATAAAAGACACCTGTTCACAGAAGCAATCAATCAATCAGATTCCAAAGTCTCCACCATGGCCAAGACCAAATAGCTGTTCAAGGATGTCAGGGACAAGATTGTAGATCTACACAAGGCTGGAATGGGCTACAAGACCATTGCCAGCAGCTTGGTGAGAAGGTGACAACAGTTGGTGCGATAATTTGCAAATGGAAGAAACACAAATTAACTGTCAATCTCCCTCGGTCTGGGGCTCCATGCAAGATCTCACCACGTGGAGTTGCAATGATCATGAGAACGGTGAGGAATCAGCCCAGAACTACACGGGAGAATCTTGTCAATGATCTCAAGGCAGCTGGGACCATAGTCACCAAGAAAACAATTGGTAACAGACTACGCTGTGAAGGACTAAAATCCTGCAGTGCCCGAAAGGTCCCCCTGCTCAAGAAAGCACATGTACAGGCCCATCTGAAGTTTGCCAATGAACATCTGAATGATTCAGAGGAGAACTGGGTGAAAGTGTTGTGGTCAGTTGAGACCAAAATCGAGCTCTTTGGCATCAACTCAACTCGCCGTGTTTGGAGGAGAAGGAATGCTGCCTATGACCCCAAGAACACCATCCTCACTGTCAAACATAGAGGTGGAAACATTATGCTTTGGGGGTGTTTTTCTGCTAAGGGGACAGGACAATTTCACCGCATCAAAGGGACGATGGATGGGGTCATGTACCATCAAATCTTGGGTGAGAACCTCCTTCCCTCAGCCAGGGCATTGAAAATGTCGTGGATGGGTATTCCAGCATGACAATGACCCACAACACACGGCCATGGCAACAAAGGAGTGGCTAAAGAAGAAGCACATTAACGTCCTGGAGTGGCCTAGCCAGTCTCCAGACCTTAATCCCATAGAAAATCTGTGGAGGGAGCTGAAGGTTTGAGTTGCCAAACATCAGCCTCGAAACCTTAATGAGTTGGAGAAGATCTGCAAATAGGAGTGGGACAAAATCCCTCCTGAGATGTGTGCAAACCTGGTGGCCAACTTCAAGAAACGTCTGACCTCTGTGATTGCCAACAAGGGTCTTTCCAACAAGTACTAAGTCATATTTTGCAGAGGGGTCGAATACTTATTTCCCTCATTAAAATGCAATTCAATTTAGAACATTTTTGACATTTTTCTGGATTTTTTTGTTGTTATTCTGTCTCTCACTGTACAAATTAACCTACCATTAAAATTATAGACTGATAATTTGTTTGTCAGTGGTAGGGTTGCAACAGTATGAGATTTTCACGGTATGATAACCGTCTCCGAAACTTTCACGGTATCGCGGTATACAGTATTACACAATTAGTATTATCAGTGAAAACAGAAGGGTTATTTATTTCTTTATTTTTGAACAAACACTTTATTATAATTGAAACCATTTATTTTATTGAAGTATGTGTACAAAAAAAAGTTTCCCTTTTGAAAATAAATAAATAGAAAAAATAAGGAAGCTAACAGAATTATAATAATAAATCGAATTATAAACATGATTAAAAAAAAAGCATGTAACTATAACATGAAATATAACTAAATCATGTTAGTTTACATGTTAGCATAGCATGTTGAAATGAAAAATAACATCAGCTGTGTGAGCTTTTGAAGTAATGTCCTATGATTATTAACAGTTAACATATACTGTAGAGGAGCGACAGCACATCCAGTCTGCTCCTGTCTGTCCCTTTAACTCAGTGCTTCTCAACTGGTTTTGCTTCAGGACCAGATTTTACATTGGAAATTGTGTCGACCTGCCATAGATTAAACGTAACCTGTATTTAATGTATCCTGGGTTGCATTTCCTTTTATGTTGCATAGTTTTGTTCATGGTTTTCCAGTACAAGGACATGCATCAAGTGACATTATTTTTGTTGATGATGTTAATAACAAAATGTACAGGAATTTGTCTCTCCCCCTTTTAAAATTTTAAGAGCATATTTACTTCTATGAGTCCATTATTATCCCGTTTGTTACCTAATATTACATATTTATACACATATTACACAGAAGGAAAGGCTCCTCATTACCATGGTTAGGTCAGTGTTCTAGTCTTAAATAATAATAAATTAATGTATTTATGAAAAATAAATACTAGCTGAAACACATCTTGAAACTACAACTGCCACTGTTGATATAAAATGAAGTCTAATAGATTACACCTTTAGATTATTTCATAAGAAACTATAACAGTTTGTCAAAATATAACAGTTACTTTTACTCATGTAAAATCGTGAAACAAATTTGTAAAGCTAATGGTGTGTAATTATTAATATTTTAAACAATTTTGATAAAGGGGCCACATCGGGCTTTAAGTAGTGCATGGGGGGCCACATTGTATTCCTTTTGAGATACAATGTTCTGCACTGATTTAGTTTTTGTATCTTTTAAGCCCAGAAATAGTTGTGTACTCAATTTTCTGAAGTGTATCTGTGACTAATGGGACTATTCTGCAATTGCCTAAAGTAATATATTTCTCTACAAAAGGAAGATACTTTTCCATCAGGCATTAAAAAACTGAATAAAGGCAGAGATTATAAATGTATTTCACCATCTCTACTACCATGTAAATGTATTATTCAATTTAACAATCTCTACATCAGGGGTCTGTTTTAATAAAAAAAAGAAAGAAATTGATAGAACTTTTCAATTTTGTCGCAAAGCATGCAAGTTTATTTATTTTTTCTAGAACATTACCCGTTTACATGCTAAAAGATTCATGAGGCGGGTCTCCTCGATGGTTTTAGCACACAACTGAATAACACAGGCTGCATGACTGATTACTGCAAGAGTTAGATTAACATACGGGTGCGAAGGGACTTCAACACTTCTAAATTGCACAAATAAAAAATACATATACATATTCGTCTCTGGCTTGCTTTTGCTCGCATGTCAGTGATGCCGAGATCTACTTCTATATTTAATTTAATCACTGAGAAGGTTTACCTGCAAAATTAGTACCACCAAACATCACAAGGAGCCTAAAGAATGGACACAGAGTAGCCGTATAACACTTTTCCTTGAGCAGAATATTGCACTACAGATCGCTAAGTTTGATCAAAGAGGAAAGCAAGAGATAGAAATAGCGCACTCGAGTGCATGGCTGAGCATGTTAAACGCTTGTGGAGACGAGTCTCGGTAGTCATAAATAGTCTATCACTTGGGCGGCCGACAAAATATCTTCAATGGGAGAACCATGGCATTGTTGTTTCTGACCCAGTCCGAATAGACAGTTGAGAAACACTGCTTTAACTCACACAACACACGCACTCATGTCAGACCGGCTCGCTTCGCTCTGACATTTTCTCCGCTGCATGTGTGTGTGTGTGTGTGTGTGTGTCGCAAGTTGACGAGTCTGACAGGCAGACAAGGAGGAAAGGAAATGCGCATGTGAGATTCTCCATCCGGTTGCATTTTTTTCTCAATACTGTAGATAAGCAAATGTACATGGTATGATAACCGTCTATTTTCAAACCGTGGTATACCGTGAAACCGGTATACCACGGTGCTGCAACCCTAGTCATTGGGCAAACGTACAATATCAGCAGGGTCTTTTGAACTAATAATGCTTAAATCAATTGTCCAAATCTCTGTTGTCTTTTGCCCTTGCTGCAGTATATAGATCACCCTGGCCGTATTCTGATTTCCTTGGGCATTTGCACATTTTCTAGCAGATCTAGTAGTTACTGTGGATAGTTTTAATTGTTGGTGACTTCCACATTCACATAGATAATGAAAATGACACATTGGGATTAGCATTTTTCTATATTCTCAACTCTCTTGGAGTCAGACAAAATGTGACAGAACCAACTCATTGCCATAAGCATATGCTAGATTTAATTCTGTCTTATGGAGTTGATGTTGATACTATAGAAATTCTGCCGCAGAGTGATGACATCTCAGATCATTACCTCGTCTCTTGTATGCTGCGATCAGCTAACGTTACTCAATCTACACCACATAAATTACGTGACTGTTCGAGTACGAATGGGGGCTTAAAGTAGCCAGGACCGCCACCTGTGGCTGAATCTGGTCGAGATGTGGGATAACAACAAAGTTTGCTTTCTCAACACGGCCATCTCCCAGATCAGCCTATTCGGGGACACCGTTGAGGACTTTACCCAGCAGTTCTCGGTGGTGAAGAAATCACTCAGGCCAGGGCTCCTTCTACAAGGCAGCTGTATTCCCTGAAGTGGTGTGTTTTTGCTAAGTGGTGTTCTTCCTGTAGTGCAGACCCCCAGATTTGCGAAGTCGGGTCAGTGCTTTCCTTCCTGCAGGAGAAGCTGGAGGGGCGGCTGTCCCCCTCCACCCTGAAGGTGTACGTAGCTGCTATAGCAGTGCACCACGACGCAGTTGAATTTAAGTCCCTTGATAAGCACAACCTGATCATCATGTTCCTGTGGAGCGCCAGGAGGCTGAACCCTCCTAGGCCGTGCCTCTTTCCCTCATGGGACCTCTCCGTGGTCCTGCTGGGCCTTCGGAGAGCCCCATTTGAGCCCCTAGAGTCAGTTGAGTTAAAGGTCATCTCATTAAAGACCGCCTTCCTGACCGCGCTCAATTCCATCAAGAGGGTCGGGGACCTGCAAGCGTTCTCTGTCAGCAAAACGTGCCTGGAGTCTGGTCCGGAAGACTCATGTTATCCTGAGACCCTGAGGTTCCTAAGACCACTTTTAGGCATCAGGTGGTGAGCCTGCAAGCGCTGCCCCAGCAGAAAAGGAACGTTGTCTCCAAACAGAGGCTTTGACAAACCATCGTGTTGGCCTACTAGACCCAGGCCGTGTCCGCCCCCTCGCGGGTTCAAGCACACCCTACAAGGAGTATGGAATCCTCGTGGGCACTGGCCAATTGCATCTCTTTAGCAGACATCTGCAGAGCAGCGGACTGGGCAACACCCAATAGCTTTGCAAGATTTTACAATCTCCGGGTTGAGCCGGTTTCATCCTGTGTTCTTTCAGGTACGAACAGGTAGAGTTTGGTAATACGGAACAGCTGGCTGGGTGAATCGCACCCCTCCACTGAGGCGAAAACGTGTGCTTTTACCCCCAGTCGAGTTCACAAAGTCATGGACCCTGGATGTCCTTCCTCCCTAGCCCTATGGCTCACAAATTCAGCAGAGGAGTTCACAGCCAGGCCCACTAAGGGTACTAATATGCCCTGTAATTGGATAGTTGCTCCACAAGTGCCGATTACTCCGGTAAACTCCTGTGATGTATTTTCTGCAGTAGGGTCTCCGTGTCGGCAGACCTGCGTCTCCCTTGTGTTTGCAAAGCTCCTCCCCTTCGAGACCATGTGTCGTATTGCCACATGTTGACCTCTTCTTTGGGCATGATGTGGTCTTCACTGGGTCTTTTCCCCTTGAAAGAATAGGAAAGGAAATGAACACCTTCCCCGATCCGTATAATAGTGTTAGATGGCCCCAGCCAAGGGAACAAAAATGTCCCTCTAGCCACAACGCTATACTAGCCGCTGAAATGGCCGGGACCTTGTCTCAGCTCCTCAGCACAAAACCTGAACAAGAGTGGCCATTCCTTCTCCTTTTATACCCGTATGTCTGGGGGATTGGCATGCAAATTCCACTCGGCCTTTTCTCAAAGACTGAGGTGTTTCAGGGCTCTCAGTGTCACTACATCGACACAACTTCTCGTTTGCTCCATCAGGGAATGGAGGTTACGATAGTAACCGAGATGTTTATAATCTTTACATTGGCTACTGATTACATTTTGCATTAACTTAACATTCTGTTAACTACGTACAATGCTTTGAATGTTACAGCGCCACATTACTTAAGTGACCTTCTACAATGCTATAATTCCATAACGTTCATAACAATTGCAAAATACTGACCTGGTAATAGTTCCTTGAATCTCAAAATCCACAAAAGGAGGTTGATCCTTTTCCTATCTGGCTCTTAAACTATGGTATAATCTCCCTAATGTGAGCCCACACACTCACTCAGTTTAAGTCTAGACTAAAGACTCATCTATTCTACAACTCATCTACACTTAATTTATCCAATAACAATTTGGCTGCTTTAGTTAGGTCTGCTGGAACCAGAAAAAGTTTTCATGACCTATAACTCTGCAAAAAATGTTATGGCAACTACGCAAATTTTATTCTATTTGTTTCCTGTCTCAACCTCGGGATTCATATCCCTTGGTGTCGGACTCCACTGCTACGTGTCTCTGAATGATGATGACTAAATGCAGCCAGTGGCAGCCAAACATCACTTCAGTCTATAACAATGGACTTCAGGGGATGAACTGATGCCAACTCATAAGACATGGGATACTTCTTATGCCACTGCCTGAACCTTGGACTTAGGATAGACCTCACTGAAATGACCTGCCAGTTGAACTGTAATGCACCTCACTGATCTCTGCCTGCATCAATTTGATCTAATGATGGACTACACACTTTAAATGGAATACACAGACTATCAATTAATTTCCAACAAAAGCTTTCATCAGCATACTTACAAAGGACATGCATCTATATGAATTTCTGCAGTTAATCCTGAATGAACTTCAAAGATATTAGTAATGAATCTTACAGTTTGCACAAAATCTTTGTTTAAAAACTGACCCTCAACACTTACATAATTTACAAATTTTAAACCATGACATGCACTGCACACAAATAACTATTGATATTATATTAATCCTGTTTAGTCAGAGGCAAACTGGCCCCCACAGTGAGCCTGGTTTCTCCCAAGGTTATTTTTCTCCACTTACCAACATCTTATGGAGTTTTGTGTTCCTTGCCAGTCACATTTGGCTTGCTCACTGGGGTTCTAAATACATTTATTATTTAATTATTTATTTTTATACACAATTTACAATCATATTTAATCAAAATATTATAATCAACGTGATCATTGATAAATATGATCAAACTAGTCACAATGATGACTCTAAGACTTTATAGATATTGCATTTCATTTTCTGTTAATGCATGATTTTCTAATAAGCTGCCTTGAAACTATGTGTGTAGTGAAAAGCACTATACAGATAAAAATGAAATGGCTTGACTATACAATTGATGAACAACCTTGGAGCTCATGGTAGGTGGTTTATAAGTTATTGTTTAAAAGCAAAACGAAAATTGTATGGATTTTTACTTCCGGAAGAAGACTGTTGTGCTCTATTAGGTTTGGTGCCACTAGTGGCGTAAAGATTACACACTTCAGCTTTAATGTGCAGAAACAACTGTAAGTAAGCCATTCATATGTTGATTTCACCAAAAGTAAACATTGGAGCACTTGCAAAATATTGCTATATTTGTTTGAGCATAACATAATATTTCATTCAAGCTTTGAGTTTGGAGCAGGACTATCTTTTTTTTCCCTAACAATAGCAAAAAGAGGGGATGCAGAAGGGATGTAACAGTATTTTTGCTAGCGGCATAAAAACATACTGAAACCTTAAAGACAAGTGTGTGGATTTCTCTTTAAGTGACCATTTGGGGCTGAATGGACTAATATATGCTGAAAAGAAGAAAATGCTGATACATTACATGCACCACCCACTGATTCAGAGAATGCTGCACTCTGCATTTAAGTGCAGTAGGATGTTGTAATAGTGCACATTTAGCAGCATGAAGCAGATTTGGCTGAAAGACTTGTACAAGTGTTTTCTTTCACTTGACTTGCAGTATAGTGAAAGCTAATGAACTAATTCAAGTAAAGGCATAAAATACAGATCTACACTCACCTAAAGGATTATTAGGAACACCATACTAATACTGTGTTTGACCCCCTTTCGCCTTCAGAACTGCCTTAATTCTAAGGTGCTGAAAGCATTCTTTAGAAATGTTGGCCCATATTGATAGGATAGCATCTTGCAGTTGATGGAGATTTGTGGGATGCACATCCAGGGCACGAAGCTCCCGTTCCACCACATCCCAAAGACGCTCTATTGGGTTGAGATCTGGTGACTGTGGAGGCCATTTTAGTACAGTGAACTCATTGTCATGTTCAAGAAACCAAATTGAAATGATTCGAGCTTTGTGACATGGTGCATTATCCTGCTGGAAGTAGCCATCAGAGGATGGGTACATGGTGGCCATAAAAGAATGGACATGGTCAGAAACAATGCTCAGGTAGGCCGTGGCATTTAAACGATGCCCAATTGGCACTAAGGGGCCTAGAGTGTGCCAAGAAAACATCCCCCACACCATTACACCACCACCACCAGCCTGCACAGTGGTAACAAGGCATGATGGATCCATGTTCTCATTCTGTTTACGCCAAATTCTGACTCTACCATCTGAATGTCTCAACAGAAATCGAGACTCATCAGACCAGGCAACATTTTTCCAGTCTTCAACTGTCCAATTTTGGTGAGCTCTTGCAAATTGTAGCCTCTTTTTCCTATTTGTAGTGGAGATGAGTGGTACCGGTGGGGTCTTCTGCTGTTGTAGCCCATCCGCCTCAAGGTTGTGCGTGTTGTGGCTTCACAAATGCTTTGCTGCATACCTCGGTTGTAACGAGTGGTTATTTCAGGCAAAGTTGCTTTTCTATCAGCTTGAATGAGTCGGCCCATTCTCCTCTGACCTCTAGCATCAACAAGGCATTTTCAGCCCACAGGACTGCCGCATACTGGATGTTTTTCCCTCTTCACACCATTCTTTGTAAACCCTAGAAATGGTTGTTCGTGAAAATCCCAGTAACTGAGCAGATTGTGAAATACTCAGACCGGCCCGTCTGGCACCAACAACCATGCCACGCTCAAAATTGCTTAAATCACCTTTCTTTCCCATTCTGACATTCAGTTTGGAGTTCAGGAGATTGTCTTGACCAGGACCACACCCCTATATGCATTGAAGCAACTGCCATGAGATTGGTTGATTAGATAATTGCATTAATGAGAAATTGAACAGGTGTTCCTAATAATCCTTTAGGTGAGTGTATCTATTTTTTTTTTACACATATTGCAGTGCGGAAACATTGGTACATGGTAATGCTTTTCAACTACATATTATGTCCTAATCTCATTACTGGGACCTTAAAGTAATTTTTCAGTTGTTAAAATCCCAATTTTGAGAATCCTGACCAGCCTGACATAGCAACATTAGCTTAACCAATGACAAAAGTTTGGATTGAGACGCACATTTGTCCAAATGCTACTATTGGTAGACAGGAGGAGTATTTGGTAAACCTATTTGGGAAACCTGTTATTATTTTTGAAATTATTTATTATTCTGTTTGGTGATTAATTTAATCCATAAATGAAAATGTACAATAACAGGGCGGTTACTGAGATTAAGCAAGTAGTACTCTTAGTAATAACAAAGTCCCTTTTCACTATTTTTCAGTCTTATCTTGTTCATGAGCACTCTCAATGAAAACAAACAGGCAACATCACATAAAAAAATTATTGGCTCTTTTAACTGTAAGGTGTGAATTTCATTCCTAGAGCCACCATATTCAGCATTACGATTTCTCCCATTCACAAGTTTACCAGTGACTATTCAGTCTCTGGTTATAATTAAGACAATGCAACATCCGGCCAAACCTCTCCCCATTTCTGGAGAGAAAGTCAGCCACAGCAATCTCTACTTAGTCTCTCTCAGCGAGAGCTTACAACTAATGCACAGCACTGGTCGCTTCTCCCCTCCACCTCCTGTGAGAGCAATGCCCCCAGCTCTCTGTCAGATGCATCCGTCTGCAAAATAAAGGGGAGAGAGAGAGAGAGAAGAGAGAGAGAAGGAAGGGCCTCTGGTTCGCTGCCTCCCAGAAATGCCTCGAGGAAGCTGGGAGATGAACTGCTCTAGTGTCACCAGGTTGACAATCTCCACAGCACCGTGGACTCCTCAGCCAGCAACCATTTCCATCAGGCATCCCGGAGCTGTTGTGCAAAAGCAAACGCGCGACCGTGTTCCCGAACCTCAGGGACTTGAAACACTCATAGTCTTTAATAACCCTCAACCTTTCAAATGTACTAAACAGATGTGTTTTCAGTCTGGATTTGAATGTAACTACTGTTGCAGCACATCTGACCTCTTAATGTAGTTGGTGACAGCTGTGGGTGAAATCATAGCTAAATGCTGTTTCACATTATTTTGAGTGAACCATTGGTATTTCGAACTATCTTGATCAAATCTTCATTCATAATGTAATTACTACTGGCTTTCACTGACTTTAAAGCACATGAATTCATACATACTGTACACTGTCGAACTCTCTGGCTCTGCAGCACAGTTTATTTTGCAGGTTGATTTGGCAGACATTAGCGCAGCCAACACATTTTCCAGGCACTCCATTGTGTTGGCTACGTGCACACCATTGACTGAGCTCTCAAATGACAGCACATCTAGCCTTACAGCACCGCAATCACCTTCCACCATAATAGACTATTAATAGAGGAGAGCAGAGAGAAACATACTTATCTTTCACATTCGGCAGGTTTCACTTTCCCTCAAAACTTTCCAGAGTGGGTAGAAACCCTGTGGCCCACTGTGTGAAGAGTCAGCAGGTCCACAGAGGCTGTCTGGTTGAGACGCTGAGTGATGGGCATTGCTTCAGCGCTCCTACATGAGCCTTTGCCCTTATTTCATTAGTTGTTTGACTAAAGATCTACTCCGTGACACTATCATGATGACCCTCATGACCATCTGATAACAATTAATTCAAGATCACTGTTGGTGCACAATGCAGCTCTGACAACAATTGAGGTTCTCCACAGCACATTGGCTCTCTCAGATACACTCAAATTCAGTTGCTTGAATGTTTTCAGTATGCTTTGCTGCATTCATGCTTTGGCTGGTATAGGTAGGCAGAATTTAAAAGACTGAATACCACTGTATATAGCAGTGGTTCTCAACTGGTTTGCTTCAGGACAAAAATTGTTTAAAAAAATTTACAATGGAAATCAACTGTTGTTCAATAAAATCTATTAATATTATGAACCACGAGCAACATAGGGACAACAATATCCAAAATAATTAATATGACATAGAAAAATTAACAAAACAACAGCAAACAAGACTAAGGGCCATTTTCATCAAACACGTTTTTTGCTTTCTTTGCTTCGGTATGCCTCGTTTTAAGGTAAAGCTGTGTCAAATTAAATTAACTTGAAACGTCTTGAGAAACATGCAATTTGTTCCATTCGCAGTTTTGGGTGTAATCAACGTTACAAAATAATTAGTTACTGTAATTTAATAATTTTTCAATCAAAAAGGTAGTGTAATTCATTACATTTTAAATACTTGTGTCACGATTCCCTTGTTGTCTGCCCTGGGTTTCACTTGTCATTGTTAAATGTACTACACTTCCCAGAATCCACCTGCCATCACCACTGCCATTTTGTTCATTGTTCTCACCTGTGTCTAATTCAGTCATCACTCCCTGGTTATTTAAGCCCTGCTTTTTGTTCACTCCTTGTCGTTCAAGCCTGGTCTGTGTTCCTTGCCCTAGTTCTCTGTTTATGTTTATTTCCCCATTGAGGGTTTTTCCTTTGTTTATTTGTTTGTTCATTTAATAAAGAAGTCCTGCATTTAGATCCTCTCTCCTCGCTGCCTCATTCGTAACAACTTGTAATCAGATTACATTTACTGACTTTTTTATTAATTTAATTAAGTGCAATTCTTTATATGGTTTTGCTTATTTCTAATATATTATTTATGTAGAATACATGAATTGAGTCATTGAGGAGGAGAAATGTGTGGTGCTGAATGTATAGGTGTGTCCCAAACACTTCTGCACTATTCTACGCCATTTTGTAGTGTAAGAAGTAAGAAGTGCGAGTAGTGTGTTTACACAAACGATGCAGCAAAAAGAAGTGTCCTTTAAGTACCCGGATGATGCACTTTTTCAACTGTGAAAACGGAGTGTGGAATGTTGGACACTTCATGCACTCAACGCACGCGGTTTGTCGTACATAGCGGAAGGGGCAAGTCACCTGGTTGCGCTGCTGGTCTCACAAACAGTTATAAATAATTAAGAATGTAGCAGCTAGCAAAACTTCAGTGGATACAGCACCTTACAAAATGTAAGTTGAATGCTTAACTATCACCCCAAGCTGTGTGAATATGTATGTTGTTTCAGATATAAGTTTTGAACTGAGGTTGGCAAACAAGCTAAAGTTAGCGGCAACACATTACGATCACTTGAAACATCAAATTTGTCAGCTGTTAAAAATCCATTAAGTGTTCCAATTGGGATGATAATACACTTTGAAAATTCATACACTACATGATTGAGTGCATAGTATATTTTGTAACTGCATAGTGTGTCATTTGGAAAACAGCTTATGACTTGTAACAATGAACAAGAAAGAAATATAGATATTATTTTGAATTTGTTGAGCAGAAAAGTGTTTTAGAAAGCAACTTCAAAGTAATTAGTAATGTGATAACTTTTACAATGAAATAGTTAAGTAATCTGATTACATTTTAGGAGAAATAATTAGTCATTTGTATTACTTTTTAAGTAACTTACCCAACACTGTCCATTTGTTGTGTGCGCTGAGCCTAGCTTTTTCTAATGCAAGAAAATGTTCAGTCTGAATGGTCCCTAGCACACTGAACAATCACTGGGCTAATATTGCACTGACGTTAGTTCTATTACCAAGTTACAGGAATATTTGCACCAAAAAGTAGTTTAATTGGTCACAAAGCCTTTAACATCAACAACAAAAGATATGAAAAGCTTTTTCTCCTTCCTTTTCAAAGTTGATAAGCCAAATTGTTTTGCTACCTTAACTATACACAACTATCTGGTTTGTTGCATTTTATTATTTGAATTAACGTTGTTTCCCTGCTGTTTGCGACCCACCAAGTTAAGAACCACTGCTATAGAGAACTACTTCCAAGTGTAGCAGGGTAAATAATTAGTTAATTTCAAATAGTTATTTCACTAGATTTTATTTTTCTGCTTGTTCAATGTTTTCCAGGTGATTAATGTAATATGTATTGTTCTTCAATATATTCAACACTAAAAAGTGTCAGCAAAGTATAATAGTTGTTGCTTCAATTAACATATATTAACATCATCTTACATATCTGTTGTCATCTAAGTCACATATAAGAGCATTCACTAACACATTTAAATGTGTAATATCTATACTAGACTTGAACCCCTTAAAAGTCTCTCTGAGGGACAGACCTAGATGCAGTAATGAACCAATTAAAAGACAATAGTAATTAGGTTTTGTGACAGTTACCTCGTGCAATCCACCTGTCTTCCTGACACATGGGGAAAGATGAAACATGATTACCACTACTGGCTCAATGGCCTCTTGAACAACAGGTGTTACTAGTCAAGCACACAGGTGACATGCAGAGGAGGTTTAAATTTTTAAAGAGATACTGTATCACTGTTTTTATACTCATCATCAGATGTCTCTTCCCCTGTCATTTGAGATGCTGACTCAAACACAATGTGGGTGCAGTTTGCTATCAAAAAGCACAGGAAATCCATTTTATTGGTTGTGTGTTGTCACTCTGTGGTTAACCACTGGTATCCCTTTGCCACTGTAACCGCAGTTTCTGCAAACATACAACTAAATTACTGTTATTAACTGAAAAACATTTTAAATTAATATGGAATCTGCTACAAACACTGTAAAAAGCTTTCAGATTCTTACACTTTACTTTTTAACAACAATTCAATTCTGGTAACAATAACTGTATGAACTGAGGTATTTTGACAATATGGATACCATGGCAAATGTTTGTGAGGGATGTTCAGGATTGTTGAGTGGACACTAGCCTAAGCTAACGCTGGCTAACACATCTGTAGTTGGCCAGAGGCTGAAATACAGACCATAAAAAATACTGTCGCCATAAAATAAAACATAAGTTCGCCATAATAACAAGCTACGTGCAAATATTTGATAGAATATTAGGCCTAAAATTGAAAGACACGCCCACATACACACGCAAAATCGGTAGTCAAATATTAAAGTGCCAAGACTCTCATAAGCGTCACAGAGCATTGCTGTATATGAGAATATCAGCTGACATTAGCATGAGGGCTAGTTGAGGCGCTAATGCCAACACAGAATACCGCTATTTATTTTGATACTGTAAGAGTGAGACGGACTTCTCATCTGCTCATTTTGACACTGTGGTTTAAAAGTCGGCTGGTTTCAACTTCGCAAAGGCCGGTGGTGAAATGTTTGGTGTAAACTAAGGTTCTGTCCACGCCAGAGAGGCGCTCATGAAGTGCATGAGTGCCCGCATGTGTGTTTGACAGTTCTCATGACCTGCCTTGACATGACAAGCCCGTACAGTGATCAGACAAAGAAAAGCGTATTGATACAGGTGAAATCTCTGCTTATAATTAAATATTTTTTCTTAAGTTGCATGGCATATTTGACTGTGAATGCACATCGAACGATGCATAAATACCTGTAATAGGACAACAGTCCATTGCTGAGCACGAACCATCTGCGCTGGTAACCTTTGATATAGTTAGTCCATTTAAAGAGCCAGCCTTTATAGGTGTCCGAGCCCGGGGCTGGTGTCCCGCTCGCTGGCGTGGACGCGGCACTCTTGCCCAGTTCGCTCATCCTCCTACCCCTGCCCCGGTCCACTGCCGTAGACAGATTCCGTCGTCGCCGCCGCTGCCGCTGCTGCTGTTTGCAGGGTAAGCACGGAACCGCGGTGAGAAAAGACACGAACCTGCCGGGGCCGCTGCAGGGAGCGGCCACTCTCCCCATAAACTAACCTCCGATGCGCTGAGATGAACGGACTGGTGGAGGAGGAGGAGGAGGAGGGTCTCGGACAGGGACAGAGAGATGACGAGCAGTGTGAGTGTTAGAGCTGGAGCGACGACCACTGGCGTGAGATGAGAGCGCTATCACTACATACGGTACTTCATCCAATCGGTCACACTACACATTACAGTGATCATGTAGCATTGAGTTATGCAAATTAACATGTACTTCATTATTTTATGGAGCAACTTTTTAATACACTTATGATCATCTACACTTCATCATAGACTATGGTATACTTACACTATTATTTATACACAATTTAATTGTATTTATTATTTGTTGTTGATATTATTAAATATTAATTTTATTCAATATTTATTCATATTTTTCAAAAATCCAATTCATTTTTTAGGACTTTTTTTTAGGACTTTTTTAATCTAAACTAAGTGCAACATTAACCCTTTAAGCTGTGATTGTGTTTGTTAAAGATTGGCATGCCCAAAATGAAAGGCTTATAACTTTAATAAAACAAATAAATAAAAATATATATAATATATAATAATTTTTTTTATTATTTTAAAGAAAACTGTTAATTTTTTTTTAATGATATAGATCTGATAACTGATATATTCTGAAGCTCTCAGCCTAAGAAACTGCCTTTATCTGCCATTTATCCTTGTGTCCAAAAATGTCTCCAAGTGTCCAAAAGCCTCTCCAAACAAGTAAAACATAATGATTGTACATAAGAACTAATTACACTTGTAAATACAACAATGACTAAAGGTATGCTCTCTCTCTCTCTCTCCAAAGCATGCAGGAATGGGTAATGAGATAGTATTGTTGTCTGTCAGTGTTTTCAAAGAACTCACCAACTGATGGCGCCACAGAACTGCAAATGTAACTGCAAATATCACCAATGAGTTTGGGATGTTGTCCTCAAGTAATATGAAATATTGAACACAAGCGAAGAATTACTCTAACTCAGATGTTATTTCAAACAGTTTATTAATTCTTCAGTAATTTAAAATTACGACTACTAAAAAGAAAAACAATAATTTGTTTCAATAATAGAAAAATCAGGTAGCCCTTTTAAATCTAAAACAAATCAAAACAAAAACAATCCAGACAATTATACCCAAAAAATAATCCATATTCTGCACTTGTCTGAATTTTCAGTCTACAACCTTTAACATTACTACCACAGAACACATTACAAATGTACATGAACATGACATTGCTACATGTTGTCTAGTCCTCAGTCCACAACTGAAGCACTTAACATTGTGACATGCAAATGTTTGATTCCATCTGTGCTGTTTGAAATTTCATGATACTAGCCTGCCTCCTTCTCCACCCTTTTCAGTTAAATTACATGGCTAAGTATGTTAATTTCACATATGATGAGGCTCAAGTACTATTACAAAGATCAGCTTGTACTCTCACAGTAGGTACATCTGTGCAATTTACCCCTGAATGATTTTGCTTTTGCCAATTAAAGCAGGTAGCTCTATAAGACAGAAGACACAATTTAGTTCTATTGAATATTTTTATGGTTTAAAAAGATGTTTTAAAGATTACCTAAATTACTAACTTCTTTAAGGATCTGCTGACAGATTTTCAACACTTTTGAGTAATGTAAGAGATGTGTACAAGTGCATAGATGACTCTCATAGTTGCATTTGTGAGAAAAGATGGAGATTATTCTGTGCACACTCTGTCTGGTATATGATTTCTGCCATAGGAAATCAATCTGGGTGCGTATGGCTTCTTAATGTGACATGCAAATTGGCCATTGCAGTTTTTGTAATGACAAAGTGATGACAAAGTTAACGTAGTGCAACCATCAATTTGCCAGATCAACCCAGATCTCATTGTAGACACTGAACTTTACTTAAGATTTTATGTATTCTTCATTTCTCAGATATGCTCCAGAGAGGAACAAGTTGATTGCTCTGTCATCCACTACCACACAGACTGCAGTCCACTGCTGTAAAGGAGATATCCTCCTCTGCATCTTGTGTGTACGTGTAAATCTTCAGCTTTAGGGAATTCCCAGAATATCTCTTAGCTTTATCTTTACTTCTCACAACTTCTAGAGTACCAGTGGTTGTACATGCTTGCTTAAATCTGTACATCTCGTAAACCTGCCTGAGGAAGACTTTATTTTGTGCCTTATTTCATAAATGCACCTATTTACTGTATATCGAGGAGGTAGGATGTTTGCCATGGTTACTGTACTTGATTTCTCAGGGCATCTGGTGAAGAAAGTATAATGTTGTTTTAGATGAAGAATGTTGCTGCTATCTTGTCATATATGCTCAACAACACAGGTTTATGAAGTGAAATGCTTTCGGTGGTTTCATAAGGCTAGAAAGTGTTATGTTATTGATTATGGCCTCTACAAACCCACTTTTGAGCATCTCTTACATTGCCTTGTTCATGAATACACCATAGGACAAAATGCAAAACAAGAGAGGTATTTGTGGAATGACACCTAATCCACAGCTCATTAGAAAAAATACTGCTGCCTATTTTTTGAGGGCAGCTACTGGAAGAATATATTGAGGGTTTTTTATCTAAATTGTCTTCTAAAAAATATTTTTTCCCAACAGTTAGTTAACCATACTTTTAAAGGTGCACACAGTAACTTTTGTCTTTATGTCATCTTCAGACTTCACTTTTATGTGAGTGAGACAATTCAAGTCTTTAGGAGAAAACATAATGGAAAAATTACTGAGTGCACCTTTAAGCCTCAGTAGGCCACAGCCTGCATAAATACATTTTCATTTGAAAACTAGTTGAGTTTGCTACATTTACTCCACTTATCCACACGAGAACAGTGTTTTGTCTCCACCAAAAGACCAGTTTTCAAAAGCGGATTATTGTGCCATAGGATTCGTGCATGGTCCATAGATAGCTTATCGTAGATGGTCAAATGGAGTGGGAAAATGGTCAAATGGTCAAATGTCTGTTCGTGATAAGTCTAAAGATTCACACAGGCTACTTATTGATACAGAGAAAGTTCATAAACATGTAAAAAAAAGTAGGCAAAAAACTCGACAGAAAACACGAGTTGTGAAAATTGTATGTGATCAAGGAAGCAGCTATACACAGTGCATGCCATTGAACACCTGCTATCCCTCACACCCTCACTTTCATTCCCAACAAAAATGTGTTATGTCAGTTCTCTGAATAAGGTCTATTAATTCACAAACTTTCTCTGCCATTATATCCAAGCCCTAAGTGAACCGCCAAGCTGTTTCCAAGCAACAGTTAAAAATGGTCACACTGGGATACACCTGCACCCACACAGTGTCTATTTAAAAATGAGACAGAGCTGGAAGCCGGGACGAATTATACTCTACTTGAGACAGATAAGTCAGTAACATTGTTTCCCCTTCTGTCACTCACTCGACCTTGTGTCGATGTAGTGACACTAGGGGTCACTCCTGGGAGCCCCAGACATCTTTGATCTTTGAGAAAAGGCCAATGAAAATTGGCGAGTGGAATTTGCATGCCACTACCCCGAAGATACGGGTATATAAGGAGCTGGAATGCAACTACTCATTAAGACTTCTTCTCGATCCATTCGTCCATTCATCGTCCAGTGAAGCTATTGGATTAACGGCGCATTACAGCATTACAGCATCGCAGACCTCCCATTTCCCAGCATGCTCGTTTGCCTCAGCAAGTTCTGAGATAGGACCTCTGGCTCGTCTCAGGGCGAGGGCATCAGAGATCAGGCTGGTTCAGTCTGACGCTATGCGCAGCTGACGGCCATGCTTTCCTGGCTTGATGATTTGTCCCGGGGCCCCGAGCGCCGCTCACGGTCGCGCTCCGCCCCCATACCTTTATTCCCGGGAGTGCACGATGAGCTCACGCGTTTGCCGTGGGCACATTTTACAGCCTGGACCCGGTATGCGGGACTCCCTGGGTGGTTAAGGCGATCGCGGTGCACCTGTGCCCGCAGAGCACCACCACCTGGCAGAGGTGTCCCCTGCCCTGCATGCCACGGCTGTCCTGCAAGTGCACCAAGCCAAGACGCACAAAGAACTGCATGAGGGTAGTTCTGAACTCAATATCGATGCAGGAGCTACGCTCGACGACCAATCTCACCCTCCGGGCGACGAACATCAAGGTGTGGGCAGGCGATGTGGCCAGGAGCACCACATTTGGATCAACCTGGTCAAGTCAAGGGAGGCTGACAAGGTACGATTCCTTGACGCCCCCATCTCCCAGGTTGGCCAATTTACTGACACCATAGAGGATTTTGCCCAGCAATCCTCAGTGGTCAAAAAGCAGGCAGGGACCATACAGCACATCCTGCCCTGGCGCGACTCAAGGTCCCGCACCCCGTCTGCAAGTCGTCAAGGGCGTCCCCCTGTGGCAGTAACACTGGCTCCACTACAGTCCGCCCCAGTAGGCCGGCCACAGCATGGAGCCTCCCACAAAAAGTAGATGCCAGCCGTCTCACGGCTGGTCGCCAAGAACCCAAGAACGCCAAGTGCCCCCGAGGAACAGGTAGTCCAGGAAGTTGGAGACTCGCTGCACAGGAGCTTGTAAGAGCACCACTCCTTCCCCCGATTGATGGCCGGGAGGAGGATCCCTGTTTACCTTTTCTTATCATTTCGCCACATTCTCCAAGCATGGCAGCTGGCCCTTGGACTGGTCCTCGACTGCATTGGCACATCAACTGCTTCATGTTACTGCAGTATTCCTTGCCCTGCGGAGGCTTTTGCTGTTGATCCAGGGCTGTTCGCTAAGTGGTGTCCTTAGCCCCTAGAGTCAGCTGATTTGAAGGTGTTCTCCTTGAAGACTGCCCTCCTGATGGTGCTCACCTCCATCAAGAGGGTAGGGGACCAGCAGGAGTTCTCTGTCAGCGAACCATGCCTGGAGTTCAGTGCGGGTTACTCTCACGTCATCCTGAGACACCGTTCAGGGATCAGGTGGTGAACCTGTAAGCGCTGGCAAAGGAGGAGGCAGACCCAGCCTTGGAGTTGCTGTGTCTGGTGCGTGCTTTGCACATCTACTTGGATCACACAAAGAGCTTTAGAAGCTCAGAGCTTTGGTGGACAGCGGAAAGGAAGTGCTGTCTCCAAACAGAAGATCGCCCACTGGGTCATTGACTCCATCGCTATGGCATATTTTCTGACTGCTGTGTCAGCCGGTCCTTATTTTTGGGGAGTCCCCAAGGTGCAGGGGACCGTTTGACTCCCACAAGTGCATTGGGGTTAGTTACGTGACAGCCTGGTGCGCTGGCTACGAGGGACACAGAGCTCATCTTGCACCGCCAGTCCACATAACACAATTCAGTAGTTGTGGTGTTTTCCACAGGGACTCCTAGTGTCACAACATCGACACAACATCGAGTGAGTGACAGAAAGGGAACATTATGGTTACTAACATAACCTCCGTTCCCTGATGGAGAGAACGAGACGTTGTGTCCCTCATGCCACAATACCGAACTATCTGCTGAAATTGCAGGGACCTTGTCTCGGCTCCTCAGGGCGAAACCTGAATGAGTGGTTGCATTCCAGCTCATTTTATACCCGTATGTCTGGGGGAGTGGCATGCAAATTACACTCGCCAATTTTCTTTGGCCTTTTCTCAAAGATCAGAGATGTCTGGGGCTCCCAGGAACGACCACTAGTGTCACTACATTGACACAATGAATGGAGGTTACATTAGTAACCATGACGACTTTCACCCTGACAGACTTTGGTAAGATGAAAGATTCCTTATCTGGTTCCAGTTTGGGTATTTCAGTTTTCTATTGGTTGGAGTAAGCTGGGAAAAGTGAAATCAGTAGTACTAATCCATTAGTTTTATGCATCAGTTACAGAGGCCCCTAGGTGTTTGTATTCCAGCCATTTTGATTGACAGTTTGTCCTTACTCACCAAAGCTTCATCCTGGTAGTAAGTTGATTTTAAATCCTGATCTAAGTCCAATTTTGCCATTTTAAACCAAATAGTTCAGAAAATTATCAGACGAGCTGGTTCTAAATAATCATAAACAGTCAACTCCCACCTCGAGGGGCAAATGGTTTCTTAGCCAAGGAAACATACTGTATCTATCAGTCACATGACATTACAGCGGTTCCTGTGCAGTGCCCCCTGTAGACGAATAGAGGTGTGGTTTGGACGGAGTCCTCGTGTCACGGCAATTCCCAGGAGCTCTTTAAAGAGAAGAAGCACGTGCCAGTTATATTTGGCGGAGCACTCAACATAACCACACTTCCAGGTCTTCTTCACCAGTACAGACACAGCCCTCCGCTGGGTGAACCGTTGCCGCTGCAGGTCCCTCTTACTGCCCACCACCAGGATGGGCACCTCACTGCTGCTGCCTACTCTAATGGGGAGATAGAGAGAGAGAGGTTTAGGCTTATTATTTTGTTTATTCTATCTAAGCTTAGTTCATCTTCATTAATTATTTGTTCAATTTATATTATTGCATCTACAATAACATTTTACAATAAGGTTGTATTTGTTAGCATTAGTTCACTTCATCCCATCAGTTAATATGAAGTAGCAACGAACAATCTATTTTCAGCTGTTATTAATATTGGGTTATGTTCATTTCAACATATACAAAATTAAAAGTTGTATATATTAACATTAGTTAATACATTATGAACTAAAAACAATTGTATATATTTTTTAAATTAACATTAACTAAGATTAATAAAGGCTGTAAAAATAATTGTTCATGGTACCTATTGCATTTACTAAATTTAATGAATAGAACCTTATTTTTAAAGTTTTACCACATTTTTATTCCCTTTTGTTTAAATTTCTGAATTGCTACTTTCTTATTTTACTCTGCATTTTTACTGTATTTTAATTTGTTTTAACATTTTATTTGTCATTGTATTTGTTAATATTACTTTCCACTAATGTTATTTAACTTTATTTAACTTTTCACCTTTGTTAATACCACATAGTAACAGGTATGCTCAAAATGCATTGGCAATATAAATGTGCAGTGTTTGTAAAAACAACAACAAAAAAACAACAACATAAAAAAAAACACTAAAACTGACATTCAGAGAGAGAGAGAGAGAGAGAGAGAGAGATGGACAGGGAGCAGATGGTTGAAATTAAAGAAACTATAGGTGAGGAGAGCAATAGAAAAAGTGGTTTAAGAGGCTATTAGCAAGTAAAACAAACCAACTGCAAGGGAATCAATCCATTACTTACATAACGTTTGCTGGACATGGCACGCTTCCCTGTGATTGATTTAAAAACATTTCAAGCATCCCTTGCTGGTATCTCATACTCAAAACATTTACTGAAGATATTTTTTTTATATTTGTATGACCAATTACTTGTTATGTTCCTCATTTGTAAGTCGCTTTGGATAAAAGCATCTTCCAAATGACTAAATGTAAACATAAAATATTGACCTGTTTCAGTGACTTTACTTTTTCACTGCAGCCGCCATATTTGTGACCATCAGTGGGAGAAAACCATTAAATGGAAAAACACCCTTAAAATGATATCACTTAAAATATATATAATCATTTTTAAACACCAGCATCACCATTTCATGATTTATAAATAGAAACACAAATTTAGCCACATCCCACTTTGTAGTATAATGAAGAAATATGGAATTATGGTCACAAACATGGCACAGTCATACAATGATGTCACGTGAAACGGGTCAATATAAACAAGGACGGAGGCCACCCCCTTCTATGCCAATGCTCAGCTCCTTGTCTGCCTCTAAATAGGCAATGAGCTCACAACATGTGCTGGAGCATGCATGATGTGCTGTTGTAATTTTTAATGTGTGTGTGTTCATATCTTTTATTTTGAAAAGTTTAGTTCCTGTTCATGTCATGTGTTCCCAAGTCATGTGATTCCTGTTTCCCTCCATGTTCCTGTGTCTTGTGTTCATTGGTTTATTGTTTAATTATTTTGTGATCAGTTCTGTCTTTTCATGGGTTAACTTGTTAGTCTTGTTCCCCCATGTCATGTATTTAAGCCTCATGGTTGCCATTGTCAAGTATTGTATGTGAGTGTAGCTGTTTGTGTTAAGCCACGTATATGTTAAGTCATGTTTTAGTCAAGTCATGTTTATGTCTAGTTTAGTTCAGTTTTATAGTAAGGGTTTTGGATTTCATGTTTATTTAATAAATTGCACTTGGGTTCTCGCTTCATCGTCATTGCCTATGCCCACAGCAGCCATTCGTTACAGCTGTTCTGTTGTCCTTTCAGTGCTTGACTGTGCTTGAAGGTCAAATACATATAATGAAGAATGAAGGCATTTCAGTGTCTAGGGGGCTTTACAGCCATGTGTGTGTGCACGTGCGTGCATTGCTGAAGGGGGAAAAAATGCAATTAATTGAATTGCTTTTCCACTGGAGGTAAAATTATATTGCAAGCTTTCACTTTTGTAAAAAAGAAAGAAAGAAAAAGTCAGTAATTACAGTGTTCATTTAAATTCCATTGGATATAAATAATTGGTCAATTAATAAAAGGCTTTAAGTATGCTTCCATAATAGCAAATTACACTGAGCTCCATGTGTACACTCACATGTTCTCAGTATTACTCTCAAATTATGTATTATAAATATTTAATACATTACATTTGGGCAAGTATTAATAGTAAAAATAATGCTTTTTTCTATTACTTTAAAATTCTGCTCATTTTAAGTCTTGAGGATTTAAACCATTGTGTACATATGTGTGCGTGTATGTTTGGGGATAGAAAGGGATGTGTATGGTGATGTATGTCTGTGTGTTATCAGCACAAAAGCAGAATCTTGTAGAAGTGAATACTCGTTCAAACAGACTCATAGCAATGTGCTCCATTAGCCTACACCGATCCCTCATGCCTGTGTCTGGGTGCCTGTGTTATGTTTTACACAGATTTATCCCCCTTCATACAGTTTATAGGCTTTTTCAATATGACTCACGCACGCTATCTCTCAAACCTTTCAAGTCCATATTTTGTCCCAATACTTTATTTGAAATATTTCCTGGCACAATCTTCAAGATTTTCTCGGCACATATTCATATATCTTAAATGGATTGTTCATTCATGAATTAAAATTCTGCCACTATTTACTCACCCTCATGTTGTTCAAAAACCATATGACTTTCTTCCTTCCATGGAACGCAAAAGGAGATGTTAGACAGGATGCTAGCCTCAGTCACCATTCACTTTCATTGCATCTTTTTTGCATACAATGAAAGTAAATGGTGGCTGAGGCTACAGTCAATAACATTCTGCCTACAATATTCTTTTTTATTTTGGGGTCAACCGACCCTTTAAAAGTATTTATAAGGACTGTTTTTGTTCAAAGAACCGCCCTAAGTAAAGGCACTAAGGCTGAAATATTTTCAAAGCACATGCGGTAAGAACGTGAACAGCATTTATAAAACAGAGGCATGTATGGCTGGGGTAAAGGGTTAAGGTTGGAGACTGCAGGCCTTTGCTGTCATTCAGTCAGTGAACATCAGACCTTTGTGCAAATTCATGAAGCCACACTACATCTAAGATGACAAGACCAGCATATGTGAAAAGATTTCTCACTGGCATCTATTATTTCTTATCAACTCAACGATGACTGTATTTCTGCTCTGTAGCAGTCACTCATCCATATTATCAAATGTCATCTCATTATTTCAGCATCAGCCAGGCAATCAAGGGTTGATTGTTAGTCAGAACATCAAAACCAAGTAGATACAATCACATTAATCAACATGAATGTGTGTTTTAATTTGTTTCAATGATCCCAATCTGAGCAATACTAGAAGAACATAACATAACAGGATGATTGTTCTCTACTGTTCTCTGAGGTGGCTCATTTCAGGTTCTGAATGAGATATACCACACCTATTTTCCACGATTTGCTGTCGGATCATCTTGACATACTCAAAGCTCTCCACACAGCAGATGTCATAGACCAGAATGTAGGCGTTTGCACTGCGGACTCCTCTACACCGTGCATCCAGCCACTCCTGATAGAAACAAACAGACAGATAAAAAAAAAAAAAAAAACTTTTTTCAAACAGAAGAATGCTACTGATAAGCAGTCCATTTTTGATAGGAGATCAATTTGTTACTTGCATATGAATATTGAATATATTTATGCAAATAACATCCTAGCAAGCACAAGACATTTTATAGCATTCAATTTTGGTTGTTGAAGTACAACATCTTAAAACCTAAGATAACACATGTCATGTAACCAATTCATGATGTGCAATTTATATGTCTGGAGAGAAAAAAAAATCAGATGAGTCTGGGACTTTGAGAAATAAATAATTTAGTCTTAATTTTATATAACCAAAATAAAATTTGAGGAAATGTTGTGAAAAAAACCTATAGATATTCATTGAAGCAATATTTCAAGTTTAATGCAAGTCAAGCTCATTTGTGGCATATGTTGATTACCACAAAAAATATTTCGAATCGTCCCTAGTTTATTTAAAATAAAAAAAGCAAAGACTGTGGTTACAGAGTGGCACATACAATGGAAGTGAATGGGGCCAGTCCATAAACACCAAAATACACAATGCTTCAAAAGCGTATCTACAAGATGTAAACATTCTACATTTTGAAAATTTTAGTGTGATAAAATCACATTATCTGTGTAAAATTACATTCGATCTTAAAATTTCACTGCCATGACAATGAAACCCTGTAATCCTGGTATTAAATATCCTGTAAATGTATACAGATAAGGTTAGTTTGCGATTTCGTCACACTAAAATCACATATAATGTTTAAATTTAGTAGCTAAACTTTTGAAAATATATGTATTTTAGCATTTATGAATTGGCCCCATTCACCCTTAAACACATATCTCAGGTCTTTAGTGACCTGGGAACTCATTCTACCCCCTGTGCCTCATCCATTTTGTGGTGATGTGCCCACACCTCTTTAGTATTCCTTTATCTATCTCTTATAAATAGTGCAACACAAAAAAACTGCAAAATTGCAACACAATAATTTGTAATATCATTTTCACAATTTTATGATGATAGATATAAGTGCTGGGTCTCTAAAGACCTGAATATGTAAGAGTATTTAGTAAAATTCCCATCAATTTGAGGGTGAAATGCTTGGGATTTTCACAAACACTCTTACATATTCAGGTCTTTAGAGACACGGCACATATATCTATAAAAAGGGATCTACAAAATGCCCAGATAGTGTAAAATTTTCAAATTATTTTCAAATAAAATATATTCTGATATATGTTGATGTTTATATATATATATATATATATATATATATATCATAGAGATAATGCAACAAATCAGGACAAATCTAGAACAGGATTCATTACTTACACAATGAAATTCAAACTGTCAAACACATACTGAGCTACACATAAGCTACACATAATTATTGTCCCAGGCTCTTATCTAATGGTACATAAACTATTATAACAATTTTGTAATTTTTTTTTTTTTTTTTTTTTTTGGTGTTACACTATTTATAAGAGAAAGACTGGGGAATACTAAATATGTGTGGGCACAACTCCAAAAAGTGGATGGGGTACAGGGGGTGAAATGTGGTCCCGGGTCTCTAAAAACCTGAGGAATGCATTATAAGGAATGGTTATATAAACAAGGGAGGAGTCAAAATTACTTTTTGTGGTAACAAACATTATGCCACAAATGCTGTTAATTGAGCTTCACTTGTATTGAACCTGGAACATTCCTAGTATCCTCAAAAGAAAATCACAGAATAATTTTATGACAAAAACAAAATCAGACGAAACTGCATAAAGTTTTTTAACTTAGATTAATGGCCCACTAATTGTCTGCTGGTAGTCAAGAAAAAGGCTCATAACTGAATGTGATTTTGATTACAGACAGAAATAAGTAACAGCCAAGATAATAGCTCAATTTTTTTTTATAAATGTCAAATCTGTTCCAGTTTGTTTCTAATGCTAGCACTCTACTCCAACCAAAGTAATGAGAGCGCAACATGCAAGGAACAAGGTGTGTATCTCAGGTGTGTGTGTGTGTGTGTGTGTGTGTGTGTGTGTGTGTGTGTGTGTGTGTGTGTGTGTGTGTGTGTGTGTGTGTGTCCATTATAATTTGTATTCTGGTACATTATAGTGACTCTTGTTAGCTCGATAGAGTGGGAAGAGTATAACGTAGCAGCCAATGAATAGTAATGATCTACCTACAGTAATTACATGACACAGCTGAATGGGGGACAGCCGAATGAGGCAGGGAGCAAATTGCTTCAGCCATGACATGCTGACCTCATCTCCTCTCTCCCTCCTTCTCTTCCCCTCCTCACTCTTCAGCAGATTTTTCATAAACTGAATATCAATTCCAATATCCATTTTATATCAAATTTGGTATATCATATTGTACTGGGTGACTGTGATTTCACCAAGTAGCACTGTATGTGGTCCTGAATCTTCTTTCAAAAAATTCCAAATAATTTAAGTGAAACTAAATTCCAACAAAATGAACAGAACAAGTTCTAACCCTGTCCCTAAGCCCAACCCTTACCATTAACTACCCCTAAAATCAGAGGGTAATTATACTGTAGGTTGAAATTAATGTTGTTCAAGCCAAGCCTTACCCTTACCTTACCTAAACTTACTCAAAAACCTGGTTTATTGGAATGTTGTTCCAGGACGAACAAGATGTTAATGTTCAACTTGGTGAAATCACAGTCATTCACATCATACTGTGAGATACAGATACAATATAATCTTATTTTATAAATGATAACCATTCTTTTGAACTACATTCATAGCCATTGGTGGCACTGACCGGATTGGGTTTACTGTATATGTGGTGTTTGTGAGATTCTGTCCCTTGAGATTCCAGAAGATCCTATTTAACTGTCATATTGATTGTGGTGTTTGTGTATGGGTTGTGCTGAAGAGAAAGAGGGCGAAAGAGGGGGAAGTCAAATTAAAGTCATTCGTCACAAGCTGATCTTTCTTGTAAAGAAAATCGATGTCAAGTGTAGCAAAGACAGTGGTTGTACATTCATCTTGACAGGGAAATAATTGCTTTCGTCCTCTAGTGGTACTAGAAAAGCTGTGTCCTGTTAATATTTCACACTTAGTAATGTCCACTCAGACGAGTTGTACTGAGATTCACCCATTCTACAAACAGAGTAATAATGAAAGCAATCAGACACGCATGTAAACACACTGGATTGTTTTTATCATTACAGAATGTATCATCAACATAACAAATTGAGTAAAAAGTTGAACTGAAAATGAACAAGAATTTCAGAATTTTGTAGTCATTGTTATATTTTGCTTTAGTGGCAGCATACCCTCGAATTGGTTTGGACACCACAAGTTTGTGCAAAACCTAATGATCGATGTTATTTCAGCATTATTTTTAAATGTTCCAAAGTGCATCTTGTGTAAGCTGTGTGCATAGGCGGAAATCGCGGGGGGGTCAGGACCCCCCCATCTGAGGCCCTCCCTAAAATATCATTAAAATATGTGTATTGTAAATAATATAATGATATATTCTTAAAATTATTGTTTAAGAAATAAAAGACTACAAATGCAAATGGGGCAACAACAAAAAAAAACTTCAAAAATTGCTCTTGAGAATTGTTATGTTTATTGTCCCCCCCAACATTTTGATGAAATTTTCACCCCTGGCTGTGTGTAAGCTGTGGATTCATCTGTTTTGAGTCAACATAGTCATTGTTGCAAATTTTATTAGTGACTTGATTTAGTGTGGAATCTTAAAATTATTTGTTATTCATCATATTCAAATATGCATAAAAATTCTCTGTTAATTTGCAGGTTTAACAGTCAGTAAAGATTTTCAATATGGACTTATCTGAACCCCACTGTATATTTGAGCTGATTTGAGGTATTTACATTTACATTTACATTTATGCATTTGGCAGACGCTTTTATCCAAAGCGACTTACAGTGCAATTATTACAGGGACAATCCCCCCAGAACAACCTGGAGTTAAGTGTCTTGCTCAAGGACACAATGATGGTGGCCATGGGGTTAGAACCTGTGACCTTCTGATTAACAGCCCTGTGCTTTAGCCACTACACCACCACCACCACTATTTCTACTGCATTTTCATTCAGCTCATGACTGATAATCTATGAAACCAAAAAAAAAAGAAGGGGGAGAAAGTGTGTATGTGTGCCTGAGTTTAAACCGAACCTCAGCTACTGAATAAGAAGCCTTTATCCCCTTTTACACATATCTCTTTTGATTTTTTTCCTTCCTTTTCAATTTTCCTGCACTTCAAAAGCAGATGCCTTCCCTTCTGTCTCCACATGGAAATATGATGATTCAAACTCAACATTCTATGAGATTTTATGGCATTCTAGCCCACTGATCATTGGTAGATTGAAGCAATTATCTACCACGGTTTTGGGCATTAACTTGGGCCCAAGAGTGCAAGACACATTCACAAAATTTAAACATGAGCCTCAAAGCTTTCAATATCGTCTACAGATTACTGTTCTTACATAAACGTGCCCTCAATGTGAATCTGGCAGTGCATCTGAAACTGTGGGATGGCAGTTTCATATGCACCGCCATCCCTGTGAAAGCTAAAAATAGATCCTTCTCTCTCTCTCTCTCCTTGTCAACCCAGTGCTATTCTTCCCAGTGAGTGAAGTCATGAGAGGACACATTCAAATTCACTTTCATCATAATTCAGTATTCTTTTCCAAGCATGGAACTTAAAAAAATCCACATAAAACAAATGGTCTGTCGAACGTTGGAGGACGTCCAGCAGAAATCACTGAATAGAAAACTGTATGGCTGAGAGCTTCCAACTGATTTCACAAATAAATCTGATCTGATCTGATCTGTGTGTGTGTGAGTGAGTTTGATTTTGTCCTGGATGGACAGCTTGGACAGACAGAGCATGTTACTACTGTAATAGGCTAAAATATGAGTGGAAAGCAGTGGAGAATTCTCAGGGCCTAACATGCCAAATGAATAAATATTTTTCATACTTTCATTCTCAATCAATGTATTTTTAATAGCTTTCCACTCTTAATTAATCTACAAACAAAAACAGAAAAACAAAAAGTTTATCCAGTCAAAATGTATGCCTTGATGCTTACAAGCAAAGTATGACAACTGTTTCACAAATCACATGCCTGAAGCAGCATGTGAGTTTGAGCTCGACTCCTCAAGCCTTCAGAATTTCCACAGAATCCCTCAACAGTGCAAATGAATGGGCAACTAAAGTCAGATTGTCAGATTCATCAGCCATCAGATTCACTTATTTATTCTTGGTGGGTGTGATCTTTAGGATATTTTCCGGTTGAGGCCTACGAGCTGACCTGATACAATCATGCTTTAAGTGATATAATTTGAAAGCAAAAAGCGTGAGATCTTGCTGACGAGTCGGCTGTCATTACTGCCGGTGTCACCATTGAGAAAGAGATCCTTATGGATTTTCAAAACCTGAGATGTTCTGCATGACCGTGTGGTTGCTTAATTAATTAAACAGGAATGGAGGACTGATTTTCACTTCAAGTAAATTGTTTAGTGCTTTTTGCATTGTTATAGCAACATCAGGAGTTTTCTAACTGTAAATTAGGCTGCTTGAGCATTCAGTGTCAGATCAAGTTTTGAAAAGTAGTGCTGTGTTCCATTCAATGGAAAAGTTGGATCTGACAACTTCCTACAATGAAATGTGCAATGGAATGCATCTTGAAATCAGAATTACAACTTAGGCTCATGCAGAAATTCTCTCCACTCCGATTTCACCGAGATGCAGGGGCATGATGTCACACAAACATGTCCACACTCAGGGAGATTTAGTAATAAGTAAGTGATAAACATTCACTTTATTAAGTAATATCGATAAATGAGTTTGTTTTCACATTACATGATATTAAAGCTTGTTTAACAAATGCCTGTAGAAACAGGTGTATAAAACATTAGAATCTCTTTTGATAATCGTACACCTGAAGCACAAATGCTAGCGCTGCAGCATTGTTTATCAGTTGGGTTGCTAGGAGACATCTCTAATGAGAGTCAAACCCTGCTAAGCTAACGGGAATATTGCTGTTCTGAAAATCGGGGAATGGAATGCAATTATGTTCGGAGATGTAAAGTAGGAATATCCAACATCCAACTTGAATGGAACGCAGCATAACTGTGTACCTTGACGAAACAAAATGTATTGTAAGCAACATTTAAATCACAAATATTATTTGATAGATTTTTCCAGGTATTATAGACATCCTTGTTAGATTCATATGAAAAATATTTATTTTTAAATGTCTGTTCGGTAGACATTAATTTCACAAAACAGTCATGCTGCAGTTAAATTAGGCTTGCTTGAGCATTAAGTGTAATTTCAAGTTCTGGCTTTTGTGTGTGGATGTCTTTTTAAAATGTCATTTGGAATTATTAGTTAGCTGCGACATAATGTATGATGCCCAAAGGCATAGGGTGTCTTATTCATTGTGAAACTGTATTTTCTTAATGGCACGAATCACACAGAAGGCCTAGACTTTTAATGCAAGGCTAGCCACTGGTGGAAAGGGAAGTTAATTCAGCACCAAATGCAGCCCCATAACTACGTCAATCTGATAATTATTTGACGTGATTTCCTTAAAGGATTTGAAGGATGTTGAAGAACAAAAAAACAACATTTTAGGGCTCATAACTATAAATTTGAAAACAATAATCTGGAGTTAAAACGTTGAAAATAAAATGACCTACAGTACTACAAGTAAGTTGCAGATGCATGCAAAATCTTTTTTCTTTGCTATGATAAAAAAAAGTCCAAGGTCTTTTATTCAAAATTATTAAATGTATTGTTTTTTTTGTCTGTCTGTCAGGCAAAAATCTGAACTTTCATTGCTTAGAAAAAAAAATAGCGCACCTCTCCTGAACAAGCTACACGATTTGAGCACAAATGATGCAGGACAGTTACGTGCCAATGTTTAATACTTAGGGATAGGGGTTTGCTTCAGACCCTAATCTTAAGTATGGGCAACATTAATAAATAACGATGATAAACAGTTATTATGATGAAGTATAAGCTATAGTAATACTAACTATAATCAATGAGTATCCAAAATCATGTTTATATTTGTTTTCTAATAAAACACCTCATTTGTCTTTTTTTCATCTGATACTTTTGAATTTACTCTTAGCCAACAGTTTATTCATGATGACTAGAGGCATGGAACCATACTTATAGCATAATAGCATAACATTCATTAATCTACAAAGCAATCAGGTTAGATAATTATCAGTGGTGGGTTAAATATGTGCCAAATGTGGATAGAGAGGCAAAGATCGAGAAAAGCAGCACTGTGACAAATACTATATGTCTCAGTTAAATCATTGGATGGTAGGGAACTAAACTGTTTCTTTATAATGCATCTTTATTTCTGTCTCAGTACCTGGTGATTGATGGTATAATTACAGAATTATATCTCTTGATTTTATCCAAATGGGTACAATTAGACTGATTATAGGTATTGTTTTTTTACCACTCACTGACACCGTAATTTATGATTATGCATCATTAATTAGAGATAAGTGTTCAAGCAGTGTCCTTGAAACAGTGCCGAAATGTATTTGTTTTAAAAGTAGATAAATTAAATGCAATCTAGTCTCATAAAATGAATGGTACTATAACAAAAATTTGCAAACTAAGTATTACGTGCCACGTTTTATGTTTCGCATCACTTTCCTGGTGAAATTAATGGTGTTGTAAGCAATTTTTTTCATGGAAAGTTTTGCAAAACAATTTCCAATCTCTGAAACATATTAATCAAATAAGTGTCATGGGCCGAGGCCTCCAACGCTTTCTGCATGTCAATCATTTTGTGCTTTCTCATAGTATTGTGGTTGCAGCGAATTATTGAGGCTTAATGCCACTTTTATGCTATGTTGGTTATTACAGTTCTCATATGGGGGCACTATACTTCTGCTATTGTTTTTGAGAAACGCTTCTGCTCAGTGTCCATCTCAATAAAGCTCATTTAGTATCTTTGTAGTGCAAGGTTTTGGAAAAAGGGGGTGTGGCTAATCCAGAAACTCAGTTCAGTAGTTTGTATTTTAATGTAATCTTGTACAGAAGAGGTAAACATATTTGGCTTACTATCCGTATACTGGAGGGCTCAGAGCTCAAGACTCGACTCAAGTTCTGATTACCCCCAAAAAGGCATTAAGATGAAAGATCAGTACCATGACAATGGTAGCATTACCAATAGGACAGCAAGCCAGCAACAATTATATATGGTAAACTTCTGTAAATGTGTTCTTTCCCCCACAAAAATCTATATAGAGGGAGCACTTTACGCATTTCTTGGAGGGTGCGTTCTTGTACGATGGCTGGTCGAGAGGGGCTACACTGCGATTCAAACGGGAGACCTCCACTCAGCATAGAAGTGGATGGGCTCATGGCATTCGAACAGGGAAGGTGAGAAAGAGAGTTGGCAGGGACTGTGTTCAAAAGGGAGGGCTCATGCTGTGATTCCAATGGGAGACTGTTCTAAAGAGAGAGTGGTATAGATCACGGCATTCGAATGGGTAAGCCCAGCATGCATTCAAACGGGGGTCCACTCTGCGTCCGAAACGGAAAAGCCCGAGTCCATGATAAGAAGGCATGGATGAGCTTGCGCAGCATTTGATCAAAAGGGGCTACAATGCGATTCGAACAGGAGACCTCCACTAAGCATAGAAGTGGATGGGCTCAAGGCATTCAAACGGGCAAAGTGAGAACGGGAGTTGGCTCATGCTGCGTTCAAACAGGAGGGCTTGTGCAGCAATTCGAACGGGAGACTGTTCTAGAGAGAGTTGTTTGGCTCGTGGCATTTGAACGGGTGAGCCCAGCATGCATCTGAATGCACTCTACATCCGAACAGAAAAGCCCACTCAGCACTTTGAAAGGGAGAGGCCACTATATGTGTGAACATGGGTGGGGTCACGCAGCATTCGAACGGGAGGGCTCTTACTGCGATTTGAACAGGAGGACTCTAGTTAAAATATATATATATATATATATATATATATAAAACAATTGGATCTGATGTAGCTGTGATATGTGTCTGAGAACCAGTGACCAAGAGATTAAATCTGTTGTTTTGCTGGGATGCCAGATTGGAGGAGGACTGATTTGAGGTGCTTTTGGAACCAGAATGTTTAAGATCCATGGTCATTATCATCTGTGAATAGCGGATCAAGAGGGGACTTAATTTGGGAATACCTATAAGCGAGAAATGACGTGAGAGATTGGTAAGGTTGAATGGGGTGGACAAGTTGAAAATATAAGTCGAATGCCCCTTTTAACTTGATCTGTTTGTTTAGTTTAATGAAGAGTCTGATCATTTCATTTGTCTATAATTTGCATGTCTGAGAAGGTGGGATGATTGTTGGGATTGAATTGTGCATTGACAATAATTTCTGAGTAATGCAGAAAGCCAAAAAATGGCTAGGATAAACATAGCGTCGAGCGTGCAAGCTGTGTTTACTGAATGGTAAACAAGACGGAGGGTGGTTAGACATTTTGTTAAGATATCGATGGTTAGAGGCATCCTGGTGCCCGAGCGTTTAAAGAGCAGAGAAATTTGGGAGTTATTGATTGCTGGGGAAAACTTTCAGAACATTGTTTTATGGAAAAAAGAACGGCGCTCATGTAGCCTTTGGAAGTATCTGGTTAAACTTATTTTAATTGGATTAGGAATTAAATGAATGGTGAAATTGATAATATGCTGTAGTAGAACCAGTATTAAGCACAATATATATAACCCCCCAAATTGGGTGACAGAAACGCAAAATCGAAGGCTGACAAAAGTGCTAGATTATGTTGAACTGCATTGGAACTGCCGGCTTTTGGAGGCAGCCTCACGCGAGGGCCTGCTCTGGATGGAAGGTTTAGAATGAAGGACCTGTGTACGGCTGTAGGGAGTTGAACCATAGGTATACTGTCAGATCGGCTGGCTTGAGGATGCAGCCTCACTCAATAGTCTACCCAGAGATGGGGAAATACGGTGCTTGAAAAGAACAGGAGGAGGTGGTGACTGCCATCTCCAGTAATGCTTGTTGCAGCTGCTGAGAAGCGAAGACAAAGGGTTTCAGTGGAAACATGGTAAAACGTTGCTGCGGCTGTAGAGTAAGTGGGCCTCCTGCAGGACCGGAGTTTTTGCCACAGTGGACTGAGTATTTGGGGCATGGTAAAGGGGCTCCTGTGGGAGCGCTGCTGTGTTTTCATTGCTGTAGATGCACGTCAATACATTTATGGAACTTTGGAATTGAAAGTGTCTGTGGAGAAAATAAAAATAACTCTGTGTACACACCTGTGAGGGAAGTGAAAAATTAGTTAGGAAAACCTAGCCATTATATTTATACACAACTGCAAGGGAAACCAAAGGTTAGTTAAGATAAGCATGACAATTATGTTTGTACATGCCCAGGGGCAAAAATTTCATCAAGATGTTGGGGGGGACAATAAACATAACAATTCTCAAGAGCAATTTTTGAAGGGGACACCAAGGGGTTTTTTATTGTTGCCCCGTTTGCATTTGTATTATTTTATTTCTTAAACAATTATTTTAAGAATATATCATTATATTATTTACAATACACATATTTTAATGATATTTTAGGGGGACAACCCTCAGATAGGGGGTCCTGACCCCCAAATAGGGCACAAATGACTTTATTTATCAACACCTGCACAGGAAGCAAAGGTTAGTTTGTACTAACCTGTAGGGGGAACTATGGTTAGTAAGGAATACGTAAATGTATTACCTTTGTACACGTCTGTAGGGGAAGCAAAAGTTTAGTTATGGAAAACATGTCACTTGCGTTTATATGCAGCTTTAAGGAAAGCAAAATGTTAGTTAAGAATATAACTTTATTACGTTTATCATGGCTGTGCACTACTGCGGCAGTATCAAAACGCGACAGGGGTGCTGCTGTGGCATTATTGACAGTATGCTGAAATGCGACAGAGTCTGATACTGCCAACCACTAGTCATCAATGAGCATTTTGATTAAAACTTGATTGTAGATTTTCCTTAGAAAAAAGAAAACAGGTAAGAAATAAGTAAATAATATTTGTATTTAGACCCACAGTGAGCAAGCCTGAGGCAACTTTGGCAACACTTATTTTTCACTCTATTACTCATTCACTGCTATGTCATGATATCGAAAAACTTTTACTCTAACACATCATCATTTGAAAAACAAGATATTTTAAAGCTTTTAACGTATTACAGACCCACCTACAGTAAAACACTTTAACAAAGCGATTTGTTTCTGTGGTAGATCACCTGATAGATTGTTGGACTTTGGATTTGGAAGACCAAGGCTCGAGCCCAGACAAGCAGAAATAGCTGGCACGTGAGCTGTAAGTGTCAGAAAAGCAGCTTGAAATGATGTGCTTGCTTCAGAAAATTTGCTTTCCATGTCACATTTGCTTTTAAGAGACTATCGGTTAGGTTTAGGTGGTGTTTTAAGGTATCTTTTTTAGGACACTTTTTTGGTTGTGTTAACATTAAAGTTGTAGGTTAGGGAGGTACATTTCACTTATTAAACCCTCAATCTAACATTCAGTTTGTTCTGGTCCCTGATTGGACAAGCAGCATTCTTTATATTTAGAATAACCGCTCTGGAATACTCACTGTTTTAACACTCAACCGTTAATCTCCCTGTAACTGAAAAGGCACATCAGTTTGGGAGAGAGAGAGCGACATGAGATGAAACGAGAGCACAATGACGGCATGTACTGAGTGTATTAAAGTTACTGAGTGTGGCAAAGAAGCTACGTAAATTGAGTGTTTTGGTAAAGCAGCCAAACAGTACAAGACGCTGAAGGCAGAAAATAAAAAGACTTGCCTAAAACTGCTTCGTTGTCTCCTGACTCCTCGATTGCCCCAAACTCAATATTAGCTTCTTGTTTATAGAACTTTTGTTTTAAAGCAATATCACATTTGTGCTTATGGACAAATTACAGCAGATATTCAGTCCAATAACCTTTTTGCCTGTGTGATATTGCTTAAATATCACGTTGTGCTTTACATATTTACGTTCGAAAGATATTTATGCTTGAAAAAGCTGCTTTGTGTGTGTGTGTGTGTGTGTGTGTGTGTGTGTGTGTGTGTGTGTGTGTGTGTGTGTGTGTGTGTGTGTGTGTGTGTGTGTGTGTGTGTGTGTGTGTAAATCTCAACAGGTTACACTATATTTACATTTGCTGTTTATGATGAGATCGATGATCTGATCTGGAGATTAGGAAATTTAGGAAATAAATTATCCTGCTGTTTACATAATAGTTTACATAATAAATCACCTTCATTCAGGAGATTGAAAGAGAATAAAAAAGTGGAAACAAGCTAAAGGCGAGAATGAGAGAGGAAGAGAAGGTAATGAAGAGTCAATGTCATAAATTCTTCCAAAATGAGAGTTGACAGTGTGTGACAATAGCACAGCCACTGAGACTCAACACAGAGCTGAATAAAAACAGACCCTACAGCAACTGAGAGGCAGTTGTGTCTGAGACGCAGAAACTTGCTGACACAGAGAGCACAGACCAGGAAAAACAAAACACACAGTCAATATTCTCCAGCTTGACCAAAGGAAAAACCAAATCTCAAGGACATTCACCCCAACTAGCAGTATGTGCCGCAACATTAATCCAGGAGAAAGTACATGGCTCTGGGCAAAGTGAATTGTATCATATTCTGAGGACCAGCAATTTAAATGTAAGCGCAGCGTAGTTCTAGTGGGAAGACTAGCAGCTGTACATTGTTGCACCATTAGCTAGGTAACTCCTAGCCAATCACATGTAAGCCATTGCTTTATAAGTCTGCTCACAATCTATAACATTGGTGTTTTAGTGTGCTAACACGGAACCTCCACCACCCCACCACCCCACCACCACAAGTTGAGTCCCATCCTGCATGGGGTAGGCTCCTCGACCCTGTCTCCTATCTCCGGCAGGATATGATGGTTCCGAGCACAATTTCTTCGGAGCTCTAGACGGGGATAACGCAGAAGAGAGACATTACATTTCTGTTTGATATTCATCAAACAAATGTCATCTTAAATTCTATGTCTATGAGTCTTGATAGAATTAAGCAACTGCTGTAGACACAGGGGAATGTCTCACTGAGCTCTCTGTTATAATAATGGAAAGAGAGTGAGAAAGAGAGGGAGAGTGTTTGGCAGTACAAGAAAATCCTGAATCATGCTGGCTTTTGATCTACTCCATCTGCCATGGCATCATGTGTGCAGCCTCAGATTATTATTTACAGTTGTCTATATGAAGAATATCAATGGATCTATCGCATATTGTAGTATAGTACAGAGATTTGCAGGACATATTTCTCTGAGCCAAAAGGTATTAAGGGGAGCTGTGCAGATTTATCACACAACAATCTGTATTCAGTGCAACAAAGCCACTATTTGAGGCTTTTAGTGTTGAAGATGTAAGTATCTGTGTTGAATGTATAATGGGAAACATTATCTAGGCCAACACACTCATAAACAAACATCGCTTTAGGAACTTTTTCCCTGCACCACTAAAATGTCGCCCTTGATCCATATATTTAATGTCACTGATACCTTATTCAACTCAGTTTGGAGCATTCCATTGCTTTACCCAATGCATATTTTTTATATTAAATGATTTGAAGATTCTGTCATCATTTACTCATTGCTTTATTTATTTATTGCTTATTTGCTCATTGTTTTTGTTTTTTTGCTGTCAGACACAAAGGGGGTTTCATAATGTTTGAGAAAGAAAAAATTAGAAAAGGACCATACAAATAGACAATAATCCATGCTATTTGTGCACTAAACGCCGGATCTTCAGATGCTGTGTGATCGCTTGAACCGATCCAACATCCAAGTCTTTCAGCAGCAATCAGCATTCCCATCTGTAAGAGTCAGATGTCGTTCTGTGCTCATTTAAACCTTCAAAATTGTAGCCACACATCGTTTCAAAGCAGCTTACAAAAAAATCATGCATTAACAGAAAACAAAACTGTAATATCTATAATATCTTAGTCATCATTGTGTAGATTGATTAAATATGATTGTGAATTGTGTTTTAAAATAAATAATTAAATAATAATTGTATTTAGAACCCCAGTGAGGAAGCCGAGCGCGACTGTGGCAAGGAACACAAAACTCCATAAGATGTTGGCTAAACAGCATGAATACAATGCCCTTAGTAGATATTTATGTGTAGTGCAAGTCATGGTTTGAAATTAGTAAACTAAGTAAGTGTTAAGTGTCAGTGTTTAAACATAGATTTTGTATGAACAATATGATTAATGACTAATGTCTATGAACTTCCTAGATTAACTGCGGAAGTTCATATAGATGCATTGTACTGCGTTACGATCGCTTTGATGTGAGTGTTGTCAAATACCATTGGCTCTCGCATGCCATGGAGTCACGTGTCATGGACTTAACAATTGATCTCACCCACACTTATCATATCACTACTGAAGATATGGATTTAATCACTAGAGTCATATGGATTACTTTTATGCTGCCTTTATATGCTTTTTGGACCTTCAAAGTTCTGGCCACCATTCACTTGTATTGTATGGACCAACAGAGTGAGATATTCCCTCTAAAAATCTTTATTTGTGTTCTTTAGTCATGCACATCTGGGATGGTATTAGGGTGAGTAAATGATGAGAGAATTTTTATTTTTGGGTGAACTATCCCTTTAAGTATGAAACCTAAAGACATTCGCCTGAGCAATAAATCCCAAACTATCCCCCTTTTTCCTGAATGTGGAACGGTAGGCTGTTTTTGTTTTCCAATATCCAGTGTTTTCACTCTCATCAGTGTGTTTTAGCAAATAATGTGCTTTTTAGCATAATAAAATTGTGGCTCCATAGTGCCGATACTTTATAGAGTCACAATAAGCATGTAATTATGACTGGTAGCTGTGCTTTCAACAGATAAATACAATATTTCCATCATGACCTTTTATCACCATTTTTATACTAGATCTCCTTGCAAAAGACAGGGAAAAAACATAAGTATTTAGGATGTTGACTCCCATGACCCCGTGTTAGCAACTATCCTGCTGGCTAGTGCATGAGCTGAGACATCAAAGGCAGCAGACAGGGAATGTCTATTTCACACTGTAAAGAGCCTTTCAAGAAAAGTTGTCACTGGTGAAAGAATACTATTAACCAGGCCCCTGACTTTGACTAAACTACCATGATCTGAGGCCAGTTTGCTGTTTAAATTGAGCTGGAATTTAAAGGACACCTCAATCATCAAAGATCAAAACAAGCATTGTCTCTAAGGCTTTATTTGAGACCCAAATCCACTGCTCCTTCACAACACATCTCAGATGACTTACACAGCTGATCAGATTATCTTTTTCTGGTGATCTAGATATGAAAACTGCTCCTAGATCAGAGGCAAGAGTTATATACTGTATAACTGAGATGAGCTTCATAGTGCGCCGCTTAAGACCGATGAAGCATTTCATGTATATGCTATTATCATATGTATGACATTTTGTAGAGAGACAGGTGGGGTGATGGTAAATCCTCTTTCTGTCTCTTTTAGTAGCTTTTGCATTTATTACAGTTGCTCTACATATCTATGGATTTGCTGGGGGTTAGAAGAATCAAAACCCTCTTCTTTAACACCTTTCTGAAAGCTTTTCTTTAAAAATCACGTTTATTAATATGGGTTACATTTCTTTCATAACACATTTTTAAAACTATGAAAGTACAATAATCTAATACCAGAATCTGTCATAAGAAAACTAACATAACAATCTCTTACAGCCAGCTACATTTTAATTGAAAGGTATGTGCACGCACACATACACAAACACACTTGCTCTATGTGCTATTGCCTGCTGTGCTCTAAAGGGAGCTAATTTATCTGTATATAGTATTTATCTGCAACAGGCTCTGGCTCAATTAGATTGCAGTATCTTAATCTGCTATGAGAACTGAAAGCAATGCCCCCTCCGCCCCTCGCAACATTACATACACGTTCATGATTTCTTTTCATTCCATTATGCTGACACGCCATCAGAGCCACTAACACCTTTCTGATTCCCTCTGGGGGGAATCATGACACCATCGTCAGGAGCAGTCTTTTGTTATTCCTCCATTAAACACATTTCAGCTCTTTTCTATTGTATAAATATTTTTTTCTAATTATGTTTTTGCTGGTGTCAAGACTCTTCTACTTCTTAGCCAGTAATAAAGAACCTGTAAACAATCAGCAGGATCACTTGTTGCCAGGAGAGCTTGGTGGTCTCTATTTGGAGTGGGTCTTCAGGCTGTGTGAAGTGGTCACGACGCAGAGAATTTATTCTGAAATACTGTCGGGGTAATATGGTGAATAAGGTGAAATGGCTCACAATTTAGTTTCAAAACCAAGATCTTTTCATAGGACAAGTGGCATTTGCCATTCTGCAAACTTCTCAAATTGTAGATCATGATGGCAAACTTAAAGGCAATTTTATATCCTTTTCATCCAACAGCAGTATTGTGGGTTTAAGGCTGTTTGCACTGGAGAGACCACATTATGTCAGACCTGTCAGGCCATATCTCTCACTTGTAAAGGTTTTGAGAGCAGGGACTAAAAACAAAATGTTTTTTATTTTGGTTCGTAGCAGAAACTGTATTTCTTTGTTCCGAGTCCTTTACAATTGGTAACCGGTTAGAACTAAATCAAAGAACGGTTAATAAAGTTATTTTTTTAATGACAGTCATTTGTGCTAAGGTTGGGTGATGAACCAGTTGCAGTGTTACCAGATCTCACAAGAAAAAGAGTAAACTGGTCTGGAAAAACACACAAAATAAGGGAATTTCATACGCAATAAAAATATTTTTCCATTTGGAGGAATTAGCAATGTAGAAATCACAACAAGCATAGTATACAGTAGCCTTTATAATATAATGTATTTTCAATAAATATTAAAAAGATTTCAAAAATATAGATGGCCATCTAAAATCAATTAATATCCAAAATCTCTCCTTCCTGCATGCATGCACACACTGCTTGGTCGTGTTTGGACTAAATGGCATCTTACGTGGGCCGTATATTTTATTTTAAACATGTATTTCATTTTATATAGGAAAAATTTAATTATTTTATTGTATTTATTCACTTTAATAACAGATCTATCATATCTAACAATAATTCGGTGAAGACTTGGAAACAACCGAAAATGACACTACAATACAATCTTCAACAAGTTTGAATATATTACCTCAACATTTTAATTTATTAAATACACAAAATACACACACAAAAAATTACAATAAATTTACAAAAAAATATTATTTTATAAATTAAATTAAATTATAATTACAAATAAATTACTAAATAAAAAATACACAAATTAACAATAAATGACTTTAAATAACAATAAATAACTATGGAAAATATTTAATAAGGATAAAAAAAAAAGCTGCCTAGAGGCCCTAAGCTTATATCGCTAATAGCTAGAAGTGGCCCTGCATTTGACAATACACTTCAAGAAAGGATGTAACCACATATTCAGGATTGAATATACTAGAAGTCAGGGCGGTCCTGACTTTAAGTATCGCATACTGCAGGTGACTGACAGAATATGTTGGTGGTTTCAAAAGAAAATCAGTGGGATGCAAGAACAGCAAATACAGTATGATGTGTCTTGTTATGTTCTTAAAAAAGACTTATTGTTTATGGGTCTGGTTCTGATGAGATTTGAGGATTGTTTTCAATGCCAAAGCAGTTCAACAAAATGAGGGGAAGAGTATACATGTTTATACTACGTTGTGGAGACCAAATGTCCCCGCAAGGATAATAAATCTGAGATCACCTACATTGTGGGAACCAGCCAGTGGTCCCAACGAGGGAAATGGCTTATTAAACATACTAAACAATGTTTTGTTTTTTCTTTTATGTAAAAATGCAAAAAGGTTTCTGTGAGGGTTAGGTTTAGGAGAGAAAGGGTTAGGTGTGTGTGTGTGTGTGTGTGTGTGTGTGTGTGTGTGTGTGTGTGTGTGTGTGTGTGTGTGTGTGTGTGTGTGTGTGAGAGAGAGAGAGAGAGAGAGAGAGAGAGAGAGAGAGAGAGAGAGAGAGAGAGAGAGAAAGAGAAAATAAGCTTACAGATGCACAGTTCAAGCCATGTCTCCATAGCAACTACTCCAAATTAGATTTTTTTGTTTTTCTGGAGGAAAGCCCCTCACTCCTGAAACAGTGCACTGAGAATCTCTACTTTAAATGAGGAAACAGATTCAGTTTGATTTAGCATTAGAGACCTATGACTAGTTTGCAACAACAACAGTAGGACGATGGAATTATACTGGGAAGTATATTCATATAGTGTGAAATTGAATTATATCATGACAAACTGACGTGCCGATTTTTGACACCCTAATATGGTTATGACTGGGGCGTGGTTTTAGGTGTGGCCTCTAGGGATAAGAACCAATGATTGCCTACTATGGTTAGGGTTAGAGGTGGGCTTTAGGGATAGGGACCAATCAGGTAGCTTGGAGTCAGATTTCAGCACAACGCTTGTTTGTTTGCGCAAGGTCAAACTGGTGGACTAAGAAGCGAAGTATCCACGTAAAACAGTACGGTTCCTGATCCTTTAAAGTGTGGACACAAATTAGCTTTACACAGTAGCTATCACTAGAGTGAGAAAGTACCGTATTTTTTAAAGAAAACTAAATAGCTCACTGTTTATGTGTATTTCTCACTTCTAGAGACTTAAAACTCAGCTTATACTGATTTAGTCCCGAATAAGCAAACGTTTGCTGATTGAGCACCTGTGAAGGTGTTTTTACACGAGAATTTAGCGCGAGATCAATCGCTCGCGCGCTCAAAGCACAAGACATAATTGAACAAGCCTACCCACAAAACACAAATGTTGGACGTGTGATGAAGGCTTACTAATTATTGGTATACTTTCTGCATTTTTTCCCAACCTAATTTCACAAAGGAACGCTTTGTAGAGATTTCGTACCTGACTCGGGCTTGAAGGAAAGGTGGAAATTGGCGGGACATCCAAAATCTTCAGGTCGTACATAACACCGTTGAGAAAGACCGAGGGTCTGTACACGTACCGCGTTTGGGTGGGGGTGTAAGTCTCAGGGAAGTCATTGTAAATAAACTGACGGATGATAGAAGTTTTCCCGACTCCAGGCGCACCGATGACGGCGATGCTCAGCGTCTCGACCATCCCGCGCGGATCAGGACCATGGACAGCGATTACGACGCTAGATAATTGTTCAACAAAATCATAACACTATAGCCTATTGTGAGCGCGTGCCTTGGTTGTGATTACATCACCTTCGGCTGAGGGAAAACACTTCTGTCATTTCCAAACAAACAACACTTCCGTCAGGAATTGGCTCACTGGTTTTGTTATCTCTTCTGGAGAAATACAATGTTTGTATCATCCGTTAACAAACGAACCAAACCAACTCCATTCACTGCGGCAGTTCCGCAGTCTTTTCTGCATTCCATTGGGGAACAGTCCTCAATCTTCAACAGTGTTTCTACGTAAAGCTTTGGTGCTCAAACCCGTCATTTCCCAACACTGTCCTTCTGGCAGCTCTCAGGATTGCGTGAGCACTTCGTTTTCATCGCTACAATTGACCCTTTCTCCCCGTAACCTCTCTTAGCTTTCCAAAACATCTCAGCAGTGCGGGCTGCATGGACGCTTGACCGTGCACCTCACCACAAGCCCAATAGGCTACAGTAAGCGCAAACGACCATCGTTAAGCTCAGTAAGATTTTATATGGAATGTATTCGCATAGATCGTTGAACCCCGATGCTCAAAGAAAGGGTCCAGTTTTATACTCAGCGCTGTTCCTCCGCGCGCACTCATGTGCTTCAGCCTGACGCACGCGCGCGCACATTCATGCCTGTTTTATTAGGCTTGCGCTTATGGTTTCTGGCTACAAGCAGCTCTAAAATGATATGCTACGGTATTTAACTCATATGCCATATCCAAATTGTCCTTGCACTGTGGGAGGATTACAAGGTGTTTCGGAATGTGAGGTAGCCTCCAACTATCTCGCGCAACCAGGACTGAGTGCTGGCTGAACGGCAGACCGTTGGGTATTTGCTTCACTTTCTGCTCTTCTGCTTCTCTTCATCCTGACGATGAGCTCTGGATTATTAACTGGAATACATTCATCCAATAGTGCAATATGATTTGCGCGAGAAAGATTAATGTGTACAACTCTGGGTCTCACATAATGTACAGTGCTTATAGAAAATCCTCATACCCTTTTGGAATAGTCACTTTCTGAAACCCATTAAAAAACAAAAAAACAATCCAGCTTTATTTACAATTTTTGCCTTACAACATTTAAGTAACAAAAAGGCAATCCTGACCAGGCGTCTATGTGTTTACATCTGGAAGACGTATTTATTACGTTGTTTGCACATCTGAAATACGTGTGTCAAATAGTATGTCTCGGATGTCAATAAGACATTCAGCAGATGTCTTTGAGACGTTTATTATTTAGAATGTCTGTAAATCTGATCTTTTTCAGATGTTTAGCAGATGTTCATTAGATTGTGACGCTTTCCAGATTAAAAGATCTAAAACAGATATCTTGGAGCTGTGCGTTTGCTATCTATCTAGGAACAGTTCTAAAAATGTATAAATGATGAAAAACTAGAATAGCATGATTTGAAAAGTGATCACACCCCTGGATTTAATACTTCATAGAGCTACCTTTTGAATAATGACAGCCATCAGTCTGTTTGTATATGTATCTACTAGTTTCATGCAACTTGATTGGGGAATATTTACCCATTCTTCTTTGGTTTAAGGTCAGGGCTCTGACTTGGCCGCTCAAGGACTTCGACCTTCCTATCCTCAAGGCTCTGCATAGTTTTTTGTGGTATGTTAAGGGTTATTGTCCTGCTAAAAGGTGAACCGCATGCCCATCTTCAGTTTTAGAGCAGAGGGCCACTGATTTTCCTCAAATGTGGGTGTACATGGCAGCATCCATTTTTCCTTCAATCTTGAACCAATTGCTCAGTCCCTGCTGAGGAGAAACATCCCTACAACTTAAAACCTTTTGGCAGTTGGACTGGGGAATTGTTGTTTGACCCTAAACACATAGCCAAAAAAAAAACAAAAAACAAAAAACAACGCAGTGGCTTAAGAATAGGAAGGTCAAAGTCTTTGAGTGGCCAAGTCAGAGCCTGACCTAAATCCAATAGAAAACATGTGCATGAACTTGAAGAGAGCAGTACACTATTCACCCTGCAATTTGACTAAAACTCTAACAATTCTGCAAGGAAGAATTTGCAAATAATCCCCAATCCAGGAGTGTGAAGCTAGTACAGACATATACAAACAGACTGAAGACTGTCATGAAAGTAGCTCTCCAAAGTATAAAATCCAGGGGTATGATCACTTTTCAAACCCTGTTATTCTAGTTTTTCTTCTTTTATAAATTTTTTGAACTATTGCATTTCTCATTACTTGAATGTTATAAGGCAAATTTTGTAAATAAAGCTGGACATTTTTTATTTTTAAATGGCTTTTGATTTCAGGCTGTAAGACAAAAAAATGTGACTATTTCAAAGCGGTATGATGATTCTCTATAGGCACTGTAAAAGGTAAATTTGTGGAAAGTCCCTGCTGAAAAACAAAAAACAGCTAAAACCAGCCTGAGATTTGCTGGTCTTAGTTGGTTCACAATGGTCACCTAGCTTGGCCAGCCTGGTGAAGATGCTATTCAGCTGCCTGCGAGGCTAGCTGATCTAGAAGTTGGTTGATTTTTTTCAGCAGGGTTGTCAGGAGACACATTTTAAAATATCATGCACACACAACACTTCAACAAAAAACATTTAACATCAACGAAGAAGGCTGTAACATCTAAATGATGCAAGTAGTTGCCATGCTGGTGGCCAAGCAGAGTTCATTAGTATGAGCAATAGATCACAATCCCAGCCTCATGTCTTCCTCTCTTAGATTGCTTGCCATCCGCTTTAAATTGAGCTTCAGGCCTGGCATTTGATTTCACATCAGTGCACTTAGTGAATTACATGGTTGGATACCCACAAGGCCCCCAGTTCCTTTATGGTCACTACATGACTATTGACTAAAAAGGGATTTGCTCTTTGTTTCTAACCTGCAGAGTTAAAGTATGCACCATAGCTGCTTATACAAAACATATTGCTACAGCTACTTTTTAAGTAATTAATTACCTACTAGGGTGTTGTTTTAGCATGGGACTGGATGACACATGCCTGCAACCTTTAATAAATGGCATTTCCTTTGGCAAGATAGCCCATTAGTTTCACTTGTGAAAACGTCATTAGATGAGATATAGGTTAAACCTAGCAATGCCAAACAGCCTTGTCAACATGTAGCAAAACTTTGCTCTTTATTTAGCTTTATGACATTTTATTACCAAGCCTATAAAATACCTAGTTTTTGAACTTGTTTGAGGTAAAAGAAGAGCTGGTGGGTTTTTACCACCTATACTTTAAGCAAGTGTGTGTATGTTTTGAATCACATTACTATGAACTAATGAAAAGTTGTACTATAAGACTATGTATTAATACTCGAGGGTGCAGCAGTGACAGAGACGTTTTAAGGAACAATGATAAGGAACTCATCCTCTCTATTAGGACACCATACCATTTGCTACTACGCTGAAGTCACCATCAGTTAGTTGTACTGTACTTTTATTTAAAACAAGGGTGCAATAACCACACTTTAACAAAAAGGACAATATACTTTTTTAATTTCCATATCAGATGATGTATTCATGATAGAATACAACAAAGTAAATCAGATTTCTCCATTTCCTTGTAGTCATCACTAAGATTAAATCCACAGAATACAATACACACACATAAATGATCAATAAACAAACCATGTTTAAAAGAAAAATCAGTAAATCAACATTATTTGGAAACTTCTAAGTGTGAACACAAACACACAGAGCACTATATCGTGTATCAGATCAGCAGTGTTTTTTTTCTGGCTTCTTTTAAATTGAATCGGACAATTCACCAAAAAAAAAAAAGTTAATCTTATATTAAGTTCTTGCTTAGCTTGCCAATACAAAAACATTACATGGACTTTTAAATCACTCCTCTTGGTCACAAAGAAAAACAGAAGTAATATGTTCAGTAACGTTCTTTTGTAGTCTTTATATGCATCTTTTCAGTGTGATCTGTGAATGATATCCATACCAAAATAAATCAGTGCTTTTCATCAGGGTGATTTGAGGAGACTCATTGGTATATAATGTATTGGTGCAAAAGTTTGTTTTACTTGTAAGAAAAGCACACAAGAATAGACAGCCTCCCTTCCATCTGCACCTGCACAAAACATGCACAAAGACAAACTCAAATGGTAAATGGAGGATTGCCACCAGAAGAGGGAACAGAACATGCAGATTGTTGCATCTCCACTATCAAAAACAAATGCACACAAAAAACTGATATATAGCACACACAAAGACAGCAGCAAATAAACCCCTAGCTTAATAACACAAAATTACCGCAATCTTAATATTCAACAAACAGAGATATTTTTAAAAAGAGAAAAGGGAGTTTACTCAGCAACTGTGTAGTGCTTCTGGCTGGATAAATACAGAATTCACTTAAAAGATATGGAGACCCAAATTACCAAGAAAAGAAAGAGGGGTGAGCTTGTTTGCACATAACTACAAAGAAAATAAATAAACCAAGATTTTAACTTAAAGCACTGACAACTGTTTGTGTGCTTACACAACTTTATGCTGAAACCAAGAGACCCATGCTCTGATTATGAAGGATTCATTAGTTGAGAAAGGTTTCTCTCAAGAGCCACACCAACTAAAGTAAACATGACACAGGGAAGGAATAAAGTAATGCAGGCAATGGATTTAGCTGATAACGTCACCTGTAAATATTTGGAATAAAAATGATATCTTTACATTTTGAAGGATGTCATATTTTTGGAGAGAGACAGTAATTTATTTAGAACTTGAGCTAACTGGAGGATGGAAACAGGAGGGATAAAGAGAGGTGTTGGGAATGGTCAAAATAATTAAGAATGATTTTTAAGGATTCAGTCAATGCTGAAAGCACAGTCTGAGGGAAATGCAAGACAGCAGGGGTTATTTTTCTGGCTGATCCAATCAAATTTAGGTGCCACTCATTCGGTTTCAGTCACCCAAACAATGCCCTGTAGTTGCGGTCTCATCTTGGTTTTCAGTTTCAGTTCTTCAGCACCAACTCATAGGATTGGTACACAAACTGCAAGACCTCTGACGCTCTGCACTTTATGGACAGCTGAGGAAAGAAATGGAAACAGAGGTGTTATTATAACTGAGAGACACATGAGCTAATATCTCTGTAACATAAAAAAAACATTGCCAAGGCTGGTCCCTGATGTATCAAAATAAGTTAATTTGTTAATATATGGAGATTTGAGTGCATGCTAAAAAAGTTTTGAAAGATGTTTCAAAGTGAGGCAACAGAAGGTGTCAGTTATAAAAACAACAGTAATACTGAAACCCTGCCAAAACACCATTATAAATCAAATTCAACAGCAGTGTTAAAGACTTAAACAAGCTTCAGCTTTACGACTAACATTTCCAATCTTTGTCTTATTACATTTTGAACAAAAGGTGAACTTAAGGCATTCGTTTCCAGTCTGCAAAGAGTACGCAACTGCTCCTTTTATCAGGCCTGAATAATACTCTACACCAGCACATGATGCAAACACATCTAGCTACATAAGCTTTATTTCATGTGAAGTTTCATTACGAAACATGTTGAAACAAGGGCTGTTGATTTAACATGTTAATTTAGTTTGATTAATTATGTGAAAAATAACATGTTCAAAATATAATGCAATTAAGCATGCCCCCTGCCCTGACCGTACATAAATTTCATAGTAAGGTATTTCCTAACATTTAATAAATTCAAGCTTAAAAGTACTGCCTTGATATTTTTGTGAATTCGCAGTCAGCAGTCAATATACCCTCATGTATATTTCAAACTACATCAAAACACATAACTGCGTTCTTCGAAGCCCTTCTCTGCAACTTTAAGTACTGGGGTTTGTTATAATGGGACTGTGAACTAGCTACGTGTTGTCCAAGCATTCGCCTCTGCATTTCAGTACATGCAAAGAGTATGTTTCTTTCCTTATTCCCCTTCAGCACCACAGTTTAAACATAACAAATGTAACATGTTCATAAGCATGCCGTGTTTATTTTTTAATCAGGTAAGAGCCAAATAAAAATGCACTTTTCATTTTTCATTTCATTTCATTCCTCAAGGATCTAAAGTGGCACTAACAGTAATGGACAAACAAATGTAGACTAATGTCAGAGGAGCAACTTTGTTTGGAGAGGTGAGCTTGAGAGGAAATCTACTGCAACACTTGATTCCTCTTTTGTCAAGTGAGCACTGCAGCAGACTTGAGTTTAGGCTTCTCACAGAACAATCAAAAGGAGGATAATCTGAAAGCCTGTGGGTATATACTCTTCCTTCTAGTGCAATATAATATCATAAGTAAGAAAAAGAGAGTGATAGAGGGTGAAGAGAGAGATCAATTGCACATTCTTTCTCTCCCAATTTCAGAGTTCTCCCTACTTCTATGAGATCACCCTACAGCATGAAATACTATGTTAAAAATAGTCCACATTGAAAGTGAAAATGCTGCACAACTCAACACAAATCACAGGTAATTAAAACACAAGATGTTTTGCAGCCTTCAAGTGGTGTTGGAAATATTGTAATTACGAGTTCCAAGCATATTAATGACCAAGCCATGTCATATTTACCATTAGGAAACTCAGAATTCTACTTGATACCCGAATTGATGAATTGTGACATCGGAAAGGGTGTGTTGACATGAAAGATGATTTTTGCAAAATGATTGAAATTTCAGTGCTTTATTTCAATATTACTAATTTGTTATACATGACAGATCTAATGGTCAACTAATTTAAAACCAATGACTCACCCTTCATAGTTTGTTTCATGCAAATTAATTAATAATTTGTTAGATATCATACATTAAATAAACCAAATAGGGCTGCAGGTGTATTTGCTTATACTTATCCAGTGGTACAACAGAAAAGTTTGTTGTGCATTAGCTTTATTTTGGATTCTTCCATATTTTATTTTCTAATTATATTTGTGACATGTCGTAAAAATGAAGGTCCGACTCGGATGCACTTGAAGGCAGCATTCTTTCTGCAGTTATGAAATAGAAACCAATAAAACAAGCAATATTTCATGGCTGGTTAGAGCAAAATCTCAGATCAACAAGGATACAGACTTTATTGTTTGGCCCTTTATCACATCATGCCTGGTTAGAACACGGTGTACAGTGCTCATTAAAATACTTTCAACACATTACAATTCATACAAACCGACTGATACATTAGCTGAATGAATATGCTGAAAATATCTAAGCAGCAGCAGGCAGTCCTTATTAATCAAATTCCTGTATTCACTGCTTCAAATTTTAAGCTCCGTCACATTTGGCAGATTAGGTATAGCTCCATGCAGCATGTAGTGGGCGTGCACACAAACCAACAGCGATGACACCACCACTGACTTGTTTTGTGGCATCAGCTTCTTGCATGCGGAGGTGTTTTTATTAACAGTTGCATTGTTTGATCATTTGCCTCAAGAGATGGAGTGAGAAAAAGGGAAAGAGAGATACAGCACAGGTGGGTGGTAGGCATGAACCACAGAATGAAGAAAGTGTGGATGGTGTGACTTGGAGACATATGAGCAGGTTGCAATGTTGGAGAAGAACGTAATCAAAAAAATAATCAAAACATTTAAAAAGATGACATGGTGGGAAGAGGGGTAGAGTAGAAGCAGTGGGGCGCTACACTGAGTGCTGTGGAAGAAGAGGCAGCCATTTCACCCTGCATCTCTTTCCTGGTTGCCCACTAAAGCTAAGCAGGGTTGAGCCTGGCCAGTACCTGGATGGGAGACCTCCAGGGGAAAACCAAGGTTGCTGCTGGAAGTGGTATTAGAGAGGCCAGCAGGGGGTGCTCACCCTACGGTCTGTGTGGTCAATTCTCAGTTGCCTCTGCATCTGAAACTGTCAAGCATCTTATCGCGTGGCTTGTTGAGCGCATTACCGTGGAGGCTTTTATACATGTAACATTACTCTTTTACAGTTGAAGTCAGAAGTTTACCTTAGCCAAATTCATTTAAACTCAGTTTTTCACAATTCCTGACATTAAGAAAACATTCCCTGTCTTAGGTCAGTTAGGATCACTACTTTATTTTAAGAATGTGAAACGTTAGAATTTTAGAGAGAATGATTTATTTCAGCTTTTATTTTTTTCCCATCATGTTCCCAGTGGTCAGAAGGTTACAAACACTTTGTTAGTATTTGGTAGCATTGCTTTTAAATTGTTCAACTTGGGTCAAAGTTTTGGGTAGCCTTCCACAAGCTACTCACAATAATTTGCTGGAATTTTGGCCCATTCCTCCAGACAGAAGTGGTGTCACTGAGTCATGTTTGTAGGCCTCCTTGCTCACACATACTTTTTCAGTCCGGTCCACAAATTTTCAATTGGATTGAGGTCAGGGCTTTGTGATGGCCTTAAGCCATTTTGCCACAACTTTGGGAGGAATGCTTGGGGTCATTGTCCATTTGGAAAACCCATTTGCGACCAAGTTTTAACTTCCTAGCTGATGCCTTGAGATTTTGCTTCAATATATCCACATAATTTTCCTTAGTTTGATGCCATCTATTTTGTGAAGTGCACCAGTCCCTCCTGCAGCAAAGCACCCCCACAACATGATGCTGCCACATGTTTCACGGTTGGGATGGTGTTCTTCAGCTTGCAAGCCTCACCCTTTTTACTCCAAACATAACGATGGCCATTATGGCCAAACAGTACAGTTTTGTTTCATTAGACCAGAAGACATTTCTCCAGAAAGTAAGATCTTTTTCCCCATGTGCACTTGCAAACTGTAGTCTGACATTTTGAGGCGGTTTTGGAGCAGTGGCTTCTTCCTTGCTGAACAGCCTTTCAAGTTATGATTCGTTTTACTGTGGATATAGATACGTGTCTACCGGTTTCCTCCAGGATCTTCACAAGGTCCTTTGCTGTTGATTCGCACTTTTTGCACCAAACTATGTTACTCTCTAGGACACAGAATAGGTCTCCTTCCTGAGCGGTATGATGGCTGCATGGTCTTATGGTGTTTATACTTATGTACTATTGTTTGTACAGATCAACGTGGTACCTTCAGGGGTTTGGAAATTGCTCCCAAGGATGAACCAGACATGATGAGGTCCAAAAAAATGTTTTTAACTTAGTGCATTTAAACACTGGAATTGTGATTTAGTCAATTAAAAGTGAATCAATCTGTCTGTAAACAATTGTTGGAAAAATGACTACTTAGTTGTCCTAAACGACACGCCAGAACAATAATAGCTAATATTAAATCTGTGGAGTCCTTAAAAAATGTGTTTTAATGACTTCAACCTAAGTGTATGTAAACGTCTGACTTATTCTGTGTGTAAACATACATGCATGCACATTTTAATTCAATCTCTTTCTCCAAGGGCTCAAGTACATAAAAATTCTGCTATTGGGAATGAAGCATGATGGTGTGCACTATTCTAGGTACACTTGAGATCTGTGACATTAATTGGTTTCCAACAATTGTGCCTGAAACTTGATTCATGTGGGATTTGTGAGAAATTGAGAGAAGAACCATAGGCTCTACATTGGGCAAAGTGATGACCAAGGGCTGTTCTAGTGTCAGTGGATAATCTGGGATTAGCCCAGAAATTTGGGATGCGTACGGGGCCATCCTTTGAAATATCAAAATATAATAGTTTATTAAAAAAAAAAAAAAGTGTTTACATATGTGAGATGTCATTTATATAGTAAATCTTTAAATATTACTGAAACTAAAAGGCCTGAGTAAACTTCTGTTGTTATTGATCAAATTTAATCATCAACACAGTCTGCGCGTGGCCCAGAGTTTCTCAACACGCAGACAGTGCCTGCCTGGCATCATGCGTTCATAAAAAGAATTTTGCAGCTTAAAGTTTAGCAAATTCTTGGAGCACATTTGTAAATATTACACCCTATAGATTTTAGGGTTATACTGTATATCTTGATATTTGGTACTTGCTGCATCTGGATGGACCAACACTTGCATCTTGTTGTGAGTGCCACTTTTGTGAGTGCTCTTCATGTGAATGTGCACACATGAGTGCTGGTAAGCATCCACTGACAACACAGCGCATGTGTATTGAATTGAGTCTGTATTTTGAATTATCGATAATGAGTGGAAAGACTGGTATCATTAATGTATATATATTTAACTAAATATTAAAAATATATTTGTATTTAGTGTAGACTATATACTGAAGATCTGGTACTTTTGACATCACTACATGACAAAAACAGGGCTTTCCTGAAAATATCCAGGGCTTAAGCCCGGTAGCCCACACCTAGCGCCACCCATGTTGATTAAGACAAATTCTACCAACCAAAGGGATGAAAGAAAGAACTGACAGGAGGATTGTCATCTTTTCTTTACAATCTTCATTCCTTATCTTCATCCACCTAGGAGTCCTAAAATTCTCTCTCTGACCAAAAGCATTGGCTCATTCTGGAAACCTAGCAAGCTGCCTACATTAACAGCATTTTTGGCCATCATAATGGCAGGTTTCTCGTGAACGAGCTTGGAAAGTGGTGCCGATTGTTGCCTCCGTTTTATCACCCGATGTCTGTGTCTGTCTCTCTCTCTCTCTGAAAATGAATCGGGAAAGGGTGGTGAATGCGTCCCATGTAAAATTGGCTTTATTGATCTGTGTGAGCGTGTGTGTGTGTTTGAGCGGCACTTGCTAGTCTCTTCAAAGCTACTACAACATCCTACATGTCGCTCTCCATTTACACTTACTGAGTAGTTGGGGTTCCCAGTCTGCATACGCATTTCAGCCAGCACCCATATGCCGTTGGTGAGTTTGATAGACTGGTACAGCATGTCCTGTCCATCCACTGTTCTCTTGGCGATGGTGAAGATATTACTGCCCTGCAGCTTGTTACTTGCCGTGTCTGTGAGAATAAAAAAGAGATTTAATACTCATTAATAAAACACACACTCAAATATCACAGGCATTCAGAAGATTAATTGAACCTGAGGGAGTCTCTATGGCAACAACTTTGCGAATGTTTATCTTTATCTACATGTTTCAATGTGCTCCACCAGCCACGAATTACACTGATTTAAGTCTCACAAACCTTACAAATTTGCATTTACACATTGCTTTCAAAAAGTATAATTAACACAGTAACGGTTCTCAGGTAACCACTTTGATATATCCAAACCATTAACAGAGTTTGATTCAGACTGATTCACGATTTGGTTTGACAGATTCATTAAAAAGAAAAGATTCAATTCCTTTGCATATTGGATAGACTAGTTGTCAACGCTGTGCAGTACATTCGTTCTGGCAAGCAACAAACAAGGACAATGAAAAACGGTGTTGTCTGATTATAGTTTATACAGTATATTGTTGCACAGAACCCAATCTTTCTCTTTCGTCATATTCAATTCAGACCACAAGCTCAAATTTCGGATAACTTTAAAATGATTTGGCCATGGGGCTGAGGCTTAAACTGCTGCTGCTGAATAGCATTGCAAGAAACACTGGTACCAGTTTATATTAATACAGTGAGCGAGAAAAAGAGATAGACACCCACTGTGCATTCATTAGTAATATCACTGTTAGTGTGTATGTTCACGACGGTGTGCTTCACAATTATTTCATGCAAACAACCATGCGGAAGAGGATCATTCCCCAAAAATCTGCCTGAAGTTAATTACACCCAGACATGCAAACAGATTCCCATTGCTCTTTAGAGACAGATGCGGATAGAGAGTTTGTGTGATTATTAAAAAGATAGTGTGGACGTTATAAAAAAAGCTTTGATAACTGTAGAGCTCTGCCCTCCACCATTTCTTTGCTCATTTGTTTTCATTTCCATCTCTATCTCACATTATCTCCACTCATCTGCTTCCATACACCAATGCATGTCAATTATTTAGGCCCATTACCTGAGTTGAGGTGGATGTCTTTGATTTGGAACTGTGTTTCATTCTCGTTTGGAATGTCTTTCCACGTGGCCAGGAAAATCTGACGGTCTGAAGATTCGAATGACAAAAAAAAAAAATATAAAAATTCTTGTGAGAAGGACAGCAATCTCACACACTTACACATAATTCTTAAACACTCATTTGGACACAAAACTCAGAGGTCAATCACATGTGCTCAAAGTCAAAATTGTTTGTGAGAAAAAAATAAATACAATTATTTCATGAAAGCACTGATGTCACAATCATCCGAAGCACTCCTGTTTACATCTGAGAGGACGCAGGCAGTGATTAAGGGTGTGCACAGACTCACTCACTCACCCATCTTTCCATCCTCTACAAAGAGCAGACTGATGGGATACTGGCAACTGAAGTAGAACACATCAATGTTATTCTTCACAGCTACCTGCAAAACAGACAAACACAGAAAGAGAAAACATCACTTTACTACTGAGATAAGAGACACACTTTGGATGTTAAAAAGCATTTAAACCACAATAAAGGTGCTGTAAATGATTTTAGCCATTCTGGAAGTTTCACCAGACTTAGCCGTTGATTGGTCACGTGCCCACATTATGAAACCTTGCACTTTTGAGTGTTTCCCCAGGACAGAATACCAGCACTTTTATGAGCCTATATGGGCTCCCTGCAAACGTGCACTATGAATGATTGGCTTAACATATTATCTGACCGCAGTCTGGGGACATCTTTTTCACCACTATTTAACAGGCCTAGGGCTGTTACAGAGACAGGTGTGATATTTAATGCCAACTATTTCAATGATATCTATAAGGAAATAAGGAAGTTTTCTGCATGTTGTTTAAAAAACCATTTAAAGCACATTTAAGAGCAAAATGGATTCAATTCACAATTTCTTCCGAAATGAATAAGCTTCCCTTTCTCCATTGCTTTCAAAGGAGGTACAGTGCTTGTATGTGCACACTCACATGTGCGCACACACAATATTAGGGAATGCCGGTCCTTTGATCATATCCTTTTACCTCGATTCTTTGTTTAAGTCCCTCTGTGGGCTTCCAAAGGTTGAGTTCATCTCCTTTGTGTGTACATGTATCTGTATGCCAGTGTGTGAACTTCAAACATGCTCAAATGCCTTTGAGGCAGTGCCTCACTAAGAGGATGCAAGATGCCCACTGACAGTTTGAGAAAAACAAAGTGAGTGTGTCTGTCTTGGGTAATCAGAATCAAAAGCACCTGTGCCAGTAAATATCCAGTCATGGATATTTGAACTCTGATCCATCATCAAAGCAGCAATATTCAACACTTTTGTAGCACTGTTATTTTTCCCTCTGAAGTCCACTTGTAATGTTTGTCAATGTTTCTTGCACCAAAAAGTCGTAAATACATTTTTCATTACCATTTCCCACCCTTTCTTTAACCCGTAAAATTACACAGACAATTTTGCTATTGCATCTTCTATTGAGACTTCCACAAATGAATGACCTTTGTTATGATTAGTGATAGACCGATATATTGTCCAGGCCAATTAATCAGCCGTTATTTGGCAATTTTGAGATTATTGTCCGATAACTGATGATTGGCTGATTAACAAAGAGGTCATTCCACCCAGGGTCATTTCAAAAATCTACCAACAGCTTTAATAAATGGAATTTTTGCTATGCTCTAGGCCATTACAAAAACCATATTGGTCGAACATTAGTTATGATTAGCAACCCTTCCATCAGGTTTAATTTGTTGATAACTGAACATAACACCATCATATAGATGTGTTGCTCTCTTGGCCATATTCATTATTATTTGCCTTGGGAATTCTGACATTGAATCAAGCTTACAGAAATTCACTTCCTGTGATATCATGGATATATTATCAGCAGTCATATGAAATTAATAATCACAACCTCTCTGAAAATATCAGCCTTTCTAATCCAGAGCTGCAAATGATTGGAAGCCAGTAAGCTAAAGTAAGTCCAGATAAAATGCACATGCAGAAACTGTATATTTAATATATGCTAGCATTATTGCATGCGTTCCATCAGTCCAGCAAAAGTGCAGAGGTATAAAATAAATGTTACCTCCTGCGACTCACAATGAAAATCCCACAATCATTATCAAACAGCTCTCTCGGTCACTAAAGCCCAGCTAATGACTTCAGTGATACAGACTGAACAGAAAGTGAAAGAGGTAGATTTTTGATTAACTATTAAAGGCCAATCTAACATCTGCACTCTTCTGAACATGACATTCACTGATCTCTCTCCAAGGAAGCTTAATGTATGCATATAATCTGAAAATGGTATTAATTATAATGGGAAACTATAAACCATTAAGATTAATTCTTAACATTAAAACACTATCTACTTTAAATCTCCTTTAAAAGTGGAAATACAGAGATTGAACTAAGAGCAACATCTAGCCAAATAAACATTTTCTAGCTGAGCATAACAAGGAAAATGTATGCTGCAATACTTAGATATTGAAAACTGAGAAACAGAACCCTCCTTCCTATGTTGGGCACTTACTTCATCCTACTGTTAATGTGTTACAAGCTCCACACAATATCCTCCCTCAATTACTCAGTGATTACTCTGCACCATAAGAGACCATTTTAATCAGCATCCTCATCCTCTGCCTTCCTCTCGCAGTCTCTGTGGTCTGTTCCCCAGTGGAGAGTATTGAATGACTTCACTGAGAGAGATAATCAGGCCCAGTTTATTCAGACCGCAGCCCCTATTGCTGTACTGCTGCAGACCTAAAACCCTGATCGATAGGGGACAGAAGTTGACATGGATAAAGAGAGAAGCCATAACACTAATTATATTTTTACCCAGTAGCCGCCCACACCTTGTGTTCTTACAGTGCCTGGAGTTGCTTTGTCAGCTGTATCCTCTGGCAATGTTAACTGGGAGCTTGCTTTGTTGCTTCATGTGTTGGGGTACGTATACAAGCACAACACTCATGCAGCATTTCATACCATGCGTACAGTACGATGCTACATTAATGCAGTAAGAATGTTACCTGAAGATTGGTAAGAGGTTCCATTTTCATGACGGGGCCGCTTGTGCTGAGAGGCAGGCTGACATCAATAGTCTGATTGGGGCTGAGAGGAGTGAGAACCTGCAGAGGACCAGCAGGGGATAGACCAAAACTACAGAAAGACAGAACAGTTAGCTCAGTTTTTAACTTGGGGTATGCTTCATATTTCAGTATAATGCTTCAAAAATATAGCCTTGATCCATAGATTGGTGCTTGCTAAGGAAAGCACCATAATTACTACTGCTTCGGACAAGGGATTTCAACAAACCTCTAACTAGTGATGCATCAAACTGAAAATGAATAGCTGAAACCGAAGAATTATTTTCTGCCAAGAATTTTCATTTCAGTGTATCACTAGTTAGAGGTTTGTTGAAATCCCTAAACAAGCAAGCAAAAATTATCATTTTAAATGTGACTTTGTTGGGAATAATTACATTCAGAGAATATCATAAATACTTGGGGGTTTGACTTGGGTCAGTCAAAATGCTTTTTATGGAACCACCCAGAACACCTTAGCAACTGCACAGCAACGTACCACTTATATATACATGCTTCAAAAAATGTACAAATCAAGTTATATAAATAAAAGTACAACATTCTGTTGCCCTATAATTTGTATTTATACAAAGGTCTAGATCAAAGTAAATCTTTAATATTATCAAATGTATGCATGCCTAGCATCCCCCTATATTATCCTCCTGTCTAAACCATATAAATAAAAGCAAGGTTTTTCAGGAAGGCCTCCAGACAGATTTGTAGAAGGAAACTAAGAAACAATATCCATCCCACCTGTTCCTGTTGAACTGAATGGCAAAGTCAGTCATAACGCTCATAGCTTTGTTGGTGAGAGACAGATCCATCTGTATGACCCCACCACGTCGGGCAAACGTCCCAGAAATCTCCAGCCCTTTAGCCTTCATGGCTGGTAACCACATCTGAATACAATAAATTGAGTGTGTTTGGGACAGAAAGAAAGTAAGGGGTTTCGCACACACAGGACATGTTCTGTCTGCACCGTTTTTGTTGGTCTCATTATTGTATTGGTCTGTAAAACTGTTGGTCGATATACTCAAATGAAAATAGATATTTTTGGCCATTTTAGCATCTCACTCCATGATCATTGTGACAGTGGCTCATCAAGACATGCAAGTGTTTTAAGATAAAAACTAGTTCAACTTTTGTTATGTAGCTCATCAGCGAGCTTTAAAATGATGGGTTAATCAGAAGCTGGGGAGGGGTGGACCTTTTGAGACCCCTGCGCTCTGAATTCGATTTCATTTAAAAATACAAGAGCACATCCTGTATGTATGCCTCCTAAGAGTCAAGAAAACACGATGGCATTACAAATTGACTAAAAGAAGGGAAACTGCTTATAAAAGACTGCTGAGGTCATAAGCTGAGTTATTGATTGAGAGTATTGATCAATTCAAGACTTACAATTTTAGGTGCAACGTAGGATCCTGTTGGCATGCAAACACCCCCACCAAGGTCAAAGAGGTCTCCCAATCCACCTCCAACAGCAGGAGCGCCTACGAGAGCAGCAGGCATGGCTACTGGGGCCGTCCCCAGACTGGAACTCATCTGAGTAGAGGAGTATTACAATCAATTACAACCCTTCTAAACTGTTACGAGACCACCAGAAAAGCAGCATGAAGAGAAATTAACTAAAAATACATGGAGGTAGAAATTAACCGCCGTTCATCAGCTTCAATAATTAATGAAGGCAAACCCCTCTGTTGATGCTAATTCTCAGTTCTAAGTGAATGAGGCACATAAATCAAATTGTGTGTGAACTTTGCTTTACATCCTTTTTTAACTTACCGAAGGACTTCCACTGATGTCTCCCAGCTGGAAAAAATAAAAAGGACAAAAATTGAGTCAGGATCAACAGTAAGGAAAGATGCTGCTATTAAGGATTATTATGAAGAGGGTGATGAAGGGGGAACAAGCTCAGTGGGAGGTGGATGACAGAAAACAGCAGGTGAGCTGATAAGGAAGCGGTGTGCTATTACGGCAACTTCTGAGAGTACTGAGGGCCACGTCTAAGTGCTTTACTCTCTCTACATTATTTTATTTTATTTATTTTGTAAAACAAATAAACAACATACTACAATACTACACTTACATTCACAGACCCCCCAAAAACAAAACAAGACAGAGCCTCTCTGCCATCCAAAATATTAACAAAGTTGCAGCCAGATCGAAACAGAATTTTTTGCAACTTTGCAACTCCACAAATGAGAAGAAAACATCCCACATGTAACTAACACTCAGTGTTTCCAAATGCATTGAACTTCTTAGCGCTCAAAGTTAAGAATATATGATGACAACCACACATTCTTGCGAGCAATAACTAATAAAACAGGTATTTTACCTCCTTAGTTAGGTAAACAAAGTAATTGTTGCCATCAAAATGTGGTAATTATTGAATGTAATTTGTGTTTAGATGAATACTACAAATTCCATAAAGTATTAAAATAAAAAGTAAGTTTTGCAATGAATGATAGGGCTAAAATAAAACAATATACAATTTTCAGTTAACTGAAGGCAACAGTATAGTAAGCTTAGGTTAACTCCACATCATGCTTTGTGAAACAACCTAACCTTTAACCAGTGTGTACATCCATTGTCGGCTTTTGCATCCAATGGTGATTTAAATTAATGATTAGTATTGTCAAAAGTGAAGCGCAGTTTTGCCGGGTTATGTAGGCCATAGGAAATCCCAGCCTGCTTGAGCTTGGATTTCACAACGTTGAAGGCAGCTCTTCAACGACTTAACTCGGCGCTCATGTCTGGAACTCACGCACTATTTTATGTAAGCTCGCTGCATTTCCTGGAGGCTTGGAGAATCCTGGCCTTGTCAGAAAAGTATTGCAGGCGATCATTGCTCAGGCCTGTCACCAGTGTGGGGTTTTGGAACTGGATCGCGGTGAGCACGATCCAGCATTACTGATTGAAGATCTGGCAAATCATGACCTTGCACCTCAGTAAAAACTAGACTTAAAGTTGGAAGGCCTGCCATTTTCTGCACCCTCGGGTATACCAATTATCCTTATATTTTGGTGACAAAACGTATTCAGCAGTCCCTTTTTTTTTTTTTGCTCTTGTAGCTTTTGATAGATCTTTCTGACTAGAAATTGTACATTCCACTGCCTCCTCAGAGTTGTGCTGAGAACTGAGCAATGTTTCCATATCTGTCATGGTGATAGACATTGTAGCCTGCTTAACCTGTATGGAGTGGAATTCTCCAGAGTTTTATTGTAGAGTATTACTTCTGGTCTTGGTATCTTTCTGTAAGGTTTCGATGAGCAGTTCTATTTCTGTGTGAAAACTCGCCATCTCTGATTATTGGTATCTGTCATCTGATTTCAAGAGGATGCCAACTCAGCTTTCACCAGCTGAAAAAGTGCATTGTCCTCTGGTGTCAGAGATGTGTCGACACGGTTGATAATATTACTGGCAGCTTCCATGTTATCTTGCTTCAGGCTGGGGTTATCAAGGCGAGCCTGCTTTGCCGTCAATTTTTTTTAATGGATATACTCATCATTTTGGAGGGAATCAATTGTCAAAGTAGGTACAAAATGTTCGAGATAAGACCATCCAACTTTAAAATGTTGAGCGTGTCTTAAATTAAAATTTTATTTGAAATTGTGTAAAAGCACACAGAACTTGTGACTACTATTTTCAATATACAAAACATTTTGAGACACACCTGTGTGTGTGTAACTAGAACTATCACTACAAATGTATCAAGACAACACAAAGGAGTTAAGCTGCTCTTAGAGCAGGGGTGTCCACCTTTTTATAGGAATATAACATAATTTGTCCCACTGTTGAGAAAATATATGAAATTCATTTTCTGAATACTGGATGTCACCATCATGTACAGCCACATTTAACAGCGCATCATGTCCACTAGTGTGTTCTCTTTCCAGTCGCCACCAGCTTCATCCACTGGCAGACTTCCAGATTTCCATTGATCAAGCGACATGCAATAAGAATGATGCATTTTTTGTTAAAGGACTGGTATCATGTAAATTTGCATCAGAGAAAAGTTACTTCATAACAGGAAAATGTTATCTGATTCTGATTATTGTAATGGGTCACACTCAATACTGCTCAGTATGAGCTCTATATGTGCTTTGCAGTGAAACTGAAATAGTAAAAAGACGTGGCCACAACACCTTATTTTTCTTCTGCATTTGGCCCCCAATAAAAAAGTTTGGACACCCCTGTCTTAGAGACATTGCATACTGATGTGAGACCAGTTTCTCATGTTTTCTCATGATGGTCTATATTCATCTTTAAGGGGACTGGTCTAAGATCAGTACAGAGGAATAACTCAAGGACGAATCAAAAGTTGAGAACACCCACACAAATCTCTCTCTCACTATAATCAGAAGATGGCTGAGGAGACTGTACTTCTGTCCTGTGGGAAACACTCGGCTGATAGAGGAATGTGAAATAGATCAAATGGTTTCAAATAAATCAAAAGAGAAGTAATAAGGGAAATTATGTTGGGGATGAACTGTTTATTAGTGCTTTTACTAATGCTGACCAATATTTCTAAAACTCAACTCTAAGAATTTTCATATGTGTTATGATAATATAAACAATTCAACACCATCTTAAAAGATGCTTAATGCAGATATTCATTAAATGTTACAACAAAAATGTAATGCAGTGTTTAATAGCACAATATCGGGCTACAAATTCAGAGGTAAACTGTCATCAATGAAACAGCCCTCTGCTGGTGTGAAAAGCAGCACCATTACCCATTTTAGAGGTTAAATTAAATTGATTGAATTAAATTGCATGATATGAAAGAGCGATTGTCGGATTTCTCTTTCACTTAGTTTAATTACCGTATCTGATGCGTCGCCCATCTGCAAGTGTAGCGCAAGGATAAAAAAAGAAGAAGAGAAACAAGTAAAAAAAACAAACAAAAGAGAAAGAGGACCAGAGCGGAAATTCTGGCATGGAAAGTTTACTCTAATTATGCAAGACCATCTGTGATTCTCAAAAGACACAATAACACTGGTTAAAGGGATTTTCGGTGTGTGCCTTTTCGATTTGGGATCAGAATCCACTCTTTGATGATCTTGATTTAGTAAAGTAGGCCTGGATCCATTCCACAAGCCGTGTGCTAGCTAAATGTACAGTGCGTGCCATTTACAAACAAACATCACCTAAACAGGCCTGATTCTTTATACAAACAATGCTGTAACAGGAACAGATGGGTATATTCATTTTATTAATTACACATTCACTTCATATTATTTCATCACAAAAGGTGTGATTCGATTTGGAGCAAGCAAGAGAAGGTGGATCAAGTAACATACCAGACTATCCAGACCTCCTCCCAATAGGTCCATGGCTCCCATCTGCATAGACGGCTGAACTGAAGGGACAGTGGCAGTGGGTGGGGCCAGGTCCAGGTTCAACAGGTCACCTAGAAGATCACCCTGTGATGGAATGACAGCAGGTGGAGCTTCAGAAGGTCCAGACTGGACAACATCAGGGCTTTCGGCACTCTCACCACTGAAAGAGAGGGCGCAAAACAAGAAGACAGATTAACTAATATTCAAAAATCCTCCACAGGTTAAATGAGTAAATATATTAAAAAAAATTTCCACTTGGGATACACAAAAGTAGGAATGTCCGATACTGGTTTTGAAATCGGGACCGATACCGCACTCATGTACTTGTAAAAATGCTCTGATATCAAAAACCGATACCACACGACATAAGAATGTCATTCCATAAACATTCAGCACACAAATTAAAATCACGCTATGCCCTAGCGAGATTATTTAGCTACAAAAGCTGCGATTTAATTAGATAAATAAAGCATATATTTTGCATGAGCAGCGCGCTTCAAATGTGAGCGCTTGTGGATGTGGAAAAAAATATATATTTTCATTTTAATGAAATTATTTATACACCATTTTGATGATAACATTTAAATAAACTATTGATATGGAATTTAGAAAAAAAGACAAAAAAAAAAAAAAGACAAAAAAAAAAAAGTATCGGACTCCGTATCGTTGAGTACCAAAAAGGAAGTATCGGTACTTGTTCTAAAAAAACAAAAAAATTCTAAAAAAAACAAAAAGGTATCTGGAAGTCCCTACACAAAAGGCAAGCATATAAACAAATCAGAGACTCACGAGCCAGCACGTGCAGTGAGTCTCTTGTGCTGAACACCACGGCTGCCTTCCACAAAGGCACTGGGGGGTTTGTGATAGACAGAGGCCAGAGTACCGATGTGGCATATGAGCTCCTCCAGAAGTGTGGGCTCAATCAGGTCCGTCTCCTCAGAGATCAGCGGCTTTTCGGCCAGCACTACCTCTTTAGCTGCCACAGGGTCAGTGGAGAGCAGACGCCAGTAGATGTAGCCGCGATCACGCAGGTCAGGGTTATCAGAATCCTGGAAATTTAGAGAGAGACCAAAACACAGGGAAAGTGAAATTGATCAATAGAGAACTGTGTGTAATCACTTTCCACTTCATATTATGTGACAGCACAGCTGCATAATTATGACAAAAATTTGAATTGTCGATTATTTGTATACTACATTTCCTAAATATTTTAATTGTGTTTATTAATAAATCTTGATTAACAGAATTTACACAAGTTATTTTGTGTTTAGCAACTGCATACCAAATTCTTTATGCAGGCTCCACATCCAAAACCACTTACAGCTATTTTATATATCAGTAAGTCAAGACTTCACACTGATCCTCTCAGCTGCATAAAAAAAAAAACCCACTGTATTCATGCACACAGCAGACATGCAACGTTTTGGCTATAATGCTCACCCACTGCATAAAACATGTTGCAAATAGAACATTTTGACACAATGAGAGTAGGCCTGAAATGGAACGCTGTAATGAAAACTTTTCACAACGAGTTAAATGCACCAGCCGTAATCATGACCTTGATCATTTTTTTTATATAGATTAATAGTGCAGCCCTATGTTGGAGTAAATTGTCTTGAAGGAAGAGAAATTAAGGGAGTATGGGTGACTCGGTTTTAATTGTTCTTTCCACAAAACCTTAAATGGACAGTGTCTTGAGTAAATAATGTAGAACTCTGCCTGAGGACTAATTCATCTGCCTGATAATATCAAGTGATGCAACAGCAAAACCATGGTGAGAGAATTTGATAGAGGAGGACATTTCTTATTCTGACAGACCCTGGCTGCGAGCACAGCCTTTGGCACTGAAACTCAAAGTTAATAATGACAAGATTCAATCTCAGATCGCAGTCTGACAGCACAGGCTCACAGCTTCTCTGAATAATAACAAGATCATAAACATGCTTCCTTAATCTTATACACACATTGAACTACTAAGCTACATCCCTCAGATGTACACTACCAGTCAAAAGTTTTGAAACACTTACTCATTCTTTATAATAATTTTTTTTTCTTCACATTTTAGAATAATAGTAAATTCATCAAAACTATGGAATAACAAAAATGGAACTATGGGAATTATGTTGTGACTAAACAAAATCCAAAAGAAATCAAAACGGTGTTATATTTTAGCATCTTCAAAGTAGTCAACCTTTGCAGACATGTACTCTTGACATTTTCTCAACCAACTTTTGAGGCATCACCCTGGGATGCTTTTTAAACAGTATTGAAGGAGTTTTGACTGGTAGTGTACATTAGGGATGCATTCTCAATTTGCTGGATTATGGGTTGTCTGAACGACAAGTTGGTCTTATGAAGGCCTGTATAATTAGACTGGTTAAGGTTCATGTTTAACAGACACCAATTAGACACGTTTCCTTACGATGCATCTTTGTAAATCAATCAGGTATTATAGAATAACTTCTTTAAAAAAGTAATATCTGGATTCTGAATTTCAGTTGATGGTGTGCTAGTAGGTTAATGAATTTCACATCTGTTCGAAGTGGGAGGACAGGACATCAAACAACAGGGACAAACATACATTTACAAGAGCAAGTGACTCCAACTTGTCCAGTTAAGAATACGACGATTAAAAAAAAAAAAAGAAGCAGGGCACCAGGCATGTATCCATAATATATATATTTATTAGGGCTGTCAATCGATTCATTTTTAATCTAATTAATTACATGGTGTCCCAATTAATTAATGGCATATACAAATATTTGCTGAGAAAGCCCCTCATATAACAATAATTCAATATATAATTATGAAATAATTATACATAGTTATCTTTAAAATATATATATATATATAAAATAAAAAATATATTCAGATAATTAAAATGCATTACATTCTTGTAGCAGAAGAGTTAATCATTGAGAATACCATTCAAAAAGCGGCTTTAGAATACAATGTATTGTTTACTACCATATTATTCATCATAATTCAATCATTGGCACACAGTTCACAGCAATTCATTTCACAAGTGAATCTGTCAATCGGTTCGAGATTTATTATGAGGTCTTGTTTAAGGACCCATCAATGTACACCTGCATCAGACATGCTTGTGAAGCGTCTCAGGTGCATTGCATCATAACTAGAAAATGTTTAGTTCACTGTCTCAAGTTAAATACTCAATCTTTAAACACATCTTGAGATCGCTTAGTTCGCATTTGTGCTCCTTCAAGTGTTTTGAATGCAAGAACGTAACGCATGTGTTGTTCTGCCTACTGAAGTGTTTTCTTCACAGTATAAACTGCGCGTTGCTCATACAGCTGAAATTTCACTTACTGCCCTTCTGGAGTAAACAGGTGGTATTTTTGTCAAATTAAAATCGCACTGAATTAACGCGACAGCCCTAATATGTGTGTGTATAATATATATATATATATATAAAACATGAATTACCCATTATTTAAATATAAAAGTTTCCTGTGCACTTCACTATCATTTGAGACATGTTCACCATTTAAAACCAAAGGCTTTTGTTTTCTAGTTTATCCTCTTATTGTCTGCCTGTGGCTACGAAAAGCAATTACAGCATTTTGTTAAATAACTACCAATCTACCAACTTCTCTAAATATCTTGTACACAGCTAAACACAAACTCTTCTGTGGAGTGAGTCAGCCAGCCAGCCAGCCAGCCAATCAGCCTTGCTTTTCTTTGACCCTGTTTACAACTGGTAAATGATACATCTCGGGTGATCCAATGACATGTGGTCAGTTGTGACACAACATCCATCTCAAATGCATCTCCTGTGACCACTTGTGTTTGAAATTCGAGGGGTGGGTCTCATGATTTCATTACGGCATACGTCAGTCACTATTTCTTTGTGTTACTACATGATAATAAACCGCGAAAAAGTCAGAAAAGACAAGTGTGAATAGATGCCAGACGCAGTTAAAATGTAATGCAGTTGAAATTTTATGAAACAGTGCAGAGCTCTCCCCCCATGCATTTGCCTTTTATGATTTTTTTTTTGCAGTCACACACTGACAAAGTGATTAATGTAAGTCATCATGAAATCAAAGATCCTCCAATTAAATTCCGAACAAAAGTGGTCACAGGAAATGCATTTAAAACATAGTAAAACCATCTTAATACAGGTGGAAACAAGACCTTTGAAATCTTAAGTTTCTGAGGATAGAAACGGTTTCAGACAGTGCCCTTAGGTATGAGCAATTATAGCTGTGGTGTTATTTTCTGTTATCAACTCTCTGTGTGTGTATCTAACCTGTGTGGCGAGACTGAGCACTTGTTGCACCAGTTCCTGGGTCTCAGTGGGCTTCTTCAGGAACAGCTTCACTATGGCTGTAAGCAGCTGGAGCTGTACCTGAAAGACAACCATAAAAAAAAACATTAGCACACACACAGACAAAACATGAAACCCATTCTCCCGAGAGAAAAGGTCCAGATTATTATTTAGGGTTGTCAAGTATTTCTTAATTAAGTAAACATTGCTTTTTCTCCAAGTATTCATCACTGAAAAATATACAAAAGTAATCAAATGTATAATACAAATTAATCTAGATTCTTTTAGATTTTGCCCATGACATTTGGGCAAATGTCATTTTTTCAAACTCTAATGGTTCCATATTGCTAATAAATAATGTGCATGGCAAAAGGCAGAAAATGACAACTTATTAGCCTTCAAGACTTGCTGGCCAACTAAATGCAAAAATATAAATCAGTGCCATCTCTCTGGTCTTCCCAGTTATTACAGTAATTATCATAATAGGCAGTAATTATCCATTTTCATTGGCTGGCTCTACTGTGCTTGCACAGGTTACTGTGCTTAAGTCTGTAGAAACAGTAGTATAATTATTTTTGTATTTATATTAGTATCAACTTGGTACCAAAATACTTTTTTTGTTTTTTACAAAATAATATTTTTGACACCCTTTGTACTAAAGTACCTATATTGCCCACATGCAACTTAAACACTTCCCCCTCAATTAAATGCACTCTCTACCAAAACACACCAAACAAGGATAATGCAGATCTGTCAGAGACTCCTTCCTCCCAATCAATGATAGAGATGGAGTAAGAAGAAATTAAAAGATACTGCCAGAGTGAATTAGTAAGCTTAACCATGACTGGCTGCTCAACAGCATGTGAACAGTTAAAGGAAAATATAAAAAGGCCATGCACTAAATATAATCTGTCAAAACTAGTTTGAAATCTGTTGAAACAGCTGTAAAGTCTACCCTTAACAGACCCACTCTTCGTATAGTCTTTTCTTATGCAAGAAACTTTACCATCAGCATTTTCACAAAAACAATAGACTGCTTACATAACACAACCTAAAAGGAATAGTTCACCCAAAAATTTAAATTATCTTATTTTCTCACCCTTGTGCATGACTTTCTTTCTTCTGCTGAACACAAAGATTTTTAGAAGAATATTTCAGCACTGCAGGTCCATACATTGCAAGTGAATGGTAATCAGACATTTAAACCTCCAAAAATCATATAAAAGGAAACATAAAAGTAGCCCATATGACTTCTTTGGTTAAATCTATATATTCAAAAGCAATATGATGAGAAACAAATTAAAGTCCTTTTTTTTTACTCTAAATCTCCACTTTTGCTTTCAATTTTACATCTGAATGCCTGGTGCAGGTTTAGTTTCACTTTCATATCTGAAAGTGAAGGTGGAGATTTAGAGTAAAAAAGTACTTACATTTTCATCTGTTTCTTAACCCACCTATCATATAGCTTTTGGAGACATGGATTTAACCACTGTAATCATAATGATTACTTTGATGTGATTTTTGGAGCTATACAAAAAAGGTCTGATCACCATTCACTTGCATTATAAAGACCTACTAAGTTGAGATAGTCTTCTAAAAATCTTTGAGTTCTGCTGAAGAACAAAACTGGGATGGCATAAATGGAGTAAATGAGGAGAGAATTCATTTTTGGGTGAACTATCCCTTTAAAGCCTATTCTGCTCTGGTAAAGTCCAGCAAAGTGTCAATACTCATTTTACATGCGAAGAGGATGTTTATACAGTATCAAGTCTAAAAGACAGAGCATCAAAAAGGACCTGTTTAATTATAATGGTCAGACATGTGGAAAATAGTAATGAACAACTAAATTATGACTTGTTTTGGTGCAAAAAACCCTGACTAGCATAAATACATATATCATTTTTATTTATTTTTTTAAAGTGTTTGATATGAACCTTTTAACTGCAAGTCACAGGCCATTTTCCATGAACCTTTTAAGTCCAAGACTAGACTTGATCTGAATCAAAAGCAGCTGAATGCAAACTAAACAGGAAACCTTTTTAGTCAATCTTTTTGGTTATCGCCTTCCAGTGCCTTTTTTCTAATGGAATGGTTTAATTTACAGTGACTTTTGTAAGCTTTAGTGCACTTCACCTGTGTGCTCTCATCATGGAAGCCTTCCAGGAAGCTCTCCAGCAGCTCATCAGCATTGTCAATCCTCTCAGCGTACTCTCCCACAATCCAGATCATGGCTGCCCGTGCCTCGGGCTCATCCAGAGAGTCAAGGTTCTCACACAGGGTGGCAATCACACTCTCATACCTAAGAAACACATTGCAGAAAAATGTGAAGCAACTAAGCAGCATGAAGAGCAAAAAGGGATGGGTTTAGTGAATCTTGATAAAAAGAAAATGTAGTTTTCTTAAGCACATAATTTTCAAACACATTCCATCATGGGAGACAGGGCAGAACAGACGCTGTGTCAAGATAAACCTCTTCTGCTTTCTGAGGGGTATTCACAGTGACAGGGATTGCAGGGAAAAAAGACAGTTTCAGCCAGAGCTGGTGATTTCCAGTGAAATGAGCAACAGCGACTTAACGCAAGTTAGATTTAATTTCTTTAAAGACATTTCTGCCTTTTACTCCTAGCATTGCAAAGTTAGAGCTCAACTTTATGCAAATTAGCAGCAACACATTGCGGCGACTACAAATGGGAGTGCAGCCACCGATCTGTCAACCTACAACACAGATACTCCACGGTCTCCAGTAAATACACTAAATCGCTGTCAGTGTCTGAACACCCCTATAGTCAGCCAACAAAATGTGATGTTAATCAGCTCAACAGAAAAGATGATCAAGTAGAGACAGAATAAGAGACACCAGTGCTATAAGATTTTGTTGACAAATGGTCATGGACATGTGACGTTATCTAAGAAACATACTTATTGGGGTACTTGCGGAAGATGTCCTTGATGACCACAATTGCTTCCTGCACCACATAATTGACCTTGGTCTGAATAAGGTCAAGCAGCGTGCTGACACAACGTTCTGCTGATTGCTGTGACAAGGACATACAACAGAAATGGGAGAAAGAGCAATCAACCATCTCCTTCATTAGACTGCAAAAAATGCAACCACTCAGAAATCAGTTAAAAGATGAAGCAATTGGTATTTGGTTCAAATCAGGGATAAATTGGGGTGATGACTTAAATAAAAGGGGTGAATTGTGATTAAAAATAGTGCTCAATAGATTGCCATTGTTAATTAAGTTAATAATTATGTCCCCCTAATTAGTGTCAGGCCAGCTCACCTCAACCTTTATTGCACAGCGGCCGATGGCTCGTACAGCTTTACGCACAAAATCTACGTCCACCTCAGTGGCATATTCCTTCAGCTCAGCCAGCACCTACTCAACCAAAATCCACACACAGATTCAGCACAGACTCTCAGGAGCACAAATGTGAAATGTTGATGTTACAATGTATACACTACAGTGTAATAAAGTAGATACAAACATAAATAATTAGGTATTGATAGGCAGAGATAATGTTCCACATTAGTCAGGTATTAGACTCTGAACTTCTCCACACTAGTGCTTTGAGAGAGGTCTGGGAGTTTGAGTGACATTTCAGTCACCTGAGCAATGTTGGCCTGAGATGCCAGACGAATCATTATGTCCAGCTTCTCCAGTTTGACATAAATCGGGTCATTATATTTCACAAAGAAAACTTTCATCTCATGCTTCAGGATTTCAGCGCTGTAAAACAGGAGTAATGAAAAAGGAAACACATTGATGAAATGGAAACTTTTAAATATAAAATTGAGTCTCATCTTGGGGTAACTGTCATTAAAAATTGTTTGTGCTGCACCGACCGTTTCTGTACGATGAGGTTAATGTTCCTGAGGGCGACGTACTGCAGTTCAGGCTCCGCTGAGAGCAGTGTGACAAGGGGAGGAGCCAGTTTCTTTAGCAGAGTGCCGTAATAGTCCAGATCTTTAGGTAGCATCTCCATAAACTTCATCAGAACCTTCACGGCAGACAGAACCACAGCAGAGTTGGCGTGAGACAGCCTTGGAGTTACACGCTCGCAGATACTGTTGTAGGAGGGAGAGAGATTAACATTTTTCAAAAAGGCATAGTTCATAAAAATGATCAGACTAAACACTACATTCTCTAGAAGTCTTTAAAAGGCAAAGACATGTTATGAAATTAAAAACTATATGATAGTTCACCCAAAAATTAAAGTTTTCTCATCATTTACTCACTTTCATGCCATCCCTGATGAAAAGGACTAACTTTCTTCTGCAGAACACGAAGATTGTTTAGAAAAATATCTCAGGTCCATAATGCAAATGCAAGTGAATAGTGGCCAGAAATGTGAAGGTTCAAAAAGCATATAAAAGGCAGCAGAAAAGTAAACCATACGACCCCAGTGATTAAATCAATTTCTTCAGAAGTGATTTGATAGGTTTGGGTGAGAAACAGATCAATATTTAAGTCTTCTATTTTCTATAAATCTCCACTTATACCGTCGTTTTTTGTTTTTGGTGATTTGCATTATTTGTACACATCACCACCTACTGGGCAGGTATGAGAATTTATAGTAAAAAAGTCCTTAAATATTGAGCTTTTTCTCATCCACACCCATCACATAGCTTCTGAAATAATGGATTTAACCACTGGAGTCATGTGGAATATTTTTATGCTGCCTTTATGTGCATTTTTGACCTTCAAAATTCTGGCCACCATACACTTCCATTGTATGGACCTACATAGCTGAAATATTAGTCTAAAAATCTTCATTTGTGTTCAGCAGAAGAAAGAAAGTCATACACATCTGGGATGGCATGAGGGGGAGTAAATGATGAGAGAATTTTCATTTTTCGGGCGAACTATCCATTTAATCTGTAACTTTAAGTAAAAATTTCTCTAAACTTTATTTGTAGCATACCTCCTGCAGATGTCAACCTGCACCAACATTTTGCTAGTATAGCTTACTCTGTATACTTGGATATTTACTGTATATATTTCTAAACAAAATTGACATTGTAACTGAAATATTCCTTATTGAATCAATTGAACTGAATTGGGAAACAAATGCATACAGTTGATGTCAGAAGTTTACATACACCTTAGCCAAATACATTTAAACTAAATTTTTTCCACAATTCCTAAATTCCTTTTTCACTCTTTCATTTTATGAATGTGAAGTCAGAATAATAGTAGAGAGAATGATTTCTTTCAGCTTTTATTTCTTTCATCACGTTCCCAGTGGGTAAGAAGCTTTTTTTAAACACTTTGTTAGTATTTGGTAAAATTGCCTTTTTTAAGGCTTGTTTAACTTGGGTCAAACATTTAAGTTGCTGGAACTTTGCTCCATTCCTCCAGACAGAAGTGGGGTAACCGAGTCAGGTTTGTAGGGCTCCTTGCTCGCACATGCTTTTTCTGTTCTGCCCACAAATTTTCAATCGGACTGAGGTCAGGGCTTTGTGATGGCCACTCCAATACCATGACTTTGTTGTCCTTAAAACAGTTTGCCACACATTTGGAGGTATGCTTGCGGTCATTGTTCATTTGGAAGACCCATTTGCGACCAAGTTTTAACTTCCTGGCTGATGTCATGAGATGTTGCTTCAATATACATGTATATAATTTTCCTTCATCATGATGCCATCCATTTTGTGAAGTGCAACAGTCCCTCCTGCAGCAAAGCACCCCCACAACATGATTCAGCCACCCCCATGATTCACAGTTGAGATGGTGTTCTTCAGCTTGCAAGCCTCACCCTTTTTTCTTTAAACATAACGATGGCCATTATGGCCAAACGGTTCAATTTTTGATTAATTAGACCAGAGGACATTTCTCCAAAAAGTAAGATCTTTGTCCTCGTGTGCACTTGCAAACTGTAGTCTGCATATTTTATGGTGGTTTTGGGGGGGGCAAATAAATTGTTTATTTGACACTTTATATATGTCAAATAAAGTGTTTTCTTCTGAACAATAACAAGTGCTTAAATAACAAGTTCTCAAAGTGCTAAAGAACTGAACTGCTAAACTGAAGATTTGAAGTGAAAATCAAGGCCATTATCACTTATTTTTTCTTTTTTTCCGGGTAGTAAGCAAAGTACTGCAAACTCGTTCTTTTTAAGACATTTGGACCAGAAGATGGAGTGTTCATGTAACTCGCATGTTGATTTGAAACCGACAGGCTAGTTAACGCTTTTTTGTCTTCTGCTAGTTTTCTACACAGGGTGACCAGTGGCTGCGAAATTCTGAATGACAAATCATGTTCTGCACGTATTTTCAAATCGCAGACACGGTCCGTCATAGACAACGGTGTGTCAGCTGTAACAGTTGCTCCGGCAACGTCGTGGTAAGTTTGAGTGCACGGGCAGCGGCTCTATGACAGGAGTCTAAATCATGACGAGCAAGCACTTTCTTACCGCTGCTGGCATACAGTAGCTTCCTCGAGCAAATCGGGCTCTCTCAGTTTCTGGCACCAACTGCCAAAAGGCTCGCCATCTCTACTTTCTTCAATCCACGCCCAGCGCCATTTATTTTTGAGTCCTTTATCTATTGCTAGGACATCATCCCCAGGCTTCATAAACTTACGCTCCATTTCACCGACAACGCTAACGTGAGATTGACGTATGGGTGTCAATCATACTGTGTTGCCAGGACCCGCCCTTCTCTGCTTCTGATAGGCTTGTAACGTTAGTTAGAGCTGCGTTCCTCTCATATGATTGGTAGGTGAAATAAATTGACTAGAAAATATTAAACCGCATGCGCAAGTTCCCAAATATTATTTTATTTTTTTCCCTCACGGCTGCACGCCGGAGATCCGGCAGGGTGCCAGAATACTTTAAGCCCTGGGTTATGTCAATATAGGACTTGTTTTACTGTGGATATAGATGAATGTGGTTCCTTCAGGTATTTGGAAATTGCTCCCAAGGATGAACTAGACTTGTGGAAGTCTACAATTGTTTTTATGAGGTCTGGGCTGATTTGTTTTGATATTCCCATGATGTCAAGCAAAGAGGCACATTAAAGTAGGCATTAAAATACATCCACAGGTACACCTCCAATTGACTCCAATTAGCCTATAAGAAGCTAAATTAGGCTTGACATAATTTCCTGGAATATTTCAAGCTGCTTATAGGCAGTTAACTGTGTGTGTAAACGTCTGACCCACTGGAATTGTGATATAGTCAATTAAAATTGAAACAATCTGTCTGTAAACAATTGTTGGAAAAAGTACTTGTGTCATGCATAAAGCAGATGTCCTAAACATCTTGCCAAACTATAGTTTGCTAATATGAAATCTGTGGAGTGGTTAAATTAGTTTTAATGACTTCGATCTAAGTAAACGATGTAAACATCTGACTTCAACTGTATACTCAGCCCTAGTTTAGATCAACTTTGTTGCCCATGTATTACATAGACTTTATTAGAGAAACCCATTTTAAGTCTCCCCCACACAGGAGTGATGACATAATGTTGCCTTCTGACCTCTGTGATTCGCGGTCATCACGGGGCGTGTAGTTGGCCAGGCAGTCGAGGATGAAGATCTGGCCCCACTCTGTGCATTCATTAAGGGCTGTCAGGAGCTTGTTAATGGTTTGAGGGTTCAGGTCCAGAAGGTTGCTGTTAGGATGAGACTCCGCTATCTCAGACAGAGCTGCCACTGCATTTGCTACCACCTAACGGAGGGAATGGAAATACACAGACATTAAACTTGATACAGTGCTGTGTGTGTGCCTTGTCCAGGGTTTCACACAACAACAGCATGCAATTACACACCAGGAAGACTCAGAGAGTGCTAAATGGCACTGGCAAGCCCATGGATGTCCTTAACACAAACATAAGTGCATGTGCATGTGCATGTGTATAGCATGAGCTGAGAGATGCCTGCAGCTTATATGTCCTCATAATAATTAAGAGACCACGAACCAAGTCCATGAACACACGGAGCATCAACAACCCATTTCGACTTTACGATCACATTTCGATGATAAATGATGTATCAGGTGTATCTTATCTGGCTAGAGGGGTTAGTCAAAAGGCAGAGCCTCACCATGGGGTTAGAGTCAGAGATCAGGTCTTTTAAGGTGTCCAAAAAGCCCTGGTCTTCTACCAGCTGGGCATTGATATCATGGAGCTTGGCTACACAAACGGCAGCTGTCTTCCTCACATAGGGGTCTTCATCTTTCAAACACTTCCTCAGAGGTTCACACAGATACTCAGTGATCTTGTCCACTCGGATGCAGCCCATGGTGCGCACAGCCAGGGCACGGATCAGAGGGTTTGGATCCTCACAGTCCTGCAGGAGAGAGAGAGAGAGGAAAATATTGCCAAACACTCATTAGGTCTAACATATGCACATTTATGATATCATCCTGACATTTTTTGTGTGTACTGTATTTAAGTGTATATAAATACATACAGGTATAGAGTATGTGACATTGATACTACTAATACTGAGGGACTTATTTGCCATGGTTTTGCCACAACAGTCATCCACAATATACTGCTGCTGCTTTGGAGCCAACTTTATAAACATTGTGCTTCCCTCATTCAACAACACAATTTTAATAACAGTTGATTTGTGAATCAATGAGCAACATCAACAATCGTTCTTAAATTTTTCTAGACTTTGGGCTTCATTCCGCAACAGTGAAAAATCGTTTAATATACATCAAGCTCTTCTACTGAGTTTTGTTTTTGACATATGACTCCCTGGCACAGTAAATGGATATCTGGAAGTACTTGTACACATTAGTTGTCTTGGCGTATTTGCCCATGCAAACATTATTAAAATGACCTTTAACTTCTCAAACAATGATGTCCAAATCCTACCTTAACAAAGGTGTTGACTGCCATAATGGCCATGTCTGGCTGGCTCTTGGCATAATTCATTAAGTACAGATAGACCAGTTTCTTCAGTTCCAAATTATCCGTCTGCATGCAGTTTACAACATCAGGAAACAGGGCACTGTGGACAAAATATTCAACAACTCAATCTCCACTACATAGGAAGAGAACATGATGGTGGAAATTCAGAGAACCATATAAAAAGCATTTAGTAAAAGAGTGAAGAATGTACAAACATGTTGTGTTTGTACATTCAGCCTGAGGAGGAATAGAGCAACACTATGCTATGTGCAAAAATAGTGGGTTTTTCAAATTAAACATCATCCTCCTCAGTAAAAAGCATCACGATTTTACAGTAGAAACTGTGATATTTTGACAAATTTAATAGTTTCACATCAAATATAATAAAAATGAGGTCTAATAGATTCTACATAATATTCTAACATTGTCATTAAAGTTCCTAATGTGTTTTGGCTACTATTATATTCATAAATAATATAATTTATTATTAGTTATAAAGACTAGCTACAATGACCTAACCACAGTAATGAGGAGCCATCCATGTTCTTACCTGTGCTTAAATGATATTGCACTTTAAATATAAGGGCAAGTTTATAAAGACCTTTACATTTTGGACCTCCAAGACTAATGTACAAACTATGGACAAATCTTTCCTCCTGTGTAATTTATGTTCTGTTTGAATGCTGTTTGATATTAGGAAATAAACTGGATAATAAATATAATAGGCTCATAAAAATAAATAGGCTCATCAACTTTTAAAAGGGGGGACAGAAAATGTATTGTATCATTTGTTGATGACATCAAAAATAAAAATAATGGCACTTGATTACGCCCTTATACTTGAAAACCATGCAATATAAAAAAACTAAAAATGCCACCCTGGCTACATTAAACACCGTTTATGCTTTATACTGTTAGAACCGAAGTTGAATTTGAGAACCACTAGTGTAGCAATTTAGAAGCGTTTTAATTGTTATGTGTATGTTCTATTAAATAAATACAAATAGATAATATAAACTACAGCTATTACTACAGCTATCTGTGATTCCAGAGTCGTTCAAGTGTAAACACACACACGCGCGCAAGCACACGCACAAGCTGTTTTTAAGCTATACCTCCACCGCACAATAGTGCGGCTTCATAAAACAATTCTAGGGGGAACACTGCATTTAGCTGCATAAAAGATTAAAAACAGAAAAGTCTGTGTTAAACTGTACCAACAATGGCTCAAGTGCTTAACAATAGCCTGGCTTACCTGACATCTTTTCCCACTGTCATAGAGGCAATGACCTTCTTTACTGCCTCCTTCTTCTTCTCTTTCTTATCACTGTTCAGCTCTGCCTTCAGTTCAAATATCTCCCCTAAAGGGTCACAAACAAAACAGTTTATTAATTTTAATCAATGTATTAATTATTGATAGCAGATTGACTTATTGACTTGTATAAGAGAAGACAATGAAAGACGCTCATAAATTCGATCATGAATTTTGTGTACACAGCTTTTCTTGGCTCATTTGTTTGCAGTTAAAAATACTATTTTCAGGCAAAATAATGAGTCAGAACAACTCTGGCATAAGGCACCAAATCTAATGTAGAATTTGGCTTCCTCAGCCATTTCTATCCATCTATCTCTACGCAATATTAGTCTCCATTAGAGTCCAGTGTTTACAAACATAGTAAAATTATTTAACACAGCTTAAGTCTGTAATGTGACAGTGCAATTAAAAAGATATCCTGAATGGTGATGTTTATCGGATTCTGATAGAACACGGTTCACGAAAACATCTCACAAAGTGATAAAATCCTTAAACAGCCGTATCTTCAAAGCAAAATAGAAATCAGCAGACACCAAACCTTTCTTGGTAGTGGTGAAATATTTGGAGTCTGTCATCTTGGATCCCAAGCCTCTGTTCTCCTGCAGAAAAAGAGAAAGAATGATTTACACATAGCCCATAAGAAAAGAGAGGAAGAGAATAAATGGTGCTGAACTGTCCAGTGTGGAGGCAGGGTACTGAAAAAGTGCAAGCACAGGAGAAAAAGAGGAAGTCCAGTCCCTGTCCTGCTGGAACCTTCACTGATGTTTCTTAGAGATTGTGAAAGGGAAAAGAAGTTGGGCAAAAACAATTGTGAAAGCCTCTTGTTCTGTTCCAGTCAGCAAATTATGCCTATATATCCTCTGCTTGAAGTGATTGTCCTCTATCTGTCACTAAATCTGCTGTGAAGAATTTCCCATTTCCTGTTATTGAGCATTAGACTATCTGTAAAAACCTGAAAGATCTTCCAAGAGGAGAAAAATAAGGTTACACCACTTTTTCATTTGGCTTTACTGACTAAATGACACGTCCATAGAGACTTCGCTAACTAAACCATGAGCCGTTTTTAAAACTTTTCACTGTCAGAATTGACTCAAATTCAGTCGAATCGAAGATGAGGATAAAAGGACAAAAAACAGCCAGGCGCCATGAAACTGTTGCAATTACAGCCTTTCTTCCCCATGACTCTCACAATGTTTATGAAATGTTCATTCTGACAGTTACGACAAAGAAACAAGCAAAGATATGTTACGGAGATGCGTTTACAATGGAAGTGAGTCAATTTGTACGACATTAACAAAAGGGGGTACTTTCTGGGTAATCATGAATATAACACAGTAGTACATGACCCACAACACAAACTACTTTTATTCCAACTGGTTCAAATTAAAAGTGAGCATTTATCTCGTCAGCTTGTGGGCCAAGCTGCAAATATAAGATAACAACAGCTGTCAACCGACAAGTCGTTGACACCAGTAAACGATCGTTAAATTTTAAATTCTTCTGGGCTCGTGATGAACGCTAGATCTCATATGATTGTTACCAACAAATACTGTAACACCTCAGAAGGTAGTACGTGGCGCTGAGGTAACTGCAGCAGGTGACAGTCACACTAGCATCCACTGCTTCATGGAGCTAACTAGCCAATCCCACTTACACCCACAATTTTCACACTAATTTCGACCCCACAAGTATTCGCAGGCCTTCCTCCTAACTCAACGTACGAAATAGACCGTCACTCACACATAGCTGACTTGCCCACTCCATTTCTGTCGAATGAATGAACCTGCTCACAGAGATGTAGAGTCGGTGCTTGAGCTAGCTAAACGCTAACGGCTGCGAGCTAAAGCTTCATGACCTTCTTAACCACAGCTTATGTGAGCGCACAGTTAAGCCTTTAATCTAGCGGACTGTATTACTGTCCAACCACTCATAGCAGAAAGCAATAGATACGTAAAAACAAAGACCGTACCTCAGTTAAACCAGGAAACTGCCTCTACCGAAGTCAAGTGTGAGTGTGTACAAGTCGGCCTTCTTCCTTCCCTCCCACCTTACATTTTTTGTCATCAAATGATTCACACTTCCGTCTTCCGCCTTTATAAAGAAGAGTTTTCTCCTGATAAATGTTTTAGTGGGTTCTGTTGAATGCACGTTGTCATTAACAGTCATTAACTGTTTATTTCAGAACTACTAATTTGTTATGTTCTAATATCAATATGTAAATACAGCCTAAAAATAAGAGCGTTGCCTTCCTGCGATTCTGTTAAAGCACATCACGCTACATTTCTTTGGCATTACATGAAACTTAACCTATACTTTAGATAATATAGAATACTTTACTAATACATGTTATTATAAGAAAATTAATCCTTACAAAAGCATCTTACAAGAATAGTAGCTTACTGTATACATCAATAGAGATTCTGCCCTCTGCTTCTAAATTTGTTATGTTCTTTAAATTATCTCAGTAAAGAGATGATCTCAAACGAAGTGTTTTATTACACTTCATTTTCATTACATCTCATTCCCCATTGCATACAAAGCAACACAAGCACCAAGCAAAGCATTTAATCCAAACCAGTTTTATTACAAGAATTAAATGAACAGCAATTGGCTTTCGAAGGAACAGTGGAATGTTGGTCTTGCAATATTGCTATTCAACACATACAGACATCACAATGTCAAGACCTTACATTTCATTGTCAACATTAAACAAATTAGAGACAAAAAATAAATAATCACAACAAAATGCAAATTGTAGAAATGAAAGTAAATCCAAAGGCATTCAGAATTGAAATTAACCAACAGCTTTTTCATTTACTGAAACCAGAGAATGACAAAGATTTGACATGCGTTTTTGTTGCTCAGATCTGAACATAACATTTGAACAATTCAGATCAGACTGGTTTTCTCAATTTAAAGCATGTGAACACCTCTAGTTTTGATGTCAAATAATGAATAAAGAAAAAAACCCATCCATGCAATGTAGTGTAGGCTATATTGCCTGGCCAAAAAAAAAAAAAAAAGTTTAAATATGCAGATAAGAGCCTTTAACTGGATCATTATTGCAGGGATTAACATGTTTAAGCTGGCAACAATTATTTTAACCCTAACTGATATAGTCTGTCTCATTTCTTAAACAATCATGTTGGAAGATGTATCCTGTGGTCATGGAAAATATGTTATTTTTTTAGAAGGGGCAAATTATTGGCTTGCATCAAGTAAAGAAAACAACTAAGGAGATTGTTGAAATCACTGGAATTGTGTTAAGAACTGTCCTACCAATTATTAAAACCTGTAAGGATAGTGGTGAACCGCCAGCTTCGTAGAAGAAATGTGGTCGGAAAAAATCTTGAATGATCATGATCAGAGATCACTAAAACACTTGGTACAGTCACATCATAAAAAAACCAATGTAGAACTCACGGCTATGTTTAATAGTGAAAGTAAGAGCATTTTCATTTGCACAATAAGACGAAAACTTACAGGATTGGGACTAAACATCTGTGTGGCCACAAGAAAGCCACTTGTGAGACTAATCGGAAAAAACAACTTAAATTTGCTAGGGAGCATAAAGATTGGACTGTGGAGCAATGGAGAAAGGTCATGTGGTCTCTATGAGTCCAGATTTACCCTATTCCAAAGTGATGGGCATGTCAGGGTAAGAAGGGAAGTGCATGAAGTGATGTACCTGTCATGCATAGTGCCCACTTACAAGCCTCTGGAGGCAGTGTTATGATCTGGGGTTGCTTCAGTTGGTCAGGTCTAGGCTCAGCAACTTTATGCAGCAATAAAATGAAGTCAGCTGACTACCTGAATGTACTGAATGACCAGGTTATCCCATCAATGGATTTTTAATTCCCTGACGTCTATATTAGACATATTCCAAGACAACAATGCCAAGATTCATCGGGCTCAAATTGTGAGTGGTTCAGGGAGCATGAGGAATCATTTTCACACATGGATTGGCCACCACAGAGTCCTGAAATTAACCTCATTGAAAGTCTTTGTGATGTGCTGGAGAAGACTTTACGGAGTGGTTCAGCTCTCTCGACGTCAATACAAGATCTCTGTCAAAAATGAATGCAACTCTGAATGGAAATAAATGTTGTGACATTGCATAAGTTTGTCAAAACAATGCCACGACGAATGCACGCCATAATCAAAGCTAAATATTAGAGTAGCCTATGCAACTCTTTTTGTTTTTTGGCCAGGCAGTTTTTTTATCTCAATATTTCTAGGAATTAATAATGAATGTCATTGCAGATGAAAAAAACACATATTTTGTTTCTGTAAGATTTTTACAGAAAAGAAAAACTGAAAATACAATTGCAGCTCATAGTGAGTTAACTGTACAAACACATGGCAGGTAATGATTAGATACTGGAAAGATAACTGAATGCAGTTTAATTGTTGTTGGGAGAGTATGAGTATGTCTGAATAAAATGAGAAATAGGCACAGCAACCTTAAATATAATCTGAAAGACTGTATAAAGTTTTATAGTCCTTATTTATACCTAGGTTTGACATTTAATAATGCCCTAAAGTGCCACAGATGACACTGGACATAGAAGCAATGTGCATTGATGCATTGCAGTTTTTATAGAAGAGGTGATATGGAGTGTCAATGGTCATGCTAACAGTAATAATCCTATTGTTGCAGGCCTTTAGGCTAGAAAGAACACTGAAATCCAACCCTTTCAAATATTTGCCCCAAGACTACTTTTGATCATCAGAATAAACATTAGAATATCTCTTTATAAAACACTTGAGCCCATAAATACACAGCTGTAAATGAGAACTTGCCAAAAGTAAAACAATTAAACCATTCATTCAGAAACATAAAACATCATCCCTTTATGATAAAACAATTCACCCACAGCCATTTACCAAGGTCTAAAGACTTATTCCTTTCACATAAATAAACACAATCCAATACCAAACCAATATGTATGTAGTGTAATTACTTTTAAGAGTCAATGTTTTCCCCATTTTATGCAATGGTACAGTACCTGTCAGAATAGAAGTGTTTGAATATAACACAAACAAATCATAATAACTCACTTCTGTCTGCATGCATACTGTACTTCCAAGTCACTTAAAACATCACCTGTAACATTCAAGTTAACAAGTCAAAGAACTGATAAAGTTTTCCCTTGCTTAATGTAGATTACTCATTCAACCACTTGGTGGGGCCATAAAGCTCTAGAAACTGAGCTTTTGAAGATGATGATGACAGTGGAAAGTATCACTAAGTCATGGTAAACTATAAACAATGTTGGACTCAGTATGGAATTGTTTAACTTTCTATAAAAAGTTTAAAGTGATTTCCATCTTCTTGAAAACATCTTATTGATGCTTAATATGGCACCATCTTGTGCATCCATTAAAATAAGGGTCCATCATTTCTCACATGTGGAGAAAACCTTTAATCTTAATATGGGGCTTGCTAAGCAGAGGAGTGCTAAGAAAGCGTGGTGTTGTTACTATTATATTACATATATGTTTGGCTGTCTCACAGAGTTAACAGTAGTGTGAAAGCAGAGGGTCCATATAGTGACACTTATGCTATCTCACATACTCAGACCACCCAGATACCTGAACACACACACATGCGTGCACACACAAACAAACTTCTCATCCTTTAAGGCAAGAAGATTAGTCAAGGCAACTTTCAATATCAATATTGCATAGCTAAGGCAGAATTAGCATACTGAAATAAACAGCATACATTTTATACATTAATCTTAAATTCAATTCATAATAAGTATATGTACATAACACAAACACACGTTTAAGCAAATTAGCATATATTACATATAAACCTATACATTAACCTTTGTAGTTTGTCCAGAAAATAATACACAAATACAACATACTTGCCTACATCTTTTTTCAAGGTGAAGTAAAGCAAGCAGATAACTTATGGATTTTTGGCCTCTCAAATGCTTTTGAGAGATCCCCAAAACAGAGTTGATATGTCAGTTTATATGATATGCTATTTAGCAAAATTATCTAAATCAGAGTACAGTTATTTAACTGTTTTTGCCATTCTGATACCAAATGGAAGTCTGGTGAAACTTCATAATGGCATCCATCTTGTTAGAAGATGCACATAAAATTACACCAACAAGACATCACCACTCCATCTTATATGCTCTAGAGATTCTAAAGCTCTTAATCTCTATTTAAAACACCATCCCCAATTATACAGTGCACTCTGTATATTACAATTCCCTGATTAACGTAGAAAGTAACATTTCATACTTTGTTGTAAAAAAGAAAACCGAACTAAAAAAAAAGTTCTCATGGAGAAAAATTAAAAAATTAACCCTAAGGCCATGAAGGGCACAGCGTTTTTGGTAAAACCTGTAAGTTCTCTCATTTTGAAGGGAAATGCAGACATTTTCTTTCTCAAATAGAAAACCCAAAGGAAAGAATTATGACCTGAAGGAATTAGACATAGCCAAGATGGTGCTATGAATAGGCTATGTTGGTCAAAGATCTCAAGAATGGAGTTGGTAATGTTCTTAACCACTTTGGGGCAATTTTATGTCACCAGTGAAATGACAGTATCCTGCTACATGTTAGACATAATATTCAGATGTGCATTGTCTCTTAGTCATTATAAGTGTGCTTTTTTCAACCACTCTTCTCTCTAATTTGAATGTAAAGCTGTAAATTCTGAGAGAAGGTTCACAGACATCATCATAATCCTCCATACCACCATGTTTTATTACATCCAGGCTTCTGTGTCCAAGCTGGACTCTGAAGAGAAGGCATGCTCTCTAGAGCCCATTGCCGGGGATCGCTGCTGGGTTTGGATGAGGTCTGCAAAGGCCTGGTGCAGAGCTTTCTGCGAGGGTTGATGACGGTTTGAACAGGGGGATTGTGGTGGGGTCTGCAGGGGGGATGAGTTGGCAGGAGAATGCGGACAATGATTTCTGTATCTTACTGGAGTAGGGATGCGGGACGGGCTGTTGTCAGGTCTGTTGTCAGTGCGAGGTCTGATCCGCGACTGCAGATTAATCTTGTATATGGAGGGTACCTCTTCTGCCTTCTTTTGACCCCTTTTGGCCAGGAGGATCACTGCACCATCAGCATCCCCATTGGCCAGTGGTGGAGGAGAAGAGCATGAGCCCTCAGATGGAGGTTCACTCAGACTGAAGCACATGGAGGAACTCTCACTGGAGGAGTCCTGGTAGGAACAGTCATCTGGAGGTGGTGGCGGGGAGGGAAATGACTCTGGAAGTGGCAGGTCAGCATTTGGATCATATGGTAGGTCAGGGTGATCTTCAGTTTGTGGGACATCACCCTCATCCCCAGCCCAGTCCACCAGGTCATGCTGGCTCTCCATTGGCACCTCTGCCAGAGTGAGACTCCCATGGCTTCCATTGAGAACTTTGTGGAGGCACACAGACTGAGACATCTGGGTCCTGAGTAGGCCTTGATTTGAGGCCTGTGGGAGCTCACCTTCCTCTGTGGAGCTGGAGATGGCTGGGAGCTTACAGAGACCTCCACCTCTACCACCCCATCTTTCTCCCTCCAGCAGTCCCACATTGGGGAGGCCTCCGTGAATCTGGCTATGGAGAAGGGTGGGAGGGTCCTCGAGAGCACAGCCACGAGGGTTAGTCCGTTTAGACTCTCGCAAATCAGGAAGCACTCCCACCTTGCCTCCAACATTGAGAGAAGATGTTGAAGAGTTAGAGGAAGAGTAAGCAGAGTCTGTAACATTAGGGTCACCTGTAGAGGTTGGGAGTATCCCAAAACCTGGTTGGGGGACAGGAAGCTGTAGGGACCCTATTTCCCTTCCAGTGGATTCTTTACCCTCTCCAGCCCTGGCTTGTTGTGTGTTGGCCAGGAACTCATTCTCAAAGCTTCGATACAGGTCTTGCTCCCTTTGGGGGTCCAGAATTGGCAGCAGGTGTAAACTAAAAATACTGTTATCATCCTGGCTCTCCTTCAGCTGGTGGTTGGGATTTACCCACCCTCTTTGGTCTCTTCCTGGAGATTGTGGATTGTGTGTAGTTCGAGGGGAATATGGTGGATGGTGATGACTTGATCGTGGAGAAGCATGTGGAGAGCGCCGCCCTGCCTGAGTGACAGATGGAAGCAACCTTTGACTCACAGAGGAAGGTGAACATGGAGCAGGGGGTCGTGGCGTTATCATCCCCTTCTTCCCAGGACTTCCAATGGTGGTGCCTTTTACGGGCGAGTTAGAGGCAGAGCCAGACGTCTGTCTTCTTGGAAAGTTTCCGCATATTCTTGAGGATGCTGGGGGGACATGCTTGAGCCTCAGTTCCTCTTTCCGATCCATGGAAAGAGGCAGGGGGTCTCTGTGGCGAGGTGAAGACCCAGGACTGACCTCACCCAGTCGGCCTCTAAATGTCTTGCCCTGGCTGAGGGAGCGTGGGGCCTGTAGCCTCCGAGGACCTTCAGGTCCCATGGATCTGCCCCTCTCTGTGTGAGAGATGCATTTTACCTCTGCTGATCTTTGGGGTGGGCTAGGTTTCAGGACAGAGGTGGACTGCGGCCCATGGCGCTCTCTAGATACACTGCGAGCGCGGGTCTTAAGAGTTCTCAGTGCTGAAATCTGTGTCTCTGCTCCAGGACGCTCAATAATATGCTTCCCCTCCTTACGGTTCACCACCAGCACGACCTCCTCTCCATGACTATGCCGTGTACCCGAAGAGAAGCGACCTCCTCCTGTGCTGCCTCCTCCACCTTTAGAGGAAGCTGTAGAGGAGTCACTATCCCCTGAAAGCCTGCGAGTTCTTGGAAAAAGAGATTCCTTACTCCTGCGAATAAGAGAAAAGGGAGTTTGAGATAGATCTTGGGAGGAATGAAGACAAAAACTTCACAAATTTCTCAGACCTGGGACTGGCTGGTTCTTTAAATCATATTTTGTGTCTCTCATTGAGCTTAAATGTAATGTAATTAAATGTTAATTTGTGGATAATTGATGGTGATATTTCTTAATCCACATAATGTCAAGGACTTTATTTATTATATGTAGTCACTAGACATATAGTGATACACAAATTTCACGATACGACACAATGCAGTAGCCTCATGATACAATACGATACTATTATTAAAAAAAAAGTGCCCACAAAAGGATTTGACACAAATGTATTTAAAATCTTTATTTTAATCTCCTTTTCTCCCCAATTTGGAATGCCCAATTCCCACTAATTAGTAGGTCCTCATGGTGGCATGGTTACTCACCTCAATCCAGGTAATGGGGGACAAGTCTCAGTTTCCTCCGCTTCTGAGACCGTCAATCCACCCATTTTATCAAGTGGCTCACTGTGCATGACACCGCAGAGACTCCCAGCATGTGAAGGGTCATGCTACTCTCCACGATTCACACACAATTTACCATGCGCCCCATTGAGAGTGAGAACCACTAATTGTGACCACGAGGAGGTAACCCCATGTGACTCAACCCTCCCTAACTCCCTAGGAGTCCTGGCTGAAGTCACTCATCATACCCTGGATTTGAACTCACAACTCCAGGGGTGGTAGTCAGCATCAATACTCGCTGAGCAACCCGACCCCCCCAGTGTATTTTAAATCTTAAGTGACACAACAGTGTCTGACATTGGCAACAAAAAGCAGAGCTCCATAATAAAGTAACTTAAACAACAGCACTGCATTAATCAGAAGATTGTTACAAGAATTTTTTTTTTCATGTTTTTATATTTACATTTTTTTTTGGTGAAAAATTTGTTTGTCTACAATCAAATAATTTTTATTTAAATAGCACTTTTCACAATGCACATTGTTTCAAAGCAACTTGTAGAAAATCATGCCTTATGTCTTAAAGCCCTCAGTGAGCAAGCTAAAGGTGAATGTGGCAAGGGATAAAACTCCAATGTTAGTGGAGGAAAAAAAAAACTTGAGAGGAACCTGACCTCTGGCTTTAAGATATTTGTAAATATGCCAATATTATTTAGTGGTTTCAGCAAAAAATTATCAGGAGACATACTTTTTTGCCCTTTTTCCCCGAATCCATGTTGTTATAAAAACCTTTACTGGCATTCTTACCTGCTTATCACATGTGCGCTTGTGTTATGCTCATAACTGTTTACATTTCAACGTCAAAAGCAGAGAATAATAAGTCTCCTGCAAATTAAGGTTTCTTACATTGTCGGTTTTTTTAATGAGCTAGTTTTTGATTGCCGTGCAAGTAATCTTGCTCGGTGTCAATCTGGGAGAGGTTGTTAAATACAGCAATGAGGCCTCAAATTTTGTGTGATTTCCAACAGTTCGCATGGTAATGTCGGCATAAATAAAACAACATGTTTGATGTAGCACCGGGCTTATTCAACAAGCTGTAACAATCTACTTGCCTTTTGCCATTGATCTTCAGTTATTTTAGACTAGCTGCTCTGTTCTGCAGTTGGATACTACTGGGCCTCTCTGGGGAGAAGACTGTATTTCGGCGCTCTTAACATTGCACTGCTTGGTTTTAAACTCTTCTAAAGGAGCTGTATTAACACTACCAGTTATGTATTTCTTTCTACCATAAATACGATATCATAAAGAAAGCGTTGTATACAATATTTTGCATTTTTACATTAAAAAAAAAACATAGTTTAGTATGTTTAATAAGCCATTTCCCTCGTGGGGACTGCTGGCTGGGCCTCACAAGGCAGGTGATCTCAGATTTTACTATCCTTGTGGGGAAATGTGGCCCCCTCAATGAAGTATAAACACCTACACACACACACACACACACACAAACTTGTTTTTATATCATTGTGGGGATTCTCCACAGACTTCCATGCATTTTATGGATTTTATAAAGATCTAACGCTAATTTCTATCCCCTAAGCCTACCCCTAAACTTAACCCTCACAGAAACCTTTTTTAATTTTTACATTATAAAAAAAATATATATATATTTATTAACCATTTTCCTCATGGGGACCACTGGCTAGGCCCCACAATGTAGGTGATCTCAGGTTTTACTATCCTTGTGGGGATATTTGGTCCCCACAATGTAGGATAAACATGTACACAGACACAAACACACACACACGCACACACACACACACACACACACACACACACACACACACACGCACTTTATAAACAGTCTATAACTACTATTGAAATTCTTTAACATCATAACTATTTGTGTTCAATCTTAAGACTAACTTGCAGACACTGAGGTAAAAAATAATAATAAAAAAAAAATTATGAAAAAAACCTGTACACAAACATTATACACAACTAAATGTCACTGCAAGAAATTCCAGATCCCAAAATACACTTGAACTGAACTTTGTAATGGTTTAAGTTCTACCCTTTGGTATTTTATTCCAATACACAACCAGGAAATTATTGAGAGAAAAAGTTAACCTTCTGCTAACCTGCTTCCTCAGTGACAGACCTGAGGAGTGAGATTATTCTAATCTTTAGTAATCCAGTATGTCTCACCTACATCTCTGGAAGTGCAAGTGTTAAAGTGTTCTGCTCTGACACTTGGCCTGCATCATTAGTCATCCTAAGGAAACTGAGGCACTCTGCCAAGGTACACCAGCAAGCTGTTCATGGTTATACAATGGTGTCCATATAGCAAATATTGGCATATAGTGTGCCCTGCTATCTGATGGGAATAATGAATCACCATTTAATTTAATTTAAAGACATTTTCAGAGTTGTTTGTTCTTTACTTTAAGTGTTCAATAACGTACATGTGGAGGTTCCACTGTTTTAACAGTCAGAACAGGGTAAAAAAGGAAAAAAATATATAATTCTCTCTTTTCCATGAAAATTTAGAACAACAGAAAAATCTTCAAATATCCAAGCCCACTTTACTATGTTCATAATTAAGAAAAAATATGCTCTTTGCTTGTAAAATTATTATTTCTTATTTCAAACACAAGGGGGAGTCACAAATAAGCAGAGGATGGGTGTCAGGACAATGTCACCTGGGATTAGTTTAAATCTGCTTGCAGTAATCCATGTCTTCTCTGTGTGTGTTTGTGTGCATGTGCACAGTTGCTTTAAAATCCAGATCAGTGTGAAGGTACAGTGGACTACCAGAGCGCTATAATTTGTGTTGAGTTATCTGGGTCAGTGTGAGCAAATGGCAGACACCCTGAGGGATCTATACAGACAAAAACAACTGTACAATCATGTATTCCTACATGTCACAGACAAACGCTTCATGCTACAAAGACCATACACTACCCATATCCATACATGCATAGGGTGTTGTAATGTAAAAAAGAATTCTGTGAATGTTTTACATTTAATATTTGTTTGAATAACCTATAATTCATATTTCTGTCTTTGTGAAGGCATGTTGTATTGGCTTATAGTTCCAGGCAACTTCAAAATGTATTATTATTATTAACCTGCAGAGGCAAAACCCTCATTGAGACTTATACTAAAATATGTCCCCTTTTTCTCAAGATTATTAAACTCTATTATTAAAATGAATATTTACAAAATGTCTGAATTGTTTGATGTATTGCTTACAAGATTTTTCATGTTTACCCATATTACATCTAAAGAAAATAATTTCAAACTTCCTTTAAAATAATCTTGAATGGTCAGTTTCACATTCAGTTTCCAACAAGGCACCTTTGATTCCAGTGTGACTTTTGGGTACTTTTCTATTGTAGGTACTTTCTAACAGCTGTAAAGAAAAGCTTGTAACTAACACTCACATAGCCCTTTTCCACCGACATGGTTCAGGGCTGGTTCCTGGGCCAGTGCGAATTCTCGAATTAGTCCACGCGTTTCCACCACAGAAAAGGCAGTTCTGGTGCGGAAGGTGGTTCCGCACCAACCGCAAAAGCTTGCTGGTCTCAGACGCAGGAACCGATTATGTCAGGATGCAGAGGACGGTATAATGTTTCGTCACAAGGAAATTATTTCCCAAACAACAACAGAAGCTACCGTCTGCAGCAAGGAGAACTTTTTCACTTTATAACAACAAAAACTCCACACAAATATGGCAGACGAGGATGAAACGAGCACTCTTCTAGCGATATGGTTTTAAAATGAGATACAAGATAAGAGAAATCGCAAAGGAAAAAAAAAGAGTCTACGAGGAGATATGGCAAGAAATGATGCACATGGACTTTAATCAGAAGATTTCATCAGTCCTATATAGCTGATCTAATTACAATTGCCCACTTTGTTAGCTTTCCTTTCATACTTCTCATCTTATTTTGTGCATTGTTTTGTTCAGTAAGGGGACTACCCACTTATTTAGTGTGATTGCGGCTATCTATTAAGGTAAGCCGGTGGTATTCTCAATCAAGACGTAAACATCTTATATGCTATGGCAAAGCCCCAAATATAGCCATCTGCTACACCAATGTTAATAAAAATTCCACTGTTACATTTGACAGTACTTAGTAAATTAAGCAACAAAGTAATGTAATAATGCTACCTATCGTGAGCATAGATGTTGTCTCTGGCAATCTTGTTATGCAGTGTAAAAATGTTTGATTGCATTTCTCTGTATATTAACATAAGTCCCTAAAAACAGTAGTAAGTTGTACACAAACAATACAATGCACCATGATAGTTTTGGGCAGGTAAGGTAGTCACGTAAAACTACCATGTAGCCAGTAACCTGTTACGCCACTGTTCGGTTCTCAAGCAGATCTCAGATCAGTGAAAAAGTGCGGCCCGTTTGCGAGGCTCTAGAGTTCCCGGATCTAAGCGGGCTCTGCAAGAGAACCATCAACATTTGGTGGAAAAGGGCTAACATACACACTCCCTCCAATAACCTGCCACACACCCAAACACACCTACACTGACCTGAGGGGATTAAAGTGCCGTGGCTCTGATCTGTCTCGTGGGGGTTGTGGCAGGAGTGTTGTGGGTCGCCCAGTGTTAATCTCCATCTCCACAGGCACAGCTGCATGGTGTGACCTGCCAAGCCGTGAGGGTGAGGAATGGGCAGTGGACCCCAATGCAGGATCTAAAGAGCGCCTGTCTGGGGTTTTGTAGGGGGCTATGCCCTCATTGCGCCAGTGAGGTCCAGGGCTTGTAGAGCGGGAGGAGTGAGTGCTGGAGCTCTTGCTGTGAGGACCCTGACCACTCGCTTTACACTGCTGATACCGGTGAGCTGTTGAGGTCAAATAAAAGGCATCAGACAGCTTTTTTAACATTGACATTTAGTCAAAAGGTCAAAAAAAATGATGAAAATATTCATATGAAATTATATGAAATGAAATAATTTTTAACCTAAGGAGACAGTTATGTGTCTGTTAATATATAATTATGATGTCTTATCTGTTCTGATACATGAGCATTATTTTTGAGTTTCAATGAATGGCATTATACGGCCTTCTGAGGCAGCTATTAATAACCTATTATAAATGACAACAAAAGGGCCATGAATTAAACAAATAGTGTTGAGTCCTGAAATTAACCCTTATTAACCAAACAACAATAGAAACAAAAACTAGTATAACTCGAATGTACAATACTGTTAGTAAGCAAACTAAACCAAATTAGATGCACACATCACATTGTTTGCTAATTCCAAGTAGTCTAAAGCTCAGAGACAGGAAATGAGACACTTAAGTGGTGAGCTCACCAAACGCGGCACAGCGACAGGGATCATGTTTGTCGAGGTAATGCTCAAGTGTGTCCCAACCTCCACCCACACGCACCATCACATGAGTCCGTAACACCTACAGAGAGAGAGAGAGATGAACACACATTCACACACCCACAGTAAAATTCTATTCTGATCAACATTTATTTAGCTTTGAGTTCACAGTTGAGGAAGGAATTCAAAAACTCTTTATTTGAGTTTCATGGTTATGGTATTAGAAATGTAAACAGCTGGTTAAAGAGTCTAGGCTTTGTACTTTTCCACTGGAGAAACGGAAAAGTACAAAATAAAGTTTAATGTTGAAAAAGATTAGTCTGTAAATATTTTTCAGTTCTAGGGCTCTGATATACAAAGATTACATAGTACAACTTTAAATGCAGCATTTGTTAGTCAGTAAAATTTGAGACTTTTAGAGGATCTAAAACTTCTGAGCACTCAAAGTAGGAGGAATAGCAACACTCAACATGAAATCAAACTGGATACTATTTACTTTGTTAATGCATGATCCTGGTCTTACGATGCATTAGTGCACATTCCATTCATTGTAATGAACTTGCTCTTCCTCTGCAACTACTTTCCTTTTCTGCAGACGTCAATTAGGTATGGAATGCCCACTTTTCAAAATCCAATCAATTCCCAATTAGTTCTGCCCTACATGTATTTATTTGATTATTTTTACACTTGTCATGTTTTTGATGTGTTTCATGTGTATGTATGTTTAAACTGATCAGATTAGTTTATATTTTCTGTCTCTTTTTAAATATAACACAACACATAACAGCCATGAAAAAAGATTAACATGTCAATAATACAGTTGGAACATCATGCTAGGCTGCTGTTTATTATGATATCAAACTCCTGTGTCCAATAGTGCTATTTAACAGAGCTGCCCACCAATAATTCCTCTATCCATCTCACTGCTGCCTCCACTCCCTTCATTATCATGACAACACACTATGACAGAGCTGGAGAGAGCACAAAACGACAACATGCACATCCCCCCCGGCATTCAGAGAGAGCAGAATGGATGATAATTAGCATAGAACCACCCCTCCTTTGAGCCATGTTTCTTTGTTTCTTCACTGTTGAACAGAGATAAAGGCAGGATAAGAGGTTACCATTGATTCATTGATCAAACCTGAGTCAGGAAAACACTCTTTCCCAATCTCTATCTCTCTGTTGTTGATTGTGTACTCCGAACCTGATGAAGTTGAGCCATTTACAGTCTTAGCATTGCTAAACTACATCTGCTGAGCACATGCTAAGAAAAAATCGTGAGTGAGTGTGTGCCGGTGCCATGAAAATAAAGCACATCTGTCAGCTGGCACAAAGCCCACCTCCACAAACTTACACAAGATTTCATTTTTAGAAAGACTGAAACACAAAATTGAACATACATGACAAACCTTAGACTGAACCGTATGTATTATTTTTGTGATGTGATGATAAAATAATTGTGAAAATGTAACTTCAGGTAGATCTACGCTAGCTTTGTTGGTAACAATCGACTTTTATAGTCCCTGCTGGAAGAAAAAAAACAGCTTAAACCTGCCAAAGGAGGTGTTATCTGGTTTGAGCTGGTCTCCCAGCCTGGCCAGGCTACTGTTAAGCTGGTCAAGATGGTCCTTCAGCATGCCCAGCTGAAAAGTGCCCAAAACCCTCACTGGCCTTTCACCTGAAAACACGTTTTTGCCTCCATCTGTGCTGTTTTTTATTTGTTTTTCCATGTAACCATGCACTAGACGAATGTATTTGAATGTTGTACCAAAGCACCTTGTTGTTTTTAGTGTCTTGTGCAGGAGCACCAAGTGTTTTTAGATGCCATCTCAGGTTACAAAGAACATCAACTTTTAAAACGCATCTAATAAAACACACATTTTCTGTTCTATTCATCATGTTGCATCTACATTTGATGAAAAAACATGTTTAGCTGGTATAAGTTGTTTTTTCAGCAGGGTTTAATTTTCTTCAGCCAGTGGGAGTGTTACACTCCTTAACAGCTCAACTCATTTGCCCCTTAAAAAGCACTTGAAATTCAGCCCTTGAGTCACCATGGCAACAGGCACGAAACATGCTAAAACCATAATCATAGAAAACAGTAAACAAAGCTAATGTCTCTCATGCCAAGGTCTCTAACTCCAGGGGTATAAGTGTGTTGTTGTAGTCTGCCAACATCAAAATGATGGCACAAGTGTTTTGAACCTCTGAATGAGGTGCCCACCAAGAAGATCTCAAGGTCATATTTTTTTCTCTTTCCTTTTCACTCTCCATCTTCGTCCCTGCTTTAACACAGCTGAAATTGGCATGTGAATGGCCCCTGCTTCACCCCATGGAGAGCTGCTTTTGTTAATTGTGCTGGTGAAGGATGATGGCATGATGGGTCTATATAATCACTGGCACAGTAAATAAAAGGGCTCAATCTAACAGCACAAGCTAAGTGATACACACTAGACCACAAAAGTGCACACATACACATACCAAGGGGAAGAAAACATTAGGGACAAGAAACAACTGAGAGCTAATCAAGACAGATGGAGACAGGGAGGGAGAAGGGAATATAAGGTTACAGTTATATTATCCTTGCTGAGAAGAATCAGATTAAATTTAGTTAAATTGATTCAAACCTGCTGAACCGGGGGAAGATAAAATTCCTTTAAAAAAAATCCTCCAGCTGAAGGGGAAAATCTATAGACTCAACAACATGTATAAAGTGCATGTAACACATTCACCCACCCATAATCACATACTAGTCCAGAGAGCTGGGTAGAGGACAGGAAATGACATAAGTGTCTATTTTTGTGTGCATTATGAATGGGTGTGGGTGGTTTAAAATGCATTTTGACAACAGACCAAGTATTGAATAGGTCAGCATGGAAAACTATGTAAACACCATTCAAACCTCAAGATGACTTATTAAGAAGCTATAATTAGTATAGTCTGGCCTCCATTCTGGGCATGCTAAGATACTAATACACAGAAGCAAAGAATCAAACAGTAAATAGGAGAATTGATGTATGTATGGTGCCACTTGTCTTTGTACTAAGACAATTCAATAAAAGAAAGCTAAAGAAATATATATGTGGGTTTAAGCAAACAGGAAAGAAAAGATAGCATCTCCATGATTAGACAGAATAGACACATCAATGAATAGCTATTGGTGAAAGAGTTAAGATTCATCTAAAATTAAGTAGGGCATACCCTAATGAAGATCAATGCGCTGGAGTCGCCCACTTTGTACTTCCCTTCTGATACTTTGGTCATGGGGAACTGTGATGGACAGGAGCACTGGCCCAGAATCTCCCTCACCTACAAAACACAATATGGAAATACATAACATACATGTGTAGACAATCTTCATTAGAACTCAACAATACTGATACAAACAAATGTTTTATTATTTTTGAGAGCTGTATAAATGTGTATAGCCCCTATAAAAATGTTCTAAAATAATCTCTTTTTTTTCTCTTGGATTTTCTCCCCTTATGGAATTCCCAATGTGCTCTAAGTGCTCTAAGGTGACGTAGTGACTTGCCTCAATCTGGATGGCGGAGGATGAATCTCAGTTCATCAATCTGTGCATTCAATCCGTGGCTTGTTGAGCACGTTACCGTGGAAACCTAGCGCATGTGGAGACTTCACGCTATTCTCCGCGGCATCCACGCACAACTCACCACGTGCCAGAGTGAGAACCACATTATGGCGACCACAAGGAGGTTAACCCAACGTGACTCTACCCACCCTAGCACCCGGGCCAATTGAGCGCTAAGGGAATATAACTGAAGTCATGATATAAAAGAATCTAAAAAGAATAAAATTTCATAATTTGATACCTATGTATGAATCATACCTATTGTATTAAAAAAAAAATTTATGTCAAGGAATTTTACACTTTCCATGTCTTAGTCGAGTTGATTACACTATCATAAGAAGGCCACACATTGTTTTGGATATTTTCCACATTACCATGGTATTCTGTATCACAAGTACCTTGTGATATCTTCTAAACACCATAGTGCATTAGTAATCATTTGATACAATAGAACAAAGTGTCATGGTATTACCATCTGATATAGGGCTGCATGATATATCACATTTAACAAAATATCACAAATTTACATATCACAATATCAGAAATGGGTAGTAAGTAACGCACTACATTTACTCTTTTTGGAAACAAATGTACTTTTATGGGTATGTTTTATGGTGGGTACATTTCACTCTTACTCAAGTAATTTTCTGATGGAAAAAAAAAAAACTTTTACTTGGTTATGATGGGTGGCATTCCTGTCGTTACATTACTGGTTTTAATTTAATTTAATAAAAGTGTTAAAAAACGTGTAATTTATTGAGGTTTTTGAATGAGACTCTTACGACTGCAGAACTTAACAGCTGCATGCTGTCACTCGAGTCGCATTCAACACTACAGCAGCAAGCGTGCAAAACATTTCTTCACACCACACAATGCCTTCATTTTACACTAAGACAAGGATATACAGTATTTCGAGATTAAAATTGCAGCTCCAACTTAAGAAAACATGGTGTGGTAAGTTTTAGAGATTGTGATAATGTGGGCTTGTCTGTGTCATGGTGATACTCATTCATTTTCAGCATGAATCTGTAACTATGGGCTCTTATCACCTCAGTTTCTAAGTTTACATTTTCAAATCAGTGCTGCAACATATCAGTGCCTACTGCATAAATCCTTGTAAACATCTGCATTAAGTGCAAATGTTTTGCCTTACCTATCGCAATTGTGAACATTTCTGCATGTGTAAGGTTGCCGTGTGCACAGCGTTTGACAGATGTGGGCGGCTTTGTCTGATGGAATACAAGCTTCCAAACACAGAGATAAGGTACAATTTACTCTTAGTTTATAGATCTAAATTCTAAATTCTTTAGACACTGAAAATGCTGTCACTATGTGATTTTATTTTAATTTTATTTTTTTAATAAATTCGCAAAGATTTCAAACAAACGTCTTTCACGTTCAAAATATGAAAAAAGTGAAGCGCTGTGAATACCTTCCGGATGCACTGTATATCATAAAGTTAGATATTTATCTGTTTCTCACCCACACCTATTATATTGCTTATGAAAATAATGTAATGCTGCCTCTATGTACTTTTTGGAGCTTAAAGGTTCTGATCACCATTCACTTGCATTATATGGACCAACAGAACTGAAATATTCTTCTAAAAATCTTCATTTGTGTTCTACAGAAGAAAGAAAGTCATACACATCTGAGATGGCATAAGGGTGTTTGCATTAGGTGAACTATTCCTTTAATTTGATGCATGGAAGAAAGATGTCATATGGGCTTGGAACAACATGGTGGTGAATGATGACAATTTCCATCAAAAATATATTAGGTAACAAGTTAGTCCATTTGAGCCTTCTCCCTATTCACCATTCAATTATTTTCACCACTTCCGTGGTGATACTTTATTGTGATAAAGTCATTCACTAAATAGGGAGCATCAATCAATCAATCAATCAATCAATTTATTATTTATAGAGTACTACTAAAAACAACTGGCGTTGACCAATGTGCTGTACAATAAAACATAAATTCCCATCAGATACAATCAGCACAACGTCACACATAAACAGAGCAAATAGAGTAATGCGTCACGTCACAAATTGTAGGCCAAATCAAATAAAAATGTTTTTAGCTTAGATATAAAAATAGGTAGTGTGAGGGCAGTTCTAATCTGAATTGGTAGGCTGTTCCAAAGTTTGGGAGCTGCTACGGCGAATGCCCAATCACCCCTAGACTTTAATTTAGACTTTGACTTTTACATCATATAGTTCTCTTCACTGATAAGTGCATTCAATCCATACTTCCAAATTAAAGTTCAGTTTCAGGCTGCAGATAATGTTTGGACCACTCAAAATATTTGGCAGACATGGGATAATGATAATGATAATCATAAAATAGATTCAGAATTTATAATGTATCATTTTTATTTCCACATGGTTGGCAGCGATTGGATGATGCTGGCCAATACTTTGAATCAGAATAATATGCTAATTTGTTGGTAACGTCTCAAAAACATGAATAACCAACACTACTGGAAACAAACAATTTGATGAAAAACATCGACTTTGTAATTTCTATAGCTTTGTATTATTAAAGATTTCACAACGTAGTCCCGCTGGACATAAATTTTTAGAAAACGATTTGCTCTAGAAAAAAGAAAAATAAATAAATATATATATATATATATATATATAGGAACAAAAGACAACTATGACTGTGATCTCTAGAGTGTTAGTAATTTTTTCCTCCCAATAAACTTCAGTATATTTGGGAGGTGGTGGTTCCAATGTTCTGTGCACTCAAATGACGTCATCATAGGCTTATAGCATTGCATATCGAATATCGCATTTTCCAACTTCGTATCGCATTTAGCATTTTTCCCCATATAGTGCAGCCCTAATATAAAACCATCTTTGCACCACCACATTTCTTTTTATAGGATACTGGTAAAAGCAGGAACTTCTAAGAGTCCACTACAAATTTTGTATGCTCATTTATTTATATACATTTCTTGTAGTTTCAGCAAGAAATATATAACAATCCGTTTCCATTTTTTTCCATTTGACTCGGCAGATTTCCGCTGAATTGCAACATTTGTCATTCATTAAAGTTCTATGCATTCCCAACCTCTTGCATGTTTGTGTATTTTTTATTTTATCCCCTTTTTGCCATGCCCAATTCCCATTGCTTACTAGGTCCTCGTGGTGGCGCAGTTACTCACCTCAATCCGGGAGGCTTAGTTGCCTCCACTTCTGAGACTGTCAATCCACGCATTTTACCACGTGGCTTGTTGTGCATGACAACACAGAGACTCACAGCATGTGGAGGCTCATGCTATTCTCCGCGATCCACACACAAATAACCATGTGCCCCATTGAGAGTGAGAACCACTAATCATGACCACGATGATGTTACCCCATGTAACTCAACCCTCCCTAGCAACCAGCCAATTTGGTTGCTTAGGAGACCTGGGTGGAGTCACTAAGCACACCCTAAATTCGAACTCGTGACTTCAGGGGTGGTAGCCGGCGTCAATACTCACTGAGCTACTCAGGCCCACACATGTTTGTTTATTAAATATTTCAGCTAATTTCATGATGCTTTCAGCTACCAATAAGAATGCAGTACTCTCGGCTCCATTTAATACATTTATTACAAATGACATTTAGTCACACTCAGAGACGCACATGTTCCACTGAGTGTTCAGCAGCACCTGAACAGAAGCAGTTTCCTGTAAGAAACACTGAGTCATATCCCTTACCTCCCTTTAACTCGCTGCATGATAGAATGAAGGAAGCAGGGAGTGTGTGTCCATGTGAGTGTTACCGGATCAAATGTTACTTTTTTGTTGGTCTTTTGCTTTCTGACTTCTACCGTCCTGAGGTGATTAACTCACTCAAAGAGCCCTACCTTTCCTATTCCTGTCACACCTTAATTGAATCACTCTCTAGGGGAAAACAAAAGGTCTCTCCCACTCATACACAAATACAGAAACAAAGAGCCATTTCTAAGTTGCGTCATGTACTGATCAGATTTGGGACTTTCCCAATGATTAACTCAAAGGCACAGACACCGCATGAGATGTAATTATGGATGTGAAAAAGAGTGACGTAACAGCATGGCAGCGTGTGTGTATTTTGATTTAGACCAGCAGAAGCCGAGCGGTCAGGCTGGTTAGAAAGTGCTGTACTGGGTGGGGTGAGCATGGACTTGAGCTCCCATTCTCTAAAGTCCACTCTGATGTTTTTCCTTTCTGTTTGCTTTGAAAAGACTCTCTTAAATGAACGTGGCCCCAAGGCCACAGACAGGCTAAAACAGGCAAAAATCAATCAAGCTCAGAAAAGAGAACAGTATTGTATAGGACAGGCTTGAAACTCACAAATTAATTTGTAAAACCAAAACTCTCTTTCTCTTAAAACACACACACACACACACACACACACACACACACACACACACACACACACACACGCACACACACACACACACACACACACACACACACACACGTAGTGTTTCCATGTTTTATGGGGACTTTCCATAGACATAATGGTTTTTATACTGTACAAACTTTATATTCTATCCCCTAAACCTAACCCTACCCCTAAACCTAACCCTCACAGAAAACATTCTGCATTTTTACATTTTCAAAAAACATAATTTAGTATGATTTATAAGCTGTTTTCCTCATGGGGACAGACAAAATGTCCCCACAAGGTCAAAAATTTTGGGTTTTACTATCCTTATTGGGACATTTGGTCCCCACAAAGTGATAAATACACGCACACACACACACACACACACACACACAAACACACACCTCCACCACTTTCAAACAAAGAGGATGAATAAGACAAAGACACTAAGTCAGCAAAAGAGGCAAATATTAAAAATCAAATTCCAAAGAGGATATCTGCATGTGTGAATTGTACAAAATTGTATTTTCTTGACTGGCTTCTCTTATGTTAGACACTGCTTTATAAAAAACCTATGGGAAACACATCCTTATATCCAATTTGGCCAAGTTTCCAAAGATGAGATTTACAGATTGCTGGTGGCATGATGGAAAAAATATATTGCCTCACAGTCACTGAGAGTTCATTGACTCTATAATGGTCTGTGATTTGAATCTTACACATTATTGGCCTGTTTGGATGATTAGAAGGTTAAAGCTGGAATATTCTATAATTAGACCAACTTGGTCAATGTCCATTTAGGCGGCACATGTATGACAGTTACCACAAAACCCAAATGAACCGTAATACAGACTCTGACACGCTCTTTCCCCTTACACTCTGGTTCTCTGCCCCAAAAAATCAGACCCCCCTCTCTCTCTCAGCCACTTTCTCTCTGTCTAGACATCTGTTCTGGAAACCCATTAACCAGTGACTAGCAGTGAAGTTTTCTGTAGTAACAGACACACATTGAGCTTTCACACTGTCTGAATGTATGATGTGTAACAGAACAGTGGAACTATACCAGGGTTACCAGTTAACAGTTTTGAGTATTTCATTCATAATGGCCAGGAACTATAAAATTATTTTTGAGAGCAGGCCACTGAGAACTATTACAAACTTGACTGTGTGAAATCTAATTTACATGAGGGGGAATCACTTTTGCATCTAAATGCTAATTAATTTACACTAAACCTAAACCCCAAAGTGCAGGCTATAATCTGCTTACAACCTCAGTCAGACTTAGTGAACAGAAAGTGATGTTTGTGTGCCTGTCACTACGTGTGTAACTTGCATCAACCAGCAAACATCTTTTTTTAAACAACTTGTGATTAGTTCACTCCATTATTTTAATCGCAGCAGCTATTTACACTGAGTGTAAAAGAATGGAAGATGCTATTTACATGATGCTATTAAGTGCAACATAGGATAGTAGCTCTTTTCATTCTGTGTAAATATAGATACCATTTGCACCATGTGTAAATAGCATCTTGTTTACACAAAGTCCAAATAGTGTGAGATGATATTTACTCAAAATGTAAATAGAAGTAATATGCTGTTTGAACTAATGGTAATTTGTCTGATCTGTAGTGAGTGGAGTTCGTGAAAAACACTTTGCAAACAAGGTTGGTGTAAATAGACTCAGTCTTAATTAGATAAAGCTTCACAAAAGCTTTTATTCCAAATCAATTGGTTTACAGTGCATTTTCACCTCATTTTCTGGTGTTCAAAAATAATCTCAACAACAAAACATCAAATACTTGCAGTGGCGCTTCTACTACTCTTCTGTTTTGCAGAGCCATGCTGCTTATACATTCAGTGTGAATACAGTCATCTGTTAAAATGTTAATATGATAATAAGGGTCGGAGAAGGTAAGAAAATGGTCATATAAAAATAACTTATGACTACTGTTGGTGCTAGAATCCTTGACTTGCATTGTAAGCAGACTTCAAATAAATCAAATGAAAACTACATATGTTTTGGCCTGTTTTAAAAAAGATATTGTGTGGCTTCAAATGACTTGGAATTAATATTTTAAAGATGCTACATGTAATATCTTTACTGTACCAAATCATAAAATGACCATAATATGTCATTAGAGAATTAGGAAACATGCTAAGTTGAAATACTGGCTTCTACAATAGACAATGCTACAGCCAGTATGTCTACTTTGAATTTTCCATTCCGGGCCAGAATTTTGGTTTATGTTTTTGATCCTGCCAACTGCCCAATCCGCAATAGTATTTTGACACTACCGGGTTGCCAGATTTGAACAAAAACACTGCATGCTGCAGCCATGGAAGCCAGCAACAAACTGAATCAGAGATAACACATAACAGAACATCTGTCTAAAAACCACCATGACCAGAGGCGTAGTAAAACAACGATAAATATCGGAGATGCCTTTGGAAGATGGAGACAGCTTAAAGCCCAGAAATCCTTTAAAATTATGCTGAATTGGCTAATTTGCATGTCAACATTCCCACATGAGCATCGAGTCTGGTGGCGAGGCAGACAACTCTCCAATATTTTGAATTTGGACTGCAGTACCAATTTCAAACTCTTTTAGTCAATGTTACATATAGCACCTTTAAGAAAAACATTATAAATGTTAAGTTCCTGTCCTGTGTTATCCACTACAGACTTCCTTGGTTTTTTCATTAAAGACTTTGAATTGAGTTACCTTTTGCATTTGGATCCGTTTGTGGCACTCGATGACAGAATAATCCAACCACTATGGATCCAGCAGAGGAGGAATCGTTTTTTTCAGCGGTAAGGATTCAAGGAGCTATGCTGGGCCGGCACGAGGAGGAATTATCTGCTGCCAGACTTGCGGTGGAGAATTTGGTTGCACAGGTGAATGATTTATCTGCTCGCCTTCTTCAGGTGCACCAGGAGTCACCAGCTGTTCAGGGTCGTCCTTCTTCCCCAGAGCCTCGTGTGAACAATCCCCATGTTATGCCGGTGAGTCGACTGAGTGTCGAGCCTTTTTGATTCAGTGTGAGGTGGTGTTTTCCCTGCAACCACAGACTTACGCTAGTGATTGCGCCCGTATCGCCTTTGTGATTTCGTTACTGACTGGGCGTGCACGTGAGTGGGGAACCTCCGCTTGGGAGGCAGGGACATCCTACTGCAGTCGTTTTGATCTCTTTAAGGAGGAGATGATTAAGGTCTTCGACCAGTCTGTTTTTGGTCGAGAGGCTTCACGTCTTCTGACCACCATTCATCAGGGGAACCGAACTGCAGCCGATTTCGCCATTGAGTTTCGCACCCTGTCCACCACATGCGAGTGGAATGAGCCTGCCTTGGTCGCTCGTTTCCTGGAGGGCCTTAATGTTAATTTGAGGGAGGAGATTTATGCTCGCGGTTCACCGGACCAGCTCGACCAACTGATAGAGCTGGCGATTCGTCTCGACAAGTGCTTCGAGCAACGACGACGTGTTCGAGCAATCTCCGCTACACCTGGTGAGCCATCTACTTCTGCTGCTTCCCGTCCTGATCCTGAGCCCATGCAGTTGGGTAGCATGCGTCTCCGGGCTGAAGAGAAACAGCGTCGCATCTCCAACAGACTGTGTCTCTACTGCGGCGCGGCTGGCCACTTTGCCGCTTCATGTCCGTTAAAAGCCAGCGCTCGCCGGTAGACCGAGGAGTACTGGCGAGCGCTACTGTGACGTCCTCCCCATCCAAGTCCCGCACCATCCTGCCCGCGGTTCTTCGTTGGGCTGGTTCTACTGTTTCATGTTCTGCCCTGATCGATTCAGGGGCTGAGGGTAATTTTATGGATGAGAGATGGGCTCGGGAACATAACATCCCTCTGGTGGACTTGAACAGCATTACCACCGTCTTCGCCCTAGATGGTAGTATTTTGTCTGAGATTCACCGTGTCTCCCGTCCGGTGAGTCTAGTTATCTCTGGAAACCACCAAGAGACTATTTCTTTTCTCATTTTTCAGTCTCCCTATACCCCCATTGTTTTAGGACATCCCTGGTTAGTCCAACATAACCCTCATATTGACTGGGTCAAGAATACCATGTTGTCTTGGAGCCTTTCATGTCATGTTAATTGTTTAGTTTCTGCTATTCCTGTGGTTTCTTCTGTCGCTGTGTTTCAGGAGGAGCCTGGAGATCTGTCTGGAGTCCCGGAGGAGTACCACGATTTGCGAGCGGTTTTTAGCCGCTCCCGGGCCGTTTCCTTACCACCTCACCGTCCTTACGATTGCAGCATCGATCTTCATCCTGGTACCACGCCACCCCGCGGTAAACTATATTCTCTCTCCGCGCCCGAACGGGAGGCTCTAGAGAGATACCTCTCCGAGTCGCTTGACGCTGGGATTATTGTCCCGTCCTCCTCTCCTGCCGGTGCTGGGTTCTTCTTCGTGAAGAAGAAGGATGGCTCGTTGCGTCCCTGCATTGATTATCGGGGACTGAACGACATAACGGTCAAGAATCGTTACCCCTTGCCCCTTATGTCGTCAGCTTTCGAAATCTTGCAGGGCGCAAAAGTCTTCACGAAGCTGGATCTACGTAACGCATACCATCTCGTTCGTATTAAGCAGGGAGACGAGTGGAAGACCGCTTTTAACACCCCTATTGGCCACTTTGAGTACCGCGTTCTTCCGTTCGGATTGGTCAACGCCCCCGCTGTATTCCAGGCGTTAGTCAACGACGTCTTGCGAGACATGTTAAATATCTTTGTGTTCGTGTATCTAGACGACATCCTAATTTTCTCACCCTCTCTCGAAGTACACGTCCAACACGTTCGCCGTGTCTTACAACGACTACTCGAGAACCGCCTTTTGTCAAGTCGGAGAAATGTGAATTTCATTCTCGATCGGTCACGTTCCTGGGTTCGGTGGTCTCTGCTGAGGGTATCAGCATGGATCCCGAGAAGGTGCGAGCAGTTCTCGACTGGCCTAATCCAGATTCTCGTGTTGCTCTCCAGCGGTTTTTGGGATTCGCTAACTTTTACCGACGATTTATTCGTAATTTTAGTCAAGTCGCGGCCCCTCTGTCTGCTCTCACCTCGACCAGGTCTCGATTCGTTTGGTCTGAGGTGACGCAAGATGCATTCGATCGACTCAAGAGGTTGTTCACCTCCGCGCCCATTTTAGTCACTCCGGATCCTGAGAGACAATTTATAGTCGAGGTCGATGCCTCCGATGTTGGGGTGGGGGCTATTTTGTCACAACGATCTTCTCGTGATAACAAGGTCCATCCGTGCGCCTTCTTTTCCCACCGTCTTTCGCCGGCTGAGCGCAATTATGACGTAGGTAATCGGGAGCTTTTGGCGATTCGGTTAGCTCTAGGGGAATGGCGGCACTGGTTGGAGGGAGCCAGTGTTCCATTTATTGTTTGGACTGACCACCGTAACCTCGAGTACATCCGTTCCGCCAGGAGACTTAACGTCGTCAGGCCCGTTGGGCGTTATTTTTTGGTCGTTTTGATTTCTCGATCTCGTTTAGACCAGGTTCCAAGAACCTTAAACCCGATGCACTCTCGCGGCAGTTCGGTTCTTCAGTGGACGCTTCGACCAAGGAGGTTATTGTTCCCCAACACTGCGTGGTCGGAGCTGTCGTCTGGGGAGTCGAACAGGCCGTAAGGAGGGCCCTTTCACGCGTTGTCAGACCGCCCCGTGCCCCAGAGGGTACGTTATTTGTTCCCGAGACCGCTCGTTCAGCCGTTCTCCAGTGGGGTCATGCCTCTAGATTAGTCGCGCATCCCGGTGTTAGGGGTACCTTGGCCGCTATTCGCCGGAGATTTTGGTGGCCCACTAGAGAACGTGACATTCGTCGGTTCAGTAGCGTCGTGTCCTGTCTGCGCCCAGACTAAATCAGGCAATTCTCCGCCGGCTGGCCTTCTCAGACCACTTCCCATTCCGTCACGCCCTTGGTCGCACATTGCTTTAGATTTCGTTACCGGTCTCCCGCCATCCGCCGGCAACACGGTTATTCTCACTGTGGTCGACCGTTTTTCTAAAGCAGCTCATTTCATTCCTCTTCCTAAACTACCGTCCGCTCGTGAGACCGCCCAAGTAATGGTTGATCACGTATTTAAGATTCATGGTCTTCCTTCGGACATTGTTTCTGACAGAGGGCCCCAATTCACCTCTCAGTTCTGGAGGGAATTCTGCCGACTGATTGGGGCATCCCCAGTTTGTCGTCAGGATTCCATCCTCAGACTAATGGGCAGGCCGAACGAACTAATCAGATTCTCGGACGCATGTTGCGCAGCTTGACTTCACAGAGCCCTGCCTCTTGGTGCGATCAGTTGTCCTGGGCTGAATACGCCCATAATTCTCTGCCGTCGTCCGCTACTGGGTTGTCCCCATTTGAGAGCTGTCTCGGTTACCAACCGCCGCTTTTTACTTCACAAGACTCTGAGTCTTCCGTGCCTTCCGTACAGGCCCATATTCAAAGGTGCAAGCGTACTTGGAGGAGGGTGAGATCGGCCTTATGCCGCACTAGAGCACGTACTTGTAAAGCTGCGAATCGTCGTCGGGTTAAGGCCCCTAGATACGTATGTGGGCAGAAGGTGTGGCTTTCCACTCAGGATCTACCTATACACGAGGGCTCACGTAAGCTCATGCCCCGTTTTGTCGGTCCCTTTGCTATTGTGAAGGTCCTTAGTCCAGCGGCGGTCAAGCTAAGATTATCTCATCGATTACGCCGGGTACACCCCGTATTTCATGTGTCTCGTATTAAGCCGGTTATTCGCGCTCCCACCCGCCCTACCCTTCCTCTGCCACCCCTTGACGAAGACGCTTCCATTTTCAGAGTTCGCAGGCTGCTCGATGTTCGCCCTCGAGGGCGTGGCCACCAGTTCTTGGTGGACTGGGAGGGCTACGGTCCCGAGGAGAGGCGGTGGATCCCGGCCCGGGACGTCCTGGACCGCTCGCTCATCGAGGATTTCTACCGGGCTCGCCAGGCCTCTCCCTCGGGAGCGCCGGGTGGCGCTCGTTGAGGGAGGGGTACTGTCAGGATCTGGGTTGTTTCTCTCTCACTACACACACTCGTTCACACACTCCTCTCTGTCACACCAGCACACACACACTTACATGTTTACACACTGTCTTCACCTGTTCATCATTTCAATCAGCGCTCGCGCTGATTTGCAGTGACACCTGTTTCTAGTCTTGTCTGATTACTCTGTCTACTTCTGGCGTTTGCTCTCTCTGTTCTGTGTTGGATTATTGTGTGTGTTATGCTCTGTGTAATGCTCTCTCATCTGCCAGCAGTTACTCACCGCGCCTTGTCTTGTATAGCTGTGCTCTTCTCTGTGTTACCTGTTACCTGCTGCGGGGAGTTTCTACCGGGCATCTCCGCTCTGAACCACTTACTGTTTTGGATCAGGACTTTCCGTTCAAGTGAGCTTTCTGTTCCACGTTACCTCTCCAGACAAAGTATCCTCTGTGGGGCTGTCTACATGGAGAGCATCTGTTAAGTTCCTGTCCTGTGTTATCCACTACAGACTTCCTTGGTTTTTTCATTAAAGACTTTGAATTGAGTTACCTTTTGCATTTGGATCCGTTTGTGGCACTCGATGACAATAAATTAATAAAATGAAAAGTAAGTTCTTTAAAAAAGTGCTTCACGGAAAGAAAATGAAAATTCTATCACCTTTTTTCCCCAAACTCATTTTGTTTGGAATGAAAGGAGGGTGAATACCTGATGACAGAATTTTATTTTTGGGTGAACTATTCCGTTAAGCTCTATTTGCAGTCTCCTACCATTTGACTGAATGAAAACGGGGTTTACACAGAGCTGAACAGACAGACTCCCTGTAATATTCTCATAGCATTTATTTGTTGATTTGAGGCACCACCCTTTCCAAAAACTGTGGAGACTTTATTTAAATGCATGTCTCACCAGCATGATGCATTCAGCTGGGCCACAGTCAGCACCACATACACAAACAGAGCAGAAACAATATGATTTGTCAGTGATAGGGACAGAATGGGAAAATGCTGCCTCTGCACTGCTCTGGGGACAGTAATAAGATATCTGCAGACTGTGTTACGGATGCACGCATCTCATGGGGAAAACATACTGGCAGACAGAGAGAGGCGGACCCCCAATGAAGGGGAGGGGGTGAGAGGGCAGGACAGGAGATGATTGCATTTCAGATGTGTATAACTTTCTTTCTTCTGCAGAACCCAAACAAAGATTTTTTGGAACAATATCTCAGCTCTGTAGGTCCTCAAAATGCAAGTGAATGGTGACCAGAACTTTGAATCTTCAAAAAAATATAAAAGGCAGAATAAAATTAATCAATAAGACACCAGTGTTTAAAACCATATCTTCTGAAGCGATAACAAATAAGAAAATTCTTCACATTATTCTCTGCGGCATCCACCCACAACTCACCACGTGCCCCACTGAGAGCGAGAACCACATTATAGCGAGCATGAGGAGGTTACCCCATGTGACTCTACCGTTCCTACCGGGCCAATTTGGTTGTTTAGGAGACCTGGCTGGAGTCACTCAGCACGCCCTGGACTCAAACTCACGACTCCAGGGGTGGTAGTCAGCGTTAATACTACTGCTGAGCTACCCAGGCCCCCTACTTGATAAGCATTTTTAAAACAATTCAAATTTAGACAGATTTGCTAATGATTAATTCTAATTCATACCGATTTGTGAACCGGCTCAACTGATTAATTGGAAAGCACAGATTCAAAACAATTATTTGCACACAAATCAAACATCAATATGGCTCATCACTATGGTTTGCGAGCAATTTTTTTAATATTTTAGAGCAGAGAGTATATTCATTATAGACATTTAGATTACTTTTCCAGACTTGGAAAATGCAATTTTAAAATTCCCTGATATTTCCAGGTTCGCCATGAACTTGAATAATTTGTTCTGATTGAACATAGAACTGAATGAAAAGGTGTTCTTTAAATAAATGCATATGTTTGTAGACTTTAACTCGCTGCATCTTTGTTTTGTTTTTCGTTACCACACAGCTTACACTACCAGCACACCATCCCAAGTGCTGTTATCTGTTCTGCTTTGACTGAGTGTATGTCTAGAGGGAACACTCTCTGTTTATCAACCCGTTTCCTCCACCATTACACAGCAGCTCTAAGAGCGGGCATCAAAGATATAGCACCGGGTGCGGTCGGCCTGGAGACTTGGACAAGGAAATGGAGCATCTGAGAGATAGTGAGCTGTATCTGGGTCTCTGATAACTTTGGGCTACCTGTTATACACAAACTCAAATCGATACCTTTAATGTTTGACTGATGTGACCTCATGCAGAAGGCCAGCCACGATGAAGAGAGAAGGACCCTTCCGGGTTAGATAAAAGGGTGTAAGGGTGGATTGTTTTGGAATAGCTGAATCCTATCTCAGATACCGTAATTGCTTGAGAATCTCGAGAGAGTGTAAAAGGACACACTTGAGTAAATTTCAAGTGAAAAATATTTGTAGACCAATATGCAAACTTAAAAAAGTCTATAAGAAAACTGTTTGATTCTTTATGAAGCATGAGGTAATGCATACTGGGACAAGGATTTTGAGTTGTACTGCAGTATACATGTCTACACCTTTAAAATCTGTATCATGTTTAACTATAGTTTTATCCAAACTGCTACTGAAAAACCATAATACATGATTACTGGATCTCATTCAAGCAGTGTAAAAAGTTTTCATTGTTTTTACTGATTATACTGTACTAACAAATAGATCTAGGCTTTTTTTGTTAGAGAAAATGCTTTCTTCAATGCAAGTCTACAGGATATTTCACCCATTTTATCATCCATCTCATCAGCCAAATTTAAGTCTGATCACTTAAAGGAATATTCCAGGTTAAACTCAATTGACAGTATTTGTGGCATAAAATTGATTATCACAAATAATTATTTCGTCCATCTTTTTCTTTAAACAAAAGAACACATTTGGGTTCCAGTGAGGAACTTAAAATGGAAGTGAATGAGGCCAATCCGTAAACATTAAAATACTCACAGTTTCAAAAGTATACCATAAGACATAAACAATATGTGTGTTAACATGATTTTACTGTGATGAAATCACTAACAAACCTTTTCTGTTTAAAGTTATATCCAATTTTACAACTTCATTGCCATGACAATGTAATGTCAACAAACTCTAAAATGACTGTAAAATGATGACGTAAACAACTTTACAGCTCAAATAATGCACAAGTTTAAACAGAAGAATTAATCTAAGTGCTTTTACATAATTATATTCCTCACATTACTGCATTTAATCCCTCCAAACTTTGGCCTCATTCACTTCTATTTTAAGTGCCTCACTGTATCCTCGAATTTTGCTTTTTTTAAGAAAAGGACAGACAAGTCTAAATAATTTTTTGTGGTAGTCAACATTATGCCACAAATGCTGTCGATTGAGTTTAACTTGTATTGAACCCAGAACATTCCTTTAAAAAAGTAATAGCACAACTCTCTTCAACAAGTTGCATGATTTGAGTTATTATTTACTGTATGTCTGTTTTACAAATTATGCCGGACAAGTTATACATTCATTTATATATATTCTTAAGGTTAGGAGTTTGGTTAAATCCCGAACTGTAAGTAATAGTAATAGTGTTGCTTGCCTTAGCAATAAAATAACTAATAATCCTAATAACTATGCAATTATAGAGGTAACTATTGTTACCATAGTGCTCAGGGGCATCTCAAAGCTGGCTCCTCTGTGTTCTTTACAACACAAACAATATGTGAGAGCACTTATAACAATATATAAACAGTATGATACTGTTTGAGCAAAGTCTGAAAACTTCTATCCCACAGAACAACATTTGTTGTTTCAGTTGTGCAAGAATGAGAAATCTGAGAGGTGAGAGGTTTATATCTGATATCACTAGGAGATATCCACGACTGGGTGGATTCAAACCTAAACATAATCATGGCCTGAATCTGAGACAGTGTTCTCTGGGCCACAGGTGCTGTCTGGTACTTTAGAAACTATTTTACACCTCCAGAAGGGGGTGAAGTGAGCTGCACCAGCTGAAACCCACCTAAGATCAACATTATACGCACAACAAACAATAAAATATATACACTACTTTGCCAAAAGTATGTGCACACCTGAAACATGGCACTCATATGTGCTTGTTGAACATTTAATTTCAAAACCTTTGGCATTAAACCATCCCTTTGCTGCATAATAGCTTCCACTCTTCTGAGAAGTCTTTCAATGAGATGGCTGTGCAGATTTGCTCCTATTCAGACACAAGTGAATCAGTAAGGTCAGGTGGTGATATTGGGCAATTGGGGCTTGACTTGCAGTCAGAATTCCAATTCATCCCAAAGGTGTTCAGAAGGGTTCTTGTGCAGATCAGTCATGTTCTTCCACATCAGACTCAGACCAATATTTTATGGACCTCACTTTGTGCACAGATGTATTGTGTAAGCACAAAAGTCAACATAGTTTTACAGAGAGTCAACATAGTTTTCCATTACTTAGTACACTGGATACAGACAACACACTCTCATGGATCTCTAAAGACTCTTATCTAATTTGTCATCCTTCACAACAACACCACTGAAATTTCCATTACTTAGACACATGCACATAAACACAGAGAACTAACCAGACAAACCAGGTAATTAGGAAATAGGGCTTAGGATACATTTAAGATGAATGTTATCTTTAAATCTGTAAATGACAGCTCAATTGCAACTCAACTAACATGACAGAATAATTTCCTTATAGCCATTTTGTGAACTGTCAGTGACTGTCGAATCTGAAAAGTTACACTCCAGTAAACACACTATAAAGGCTAGTTGTGGTTTGTGCTTAAGGGTAGAGCAAAATGTGTGTTCTATCAAAGAACAAAAGCTCTCCTCAACATCACAAGACTGTCACACGCCTGGCCTTATTATGATGACACCAAAGCTAAGACATGGGAAAACAGCTACAGGGAGATACACTGAGCTATGCACTTATGTTAATACCAAGTAACCCCTTGGTAACAATATGGTATAATTCCAACTATATGAACTTGAATTTTTGGAGTTATTGTTTTCCATTTGTTTTTCCATAGTCCAATGCATATTTGGCACACTTTCATATTTTAGCCTGTGTAAAATATGGTCAAGGAAATACTACACCAAGCCAAAATCTGCATTTATTCTTTATATTATAACGCTGCATGTATAAGTATTCCTATGTATAAGTTAGAGTTCACAGCCTTGGTTCACATTTTGGAGGACAGGCAGCATATTATTATTATTATTATTATTATTATTATTATTAAGGATATTATTATACAGAACATTTTCATTTAGGTCCCTTAAAAAAAAAAAGCACTGTGGTGGAACCATGGTCTGAGACTATATAGCCTGAAATGAACCACTTCTATTAAAATGAATGGGAGAGATTGAAACACCCAATAGAGAGGGTGTAAAAAAGGAAGTCCAGCCTTCCATGTAAAGAGCCAAATCACCTTTCAGATTTAGACATTATCTGTCATTTAAAACTTCGGCTACGTCATTTCTGCTACACTAGCACCACTGAAAAAATTGCCAAAAATAAATAAATTTAAACAAATGTTTAAATGTTAAATCAGCTTTCTTGAGCAATCAAACAGATAAGGAAAATAAAATAAAATGTGCACTACTAAATTAATCTACAATGTATCACAATATAAACAAATAAAAGTAAACATTGACATATTTCATCAACACTATTGAAACAGGGGTTTAAAATGGGCAAGGAGGAGGCGGGAACCGGCTGAACAGTCAAAATAATGTTTAATGAAAACTTAAAAAGACATAAACATAAACACACACGGCAGCTGCGTGTGGCTTTCTCTTTCTAACTGCCACTTCCGGCTCGGCCTTATCCCACTCCTCTGCTGATTAGCCTTATTGGGGCCCCATTCAAGTACATAAGAGTGCAATTTGTAAGCCACTTGTATTGATAGAAAATAGCTGCCCAGGAGCATCCCCAAGATGGCCGCCGAGTAGACTGACTTGCCTTGACAGGGACTTATTGACACTGTCCAGTGATGGTATCAGATGGTAATACCATCTCACTTTGATATATAACATAGTATTGAATGATTATTATACACATACATCATGGTATATACATGGTACTCCAAGGTACTTCAAAGAACACCATGGTACTATCATGGAAACATGTCACAAATGGTGTAATACCACAGTACTTATAAATATCTTAGTACAAAATTATTACCATATTTATATTCCATTTACATCCTACTACAATGTACAGTATACCTTGAAGAATACCATGGTGCTAGCACAGTTCATGTCCAAAACACCTTGTGGTGGAACCATGGAACAGTGATGGTATCAGAGGGTAATACCAAGGTACTGAAAGACTACCAATTTACCACAGTATTTAGGTGGTACTCTAAGGTGCCTCAAAGTATACCATGGTATTACTTTTGTACCATGTCCACAAAACACAGTGGTACAATGTGCTAATGTTACTATGTTTGCATGCCATTCAGACACATACTAATCACATTCATGCTGTGATTCAATTAGCCACAGAGATACAGATATCAGTTAGCTTCCATGCTGAGCAGATACAGACCCGCATGCACAAGTTTTCATCTACACACGCTCAGTTACACATTCATGTATACACATGCGTGCACACAAACAAAAGAATGAGCATAAACAGGTGCTATTTGAAATGACACATACAGCCCTCTCTACTAGTTCAGTTAACAAATGAACACTGTAGCCCCCAAAGATAAAAATATATGTCCTATGGCAACATAATCAAAGGCATAAATCAGCATGACCATAAAAAGAGAAAAGAATGAGTAAAGCTGAGCTCACATGGGAAATATTCATACACACATATAGAGAGAGAAACTGAGATATTCTCCTGCAGCAAGCTTGTATGAGCCTGACCCAGCACTAACTGCAATGACCTACTTTTCCTGTCTCTCTCTCTTCGTCTCTCTCTCTGGTGTAAAATCCATTAGAGGCAGGTCTAGCGCGTACAGTACAGGCAACTCTGGCATACTGTCTCCTGCTCTTACATGCACTGAACTATGAGGTTCACTGAGCAACACATCACCCCAGCTGCCCTCACTTTTTCTGTTGCTCCCTACATTCTCCATCTTGATTTTGTTACTCTGTCCTCTGTTCCCCTCAATATTTTACCCCTTTTCTCTGTCTGTTCTTATTCCTTCTTTCCTTTTCCTCTCGCCCACACATCTCTGATTGCTTCTCTCTTCAAGGAACTTTGCATTTTTCTTTTTTTTCTTATCTCTTCCTGCAAAGCATTTTGTTGTTATCCAACCTCTCTCTGATTTCAGCCTCTCTCCTACTATCGTTGTCCTTCGATTCACCTCTACCTTAAGGCAATATAGTTGTCCCTTCCTCCCTCTCTTTCTGTCCTCTCAATAGCCCTTTCAAACTTTTGGAGATCACAGTTGCCTCCATAAATGTCTCTTTCTTGGCCCTTGAACAAAATATGCAATGTGGAACTGCACACGTGTGGTCAAAACACTGTTATAATATCCAGCGAGATAAAAGACAACAACTAGAATTTCATATTTCCTGAAGGAAAATAGAATGAAAGTACTGTCTTGCAAACTGTCCACACCGGACACAAGCGGCACAATGAGATAAAAGCAAATTTCTACCATTATAATCAGTGACGCCGTCTACACTGGATGCGTCCGCCGCGTCACAGTGGATGGATGCCTCGTATTTCTTTTGCCATGAAAGCTTGTTCATTATATATTTAAACAGGCCTAACTTCTGACCATCTCATCAAAGCCAGCTTGTGATGTTTTTGATCTCTGATCTACTAATTTAAATCATCTAACTTTATCTTTATTTAGATATTGCAATAATAGAATTATATCAATAATTAAGTAACAAATATATTTTATAAAAATTCATTTCCATTGAAAATATTGTGCAATTATGCAAAACTCGACACCAAAAATGCGGAACGTTGCCTTAACTGACCAGTACAGTGTACACAGGGTGTTCAACTCAACACCAAAATGCTGCTCTGCGTGGTTGTCAAGGCATTGCTATGCAGTTGCTATGATATTCTGAGTGGATACACAGTGTGTACTGTGCATCCGCCCTGGCTGCTAACAAAACAGCATGTTCTTTTCTTCTTAGCTCAGGGCAGAGAGTGTGTGTATTTGAACATGTAAATGTGTCTTTTTTGTGTGTGGCATGGTGGTAGTTAGGAGAGAGGCTGTGTGTGTGAAGGAAAAGGAGAGACAGAGAGAATTGGGGTTGCGCATTATTGACAAAACAGTGAAGCAGAATGTCAAGGCCTCAGGGTGTATAGAGCGAGAGAGAAAAGAGAGTCTGTTGGATGGAAATGTACTGATGTCTTAGAAAAGGTCAGGGCATTCTTCTGGTCATGTGCTTAGAAGTCATTTCGTTGTGCATTTCTCAAAAAATTTGGTCTGTTTGTCTATGTGTATAAGATAATATACAGTATGTCAAATCTAGGGATTTTAATGATTAATTGTTGTTAATAATTTGATCAATTTATCGGTTGTTGATTCATTCATTCCAGGAAAATGTGTTTAGCAATCATACCAGCAGACGTTGATGAGGCTGTCTATTAGGGATGGGCACGAGTACTCGAGGACTTGGGTTCTCGGATGTGGCAGCAACGATCGATCACGAAAACGATGATCGATAGTGATCACGCATGATGTGACTTTTCACTTAATTCGAAATCCAGTGACAATTACCTGACAACTAAACAAAAACATGACAAAGACAAGCTTGGCAACCCTGTTGTTTTTAACGTAATAGGGGATTTATATTTATATCAATCATTAAATGATGTTCGCAAACCATTTGACTTCCATGATGTGATGGATTTCCTAATGAACAGGTCTTGGAACAAATAAATGTTTTTTAGAGAAGTACTTTATCCATTAGGAATGGGTTAATGTGTAGTCTTTATATGACAGGTGTTTGGAGGAGAGTGGTTGAAAAGTTATTACAAGTTATTATATTTTGATGAAAGATTATGAAGACAAACCTTTTTTTCTTTGGAATAACATGCACCGATGAATCAAGCACAATAAGACCAGGACATGCATCAAGAAAGTAAATAGGGTCTATTTGGATTTCATGTTTGTGTAGAGTGTGTGTAATACAGCTATATGATGAGTGACACGATGAACACGATGAGCATGTCACCTACAGAAGCTACACAAACAAATGGCAACAGGACTCAGTAAGCAGACAACGCAAAAAACAGTCACTCCCTTGACTTGGATTACATAGCTTGTTAGGAGAGGTTAAGAAGGAACATATGAGTGTTTGTCTGACTGTATGATTTACAGTACGTAATTGTGCAAAGCTGCTCTTGCATTTTTGCAACCACACATTTTTATTGAGAGCAGTAATAGGTTGTACTAAATAATATTGCTGGGGGGTAGCAGTCTCACTGTCTCCCCCTACGCTGTCCAACTGGAAAATCGCATCCAAACCCATTTATGATGAGTAGGTATTAAAGAGAGAAATACAGAGGAGTGTATTTATGTCAGTTTTTCTCTAACTAAGAAAATCAAGAGAGGAACTATAGCTGTGTAATAAAAATACACTAATACCTGAGATGCTTCTGCTTTTCATGATACAGCATGAATGAGGTTTCAGATTATTAAACCATCTGGGGAAGTACAATGTCTGTCTGTGTGTGTGTGTGTGTGTGTGTGTGTGTGTGTGTGTGTGTGTGTGTGTGTGTGTGTGTGTGTGTGTGTGTGTGTGTGTGTGAGGCACTAATGAAAGATGAGAAGGGTCAAGAAAACTACCTTCTATATTTGTCATGGATGAACAGAATTCACAACACTAAATCCAGCAACATCCACAAAATCCTTCCCCGGTTTCCATGGAAATCTCTAAGAAATATATGATCAAAGAGAGAAAATATATCACGGTCATAATTTTACTTTATACTTATGAATATTTAATTTCAACTGTCACTTTGATATTTGTATGTATCAGTGTAAAAATCTATTAATCATTCACGACTAAGCTAAAATCTACAAACTAAATCCGATACAACAAAATTGATGTCCAGAGATCAGTCTTGCTCCCTAGATTACAACATACATTCATCTTTCACATGGTGAACACCACGACTATGGAAAAAAATAACAGGGATCTGGCAAATGTTCAAGTGCCAATTTCTGTCAGAATAGAGGAGACGACAATTGAAGTAATAACACTATAAATGTTTGCCAAATTCAAATATAAGGACCACAGTGTGGGCTAGTACTGCCAGTTCCCTATCGAGAGGTCTCTCCTATTGCGGTAGCTTACGCTATGGGAAAACTCCGTTTCTCGAGAAATATTGAAGTCTTTATGTAAAACGCATTGCAGCTGCACAGCAGACAGTAATGAGCGAGGCAGCTCGGTCATTGGCTGTGCTGCGGCAACTGCTCGAACCAATGACGGGGCGACTCTGAACGCGCGCCTCGCGTTCGCGCGCTCAGAGCCCGCCGAAATTAGCATAGCCAGGCTATATAATGGGCACCCCGTCATGCGAGTTCCTTTAGATTTAATCTCCTTCAGCAAAGACCTTCTCTTCGCTGGATTCTCCGGATTGTTGGAGTCTTTCGCCCGCCGTCGAAAAGCCTACAGCAGGACCGCTAAGAGGACGCCGGCATCTTCAGACGCCTTCGAAGCCTTCTGCTACACCATCCGGCGCGCAACGCTATATCCTTTACTGCAAGCGCTCGCCCCTGCAACGCTTTTGATTAGTAAAAGAGCAATTTTTTCAAGGCGTTGTTGCAAATGCCTTCAGCCTGCGCCTCGTGCAGAGGCCCTCTTCCTGATGGGGATCGTCACATCATTTGCACTCGCTGCCTGGGACCGGACCACGCAGAAGCTGCTCTCATTCAGGGTGGATGCCCCGAATGTGACTCCCTGGGCCTCGCCGAGCTGCGCGCTCGCTTTACCGCTTTCGCCGCAATCGAGCCTGCTTCCACCGTGCTGCCGCCCCCTCCGTTCGAGCCGCGCAAGAAAAAGCGCCGCTCACAGAGGCTGCCAGAGCACGTAGACTTCGGTGACGTCACGCCGGCCCTTGAAAGCTTCGGGTTCAGGTCCAGACTCGTCCATGGTGTGGAGAAGTTTGGCCTGGTAAACTTGTAAAACCGCCATTGAATGAAGCGCTGACGCAGCTTAGCCGGCAGCGGCGTATGCGCGACCGGCGAGAGCTGAGGTGGATCTGCAGGGCTTCGAGGGATGAGAAGCTTTGGCTTTCCATCCGGCGGTGGAGGGTGGGCACAGATGGTTGGCCACAGCCTCCTCGAGGGGCAGAGTTCCCTCGTAGCCTCTTTCTCTTGCGCCGTCCACTGAGGAGAGCGAGGACCTGCACGCGCTGTCATCAAGCGCTGCTTGCCTGGAATTTGGACCTAACGACTGCAGAGTTGTCCTTAGGCCAAAGCACGGGTATATTCCTAAAGTGCTCTCCACACCCTTCAGAGCACAGGTGATATCTCTGGCAGCGCTATCGTCCCCAGCAGACGAAAGCGACGCTAATTTACTCTGCCCGGTCAGGGCGCTCAGAGTATATTTGGAACGTTCTGCCCTGTTCAGACAGACGGAACAATTATTCGTATGCTTTGGCGGCCACACTAAAGGTCTCGCAGTCTCAAAGCAAAGAATATCGCGCTGGATAGTGGATGCTATAGCGCTAGCTTATGAAGCCAAGGGCCTTCAATGCCCCTTAGGCGTCAGAGCTCACTCTACGAGGAGCATGGCCTCCTCGTGGGCTTGGTCGAGTGGGATACCCATTGAAGATATTTGTGTGGCGGCGGGCTGGGCCTCGCCTTCGACATTTATCAGGTTTTATAACCTACAGGTCCCATTGCATTCCAACATTCAATCAGCCTGACTGTAGAATGGACTGGAGTATGTATATGCTGAGCATTATCTCCTCCCTTACAAGGTCCGTCTCTGACCGACTTAAAGGATTTTTTATGCATATCAGTACATAGAAAACTCAGTACATAAGATATGTGCTTGTGTTTGTACAATGAGCGCCCCACCTTGGGGCAAAGGCGCTCTGTGTTATCCCGTTATATAGCTCGCCGTTGGCTGGCTCGTGGAATAATCACTTTGCTTTAAGGCTCAGGCATCTGCCTCTGGCTTTATAGAGCGAAGTCAGCACGCACGGCATTTTGCAGGGTGTTCCCATAGCGTAAGCTACTTACGCAATAGGAGAGACCTCTCGATAGGGAACGACTCGGTTACTAACATAACCTCGGTTCCCTGAGAGGAGGGAACGAGTATTGCGTAAGCTGCCGTGCTTGTGCTTGGTCAGTTCGCTTCAGTCGATTGAACCTAAAGGAACTCGCATGACGGGGTGCCCATTATATAGCCTGGCTATGCTAATTTCGCGCGTTCAGAGTCGCCCCGTCATTGGTTCGAGCAGTTGCCGCAGCACAGCCAATGACCGAGCTGCCTCGCTCATTACTGTCTGCTGTGCAGCTTCAATGCGTTTGACATAAAGACTTCAATATTTCTCGAGAAACTGAGTTTTCCCATAGCGTACTTACGCAATACTCATTCCCTCCTCTCAGGGAACCGAGGTTACGTTAGTAACCGAGTCGTTTTCCAGCATTGCGACGTAACACTGAATCAAAGTGTTTACAACGGTTTCATTCAAAAATGATAAAGCAAGTGTCGTGATGAAAAGGGAAAAAAACTGTAAAAAAAGAACTTCCACATTCTCAAATTGCTTGAAACTATTAAACAACAAGCAACTTAATATATATGAGGAAGTCTGAATGTATAAGTAGAGGTGTTTACATATATTTATTCATCCAAGTGGTTGCATGTCAGATTTCTCGACTGTGGCAACAAGGTCACCTGTACGCAAATAAAAGCAAAAGGTTTTGTACACACTCGCATTTCATAGACCAAAGGCTGTGAGAAATCTTGTAATAGGGCTAGTAATCTCACAATGCATTATATCAAAGAAGACAAGAAAGAAAGAATTGGATTGGACAGCTGAATTCTGCTGAGTGCTCCAGTGTGTCCTGAAGGTTCAGGGTGATGCAATGTTTGGACTTGCTGCCCGTTTTTGAATCCGCCCTGTCACAGCAGGGCAAAACCAGTTTCTCTATTCGGCCACATGGCTCGTGAGATATGATGACTAGCAGCTGTGTGCAAGGATCTCGACAAGGTCACCCGAAAAAGGCTGTACAGACTGTATACAGTAGGAATGCAATGCTTTCAGTAAAAATGCCAACAACTTGTATTGTAAAATTACAAACGGAACAAATTCCTAATGTAACAGCACCTTAAGTCTACTGTTTACTTCACCCTCCCTGAACTCATGCTGATGCTTGAGTTCTAGCTTAGGGAAAAGGTGTTTACATGCTCATATATGAAAGCACGTACAGTAAAGTTTGATATATCTGTAGCCGATTAGACGGTTTTAAGTGATGAAATTGCTATTGTTGATAAGAGCCATAATGGATTGAAGAGAGGGACTTTGAGGGAAATTCTAGTCAGGCAATAAACACACTGTCGTTTGGCACACAGTAACTGGGACTGGGACACAGTAAAATGATCAGTCAAATAACATCCCAGTGCGCAATGCTTACGGGAGATTGCGAACTTTCCCCTGTTGTTCCCCCAAAGTATTTTGATGACTAGATCATTTGATGAGAGCAGATTATCAGAACTGACAGAAGCACAATGCAACTGATGGAGCATCTTTCTAACACACAACAATATTTTCTCCTCTTGCTGCAGCACAGCAGAGAAATGCAATAACAAGCCTGAGGTCATCAGTCAAATCTCTGCATTGGCATCAATCTTTTAAACCCATAAATATCTGAAAGTTACGTAAGTAAAAAGGGGACTAAACCGGTTACAAATTAGGATCTGATTTAAATGTTAAGGATTCCCAGGGAATACACAATCTGATCAAATGTATACCTTGAATGCACTGTAAGTCGCTTTGGATAAAAGCATCTACCAAATGCATAAATGTAAATGGATAGCACATAGCTCTCCTGGTGGTGGCCTTGCGTTATTCTTAATGAGAACAGCATAACTGAGTGGACTTTGTATTTGTGTGTAGTAAACCGTTTGAGCTCATTCGCACAGACCAGACCAAAATTCAATAGCTCTGATCCAAAAGGAACAACTTTTCACCCTCAGGAAAACACATAAGTGAGATACATCAATGACTATCGGCATTCTACATGCTGATGGTCCATGATGGAAAATATGTTGAATCATATGCTACCTATCACGCACTTTCTGACCTTTCATCCTGAACACACACACACACACACGACCAAATGTCAATAAGAAATTCCCTTGGGAGAGCTCTTTCCCCACACTAGGCAGTTCTGCTTCGAATCACGTTTTATAGAGCAACCTAGGTAAAAATCTCATTCAGTGCAAGTCAGAATTTCACAGAAAATCAACTTATATCTGCTACAACTGGAAACAATAGAAGGGCAAATTGAGTTTGAGTATACTGCAGGGTATAATGGGGCTTAAGGCACGTCTTAAGGAAAATGTTTTTTTTCTGGTCACAATTTTGAAAAACAAAAAACAAAATGATTGAATATTGATGGAGCAACATACTTTGTGTGAAAACAAATAAAAATGGAAGGTTGTTTTGATTACAATTGTTTCGTTTTTTTGTTTTTAAACATGGCAAGGGAGCCTTTTACACCAAAATTGGAGTAAAAGGCCCGCACATTTGTGATAAAATGCCCCAAGGCTGGTTAAAGTGATACCTTGTAAATATAGGGACAATGGTTAAATGTCAACTTAGGCAAGTTATTTTGAGAGAGCAAGATATATGCTTATATATGCTTAGATCATAGATGCCCAAACTAGGGCCAGTAATGGCCCATAATGACCTTTGATTTTGCCCACCTTAAAATTAAGTAATAATAAAAACAAAATGCTATTGATGCAACTTTTCATTACATTCATTTAGTAAATAACAAATCTATTCTCCCCACTTAAGAAAGACAGTGTGGGGGACATATTGAACATAAGTGTACATATATAGTTTATATATATATATATATATATATATATATATATATATATATATATATATATATATATATATATATATAAAACATACACATAGTGATGAGCCAAAAAATTATGACCACCTGCCTAATATGCTGTTGGTCCTCTGCCTGCTGCCAAAACAGCGCTGACCCATCAAGGCATGAACTCAACAAGACCCCTGAAGGTGTCCTGTGGTATCTGGAACCAAGACTTTAGCAGCAGATCCTTCAAGTCCTGTAAGTTGCATGGTGGAGCTGCCGTGGATCGGATTTGTTGGTCCAGCACATCCCACAGATGCTCAATCGTATTGAGATCTGGGTAATTTGGAGGACAGGGCAACACCTTGAACTCATGTTCCTCAAGCCATTCCCGAACAAGGTCTGCAGTGTGGCAGGGTACATTATCCTGCTAAAAAATGCCACTGCCATCAGGGAATACCATTTCCATGAAGTGGTGTACCTGGCCTGCAATGATGTTTAGGGTGGCACATGTCAAATTGACTTCCACATGAATGGCCAGTCCCAGGGTTTCCCAGCAGAACATTGCCCAGAACATCACACTCCCCTCACTGGCTTGTCGTCTTCCCAAAGTACATCCTGGTACCATCATTTACCTAGGTAAATGGCGCACACATACACGGCCATCCACGTGATGTAAAAGAAAATGGGACTCATCGTACCAGACAACCTTCTTCCACTACTCCAAGGTCCAGTTCCGACTCTTGCATGCCCATTAGGCGCTTTCGATGGCGAACAGTGTTCATCATGGGCACTCTGACCGTTCTGTGGCTACGTTTGCGATGCACTGTATGTTGTGATGCATACGTCCCATAACCATCATTTACATTTTCTGAGACTTGTGCCCAGTATATGGTAAGTTACTCTAAAAAAGTCATTAATTACTAACTACAAATTACATCTTCTATGGTGTAATTAGATTGCTGTACTAATTATTCTGTCTAAAAAGTAATTGCATTACTTATTTAAAGCTTTAATTACTTTCTAAAACCGTTATCAACCTTGACCAGATGAAAAATACAAGGATAGACTTGAAACTGTTCTTTTAATTCTTTCAAATAAATCATATAAAATCAAATATATTACTCATGAACTGGTCAAAGAATTTAAGGGGGAAGCATAAATTAGAAAATTAGATGTTATATTTCGATTTTAAATTCACTATTGTTTTAAATAGAATTGTTCTATAGTCTATACAGTATTTAATGCAATTAATCAGAAGTAACTAATGAAATTTCTGAAAAATGAAGAGTAATCCCTTTACTTTTTCAATGAAAAAATAATTGAATTACAGTAATTAATTACTTAGAAATGCATTACACCCAACACTGCTTCTGCCACACTGCTTTTGGCTCATCCGTGTATATATGAATATATAACGTCTTATAAAAAATCTGAAAATTATATGTATTTTGTTTAAAAATAAATGTGATGATTTCAGGGATTCTCATTAGCTACACAAATTTGCAACATTTAAAAAATTATAAAATATTAGATCAACTTACCTCAAAATTATATATATATATATATATATATATATATATATATATATATATATATATATATATATATATATATAGCAGTGTATAGTGACAAACAGGTGTTAAAGAAAATGCAGTTACTTTTTGTTGCTGTTTAGTGTTTTGGGAGAAAATAAAATCAAGAATGACTTTTACCTCAGGGGCCTTTAGGCGCTTTGTACCCTATGAGTAATTCTGATCTAGATTTCTAAACAGCAACACAACTAATTAAACCACTGACACCAGAAATCATCAAAACACATCACACCCATGTCTAGTGTTTTGAATATGCAAGATGTGTTTAAGTATTAAATTGCAAAAGGTTCTAATGAGACTAATCTTTTGCTTGGCCGCCCAGATTTAATATATCATACATTAATTGATAGCATACACTGTCCTAACACAAGATCAGCCAGATTGTGCTGACAGGTGTCAAATGTAAACTCACCAGTTCGTCCAGGTTGCGCATATCCAAAAGGACTCTCTTCTGCTGTTGTTGCCAGCGGGCCAACAGTTCTGGGTCGGGCTCGCCAATGCTCTCTTTTCGGCCAAACGTCCTGTTCGGCGGGCTCGACTCCCCAAGAGCCTCCGTCAGGTTTTCCTGATCCCGTATCTCTTCCTCGATCTCCTCCTCGAGTTGAATCAACATGGGTGCGAGCATGCCGAATTTGGCCCCCCGGCGAGCCACCTCCAGCAGGCACAGCACGAAGTTCTTCTCGTTACATCTCTCCACCAGGTCGTTGGTCTCGAACATGAGCACATCTTTGATCCAGAGCTCCTGTCTGCACCAGCCGATGAAGTTTGACACGTTGTCCCTGGCCAAAAAAGATCCAGGTATGACGTTCCTCGACTGGAAGACCACATCCTTGCTGGGTATCCGTAGCGACTGCGCCGCATCTGGATAATTTGCCTTAAATTCGTGGGCGGCGCGGTTAACGTTATTGGCATGCCGGCAGAGCGCGCAGCCGGTCTCCAGACACTCCATAAAAGTGTCCGCCGTGATGTCCAATTCGTACAGCGTTTTCAGCCATTCAGCCAGATCCTCCTTCATGGCGTACAGGTATTCCTCACTGGATTTAAACGGCCGGATGCTTTTGAGGGCGGCGGACTGAATGTTGCTCTGATCAGCCATATTATGGGAAATATTAGTCTCAATCAAGGCACGTAAATGATGTACGATTGTCTCATACAGTAATCCTCCATAAACAGTGCTGCGGGTGGCGAAATATCCGTGTCCGCCCGGCCATCACACAACGATATGCGGTAGGTGCGAGGTCCTACAGCGGGCCGCTTTGACTCTCAGCGCCGCGCAATGATTCGCGATACAGCTGTTGGATTCCGCGACGGATTCCGGATGTCTGTGAGATACCCGCCTCCTTCAATGACCGCATAGCGATTACTCATTATCCTATGGAAGAGCAGACAGAAACTTGACAATAATCAATAGATTCAGCTCGAGCACATTATTTTCCCACAGGAAGGGCTCTCGCGAATCTGAGGAGCATCCACAGTGGCTAACAACGTTCAACAAAGCCTCGTTTCTTCATTCGTTAGCAGGTTATCGGAGCTGAGAGAGGCCAAATGGCCGAGTCGGGCCCGGTCTACTGGGGCACTGTAATATTAATCTTCATTCAGTGGAAATTATTGTACTCGGCGCCGCCTCCTGCCCAACACGTGGAGTTGCAGTAGCTTATACACTAACTTACATCTCATTACAGGATCAAAGGCAACTTTATCCCTGACCATCTTTTTTATTTAAATCGCTTGAGCTAGCTATGCCAACGGCCAAAACGTTTATATTTGCATCTGACATTCAGTTGATAATAACGATAATTTTTATTCAAATCCAGTTACTGTTTTGCTAACAGTCAGTTAATAATGTTCCTCTTCTAAAACATAGTATGCCTACATCTTTTCCACGACTACGGTATACATCTTCTGACATGGTGATTTAAGAAATGAGACACACTGCATCAGTTAGGGTTATTAATCACTGCAATAATGATTCAGTCATAAGCTAAGTATCTACTTATTTAAATCCAAATGGCAACGTTTTATATTTTTTGTCCAGGCAGTATAGTTTTGAATAAACAGTAACAACAGAGATGAAAATTAACTTCTGTGTGAATTTGTACTTTTGCTACTGAAAATTCCAAATTTTAATTTTGACATAATTTTAAAGTGTTGATACGGCAAAAATTAAACAAATTAAGTTTTGTCTTTCCAGTGTGTGTGTGGATGCATTTAAACCATGTGTGTGACAACTAGCCTCATGGTAGTTTGTGGCCTGCTCTCCCCTACAGTGAAAAAGGAGTTTGGTCTGTTCTCACCCAAAACTGATAAGATCGTTTCAAAAGATGTGGATTTAACCACTGGAATCATATTAATTACTTTTATGCTGTGTTTATGTGCTTTTTGGAGCTTAAAAGTTCTGGATACCTTTCTCTTGCATTGTATGGACCTAAAGAGCAGAGTATGTTTTCAAAAAATCTTTGTGTTTTGCGGAAAAAATTAATTCATACACATCTGGGATGGCATGAGGGTGAGGAAATGATGAGAATTTTCATTTTTGTGTGAACTATTTCTTTACTTTGCTTATCATTGATCTGGAATTTGCATGTGCCTTGACGGAAACAGTAAACATTAATGCTTGTAAAGAGTAAATCAGGGTCAATAAGGACAAATTTGTTAATGTAATATCTACACGCACTGTCTGTTCGGATTAGTCCATGCACTTAATTAAGAGTGCATGTGAACGCAAGCGAAGGGCAATTAACTAGTGATGTAATTAAGTGCAGATTTGATTTCCTGTAATAATTAACTTTACCACTATGTGTGTTATGAAGGTTTTACAATTTTGAAGGTGTTACAATGGTTGGCAGACTGGAGACGTGTAGCTTGATTTTAATTGTTGTTTACTTCAAAATGGGTAAAGCAAGTGTCTTAAAGACAAGTACAACATACCTTCTCTTGCTCTCCTCATTTAAACTATGGTGTCGAACTTTAAGGTTTATAAATCAACTCAAGGAGAAAGGCATTTAAGGCATTCTTTGATCCACGTTCCTAAATGCTTTAATTTTAACCAAGCCCGCCAAATATAATTAATTTGGCTATCCACGATGCTCCAAACTTTTTAGTCAGTCAAACTCGCTGTCCTCTGCCAACGGTCTCTTGGTCATCAGCAAATGAAAAGGACCATTCCGAAAAGGCAGACAAAAGACAGACAAGAAAACATCATCATGATGTTAATCAGCATTCATTCCTCTCCTTTTAACAATCAGTTCAATGATTGCAGGACAACTGAAAGCCTGTCTTCAGAAACTCAAATTAGCAAACTTAGGTCAAAGATACACACAGGCTATGAATTAAAAGGCAAAATAAAAGTGTCTACTAGGATTAAAGCCTGAAATCGGGATCTTCTTAATGTAATGTAAGTTTTGTTAATACTTACCCACTAAACATGCAGGGTAGACCAGGTATGAGATTTGATCACTTATGAGGAACACCCAAGTGTCCAACTTCTCCCTCCAAGTGTTGTCCTATTTTAAGGCTCACTTTTGCTTTGCATATTTCAGCCATTCAACAGCAAACTGGCCAACTGCTGATTTAAATCACTCCCACTTTTCTCTAAATATAACAGCATACATAAAAGACACTAATTATGTGTAGTGGGAAGATTTTCTTCAGATTTTCTCATCTTGTATTCTGAGCTGCATATACTGGTTTTCACCAGTAAAGAACATAAATGGAATTGAATCTTTTTTTTCTTTTGTTACTACTCTTGTTTAACTTCAGTCAGCCAGCCCAGACTACTGCAGTGTGATTATTCCAACAGCAGCCAAAGGGAGGCCCTTGTTTTGATTTGAAAAGCGGCAGTTGTTTCTTTAAGAGAGCTAGACAGAGGGGAGGACACAGTGAGAGGATGCATGAGATCATTCTCCAAGGCCTGGATGAATCAGCTCTTCTGTGAACACACAGACATATTGGTTTCACTATATTAGTAAGGACATCTCAAAGACGTAATGGTTTTATACAGATGCAATGATATATTGCAATCTATACCCTAGCCCTGTTCTTCTGTTACAACTCATGTATTATTTGAGATGTAAAGTTGTTTAAAGGAAAATTCTGGGTTCAATACAAGTCAATCGACAGCATATGTGGTATAATGTTGATAGCCAAAAAAATTGCGACTTGTTTCTCCTTTTCATTTAAAAAAAGAAGCAAAAATCAAGGTTACAGTGAGGCATTTACAATGGAAGTGTATGGGGCCTATTTTTGGAGAGTTTACACATAAATGTGATGATTATTTTATGAAAGAACTTACATCAATTCTCCTGTTAATACGTGTGTATTATTTAAGATGTAAAGTTGTTTAAATTGTTTTTATGGTCATTTTAGTATTATGTTGACGCGGCAAAGAAGTACAGAGAAGATTAGCGAGCACTAAAATCATGTTAAAAAACATATTGTTTATATTTTGTGGCAATTTTTAAAACAGCAAGTATTTGAATGTTTATGGATTGGCCCCATTCACTTCCATTGTAAGTGCCTCAATGTAACCCAGGTTTTTGCTCTCGAAGTTGAAATGACTTTTTGTGGTAATCAACATTGTTCCACATGCTGTCAGTTGAGCTTAACGTGTATTAAACCTGGAATATTCCTTTAAATCATAGGGGTTTACAGAGTTACATTGTCATGGCAACAAAGTTATAAAACTGGATATAACTTTAAACAAAACAGTTGTTAAGCGATTTTATCACACTAAAACTGGAGTGGAGGAGTAGTGGGATAAAGCACATAACTGTTAATCAGAAGGTTTCTGGTTCGATCCCCACGGCCACCACCATTGTGTCCTTGAGCAAGGCACTTAACTCCAGGTTGCTCCCTGTAATTGTGCACTGTAAGTCGCTTTGGATAAAAGCGTCTGCCAAATGCATAAATGTAAATGTAAAACATGTCAACACACATATTGTTCACGTCTTGTTGCATTACTTTTAAAACAATAAGTATTTTAACATTTACAAAATGGCCCACAATTCACTTACGTTGTAAGCACCTCACTGAGTGCGTTTAAATGCACATTAAAAGTTTTATTTCAGTCATATAAAGCAATAATTTGTCTTTATAAAATGTCATGAAAATGCATTAGTCATACTGAAATCGCACCACTCTTACAAAAAACCTAAACCTAATTTGCCGCTCATTATTTTCACATGCAAATTAGCTTTGATTCACACAAACGTTCGCCAGCAGTTTACAGCTCTTTGCCGGTAGAGGTAAACTTCCGGCAAACCTTTGGGAACAATGGACAATTTGCCGCAAAGCTCATTTACATGTAAAAGTGGCGAATTTGTGGCAAATTTGCCATGAACTCTTGATTTATGTAAGGGCATTAGGAGGTTTTTGCGAAATTGAACAGACCTAGATAATGCAATCGTGGCTTGGCTCCGTCCAGCATGTACACACATGAATAATGTAGGGCCCCCCGTCAATTTGTATGCAAACACGGAAAGCTAATTCGCCATGGGTTCCCTCGCGATTTTCTGGGTTTTTAGAATGCTTTTTTTTTTTTTTTTTTTTTCACTTATTACTTGATATGTGAATGTTTTGTTCTACAACATAAATTACACACTTTCATACCTCAAATGTGAATTTTGAAGCCAGTGTGTGTTTTTTAAATTTTAAATGATGTTACATGTATGTGTTACAACACTGTACATCACACCCTGCTGCGTATGGGGCTGCGTAGCCACAGACCGGTCAGAGTGCCCATGCTGACCTCTGTCCACCACCGAAAGCGCCTACAATGAGCATGTGAGCATCAGAACTGGGCCATGGATCAATGGAAAAGGTGGCCTAGTCTAATGAATCACATTTTCTTTTAGATCGTGTGGACAGCCAGTTGCATGTACGTTGTTTACCTGGAAAAAAAAATTCAGGAATGGTTTGAGAAACATAACAATGAGTGTTGACTTGGCCTCCACATTCCCCAGATCTCAATTGAGCACCATGAGATGTGCTGGACCAACAAGTCCAATCCATGGAGGCCCCACCTTGCAATTTACAGGACTTGAAGGATCTGCTACTAATGTCTTGGTGCCAGATTCCACTGGACACCTTCAGAGGTCTTGTGGAGTCCATGCCTCGACGGGTCAGAGCTTATTTGGCGGCACGAGGGGGACCGACCCGATATTAAGAAGGTGGTTAATGTTGTGGCTGATCTGTGTATCTGGTTGAGACCAGCGGTGCATCTTCTTTGGGTTTTCAAACACAGAAGTAGAAAAATGGCGCCCTCAACTGACGAGTGTTATGAATCTGAATATGGCGTTAAACTAAATGAACCGCTACAACTAATACACAATGATGATTGACAGGCAGAAAGCGCATTAAAGTCACATATTTGTTTGCTAATTACAGTCTAGTTCCGTCATGGAGACCGGTGAGATATCTCAAGACACTTATTGCAGTGATATCTTTCAGGTAGAAGAAATATTTTCTGCATAACATTCCATTAACCCTCATTTTGTCTCCCGGTCATTTTTACCCAAAGAGGATTTTCTTTAGCCTGAAAATGCTAGTTAATGTTATCCAATTGGACTAAAACACATGGTATAACATTTTGTTTCCCCCCCCCCCCCCCCCCCTCATTTTGCTATATTATTACCAAATATTGGATTAGATCTTTTTGTCAACTTGCTTTTGTTTAATTAGCACAGGTTTTGTATTTCTATTTGGAAATTACTGATCGTAGGCCACACTGACCTGAGCTTATTAACCTATTTTTATTTTATTTATTTTTTTTTAAAGAAGGAAAAAATTATTATTTGAAGATAATTTTGGCAATATTAAATAAAATATGAAAACTTTCTGTACTATTTATCACACTAGAGTGCTTGAATGTTTAACTAAATAGTTTGTTTTCAAATGGTTTTATTTTGTACAAAATGGCACAACTTTGTACAACACTTGTGGTGTTCCCAGTCAAAAATGACTGGCCATAGAAACTTAATGTGGGAGACTGATGAGCACATATGTGCATGTGTGCTTGCAAACATAAAGGCCTCAGACCTGTGCATGTGCACACACACACACACACACACACACACACACACACACACGCACAACCCCCAAGTATTACATGTTTTCTTTTCCACAGAGATGAACTTTATTCTACCCTGAACTGCACCCAACATCCATCCAACACTATCACACATACACAGACACACTTGAAGTACATGCTTTCTTTTTCTTTATCCTACCCTGTACTTTAGATTAGATTAGATTAGATTAGATTCAACTTTATTGTCATTACACAAGTACGGGTACAAGGCAACGAAATGCAGTTTGGGTCTAACCAGAAGTGCAATAAATACTATTAGTACAAATTAAATTGGACAAAAACTATCCGAGTAAAAGTGCAGTGGAAAGTAATTGCATATTACAGTTAAAGTACGGTTTTGCAAATGTATATGTAAACAATTGGTACTGTAAATAAACAGTCGGCAGTGCAAATGATATTCCAGTCAGATAAGTAGTGCAAGATGCATATGTAAACAGTTGTTACTATAATATAGTCAGCAGTGCAAATGAACATTATAGCAGTGCAAATAACAAAGTGTATGAGGTATGAGGAGGGAGAGGAGAGTTTATCAGTATATGAGGGGAGTAGGATCAGTGAGGGTTAGAGTTCAGTAAAGAGACAGCTCTGGGGAAAAATCTGTTCTTTAGTCTGCTGGTCCTGGTCTGGAGGCACCTGAAACGCCTGCCAGAGGGCAGGAGAGAAAACAGTCTGTGGGCTGGGTGAGAGGAGTCCTTAAGGATGCTGCGAGCTCGGTGCAGACAGCGTTTCCTCTGGATGTGCTCGATGGCAGGTAGTTGAGTCCCAGTGATGCGCTGGGCGGTTTTCACCACCCGCTGCAGTGCCTTGCGTTCTGCAACAGAACAGCTCCCATACCACACTGTAGCACAGTTGGTCAGGATGCTTTCTATTGCACAGCGATAGAAGTTCACCAGGATAGTCGAGGAAAGCTGATTCTTCCTCAGTGTCCTCAGAAAGAAGAGGCGCTGGTGAGCCTTCTTGACCAGGCAGGAGGTGTTGGTTGTCCAGGACATGTCCGCCGAGATGTGGGTTCCCAAGAACTTGAAACTAGAGACACGCTCAACAGCCATTCCATTGATGTGGATGGTGTCGTGTATGCCTCTTGGCTCTTTTCTGAAGTCCACGATGAGCTCCTTCGTTTTGGTGGTGTTGAGGAGCTGGTTATTTTCAGTGCACCATGTGGCCAGGTGCTTGATCTCCTCCCTATAGGCAGTCTCATCTTTGTTGCTGATGAGACCAATCACCGTAGTGTCGTCCGCAAACTTGATGATGGAATTAGATTCGTACACAGGTTTGCAGTCGGAGGTGAAGAGGGAGTAGAGAAACGGGCTTAGCACACAGCCCTGTGGTACACCAGTGTTGAGTGTGATGGACGTGGAGCAGGTGAAGCCAGATCGAACATTCTGGGGTCTGTTGGTCAAAAAGTCCAAAATCCAGTTGCACATGGAGGTGTTGATGCCCAGGTCTCCAAGTTTGGCTATTAGCTTAGTTACTTTATCCACCATCCCTTTATCCATCCAACATTATCATAGACACACACCTGAACTTTCTTTGCCCCACAGTGACCCCTCTCCAACAGAATCTTTCTTTCATTATCTTTCTTTCATCACACCTTTCAGACAAAATATTATGACAATGTGTCTTGGAATTTTCATGCTTTCACAAAGAAGCATATCAATAGCCGCTTTTCCACTGTCGGGCCAGATCTATCAACTGGACAGCCGGGGCCAATAGCTTATGCCAACGTCACACACCTCGCCCATTTCACAAGCAAAAGTGGAGGTCAAGCGGAGGTATCGTTTTATCTAGTTATCTAGAAAATTGAGTTTATATCGAATGTAAACAGTAGCTAGCTAGTAAGATAAATTAGTGATAAGAACTCATCAACTGTAACTGCCATGATGTCCCTAGTGGTCTCTCCACTAACAGCTGGACGATGTTCCTGCACACTGTCAATGAAAGTTTTCCGAACCATGAAAAGTAATTTATTTGGACATTGCTTAGTCAATTGTGCATTTCAACAGATTTGTACTGTACCCGCATTTTATTATTAATTTTTTTCCCTAACCTGTACCGTTTTGCACTGGATGCATATCCTAACAAGTTCAGGGAATCTCCGCCTTTGACAGTGAGCCTGTTTTACATGCACACCAATAAGCTGATTACTCTCTAAAATAAGCTTATTTTAAAAATCTGATAAGGCAAGAAATTTGTGTTTACATGACATTTGAAATAATCCCATTATTCTCTACAATTCACATCAAACCGTGAAGAGGCAGAACACTGGGAAAGGTGTTTACATGGCACGCAAAATCAGTGTAATGGACAAAAATCTACCTGTGTCTACCAGGTTATACATAAGCCATTTATGGTCGTTACGCTGATTAAGTAATACGGTTTATTGCGTTAACATGACTGCATTCGATATCGTCTTAAGCATAATAGCTGTAAGAACATGCGTGTAAATGTGCTCATTGTACCCGCCTCAATCCCTGGTTGGCCTTATTTGGCACAAGGGAAATCGGCTGGCCTAAAGTCATTGGCTGTGTTGGCCCCAAGGAGACACGATGAAGCCCCAGAAGTGACAGTGTGAATGCAACTGGCCCTGGAATGCACTAGCATGCCCTCATTTGGCACTATAGTGGAAACGCCACTAATGTTTACTAATATACAGAAGCTTTCCCACTGCTAAGGTATATAAATCATCATAGGGCTTTGCTCATTTTCCACTTTGTAGCAGCACAATGGCCAAACGGTTCTCTGTGCATGAGGCTCTTGTTCACATCCTTAATCATGACACTAGATCACTTGCCCATGTAACTTTCAAAATAAAAGTCTTGTTTTTTTGTGATCTTGCCAATTCATTTTCAATGGTCAGTCATTTTTGACCGGGAACATCAAAAGTGTGACTGCAATTATTTACTAAAACTTTTTTTCAAAACAAACTTCCAGTTTAAATATTAACACACACTATATGGCGCAGCATGTTTTCATATTCTATTTAACATTGCCAAAATTATCCACAAATAATGTTTTTTTTCCCCACTAAAAAATTAGGTGCATACACTCAGGCCAATGAAGCCTTTGATCAGTAAATTCCCAAAAGAAATACGAAACCTAAAAAGTTGACAAATAGATCTAATCCAACTTTCGGTAATATAGCATAGTGAGAGATTTATAAGCAGTTTCTATAGGTCGGTCATTTTTGACCGGGAAGACCATATTAGGTAAAAAAATAAATTTAAAAACAGCTCAAGAGTTAAAAAAAAAATTGTGACCTCAAGTTGACACTAGTTTGCCCATAAAAAGTTGCTATGTAGGCCTATGATTGGATTATCCTAATGAATGCTTCTTGGGCTAAACTCATTTTAAAACGAGCCTGGTTTATACTTTGGAAGAAACTTTTTACTTGAGATGCGTTGACGCATCTTTGCTTTATGAGGCTGGTTTCGGAAGAAATATTTCCATTAATTTATCCCACTGACAAATTGATTTTCAATCAGACTTGCCGTGAGCTTCGAGATTGTTCGTATTATACTTCCGTCGAAGCCATCCGTCTGCGTTATTTCAACTTTAAAAATCTTGTTTGATAGTGGAACACGTGGTTAACAACTACATAACCCATGGTACAGCAGAGAAAGATCGATCAGAGAACCGCGGCCAACGAGAATAGCTAAACGTGCCTCTGAGCGAACACGCGTTCCCTTTACGCAGTGAATGACGTAATAAAGTTTGTCTTCATTCACACTTAAACTAATATTTGAACATATCGGAATATTTTGCAATCAACGTAATACGTTTCTATACTTAACCTAAAATCAATAGTTTTGTATAGTGACCATTTTATTCAATGACATTCACAATACTTGATGGGATAATAGTTTGTGCCCTCTTGAAAGACGTTAAAGTACACAGCCTTGTCTTAACGTCCGATTTTCAAATATTTTGCCTCAAAACGAAGTTCGTGATGTTGCGATTCTCCTTGAAGCTGATTGGTTTCATGGTTCGTGGCTTACAACTCTTATGAAGGATTAAAAAACTGCAAGAAATGAGGAAAACCCTTCCAGAATTCAGAATGGTTGAAAAAGTGGGCGGTCACTGTTGCGCTCTATTAAATTTGTCAAGGCCCCTATGGAGTTTCCTTTGTGTCTTTATTATTCAATCAAACATACTTTGTTTGAGAGTAAAATTTATTATTTTGTAATTAAAAAAAAATAAAAGAGTGCAAAAAAGTCTTCTAAATGCTCAAAAATAAAGAAGTTGATAACAAAATTATTTGCAGTGCGTGTAATCTTTTGAAAACTTTTTTTTTTTTGTGCACTTCAAAAACTTTTCATCACAAACCCACACATTTTGCTCTCTTTTCTGCTGTCTTTTTTGCCGCTGTAAATATTTTGCTTGCGAGTTGAAAAGTTTTGCTTGCGAGTTGAAAAGTTTTGCTTGCGCGTAAAGTTGTACCTCAGTGGGCGGTCTCTAACAACCAGATGAAAGGCCTTTTTCTATTGGTCACCCTCGATTGAAGTGACCGGTTGGCCACGCCCATTACAGTTTCCCGCCGCTGCTGCCATCATCGTCGCACTGCGGTCAAGCCAGCCGTGGTTTGAAAATACACGGTCAAGCCAGCCGCCAAAAAAAGTGTGTGCGCCTATTACTATGAATACGGTAATTTCAGTAACAGCACAGAAAGAACGCGCTTTCAGAGCACTTGAGTTGCCCAGATCGATCCGTCCGTCTGTCTATCTATCTTTTTTCTTTCTTTCTATGTCTTTTTTATCTATCTATCTATCTATCTTTTTTCTTTATTTCTATCTATCTATCTATCTATTTCTAAAGGCCAAATTTCTAATAAGTAGAAAAAACTAATGGTCAGTTCTTGTAGGGGACGTCCCATACAGTATACTCACCTCATATCAAACCAGTTTACTGTAGCATTTTGGAGAAATGTCACATTATTTGACTTCTGAGGCCCATAAAGACCTCATTTCTAATAAGTAGAAAAAACTAATGGTCAGTTCTTATACGGGACGTCCCATTCTTTTTTTGGCGGCTGGCTTGACCGTGTATTTTCAAACCACGGCTGGCTTGACCGACGATGATGGCAGCAGCAGCAGCGGCGGGAAACTGTAATGGGCGTGGCCAACCAGTCACTTCAATCGAGGGTGACCAATAGAAAAAGGCCTTTCATCTGGTTGTTAGAGACCGCCCACTGAGGTACAACTTTACGCGCAAGCAAAACTTTTCAACTCGCAAGCAAAATATTTACAGCCGCAAAAAAGACAGCAGAAAAGAGAGCAAAATGTGTGGGTTTGTGATGAAAAGTTTTTGAAGTGCACAAAAAAAAAAAAAAGTTTTCAAAAGATTACACGCACTGCAATTAATTTTGTTATCAACTTCTTTATTTTTGAGCATTTAGAACTTTTTTGCACTCTTATTTTTTTTAATTACAAAATAATTAATTTTACTCTCAAACACAGTATGTTTGATTGAATAATAAAGACACAAAGGAAACTCCATAGGCCCCTTTCATTTTAATAAACTCCAATCTCTCTCCATGTATTTGTCGTGGCCGCGCCGTCTTCGTAGTTTGTTGCAAATCATGTAATAAAAAAATAAAAGTATACTTGCACAATATCTCTGAGAGATGGGCATCAAAGATATCAACTTTAACAGTAACTTCGGTAACACCTCGGCACGCACGACTGTAAATGTCACATTTTGAACAGAACAGAAGCAATGACTTGCTGGCAACTCCAGTAAAAGTGAAAACCATCTCACAAGCAGCAAAACTGGTGGGAAAAAAAGTTTATTTTTTTTTTTAAAAATGGTTCAAAGTACATGGTAACAGACACAGGTTAGACAGACCCCCCAAAAATGGTGACAACGGGGAACGGAGCTTTAAAAAAAAAAAAAAGTGCCAAAATAGCATACACAAAAAAATAAAATAAAAAAAAAAAAAACAAGTTAACTAAAACCATAATGTGGTACTGTAAAATAAAAAACAAGCAAAAAGAAATCCATTTATAAATATGGAATCATAAATAAAAGGACTTTAAAAGCATTCCTCTATTTTATGCATTTCCTCTTTGCTTGATGCAATAACTCAGTAGGGTCTGTCTCTGCGCTCCTGACGATGATCCCTGTTGAGAATAAAGAACATATTTAGCTGGAATATTTCTAAATACATCAAGTATGTCAGATCTGAGCTCAAAAGTTTACATTCAAGCATCAGAGTACTCACAGTAAATATGGCTCACCTCATATCCTTGCCTGGAGGTCCCATGCCTCTCCTGCCCCCTCTGTCCATGGGAGGACCACCCCTGCTACCACCTCTGAAACCCCCCCTGTCCATTCCACCACGGCCACCTCTGAAGCCTCCACGATCTCCTCCCCAGCCTCCACGCATGCCCCCACGATCCATTCCTCTACCACCTCTCATTCCCATACCACCTCTGCCACGATCACCTAAACATGGGTCCAATTTTGTTTTTTATTAACATCTGTTTCACAACTTGCCATTACACACCAGCACAAACCTCACAGTAAAAAAAAATACATGTAGAGATCATAACAGCAGCAGATGAGGGAATCCATTTTATTTTTGTCACTGTTAATCTCTGTGTGTACCTGCAGGAGGGAAGGGAGGAGCTCCAAGGCCTTCGGGTTTTGGAGCTTTACATTGGTTACACTCCATTCTCCAGGCAAAGTTCTGATTTCCACATCCACTGCAGAGAGATGATGTAGTTAAGCATAGACAAGACATTTGCATGTTTATTTAGCAGGCAACATACACTGCCTTCATGATAACATTGTCCATTTAAGAGCAGAGACCGTTTTATCAAAAATAGAAAACCCAAAACGGTCAACCATTCTTGACCAAATTTCACATGTCTCCAAAAACAGCCCATTGCAACTAATGGCTCATTTTGAGGGAGCACATCACATGTCACTTACGGTTTAGGGCATTCCCAGTCTCCAGCTCTCGCCTGTGCGTTACCTCCTTGAGGCCCGCCCCAGCCCATTCCACCTCGAGGACCACCACGAGGTGGGAAACCACCTCTATCTCCACCTCTTCCCATACCTGTAAAAAGCAACAACAAAAAAAAAAAACAAAAAAACAAAAACACATTCATTACTTTCTACTTGGGAAGGAAACGTGAGCATTTATCTTAGAAGAGAAAACAAGTGGCTACTATACATCACATTACTACTGCTCTGTTAGATACCCATGTGCCCAGTATAGAAAGGTTTGTGCTTGTATTACTAGAGCACATGTACAAAACAATTAAAATGCACAAGAAACATTTCCAAACCCATTAGATATAACAAGGAATGCATACCTCCGCGGTCCATTCCACCTCTCATTGGCATTCCTCTCATGCCCCCCATCATGGGCTTCCGGCGAGCCATTGACACCTTCAACCTCCTGCCCTGGAACTCCTTACCTGTTATGAAGTAAATGTTTGAGAATTTTTGAAAGTAGAATAGAAAAAAAAAAAAAAAATCTTGAGGAACAGATAGCTATAAAAAAAACAATACAAATTAAATGCTTGATGCAATAACTCAGTACAGTAGTACTATAAAAGTATTTATCTTTGCAAACAACATGTCTTTCTAATGTTACGTTATGGGGGGGTAATAAGATAAACCCTTAAGGATAATAAGATTAACAAACCATCAAAGTATTCAACAGCAGCTTTGGCACATGCAGGTTCCTCATAGGACAGAGTGGCATCTCCCTTTGGCTTGCCAGAGTCTTTATCTGTGTAGATGTTTATGGCTGGTTGGTTTAAACGCCGGTTTATCTTTGAGAGGAACACATAGTCAAAAGGATTAAGAGTTAGTCAGAAGAGAACATTAGAAAAGTTTAATTTGTCATTGTGCTTGGATGGAGTGAAAATTATAGACTTTAACTGATAAAAAGGTAAAAAAAAATATTCAGAATAAACCATGTAGATATGTAGCCCCTCACCCGTATGGTTCCAGAGTGCTTAAAGAATTCAGCCATCTCTGCTAGATTGGCACTCTCTGTGAGGCCTGTGATGTAGATGGTGCTGTTCTCAGAGTCATCCTGCTCTCCTGGTGTGTGGAGAAACACATTTAAGAAACACAACTAAAACTTTATACCATATTTCATTAACTAATATTTCACAGGCTCGTCAAGAGATTTCATGGGATCTTTAAAGATTCATTCAGTAATGTTTTGTTTATGTTGTACTATTTAAAATATGCTGACAGCAAGAGGTATGGATGCAGCATCATTCATACACAATCATTTTCAAATGTCAGTGCTATTGTAGAAAATCACTAGATTTAGTATTTGGCTGGACATGTGATCCTAACATGGCAGCTCCCATGTGGGGAACCTCTCAATGCAGAAAACAGCATTATAAGGTTCATGATATTTCTAGAGCCTTCATCTGTCAGTGGTCACGATTGGATTAATGCATGTCAAACTATTTTGAGGAAACAATTTCTGAAGAGCACTTTTAATAAAACCAGGTGAAGAGTTAAGCACATACCCATTTCACCCCTCATGGATCCTAGGTTTCCAGGCATCAAGGAGAAGGAAAAAAAAGAAAAGAAAAATTACACAATGAAATCACAACTTAAAAGCAAGCTGCCAACCTGCCAAGAAAAAAAATGATTACCAGCAATATTAGGTATAGAAGTTCCCTGAAAATATATGAAATGGGACAATTTTCAGGATTACCCTTGACCAAGACAAACTTTCAAAATGAAACGGGAATACAAATTTAAAAACATTGCGTCGGTCAAAAGGACACATCTGCACATCTGGCATTTTTTGGTGAAATCCAAATATATAAATACAAACAAAACCATCAGGACACACTCTTTTTGGAAAAAAGTGGCACACCAATGGGAGCTTTTAAGACTCATAGCTGTGAACATTAAATGTGGAGTGGACTAGCCAATGGAATACTCTTTAGGAACTTACCACCAGGCTTATTGAAGCCCCCTCTGTCTCCAGCGATGCTAAACATGAAGATATGAAGGCGATATTCCATTTAGTCTCCAACCAAAGGACTTGAGTAGAAAAACACAATCTTTCTCTAACTTCAGAAAAGCCTAGAATTTAGGCTAGTAAAAGGCCAGTATTTTAGCTTCTAATGGGGTTGCTTCATAGTTTTTAAACAGTATTTCAGTTTGGATCCACTAAAAGAAATAAAATAAATACCCAAAATAACAGCAGAAATACATATCCCCTTTGCAAACTGAAGTTTTGGCTTAATATCCAAATACATTAGGCACATGTTAAAGAAATTGTTAGTTGGCTAGAATCCTTTTAAAATCAATTCTTGTATCCATTTAAACTAGTTTCAACCCAAATTAATTAACCCAACAAAATATCAGCACTGAAAACAAAAAACAACATTGGGTAAAAAAGGTGCATATCAAACATGAACATAATTGCGAATGACAATGTAATAAGTAAAAAATTATGCTGGCAAAAACAAAATACAAACTCAAGATAAATAAAAATAACTCTTCCACTTGGTTCGAGCTGTCGACTTTGAAATGGAAAAAGGTACTTAAAGAATAAGTACAGCTGTTCTTACATGGATCTCTGACACCTGTAGCGTATAAATGTGACAAAGAATGTTAAGGCAAGACCTTGTAAATAAGAAAACAGTTCACAATTCAAAAGTATCAGAAAATAAGGTATACATCTATATAGATAAGAAATATTTGTGAAAAATGCTCATGGTTCTGTGGAACAGAAATGTAATGTTGATTTTCCTTTGTTGGTTTAAAATGAGTCAGTGACATACTTGCAAAGTTTATCTAAAACATCACACAAGAATTAAGAATTGTGAATGTGCATGTATAAAATGAAATTCTTACCTCTTACTAACAGTGCATGTGCCCATTACATACCCAAAAGGTCCAGGTAGCTCCAACCATTACACCATTTAAAAGATCTTTTTTCCTGTGGTATGAGTGCCTTTATCTGAAGTAAATATCTGCACAACCCTAGTCACTGAACCAACACCTTTGCTCACATTGAACCATTTGCAAGCTGAATACTTTCCACAATGAGTGCCTTCAAATTTTTATTACAACTTAAAACCCAGCAAAAAATAAAAATAGTGTGCCACAAAAGATGCTCTTAAAATTCCACATTAAACCACCTGTATTTCTCTAGATTTTTAACCAAAATAAATTTGCCAAAATGTACTGATGCCTTTTTTATCCCCATGAAACAACTCAAAAAGGTTTTATATATATATATAAAAAAAGTCAATCCGAGCCCTTACATTTTTTTTTTAAACCAAAAGGTTGTAAAATTTGCTTAAATCACACTGCCATGTATGCAAGATTAAAAAAATAACAGGTGGAATGAAAGAACTTGCCACAAACATCTGATATTTAATAGATCTCTTGTCACACTTGACAACCATGAAATACACCAGTAATGTAAATTGAGAAAAATAAACTGCTCTCCACTTTGGAATATAGAATAAAAAAAAATAAAAAAACAATGCAGTGGTTTTCCAGAATGAGAACTTAATTACAAGCCATTCAATTTATAAATCACCATTTTATTTTTGTGCCACCAATTACTTTAAGATGTACTCATGCAAATAGAGCAAAACATCCCTGCAGCAGTATCCACAAGGTATCATCTTAAAAAGACCTTTAGTAATCAAATAATGGTTGGATGAACTACACAAACTCCACTCAACCAGGACTCCCTGCACATACAAACCATGCGTTTGACTGGTGAGTGATTCCGCTCTGTGAAACAAGTGGGTGGGAGAGTTTGAGATGGTTAGACAAATCAACGTGGTATGAACTTACCCCATTCCTCCACGGCCCATCCCCCCACGCCCCCGAGGGCCTCCACGCTCATAACCATCTCTGCCACCCCGTTGTGACCCTTGGTATCCTCCACCCTGATTGTAGCTATCTATAGAAGAGATCACAAACAGGAGGCTTAGTGTCTAGACAAGTCATTTCTATTTGTATAGTGCTTTTCACAACATTTCAAAACAGCTTATATAAATTAAATTTAGCAGAAAGGACAAAAATGTTCAAACGTGGTATAAGTGGCAAAATGGAGAGAGAAAAAAAAAAAAGAAAAGTACACTGATAATCGCACTCTTACTATAGTGACTTGACTGGTAATCATTCTGTGGTGCACTCTGGCTGTATTGAGGCTGTCCGTATGCGCTGTTGCCCTGAGGGTAAGAAGCAGGTTGGCCCTGCTGAGGGGGCTGTCCCTGCCCATAGCTGCCCTGCTGCTGCTGTCCATAGCCTGGCTGCTGAGCCTGGTACCCACTCTGAGGCTGAGAGTAAGCCCCAGGCTGGGAGTAGGTTCCCTGGTTATAGGTGGGCTGGCTGCTTGCACTATAGCTAGAAGACAAATATGAAAAAGGACTTTTGAACAATGGAGTGTGGTCAACATAACACTGGTTTTAAATCAGAAAACTGTTGCACTGCAATAGAGCTGGGCGATATATTGTGGCAAATGTCAAATCAAAGATTTTGCGATATTGCATTATGTAAATATCCAAGTGCACAGTGTAGGCTTATCTATAGGAGGGGAGAGGTTCACGTGAGAGAATTGAAGAAACATTGACAGTTTGCGTGAAAATCCCAGGAGATCAGCAGCTATTGAAATACTCAAACCAGCCCGTCTGGCACCAAAAATAATGCCACGGTCTAAATTAAGAGTTCACATGAATAAACTTTAGGATGGCAGATCAATCTTTGCAGTTGCTACTTGCACATTAGTCTGCCACTCTAAACATACCCTTTCAATGCAGAGAAAATGTGGCAGATCTACCAGTACTTGCATATTTGATATTCAGGCAACATGAGGTAGAACAGCAGATACGGCAGGAGGCTCTATAATAGCATCCTGTTGATGTGCTTATTTAGGAGATGGTCCAGTTACCTCTGAGGAGCGGAGGCAGCAGCCTGCTGGTTGTAGCCAGTATAGGCTGGTTGGGCAGCATATCCAGGCTGAGAGCCATAGGAGGCCTGGGCAGCAGGGGTTGCAGTGGAGTTAGTGTAGCTACTTGCTCCGTAAGTCTGTGCAGGCTGACTATAAGCTCCTGCCTGCTGTGTTCCATAAGCAGCTGATAGAGATGAAGAATATGCATGTATAAAACGAAACTCTTACCAGTTACTAACAGTGCATGCGATTATTAATTTTAGTTAGAATGCTTTTACACCCGGGAAACAGCATGATTTACTTCACAAGACAACCAAAACAGTAAACGTAAGAAATTAAGAATTTCCTGGACTATCAATATCAGCTAGGATGGGAATTGCAAAGGACCAGGTATTTGTATTTTTTACTTGACTATAGTAAGGCTGACAATGAGAACCCACTCTCAAACTAATTGAACATGTACTACAAATCCGTGCAGCCATGGTATAGTAACAAGTACTTGAAATTATACATTGTATTATTGTGTAACAGTACATTTGTCTGCAAGCACTGCCTTCAGACCTGGTGGTGTTGCTGCCACTGCAGTTGCTGCAGCTTGTCCATAGGAGGATGAGTATTGCTGTTGCGCATATCCTCCAGCAGAAGGAGCTGCTTGACTGTAGGTTGACTCCGTTGCTGCAGCAGGCTGAGCATATGAGGCATAATCCTGCGGAGTATATCCCTGCTGTGTAAAAAAAAAAAAAAAAAAAACTCTAGAAATCTGCACAGGTGTCTTCTCTTCCTCAATCACACATAAATCATGTAGTAAATAACTAAAAAGGTAAATTCCAGGTTCAACGCAATATAAGCTCAATCGACAGAATTTGTGGCATAATGTTGGATTACCAGAATTTACTCATCCCACCTTTTACTAAAAATGAAAAGCAAAAAAAAAAGTGAATGGGGAAAATTTTTGCCGGTTTAAAGGGCAAAAGGTTAAACTAAATGTATAAAAGCACTTTAATTCAATTAAAATGACTATTATTTAAGCTGTAACGTTTGTTTAAAATAGTCTTTTTTTTTTTTAGGGTTTATGGCACTGCATCACCATGGCAACAAAGTTGTAAAAGTGGATATACCATCACATAAAATATCTAACCTTTTATGACAGCAAATTGTTCAGATTGCCGTTTACATATTGGTACGCTACTGTGGAGTATTTTAAAGGGGTTGTTCACCTAAAAATTACAATTCTTAACATTTAGTCACCATCCCAGATGGATATGACCGCCTTTACAAAACAAAGTTTTAAGAATATCTCCGCTCTGTAGATCAATACAATGCAAGAAAATGGTGACCAGAACTTTAAATCTCCACAAAACAAAAAAAAAAAAAAGTAGTTTTAAAGGTTAGCTTTGGGTGAGAACAGACTGAAATATAACCAATAACTGTATATCTTGCCATTGCAGTTTCTAGGCATAATCATGATTCCACTTCCTAGCGTTTGATGCATGCACAGTGCACTAAATGGTGGTACAGGAAATGTAATCGAGCTTGAAATCATGATCTCCAAGACTTCGGTCAAAGTGTACCATGAAAAAGGAGTTACATTTTGGTCTGTTCTCCACCAAAACCAACTGGTGTGCCCCTTTAACTATATACTGGAGTAGTGGTGGTGTAGTGGTCCAAGCACATAACTGGTAATCAGAAGTACGTGGTTCCACAGCCACCACCATTGTGTCCTTGAGCAAGGCACTTAACTCCAGGTTGCTCCAGGGGGATTGTCCCTGTAATAAGGGCTCTGTAAGTCGCTTTGGATAAAAGCGTCTGCCAAATGCATAAATAAAACCAACTGGATTGATTCAGAAAACCGTGATAAAACCACTGGAGTCTTATGGAATACTTTATGCTGCCTTCACCTTTTTGAGATATGGTCATCATTCACTTGCATTGTAAAGACCAACAGAGCTGAGATGTACTTCTAAAAACCTTTGTTTTCAGCAGAAGAAAGTCATACACATTTGGGATGGCATGAAGATGTAAATGTTGAGAATTGTAATTTTTGGGTGAATCATCCCTTTAGTGTTTACAGGTTGGCCTCATTCACTTTCAATGCAAGTGCCTAATTGTAATCCAGATTTTAATTTATGTAAATCAATATTATACCACAAATACTATTGACTGATTGAACTTATTAAACCAAAATATTCCTTTAACAGACCCGAGCGAGTCATGCGTGCTTGCTCGAGATATTACCATAAAGGTCAATAGGTTTACCTGGGCAGTTTGTCCATAGCCCTGAGAAGGTTGTGCAGTGTATGCTCCGTACCTAGGTATAGGAAAAGCAATCTTTATTCTTGTACTCTGGGCAACAAATAATGGTTCATGGGAGTTTATAATACAGTATGTGTGTGTCAATTCAGAACTTACGACTGCTGTGCACCAGCCTGGCTGTAGCTACTATAATCTACAGGGAAATAAATGAATCACATTGTTAGTCATCCTGCAAGACCTACAATAACTTTACATTGAATACATTACATGAAGAGTAATCTTTTAGTCCAATAAACATTGTGCTTCACTATTGTCGGTTTATGATGGGAGACATAGTGACTTCAGCAAACATCAACTGCACAGACAAGAGATTCGGCAGCTAAATTCCAGGCTTGCATAACTCTTTCACATGGAGAGTAGCTAATAACAAATCCGGCTTGGTTGTACTGTACGAAGCAGAATAAACATCCGCAAGACATGGGGTTAAGAGACAGTACACTCAACCAACAAATTTATATTTTAGTTGTGAGCCCACATGGGGGCAATTTAAGGACAGAATCATGATTGAGCGTTTAAAACTACTTTATTTTTTAACTAAAGTTAACGATGAAAAAACAGCATCAAGAATAAAACTTAGAAAGAATCCAAATATCAGACACCAATTTAAAATTACACAATGCAGAATCTTAACCATGTAAAACAGCAATATGTCTGCTATAGGGATGACAAACAAATTAGCTTAAAAAGGGGGGGGGGGTAGTTTGCAGCTCTGCAACAGACGATTACGTTGAGCCCGCCAGAAACTCTCTACCAGGAGCCTGCAAGGTTAGCAAAACAAAGCATAACGCAGCGAGGTTATGTGAAGCAGCTCATCACTTAATTGACCGCCTGCCCGTTAACCATCAACACGTTTTACACTAAATTCGATAAAAATCGATGTTTTAAAAGTCACGGGCAATTTTGCGACAGGTAGATGTCCTTTTACGGCCTAATTCAACCCGCTGTTCGCAAACGGTGATTTACTGTCGTAACACTCTGAACGCGGTTCATTGACCTCAGGGCCACTGTATGATCGGATTAGAAGACTCACACGATAAAAGTTTACGGTTAAGCTCCTATGGTAAAGCCGTAGAGGTTTAAATATAAAATTATGGAGACGGCTTTGTCCTTACAAGCAAGGAAGTGAAAGACCATATGCGTTGCAGACGTGACAAAACGCAGAACGCAAGCGCGCCCTCTATCGGCGCATGACTGTACAAACTATACATCTCATAATTAATCAACGCATTTGTGCTGAAATTTATTATTAATCGCCGATCGATAAGATTAATCAATTAAACTACCGACAAATAATCGTTTATCGATAAATCATTAACATCCCTACTTTGCCAATCATGCAACAGACGCATGGTAGCGCTATCGATCCCGCTGTTTTTAAACCACGCCTGCTGCCGTATAAACTATCCAAAAACCCGAAACAAAGAGCACTGGTTTTACGTGAACCCGTACTTCAAGAACAACAAAGTGTAAAATAGTTAATGATATAACAACTTCTTCAATATAGGCTCTTATCTAAATTTAAAATCGGTTTAGTCGAGTTTTCGAGCAGTTAGCTATGCACGTCCATTTTGACCTAAAAAACAAAGCTCAAGGCCGCACACTACAGTACTGTTCAAAATGTGAAAAGTTTCCACAGAAATTTATATTTTATTGATCAGTTCATTCTGTTCTCGATAATTTATATGAGCAGAAAATAATTTAAAGATGAAATAAAAAAGAAAAAATGGGAAAATACTCACTCGTGACTGACGCCATCTTTCCGTTGCAGACCAGCTGGAGGTGTGAGCATACGTGACGCGCGCGCAAGCGTGAAAGAGGCAACGAACGTACCAACACTCAGAGCGCAGAGGGGTGGAACTGGAATGGACGGTCCATATGTGATTGTAACTGCCTAGAGCTTATATGTCTGGTGACGTGTATAGTTAACTAAATTAAACAGTACACAATTTAATAACAGTTAAATTATCGTTACTTAATAAAAACACATTTATAACGTATTCCCCCAAAAAATAAGTTAGTCCTAAGGCTCTCTCAATGCGCTTGCCTGCAGCAGGAAGTTGTTCACTGTCGAAATAAAAAGGTAGTTAAATTACATTGGTAACTTGTATGTGTTTGTGCTATGTATTATTAAATATAACACACTATTGGTTAACCTTATTTACCAAACATAGCTCGTGATGCTCGCGAAAGCTGGATAATGCGGTGAAGCGCAGAAGAATGTTTAATATTTGAATCGTGAATGCATGTCATCCACTTGCAATACAAATCTAGATTGATGCTTTCCGTAATAGCAACCCATCAGCTGATGCATCCTTTTGTTTACAATGCTCGATCATCTCTTTTCGGGATGGATTTGGTGTGGTTCCAACCATCCAGGATTTTGTAGTGGTACATTTTTAATATTCTTTTTCATTTTGTCGACTTGGCTCTCTGGAATTCACGCCAGCCTAAGTTTAGGACCAGGCGGCGAATTTCCTGGATTTTATGGTAAGCAATTCACGAATCACATACTTTTTAATCCTCATGTTATGTTTGGGTCATATTTGATCCGTTTACGGTTAGGGGTAAAATGCCTTTGGGTTGTCCTCAACATTGACTAAATGAATATGAAAAAAAAAAATTTTTTTTTTTTTAGGCTTTTATATTTGTTTATATTTATGGAATGTCAAACTTTTTTTATCTCCTACTTTTATGTTTGTCTCAAATCTGACCGGGGGTAAATAATGCTGGTATGCTGGTTCCCTTCGGACTCAGTACACTTGACTTTGCGTAACTGAGCTGAGGCATATGAGGAGTGTTCTTCTACACGACCTAGTTGAAACCTTTCTACAATAACGCCAATTCTAGTTTTGGCTTTGGTGTTTGTCTCTCACCGCATCTGGCGGTCAGTGGATGACATTGCCACCCCTTCCCCTCAAGAGACTGTATTCCGCAGATCTGCCCAGTGTTGCCAACTAGTTTCAATGGAAAGTAGCTTAAAGGTGCGTACACACTGCCAGCGACTTTATCGCTGCAGGTCGCCAGTGGCTGGCGGTGAAGTCGCTAGTGGGTGTTCCCACTACTGGTTGCCTAGTAACGTTTATAAATGACATTCACGGATGTCATTCCATTGCTGTTGACAGCGAATCTCTTTTCTTGCCACTAAAAACAAACATTTTGGAGGGAAAAGACTAAATATAAATGGAATCAGTACATAAAATTCTTTATATCAAAGATGAATGAGAAACCAGGCGTGCTGTTTGCCAGAACGGCTGTTTATCTGCGGCGAAAATGCAAATGCCGTTCTGTCTGGGTCCATACAATCCCCGCGATCTCAGATACACCTTTCCACGCAGTATTTTTCTTAAAAATGTCCTTGTACGTGGGAAGAGACATATCATAGAGCACTGGAAAATTTCTAACAGCAAGAATTAGCCTTTCATCCATCTTTCCGTTACTGCAGGAGCTGAGAGAGAGAGAGAAGGATCACGTGAGCTCTCCCGTGGTCTCTCCTATTGGCTGTCGCTTCCGTTAGTCGCGCCAAAGTTGAACTTTTCTCAACTTTGTCGCGTTGCTGGACACGCCCACATCTAGCGCCAACGGTCGCGACAGCTCGTGTCGCCGGAAGTCGCTGTGCTCGCATTGAAAATGAATGATATTGAGTCGCTGTCGCACGCGATGTCGCTGGCAGTGTGTACCCACCTTAAGCCTGCTCGAAAAGTCGCTACATGATGTCATACGCTAATTAACATATTTGTGACACTGCGTCTCATTTGCAGTTTACATAGTGTCCGCCCTTTACATGTGTTTGCTTCTCTGTGCTTACCGTACATATTGTAATACCCTGTTAATTCCCTCTATACAAATGTAGCAAAATGTAAAATTTGTTACATATTTGAATAAAGTACAATGTACAGAGTTGACTAAGTAAGTGTCTGAATTCAGAAACGGGAATGAACAACCATCTAAAAATCTTGTGATTAAGTGCATGAAAAGAATAAAAATAAACAGTGAAATTAAACTTTTTAAATGTAAAACTAAAGGGGAGCAAACAATGCAGATTCGTGATTGGTCCTTGACAACGCTGGTGCACAAGCGCAGCTCATTCACGTCTATGTCAGCTCCCGTGCGGTCAACTGATTGTGCTGCTCCGCCTTCTTGCTTCGGAGGTGTGCCTCCGAGTCCGAGCAGGAAAGCAAGACCATGCGCTCGCCTAGCAGTATTGGCAACTTTCTTCTACGGAAGTAGCTAAGGTTTGTCCAAAAAGTCGCTAGATTTGTCGCTAGTTGCTTTTTTGAATAAACGTCGCTAAAGAGGTCTGAAAAGTCCCTAAATCTAGCGACTAAGTCGCTAAGTTGGCAACACTGGATCTGCCCCGCACTCCCCGGGAGTTTATAATGAACTGACAAAATCCTGGCACGTGTCCTATTCAAGCTGCGTTCACACTGACAGTTACACGCAGCGACAAAACAAATGGTAAATGGTCTGCGCTTACAGGTCCATAAATATTGGGACATCGACACAATTCTAATCTTTTTGGCTCTATACACCACCACAATGGATTTGAAATGAAACGAACAAGATGTGCTTTAACTGCAGACTTTCAGCTTTAATTTGAGGGTATTTACATCCAAATCAGGTGAACGGTGTAGGAATTACAACAGTTTGTATATGTGCCTCAAACTTTTTAAGGGACCAAAAGTAATGGGACAGATTAACAATCGTAAATCAAACTTTCACTTTTTAATACTTGGTTGCAAATCCTTTGCAGTCTGAAGCCTGAAGTCTGGAACGCATAGGCATCACCAGACGCTGGGTTTCATCCCTGGTGATGCTCTGCCAGGCCTCTACTGCAACTGTCTTCAGTTCCTGCTTGTTCTTGGGGCATTTTCAATTCAGTTTTGTCTTCAGCAAGTGAAATGCATGCTCAATCGGATTCAGGTCAGGTGATTGACTTGGCCATTGCATAACATTCCACTTCTTTCCCTTAAAAAACTCTTTGGTTGCTTTCGCAGTATGCTTCGGGTCATTGTCCATCTGTACTGTGAAGCGCTGTCCAATGAGTTCTGAAGCATTTGGCTGAATATGAGCAGATAATATAGCCCGAAACACTTCAGAATTCATCCTGCTGCTTTTGTCAGCAGTCACATCATCAATAAATACAAGAGAACCAGTTCCATTGGCAGCCATACATGCCCACGCCATGACACTACCACCACCATGCTTCACTGATGAGGTGGTAGGCTTTGGATCATGAGCAGTTCCTTTCCTTCTCCATACTCTTCTCTTCCCATCACTCTGGTACAAGTTGATCTTTGTCTCATCTGTCCATAGGATGTTGTTCCAGAACTGCGAAGGCTTTTTTAGATGTTGTTTGGCAAACTCTAATCTGGCCTTCCTGTTTTTGAGGCTCACCAATGGTTTACATCTTGTGGTGAACCCTCTGTATTCACTCTGGTGAAGTCTTCTCTTGATTGTTGACTTTGACACACATACACCTACCTCCTGGAGAGTGTTCTTGATCTGGCCAACTGTTGTGAAGGGTATTTTCTTCACCAGGGAAAGAATTCTTCGGTCATCCACCACAGTTGTTTTCCGTGGTCTTCCGGGTCTTTTGGTGTTGCTGAGCTCACCGGTGCGATCTTTCTTTTTAAGAATGTTCCAAACAGTTGATTTGGCCACACCTAATGTTTTTGCTATCTCTCTGATGGGTTTGTTTTGATTTTTCAGCCTAATGATGGCTTGCTTCACTGATAGTGACAGCTCTTTAGATCTCATATTGAGAGTTGACAGCAACAGATTCCAAATGCTAATAGCACACTTGAAATGAACTCTGGACCTTTTATCTGCTCCTTGTAAATGGGATAATGAGGGAATAACACACATCTGGCCATGGAACAGCTGAGCAGCCAATTGTCCCATTACTTTTGGTCCCTTAAAAAGTGGGAGGCACATATACAAACTGTAAATGCCCTCAAATTAAAGCTGAAAGTCTGCAGTTAAAGCAAATCTTGTTCGTTTCATTTCAAATCCATTGTGGTGGTGTATAGAGCCAAAAAGATTAGAATTGTGTCGATGTCCCAATATTTATGGACCTGACTGTATATAGCGCTTTTTTTTTAACCTTAGAGGTTAACAAAGAGCTATACACTGTGTCCCAATCACCCATTCACACTCATACACCAATGGCGGCAGAGCTGCCATGCAAGGCGCTAGATGAGAGCTGGCGACTTCCAGCAGCACAAGCGATGCCGAAAGTTGGCGATGCAACAAAGTTGAGAAATGTTTTATTTTATGCAAAAGAAGAGCACATTTCAGGAGCGAAAGCCAATAGGAGAGAAGATGATAGAGCTCACTTGATCCTAATATTTTTATAATAATAATATTAATTGTAAAGAAACCGTGCCGTTTAGACACCATACATTTCACTAGTGACCTAACCGCCAGCCACTGGTGACATGCCAAAGTAGCTGGCAGTGTGACCGCAGCTTCAGCTTGCTCGGACAGCGATTCCACTCTTCTCAATAAAGTGGACCATGGGGAAGACAATAGTTATAATTGCTGAAACAGGACAATAGGCACAGTAAGAGACAGTGCAGTCTGACCAGTTCATATTTCTAGTGTGAAATTGTAAGATAAAACGGGTAATGCAAAAAGATATTACAATTTAATAGAAAATGCTGTGAATGGAAACATAACATACTATGACATAGTATTCAGCAGATAAGCTTATACTATATACAACTTTCTTCAGTTAAACAAAGACAAAACTGAAGTCATTGTGTTTGGAAACAAAGATGACGTTCTCAAGGTGAATGCATACCTTGACGCTAGGGGTCAAACAACTAAAAATCAAGTCAGGAATCTTCGTGTGTCTCTAAGAGTCAGACCTTAGTTTCAGTAGTCATGTCAAAGCAATAACTAAATCAGCATACTATCATCTGAAAAATATTGCAAGAATTAGGTGCTTTGTTTCCAGTCAAGACCTAGAGAAACCTGTGCATGCTTTCATCACCAGCAGGGTGGATTATTGTAATGGACTCCTCACTGGCCTTCCCAAAAAGACCATAAGACAGTTGCAGCTCATACAGAACGCTGCTGCCAGGATTCTGAGCAGAACCAGAAAATATGAACATATCACACCAGTCCTCAGGTCTTTACACTGGCTCCCAGTTACATTTAGGATTGATTTTAAAGTATTATTACTGGTATATAAATCACTCAATGGGCTAGGACCTCAATATATTGCAGATATGCTCACTGAATATAAACTCAACAGATCACTCAGATCATTAGGATCACATCAGCTAGAAATACCAAGGGTTCACTCTAAGCAAGGAGAGTCTGCTTTTAGCTATTATGCCAGCCGCAGCTGGAACCAGCTTCCAGAAGAGATCAGATGCGCTCCTACAGTAGTCACATTCAAATCCAGACTCAAAACACATCTGTTTAGCTGTGCATTTACTGAATGAGCACTGTGCCACTGTGTGTCCGACTGTTTGTACTGTATTTTATTTTATTTTATTCTAAACTGTTTCAATTATTCTTATTTTAATCTCTTCTATGTAAAGCACTTTGAATTACCATTGTGTATGAAATGTGCTATATAAATAAACTTGCCTTGCCTATATGGACATATCAGTTATTGGGCCAGATAGAAGTGACAAAAAATTAAGTACAATATTTTATGAATACAGTAGCAGCAAACAAATTCAGGTAGATAATGCAGAAATGTGCAAAATTGCAAAGGGAGTTGGATGGTGTTCAGTTGAGTGTGTGTGTTTTCAGACCAGTCTCTGAGTGTTGAGTTGTCTGATGGCTTTGGGGAAGAAACTGTTACACAGCCTGGCTGTTAGGGCCCGGATGCGTCGGTACCTTTTGCCAGACGGCAGGACGGTGAAGAGTTTGTGTAAGGGGTGTGTGGGATCATCCACAATGCTGGTGGCTTTGCGGATGCAGCGTGTGGTGTAAAAGTCTTTGATGGAGGGAAGGGAGACCCCGATGATCTTCTCAGCTGTCCTCGCTATCTTCTGGAGTGTCTTGTGATCCGAAACGGTGCAATTTCCAAACCAGGCAGTGATGCAGCTAGTCAGTATGCTCTCGATAGTCCCTCTGTAGAATGTGGTGAGGATGGGGGGTGGGAGATGAGCATTTCACAGCCTTTGCAGAAAGTAGAGACGCTGCTGGGTTATATGATATTGGTTATGGAGCTGGTGTTGAGGTACCCTCGCTGTTCTAAGGACTATGCACGCACGGCCCCCATTTGGGCTAATCAGCCGTGGAGAGGGATAAATGCGGCAGAATGCAACAGTTCGGGAGAGAGAGCCATGCGTGCATTTTGTTTAAGTTCTTTTTAAATATAATTTTTAATGTTCAGCCGGTTCCCACCTCCTGCTTTCCCATCCTTAACTATGAACACCATATTACAGGCTAGAGCGCCATCCACGAGATGCCTTTGCAGACTGAAATGGAGTGTGTTCTCTAATTGGTGCTTTTCACAAGGCAAAGCCCCAGTGAACTGCCCCATACCTAAAATTTTTTAATTTCTTAAGAGTGAATGGACACAGGGCTCACTGGCCTCTTCACGGGCATGGACGAACAGTGTGTCCTTACAATTATTATGTTTTGCAGCAGGATAGTCTTCTCAAGACACATTCACAATGTTTTGCAGCCTAGACATAACATCTCTCTCAAAACAATTTGTCTAGTGTGCTTGCCATTTTATTGGCCAAATATATACTTATGCCTGTCACAGGTTAACCTAGTGACTCTATAAACTTGGACTTACAAACATACACCCATTTCACGGATACTGTGCATTGCCGGCAATATTTACATCTGTGTACACATCAGGAACGTGTTATGGATCTTTTGCTTTGTTTAGTCCAAAGTTTGTCACTGCTGTGTTTTGTTAAAGTTTGCAACTCTTTATAGTTTTTCTTAAAGTTTGTCATTATTTTCCTAAATGAATAGAATGCCAGAACACGCAATAATTTATATGATAATTACCTTTATTTTCCACAAACCTTATTGCAGTTAAACTTCCCGGTTCACACTCTGCACAACCAAACCCATAATCCAGGTTAAACTGTTTTTTAAAGCAACAGCCACATCACTTCCTGGGGAAGATACCATTTTGGGTGTGATGTCAGAGGAGGGGGGATTTGGAAACAGTTGTGTTTGTCATATACTTTGTTGTTAAACCCTTTTTCTGTTAATGGTTGTTGTTTTAGCTGTTTGTAAGGTTTAAGTGTTGTGTTGGGTGTTTATATTATTTAAATTGATTGTTACAAACGTTTTAGTTTTGTACCTCTGGTTGGTATGCCCTATAGGCGGGGCTTCAGCCTATAAATAAGCTTGCTGGCTTAAAGGATAGCAGTTTTTTGATTGTGAACTTGTATAGTAAGCAGTGTTGCGAACGTTGGGCCATTTGGTTTAGCCAAAATTAGCACATTGTTGCTGTTTTCTTTCCGTTTTGTACAGTTTTTATTTATTTTTGTTTCTCCTGCACTGTAAATATTTTAGCACTCTCCAATAAAACACCATTTTGGATTTTGCATCAACTTTTTTGTACAGCACGTCATTTCCTTTTTTTCCACTCCAACTGTTTGGCCTTCCCACATATGGTGTCAGAAGTGGGATCCTCCCACCAGTGAGTGACGTGCCTGCATAAGGTAATGCCCTGCTGACATGCCACCCAAAACGAGGGGTCAGCCTGAAGAGGGCACAGATGCAGTAATGGACCAAGTTGTTGTTGGAGGTGTTGCCGAGGAGAGATTGCTGCCTGTGGAAATCCCAGCCACTGGGGGAGATGCTGCCATCACAGTGCTGGCACAAATGTTTCAGTCATTCATGCAGTATCAAAAGGACCGGGATGAAAGGCAGGAGAGAGAGACTTCTCGCCGTGAACAAAATTACAAGGTCCTCAGCCACCAGGTCACCCAAATGCAGCTAGACATGGAGCGGACAAGACATGGAGCTTCGGAAGGAGCTGCAAAGCGGGTGATAGACCATGAACCTCGAATAGCCAAGCTGGAGGACAGTGATGATATTGAACACTACCTTACAACTTTTGAAAGACTTGCAGAGGTGTATCAGTGGTCAAGGGGCGACTGGGCCGTTCGTCTTATTCCCTTGCTAACTGGCAAGGCCCGAAGTGCTTTTTGTGGCTATGAATCCCTCACAAACCAGAGACTATGACCAAGTGAAAGCTGCAATTCTAAAAAAATATGAAATCGGTGCAGAGACATACCGGTTAAGATTCCGGTCCCTTAGTACCCCTGCCGATGAGACCCCTACGGAACTCTATATCCGACTGAAGGACTTGTTCTCCAAATGGGTACACTTTGAGCAAAGTAGTAAGAGGGACATTATGGAGTCACTTGTGTTGGAGCAGTTCCTGCGAGTGTTATACCCTGAGGTGAGGACTTGGGTAAAGGAAAGAGATCCTGACACCGCTGCAGAAGCTGCAACATTGGTTGAGGCCTACATTGCTGCACGAAAGAGACCTGGAACCACTGGATATGCTGGCATCCTCCACTCTTCGAAGGGTAAGTCTGATGGGTTTGGGGTGGGTTCAAACTCTCAAAGTGGCCCTAAAATGTTTAAGCTCATTCATTCTAAACCCCCATTAGCCACAATGCCCCAGCCAACAGTTAAGGGAGAGATTGTTGTATGTTATAACTGTGGTGAGCCAGGTCATACTAGGCCCTTTTGCCCACTCAAAAAGCCTAAGACAACTGGTCTTTGTTATATGCCGCAGCCAGAACAGTTAAGAACACAGACCGATCGGGAGCCAGTCATCACTGTACTGTTAAATGTAAACCCCTTCCAGCATTGGTGGACACAGGTTGTTTCCATACTCTGGTACAGGCCCAATATATACCCAGAGATTCCTGGAGTGAAGGAGATGCGGTAACAGTTTGTTGTGTGCATGGGGATAGCACTGAGTTACCTACTGCTGAGGTTTATATTGAGGTCTGTAATCAGTCATATCTGATGAATGTGGGTGTTGCTACCAAGCTGCCCTATCCTGTACTGTTAGGTACTGACTTCCCTGTACTAGCGGAATTGGTGCAAGAGACTGTATGGTGTGGTGTTGTCATGAGAGCCCAAGCAAAGCAGCTTACTCAGGTTCCACAGCCCCAAGAAATAACATCAGACACACTGCGAGAAATGCCCTTCAGCTCGGAGACTAGTTTAGGTGAGTCACGGCCTACAGAGCAGGAAAGGCTGCAGAAACGCAGGGAGTGGGTTGAGGGGTTGTTGGAAACTTCAGAGGAAGCTGAAGAAGGGGCAGAAGAACCCGAACTCACTGAAGCAGACTTAGTTGTCCCAGGTAGTCTAGCCCAACTTCAGCGTGAGAACTCAACCTTGACTGAATGTTTAAACCAGGCTGAGGAGACTGAGGGTGTTGTGTCTTTGCTCGGTGAGACTTTTGTGGTACAAAATTGTATTTTGTACCGACAGAGTAAGGAAGACGGACTGCAGCTGGTAGTACTTAAGGCATACAGGAAGGAGGTATTAGAACTTGGGCATTCTATTCCCTGGTCAGGTCACTTGGCTTTTATGAATACATGAATGCGAATTGCAAAAAGATTTTACTGGCCAAAGATGTACAGTGAGGTTAAGGAGTTCTGTAAATCTTGTCCAGAATGCCAGCTCACTACTGGCCGTACTCCTGCCTACGCACCCCTTATACCACTTCCTGTAGTTGACACTCCTTTTAGCTTAATAGGAGTTGACGTAGTTGGGCCTGTGGAAAAGAGTCAGAGAGGGAACAGATTTATCTTGGTTATTTGCGATCACGCTACCAGGTACCCTGAGGCATATCCATTACGAGAGGTCACAGCTAAGCAAATAGCCACTGTACTCCTACGATTTTTCTCTCAGGTTGGCATACCTCAGGAAGTGCTTACAGATCAGGGTTCAAACTTCATGAGCCACACCCTACAAAAATTATATCAATTGCTGGGCATAAAGAGAGTACTGAACCACCCCTTACCATCCTCAGACTGATGGTCTTGTTGAACGTTTCAACCAGACCTTGAAAACCATGCTGAAGAAATATGTTTCTGACACTGGCAAGGACTGGGACAAGTGGCTTCCATTCCTCCTGTTTGCATATAGGGAGGTGCCTCATGCATCTACAGGGTTCTCGCCATTTGAACTGCTGTATGCTCACCATGTCAGAGGGCCTCTGGATGTATTGAGGGAGAGTTGGGAGGCCACTGATAAACCAGATAAGAAAAACATTCTCTCTTACATACTGAAGATGAGCGAGCATCTGCAGAAGACAACAGCCCTTGCACAAGAAAATCTCCTGCAGTCTCAAAAACGACAAAAAGAGTGGTACGACCGAACAGCCAGATTCCGTACATTTGAGCCAGGTGAGAAGGTCTTGTTGTTGTTACAAACGAGTGAGCATAACCTGCTGGCTAAGTGGCAGGGCCCCTACCAAATAAAGCGGAAAGTGGGTCCTGTGACATATGAGATAGAGATCCTATCCAGGACCCATCCCTTGCAAATCTTCCATGTTAACATGTTGAAGAAGTGGTATGCTCGTTCTACACAACCAGAATCTACGTCTGAGGAAGTACCGGGAACCACAAATGCTTTGTTCGTGAGATCCGTGGAGGGAGAGGAGGAAATAGAGGAACAATACCTGCCTGGTCGTCAGGGGAACAGTCAGCTGAACTTTGAGCACCTGGAAGATGGTCAAAAGCTGGAACTTTTACAATGCATCCCAGCCCAATTATTTATGGAGACACCTGGCAGAACAAACGTTATCCACCATCACATTACTCTCAAAGATTCCAAACCCATTCATCAGCCAATATACCGGGTCCCAGAAAGACTTCTACCAGTTATGAAGGAGGAGTTGGAGACCATGCAGAGCCTTGGTGTTATTGAACCTTCAACCAGTGAATGGAGCAATCTCATTGTCCTAGTGCCTAAGAAGGATGGCAGTCTTAGATTCTGTCTGGATTTCCGTAAGCTCAATAGTGTGAGCAAATTTGACCCGTATCCCATGCCAAGAGTGGATGAAGTAGTGGAGAGTCTTGGAAGAGCGAAGTATCTCACCACACTTGACCTCTGCAAGGGATATTGGCAGGTTCCATTAAGTTCAGAGAGCAAGGAGGTGACCGCATTTAAAACACCCTTTGGACATTTTCAGTTCCGTGTCCTTCCCTTTGGGCTTCACGGAGCTCCGGCTACTTTCCAAAGGATGATGGACCAGATCCTCCGGGAACTGAGAAGTTTGCTGCTGCATACTTAGATGACATAATCATCTATAGCCAAACTTGGCAGGAGCATATGGGTCATCTGAAGGACGTGCTACTGAGAATTAAGAATGCTGGTCTAACCATCCGCGCAGACAAATGTACCTTAGCCAGGACTGAGACACAATACCTAGGGTATGTGCTGGGTCATGGAGTAATACGTCCACAGGTGGGGAAAGTGGAGGCCATCAAGAATGCAGAACGGCCAGTGACCAAGAAACAGGTCCGTTCTTTCCTTGGACTTGTGGGGTGGTACAGGCGTTTTATCCCAAACTTCTCTGAACTAGCTGTTACCCTAACTGATTTAACTAAAAAAGACAAGCCAAATAAAGTTAACTGGACTCAGGACTGTGAGAGGGCTTTCCAGGACCTAAAGGATTCCTTATGCACAGAGCCTGTTTTACAGACTCCCGACTTGGAAAAGACTTTCACTGTGCAGACTGATGCTTATGAGAATGGTATTGGGGCTGTACTGCTTCAAGAAGGTCAAGGTCAGCTCCAACCAATTGCCTACATCAGCAGGAAGCTCCTTCCCCGTGAATCCAGGTATTCCACAGTAGAGAAGGAGTGTCTGGCAATTAAATGGGCATTGGACGCTTTACGATATAACCTGGTGGGACGCAAATTCACACTTGAGACTGATCACAGAGCATTGGCCTGGTTGGGCCGTATGAGAGACACCAATGCTCGTATCACGAGATGGTTTTTAGCCATCCAGCCATTTGACTTTGAAATTTTGTACAAAGCTGGATCACAAAATTGTACAGCAGATTATCTCTCTAGGACACCTCAGGTGTCTGAGGAAGGGGGGAGAAATGTCACAGGTTAACCTAGTGACTCTATAAACTTGGACTTACAAACATACACCCATTTCACGGATACTGTGCATTGCCGGCAATATTTACATCTGTGTACACATCAGGAACGTGTTATGGATCTTTTGCTTTGTTTAGTCCAAAGTTTGTCACTGCTGTGTTTTGTTAAAGTTTGCAACTCTTTATAGTTTTGTCATTATTTTCCTAAATGAACAGAATGCCAGAACACGCAATAATTTATATGATAATTACCTTTATTTTCCCACATATTTTCCACAAACCTTATTGCAGTTAAACTTCCCGGTTCACACTCTGCACAACCAAACCCATAATCCAGGTTAAACTGTTTTTTAAAGCAACAGCCACATCACTTCCTGTGGAAGATACCATTTTGGGTGTGATGTCAGAGGAGGGGGGATTTGGAAACAGTTGTGTTTGTCATATACTTTGTTGTTAAACCCTTTTTCTGTTAATGGTTGTTGTTTTAGCTGTTTGGAAGGTTTAAGTGTTGTGTTGGGTGTTTATATTATTTAAATTGATTGTTACAAACGTTTTAGTTTTGTACCTCTGGTTGGTATGCCCTATAGGCGGGGCTTCAGCCTATAAATAAGCTTGCTGGCTTAAAGGATAGCAGTTTTTTGATTGTGAACTTGTATAGTAAGCAGTGTTGCGAACGTTGGGCCATTTGGTTTAGCCAAAATTAGCACATTGTTGCTGTTTTCTTTCCGTTTTGTACAGTTTTTATTTATTTTTGTTTCTCATGCACTGTAAATATTTTAGCACTCTCCAATAAAACACCATTTTGGATTTTGCATCAACTTTTTTGTACAGCACGTCATTTCCTTTTTTTCCACTCCAACTGGTTGGCCTTCCCACAATGCCCCTCTTTTTAAGACCGTTGTGCTCCCAAAGTTACAGGCACTTCATTATAAATAAACGTCCTTTATGACTGGGTTCGTGAAAGGGTTAATTCATACTATATGACCATAGTTCATATATATATGAGCGTCATGTTTCCTCTCTGGAAGGTTATGTCCTGTAATGCGGCATGATTGGAATCTATTCCCCATATGCGTCAGCTTAGTGACGCAATGTCAAGTGTACTGAGTCGTAAGAGAACATCTTGGTTTCGTACGTAACTTTGGTTCCTTGAGACGAGGGGAACGAGATATTGCATAAGCTGGCAGCACTACAAGACTCAGAGTTCTTAGAGGTGCGAGTGATGCGCTCTTTGCCCCTCAGTCAGAAAATTTGGAGGAATGGTGTTTGCGTGCCCGCTTTTATTGCAGACAGCCTCGTAGCTGGAATTGCCATTACTGTAGAAAGGTTTCAACTAGGTCTTGTACAGAGGTCCCCAACTCCCGTGTTGCGACCCAGTACAGGGCCATGGAAGAGTTTCTACCTAGTGGCAAGAACGTTATGGGAAAAATATCTGTGCAGCACTGATATACGCCCTTTGCCCTTCATGAAGCACTATCCAAATTTCAGAAAACATCAGCTCCACTCTTCCTATAGATCAAGTTACTGTTTATAAACAAACGTTCTTTGTTCTGGTTATTTTGATTACCCAGAAAAGAACTGCTGTCTATGGGCGGTTCGCTCAAATTGCGCTGAAACTGCCCAAAATGCTGTTTTTGGGGATGAAACACCCCATTTTCAACAGATTATTGGAGATTAGGGTTTTTTCAGGAAAAACACAGGATTTTACAGAAATGATGAAACTTCACGGGTCACTATCATTGTTATCAGCTCTATTAGACACAACTGACCCGCAGCAGCTGTTGGTGGATATGAACTTCTTTACGAAGAAATCACGCAAACTTTTAATTTTCAAAGTGCTGTAGCTGTGAGAAATATGAGGTCAAATATGATCTAACAATGATCTTATATAATCAAGACCACTACGGTATATAATATAGCAGAAGAAAGAGATCCGGTCTCCACCACCGCAGAACATGGACTACTGTTTGTGAAAGGATAAGTGAATAAAAATAATGTCATACTGTGAAAATGATATCTTTGCATTTATTTTGAATGCAGTAAATAATTTTGTTCAATCGAAATGGATGTTATTAAGTTTTGATATGGAATATGATCATACTGAAGTAAGACTATTATTAGTTATTGTATGTGGGTTAATAATTTAAGCAGTAAAGATACACGTTGCATGTCTAGTGGTAGTTTTTAATTTTAATGTATAACATTTCTTAAGCTTTAGAAGTGTGTTAAACATGTGAGGATGTGTGTTCATCAACCTATTACATGTCCGACATAATTATACAGGCTCACTGAACCAAGTTTAAACTTGTTTTGCTGATATTTCAGAATACACATACTTTCTTCACTGTGAACCATAGATATTCCTTTATAATAACCTTTATTAACATTGAAATACATTATTACAAGGAGCCTGGGTAGCTCAGTGAGTATTGACACTGACTACCACCCATGCAGTCACGAGTTCGAATCCAGGGTGTGCTTAGTGACTCCAGCCAGGTCTCCTAAGCAACCAAATTGGCCCGGTTGCTAGGGAGGGTAGAGTCACTCGCCTAAACATGTTGTGATAAAATGCGCATATTGACTGTCTCAGAAGGGGAGGCAACTGAGACTTGTCCTCCACCACCTGGCTTGAGGTTAGAAACCGTGGCACCATGAGGACCTAGTAAACACAAATGAAACAAAATAAAATCTATCGGCATAGATTTTTGCCGATAAACAATAGTTCTGTCACAGATTAATCAGTAAAACCGATATATCGGTCTACCTCTAGCTTTCAATACTGCTGTGAAGCTTTTCTTGAGTGAAGAGTGTCACAAGATCTCTTAAAGAGATAATTATCATAATTGTTGCTTTGACTTTATCAAAATTAGCAATGATTTCACAACAAAAAACATAAAATATATACTTCCAGAAGATCAGAAACGTTCACCAGGAGGCAGTAGACATCTAATACGTTGGATACACAGGGTTTCAAAGTTTTTATAATGATGATGTAGAGGCTTTAGAAAATCATGTATGAAATATGATACACACAGCTTTATAGGGTTAATATTTGCAGATATTATACACACACTACTCTACTACACATCTACACATACTGCCAAAACTATGTGTAGGGCACACACATTTGTAGTTGTACAACTGCACAGTGTTGATTTGACAATGCTGACAATGTATTTGTTCATATGGTTTTATTTGTTACCGGGTTTATGTTTTTCATTCAAACAATCACAATTTCAAAGTAATCCAAGTATCAGCTTATTTTAAGTACTGTAAATCCTTACAGTAATGCTAAGTATTTACTGTATATCTTCTGTACACATGTAATACCACGACTGACATATATAGGTAACCAGGTCTTTCCAGTTAAAATTCTACTATGTAAGTGTTCAGTGTGAAAGCATTTAGGTTAGCTTATGGCAGTTTTTATGCTCATAATTAATAGATGATCTACTGAAAATCAATTGTTCTCTATATGGGTCATTTATGACATGAACATCAAAGTTGTCATTGTTTTTAAACATAACTGAAGGTTTTAGACAGATTCATATCATGCAAGTAACTGAGTTAGAAATGGCCTTGTGTATTTACAGATTTCATCTTCTATGCCTTACGTCATGAGGAGTTAACCTCTTTTCTCTACAACATCATCCTGCTGTTGTGGCTTGGACCCTGTCAGGAGAGAAGATGGGGCACCTTTGTCTTCCTCGCTCTCTCCTTCCTCTCAACTGTGCTTCTACCTCCCATTTATGCCCTCTTTCTCTTTGTCACCGGTGATGAAGCCAGCAGGGTCAGTGGATACTCAGCTACTCATCTGGCCCTGTTCACAGCTCAGTGTCGCCAGGTGAAGCAGAGGAGAGTCCTGCGTCATGTTCCTGTCTGGTTCTTGCCTTGGTTCTTCTTACTGCTCGACCTCTTCCTGCTTCCAAGTGCTCCAGGCCTGCTGCACTTTTATGCCATTTGCCTGGGACTCAACTGTATCCTTTACACTGATATTATTTTGTGGCATCCAAGAACTGTTATGAATTGAATTCCATGAACTGGTCTGTTTATTATGTGTAATCCTTAACATATTATACAGACAATAAAGAGTTCATTGATGTATTGCAGCAGTTAGAAAGAAGGGGGGGTTGTGTCTGCTTGCCAAAATGGGCCTACATCCCAGTTACTTCTCATCCACACCTGCCATCTTACGTCAGTTCTTCAGAAAGGTTATTGTGAGCTTTTTGGAATATTGTTATTTTAAGTTTAAAAGCTTTTATTTGTCTTATACAGTGCAATTTATTAAGGAGCATCTCTTGAGTAAAGTTATTTAAATTATTGAGCATTATTTTATTGTGTAATAGACCGGAGCCTTGTGTTGAGCCATCTCGGATGGGACACATGCCATCAGTCAGTAGATCCCAGTTGGAAGATCATTCACATGTGCTGCCATGGCAGCATTCTGTGTCTGAGTGGCATGAGGAGTCTTTGTTGGCAAGAGATGTGCATTTGCTAGAGGAGCAGATGCTAAAGGCTGGGATATTAGCATCACTACAGGATGCACCTGAGGGTGCGGATAAAGTTGAAGTGCCCAAGTCCTCTGTATCCTCATTACGGTTAGTGCAGTTTATACTGTATTTGAACATATACAAATTTGTTTCTCTAAAGCTTAACCACCTTTAAATGTCTTTAACGCAATATTTCACCCAAAAGTAAAAATTCTCTCATCATTTACCCACTTGCCATCCCAGATGTGTATGATTTTCTTTCCTCTGCTGAACAAAAACAAAGATATTTCAGCTCTGTACATCCTCACAATGCAAGTGAATCATTACCAAAATTTTGAAGCACATAAAGGCAGCATAAAAGTAATCTATATGACTCCAGTGGTTAAATCCATATCTTCAGAAGTGATATGATAAGTGTGGGTAAGAAACAGATCAATATTTAAGTCCATTATTTACTATCAATCTCCACTTTTATATTCTTTTGTTTTTGGCTATCCACATTATTCGTGCATAATGCTGTTCAGACACCCCCTATTGGACTTCCTTCCCTTAGTGCCATAAGGGAAAAAAATGTATAGTAAAAAAGGACTTAAATATTGATCTGTTTATGTTGCTTCTGAAGATATCGATTTAGCCACTGATGTCTTATGGATTCACTAGCATTGTGACCTACAGAGCTGAAATATTCTTCTAAATATCTTGTTTGTGTTCAGCAGAAAAAATAAAGTTATACACTTCTGGGATGGCATAATTATTAGAGAATTTTCATTTTTGGATGTACCATACCTTAAAAATATATGCTATACACTTATGACTTATGATACCATTGTATTTGCTAGACTTATCATTACAGGGTTCCAATGGTCTTGGAAAACCCAGAAATGTCAGGGAATGTTTTAATTGTGATTACCAGGCCTGGAAAGTCATTGCAATTTTTTAAATCTTAAATGTCATAGAAATGTCTTTTGTGGATATATATATTTTTGTAGTATTCCTCTGCATTAAAATGATCTCATCAGCTTGATATTGCTCTTGTGTAGAGTATAACTTGCTTGCAAGCTGATTTGTGATTTCAATGAGTACTAATCAGTCTGAATCAAAAAAAAATTTAAGATGTGTATCCAGTAATCACAAATGACTGAAAAAGTCATGGAATTTCATTAATCGTTGGGAACCTTGTTATTAACATATAGCGATTTATAGTGATGTCTTGTATGATGCTGACTTTATTGCCTGTGCATCTAAAGAACAAACTCTTGTCCTATCAGGTTGCAGCAGCTGGAAAAGATGGGTTTTCCTACAGAAAAAGCTGTTGTGGCTCTTGCTGCTACTGGGCAGCTGGATGGAGCTATTTCTTTACTTATCGATGATCAGATTGGGAAGGAGGCAGTGGTCATCTCTAAAGGGAAGAAGTCACCATCGTACTAGCTCCTGGATATTCAAACCATTTATGGAATTTTTCCAAGTTGTTTAATTGCACTGACTTTGGATCATCTCATTACATTACTTGCAAGTTAAGCATGGCATTGCTCTTGATCTAGAAGGCAGAGATTAAGATTAACTGTTACTATGCATTAACCAGTTACTTCATAACTCTTGGGTGGAGTCCAGTTGATGATGGGTGATGTGGAAGATTAATATATTTATATTATGGTGTTGGCAGCTGTTACGGTTAAAGTTGAAATAATGGGAAAATGTACTCCAAGCCACGATCAAATTGTCCCAATGGATGAGACTTGGATGTTTATTATGATCCAACAAACTTCTCCATTGACATTGTGTCATTAAACCCACATTAGTAGATTGTCACGCCAGGAGGAGCATGTGCGTATGTTAGTATGTGATCCCTATTTTAGTTTCTTGGTAACATAATTACCATATTACTCATATTACCAAACATTCAGAAAGTTTAGCTGTTTCATTGATGAAAATGTGAATTGTATTAAAAAGGAACACAAAGTTTATTTATTTTTTTCAACACCAATTGGTAAATGCACACTGGCGAGACTAATTCACACAGTTTTGAAATGAAAAAAATACAAGTGACGTTACATGAATTGGTATACAGTATAAGGAAAACATCAACTGCTAATATTCATCTATAAATAATTAATACAACAACAATATTTATATAGTAATACAAAGACAGTCATGGAAAGTAAGTTCTTGAGGAAGGAATCCAGTCCTATGCATGTGCATGTAGCTGTGATGGAAAGACATCCATGAAACATAAAAGAGACACACTCCCATAGCTCATGCAATTGCGCCTTTGTTTTGAAAGGGTTACTGCATGTAACATTTTTATGTAATAACTGTTTATCTAAAGTAGAGGAGAATCATAAAATGTAATTCAGAACCACATAAACCCCTGCTCACTGGCATCTTTTAGCAAAAAACAACTGACAATGTTTTCATTAAATCGAATCTAGCTACAGTTTCAGTCAATTTCTATGAGGGAGAGAAACAAAGAGGCATTCTTCTATTGCAATTACATTTAGCTATATTAACAACACGTTCTCACTCCCAAGGCGTCAAAGACTGAAGCATGTGCAAGAGACCAGCACGTCAATCTACAGACGCTAAAAGTGCCCTTTGGCGCAAGTGCGTTTTTTTCTATGAGAAACCTTTGACGTCAACTGACTGACGTGATGGGCGTTCCAATTTTAACATCGTTTAATTATACGTTGGGGTACAATTTTGTCATGGTGACTTGTTGGGGGTATGCTTTTCATTTCATTTGAAATATGTATGCACTGTGGTTAATATTTAATCTGTTGTTTATCTGTCTACACATCCTGCACTGATCCTGTTTCATTCCAGGTGTATTCCGAGTCTTACAATCATTTTATGTAAAGAGCAAACCTAAATGTAGGTTTTTATTCACCGTTCACAGTCACCCGGCATCCACTGTAACACATCCTGTACAAGTGTTGTTATAACCAAGGGTGTAGCCAGTGAATTACTTTTGGGTGGGCCTCAATAAAAATGGATGTGCCAAGTTTTTGGCCAAATTTGTTTTGAGCCAAATTTTCATTTACAACAGAGAAGCAGCGCATTCAAACAGTTCTTTCACACTTTCAGAAATTATAATATACGCATTTTTTAAAACTGTTTTATTAATATATTTGAAGTAAAAATATCTCTAAAACCTTAATTGGCTACGCCACTGGTTATAACAAATTTTATGTGAAACGGCTTTGACGTCAGAGACTCAAGCGATTTTACCATTGGCTCTCGCTTGTCTCGTGACTGATTGTCAGCTCAATTACGAATGTACATGTATATTTTGAATGAGATGTGCTGGTAGAGTCAGGATGACACATGATTGAGATGAAACCTTCAGTTTCTATAAATAGTGTAATGTAAATCAGAGTGTCTTTCATATTTTATATTGTTGATTATTGGTTAGGTTTAGAAATGGGGTTGGGTTAGGGGATCTAAAATATTATATATGATTTTATAATGTAATATCACACTAATATATTTACAAGTATTACAAAACATTGAGGTTAAGCACACAAAATAATATTCAAAGATTGATAACTGACGACAAAGTTTTCTCGTTGAAAACAATGGGGTTTCTTACCGCATCATGAAGAGGACGCCAAGGGGCTCCTTTGCACAAGCGTCAAAATTGGACGCATATGGAATGAGAATGGGTTGATATTAAAGTTTACAAATGTTGAGATTGGACATTTATGTCCTTAACTTGTCCTTCCTCTTTGAAAAACAAAGTGTTTCTTTATCTATATAGTGCATTTAATGTCAAAAAGAAAACATAACATGATTTTCAGTTTTTCAACATTGGGGCGTAGGGGTTGGTGTTTTGCAGAATTTCTTTTTTTTTATGAATATGTGCATTTTCCTCATACAGTACAATTTGCTGAAGTTTCTACGAGCACTTAACAGAAGCTGGAAAGACTCAGGGATGGATTATGACTTGCAAAGGCCCCAGGGCCAATTATCTCCAAGGCCCCCCCCCCCTTCAAAAGTTATTGACCGGGGTGTTTGTGGGGGTTCATTTTCATGCCCAAAAGTTCCCCTTCTTTCCCCACATTTTTAGACAGTTGTACAAGCACCAATACAGTTTACATGTTTTATATTCTAAATTATTTCCTTTTTTTATGTGAAATGAGTATCTTAGAATTGGTTGAAGAATTCCTTCTGAGGCTTATTCTTTACATTTGGTTATGTCATAAGAGTGACACAACAAGAAGGCAAACCATTGTGCAAATAATTTGCCAGAGGAGAGGTGCCAGGAACCTACGGAGTCCCATTAGAGGTGGTTAATTTATACAGCACCATTTGGTCTTCCCTGAGGTGTCTCCCCCTTCTTGATTAATTGGAATATTCCAAAGCAGTTATCACAGTTGGTTATTGGATCTGTAGAATGTGTTTCAGGGGACTTGCTTAGGTGTTGCCAGTTCAGCTGATTTACAGTTGATGGAATTTAGATGGAAACAATGGCTTCACTTTGTGGAATATGAAGACTACTTCCCTCGAACCTTGGTCTCAGCAGTGATTAAGGGTGAGTTGACCCGGAATGATGACATTCTTGCCCTCTTAATCCGGTAGACGTCTGGAGACGTTGTGCCAAACAGACCATCTCCTGACCCTAGATCTGGTTCTGTTGAAGGAAGAGAGAGATCAGGCAACTAACTAAGCATCTATTATGCCAAGAACTTTGTACAATGGCTGGCATCAGAGAACTGATGAATGAGGGTCCAGTGATGCAGTTCATTTTATCAGATCACAGTTGCATTTGACATCTGTTGAATATTTAGAAGAGGAACGGTGGTACTGCTGTGCATTGTCTAGACTCTAGAGCAAAGGTTTACAAACTGGGGTCAGGGACTCCCAGGGCGCCACGAGGGGGTGCTAGGGGGTCCATGGAATATTTCAGAGTAAGAAGAATGTGTAAATGTAACATAGTTAAACACTATATTTACCGAATTTGACATTATTGCCAGTTCAGTTTAATCTAAATGTTTCTCTTCAGGTTCATAAATGTAACATTACTCAGTTATTAGGTAGAAAAAAAGATACACTGTTCACATTCTTAAAAAGTAGGCTAAATATTTTCCAGATAATTAGGGATGCACTAAAATTAACATTTTTGGCCAATACAATATACATTTTAACAAAAAAACTATAGTGCAAAATGGATATATTGCCATATATATATTGTATTTTCAACAGGTCATTGTTTTGCTTAGGCATTATAATTTCCATCGAACATGGGTTGGATCTCTTGACAGGTCAAAATTAAAATGTGTGTGTGTATGTGTGTAATATATATATATATATAAATACATACATACATACATACATACACATACACAAAACATCCCATACGTCCTTCATTAAAATCTTCATCTGTGTTCCGAGGAGAAATAAATTAATATGAGCTTGTCACGTCATAAGACATACATAACAAGATAATTATAATTTTTGGGTGAACTATCCCTTTAAAATGGTTTTGTTTTGATGGGTAAGGATGGGCCCTCAATTATACGAATAGGTGGTTAAAGGTTGTTGGTTCAAACTTCAGAAGGGGTGATTCATGCATTGTAGATTTACTGGGGTTGCCATCACTGTGCCTTTAAGAACAGTACTGTACCCGGGTTGCTCCATCTCTGTAATGAAACTTGCTATGGAAAGGAAAGCATCTACAAAATAGATGAAAATGGGTAAAGTGGATTTTTGTTTGTTATTAATTTAATGACCAAAGAAAGGTGTCCAACTTTACCTGTATTCACACAACTTATGTGGTTGTGTAACATTATAAAGAAAAATAAATAAGAGCACTAACAACTCTACTGGGAAATGCTGCCGGAGTCAGGCCCTGAATGAGGTTTGGAATCTTTTGTTGTTCCTGTATATAAAATTGGCGAACCCTTCCTATGTTCTGGCCTTCTTGTTGTAGAAGATTGACTCGCTAGGCAAGGCATTACCTGGCCAGATGATCGCCTCCAGCAGCTGCACCCTGCGAGCCAGCAACTCTAAGTCAGCCTGCAAGTCTTGGAACTTCTTCAAATTAAAGTCCTATCAAAGATCAAGAGTTTTGACAATCATGGTGGGGGGTGGGCTTATGGTCAAGGACCCACTTTCAGAGTACTTGGCCCCTGTCCTCCGCCATACTTTGCTCCTCATGCACTTTCCAAAATCTCTGACCCCAGATCTGTGACCTTTAAACCTGACCCTACTTCTGGCCTCCTACTCACCATGGATACCGATCATAGTCTCGAGGATTAAAACCCTCTCGGCTAAGATCTTCAGGGCCTCGCGGATTTGGTGTATTCCATCCCCCTGTGGAGATAGATACAGCCGTCATGGTATTGGGCACAAGCCAAACAAAGCACTCGCCAAGATGCAAAGTCATTCTGTTAATCCATGATTTCAATCCAAATCATTACCATAGTTAGAGGGTTAAGATCTCAACTCCATTCACTACAAAACACCAGTTAACTGCACAGATTTAGTCTGTCCATCTTTTTTAAAATCTTTTTTTACTGTGGCCATGCTGTGAGTTTGGACAAAACACCATGCACTTTGTTCAGGCCAGGCCAAAAGGTCCTCAGAGCAAATCAAGACCAAATAATCAATCATTTTAGATTTGAACATGCATTTAACATTCACAGTACCCTCAGACTATGTTATTCAAAGACCAGGAGGAGAGCAGCTTTGTTCAAACTAAAGAGCTTGTCGAAGTCATCTGTACTATTATTGAGCTCAGTTGACTATGCACACTTTAGTCTGCTCATCTCAAGGTAAAGGATGCTCTTACACCAAAGCCACCAGCATTAGCTCACATTGAAAACCTGCCTGTTTATCAGACTACAGGTGTCCAATCAGAGCCAGTGTATAATTTCCATATGATAAAATATCTAAATAATTCAGTCTAGAATGAGTTCATGGAATAAGTATACATGTGGACAAGACAAACATCAGCATTTTTAACAACAGATGTTAAAAAAACATTTAGCTAGATTACTGGAAGTGCTATACACTTGCATATAATATAATCATATTCAAAAGTTAGATTTTGAATAGTTATGTGGCTTTGATAGGCAGCGTAACAGTGTAAAGAAATGTGTCACATAAAGTACATTCTACACAACAGTCCCAAGCTCAAGCATATTAGAACAACATTGTTATTGATGAACTGGCAGCACACAGGAAAGAGTTATGGATGTAAAGGTTAGTGTCTGTGAGAGCTGAAAGTAGCTAATCTAGCCAAATAAAACAGTAAATAATATATCATATAGTTCCTAGAAAAAATACCATATTCATTAAGATATGCAAGTATGGCTACAGTCCAGAATATTTCTCCACGGTATCATAAGAGCGCTCAGTTTCACATTGATAAATGTGAAGAAATTAATTTCTGAGTAGAGGTATGGTCTTTGTACATGTTATGTATATATCTCCAAGGAGACTCTACGTACAGCAGAAATGTTACAACTATATGATTTTGAATGATCTGTCTTATGATTAATTACACACAAATGACCTATATCTTTGTGTCGACAAGCTGTGCGGAAAACTAAGTCAATTTGTTATGAACTAGGAGGATTTTCCATATAGCAAGCCCGTCAGAGCAACATGTGAGGTTGGGATCAAGTACTAGAACTATTTAAACAAGACATTGGGTTTGACTGATAGTCACCCAATGGCACTAAACTGAAATTTGGATGGTTAGATACGAGTTAAGGAGGCAAAAAGGAAGATCACAAGCAAAAGGACAAGATGGGATCATGCAGCAATGCATTGGGACACTGAGGGATAGCTGTATCCACCCACACACTCAAACACACACCAACACCGCTGTTCCAATAAATACTAAAATAAAGCATATACACAACACACACATAATGACACATACTTCCAAACTTGGATATGCATTTGTTCTGGTTTGTTTCCCTGCCAAATATGTGTAATTTTTTTCTCTCCTATTCCAGATTTTATGCAACAACATGCTATAAGGAAGCCATTCGTAGCTTGATTCCTGTAAAAAGTGTGAATATTCTGGAAGTTTACATGCACTTTAAAAGTTTGATTTCAGTCGGACTAAAAAAAAAAAAAAAAAAAAGATATATTCAAAATGTTTGTAAACACACCCGACTGAATTCATTAAATTTTTGTGAAGTCGGACCATAAGACCTAGACATTGTTATTGTAGCTCGACTTCATCCAGCATGTCATCACTTCATTGGACCATAATTTGCCTTGCAGTTGTGTGCATGCTCCGAAAGTTATATTTAGGCATATTTGAAGTTCTTCCTTCAAATAATCTATCATCTCAATTATAACTTTGCAAATAAACATACTGACACCATTTACATGGACACCAATAAGCGGCTTATTGCGAGAAAGCAGCTTTGCGGTTAACATGCACTGTGTAAGTGGCGTACTCTTCACTCCCATATATACAGTATATGCAGCTCGGTAAGTAAGCAGTTTTCTACACATCAATGTAAATTCCCTGCAACGCTTGTGTAAATAACAAACATGGTATCCGAGCAAGACTTCACTATTTTTATTCCTTGTTGCTTCGCTTTCTTTCCAGATATTCCATAGTTGTTGCAGTGTTTGTTTTCTTTGTCGCAACCTGCAGCTGAATTGTGCAGAAATTGGGGGGTTTCCCTCTTACATAAAACTCCAGAGATTCCCCAATGTACAAGCGAATATTCGTGAACGTGAGAGATCGTCAATATTTCACATTGGTATGTATAAATGGGTGCAGTTTATAGTGTATCTGCTTTTCTCACTGTACTTCACAAGAAATAATTATTTCTGCTTTGTTGACTTGTTCTTGGGCTCCATCCTATGACGTTTGATATCCGGTCTGTTCACGCACAAGCACACTCTTCAAAAACATTTTAGAATGTCGCTTATGTGTTTACATGACCACATAAGCTGCATTCTCCAGGAGAAACCTGGATGTGTAAAACTGCTTTCTCTTAAATGGCGTAAGGTTATCGGCATTCTTGTTTACATGATGTTTCAGAACACTGTTTACTGGAAAAACTGTGGCATAGAAATTACACACTCCAACATTATGGAAAGATACAGCAATTTGGTTGCTTCAATCAGTTTACAATGTAATACACAGTTAAATTCTAACTGTAATATAGTGTTTCCTCTTTGCTGTGACGGCACAATAAAGCAAAGAGGTAAAGTCTCTGTGTGTTGGGTATATGCCAGAACTGGTAGCTAAGAGACTGTTGGCTTGAAAGGCAGCCATGGAGACAGTAACAAATAGGAATTGGACAGCTTTAGAGGACAGGGGAAACACTCAGAAACAGCCCCAACCAACAACCAACCCAAATAACAGACAGTAACACCACAATTACACATTCACGATAGATTATGCCCTTTTATGCAAATCTGAGACTAGTTCAGAAACCCACAAACTCTGTCTAGACAGTGTAAGAGCATAGGCCAAAAACTGGTCTCAGATCAGCTTTAAAGAGCTCAGTCACATATGGAAACAATATTATCAAGTGCACAGTCAAAACCAAAACATATAATGTGGTAACTGTGAGTACTGTAAGCAAGCAATGAAAAGCATTTGTGAAATAAATCCTTCAGTGGAGTTTTCAATGAAACATCTGTATCTGCATTTTCACAGATTTAAGTTAAGAGCATTACATAATAACTGGCCCTTGTTGCTCATGATGAAAATTCCACTAATGGATTTAACACGATCGTGGTGTTAAAATATAGATGAACGGCAGGATGAGCAATGTAAGTTCTTCAACCAGAAACAACAAAAATGTCACAACAAATGTCAAAATCTCTTACGTTTAAATCACTCTAGAACAACGATAAGCAGGCATAGGAAAAGGGTAATTACAGAAAGAGATTATTGCTCCATTAAAATTGAAAAATTCATTTTTGACTTGTTGGAATAACCAGTGCAGTTAAAACATCTCTTAAATGAATGAATTATTCAGTGGTCTCTCCACCACACTTTCTCCTCGAAAGGTTTAACACAGACTGGGGAGAGAGTTTGTGACAAACAGGGCACCTGATGGGCTTGTCTTACCGGAAGACCTTTCTCCCCTGGCTCTCCTTTAGGTCCTGGCTCTCCCTATGAAGAAAAACATTAGTCAAGATTTTCAATAAATAAAGACTTTATTTCCAGCATGCTCCTCACTCAAAGCTATATCAAAACTCACTGAGCACTTAAGCAGGAACACCTGCACAACTATTTATTTATACAATTATATAATCAGCCAATCATGTGGCAGCAGTGCAATGCATAAAATCATAAAGTTCAGGAGCTTCAGTTAATGTTCACATCAACCATCAGAATGGTGAAAAATGTGATCTGACTGAAAGGCTACAGTAACTCAAATAACTACTTTGTACAATTGTAGTGAGCAGAATAGCACCTCAGAATGCACATGTCGAACCTTGAGGCGGATGGGCAGAAGACCACATAGGGCACCATAGTGCTCCAAACAAAGTGCTCATTGAGTGTAGTACATGAACATACAGTTGAAGTCAGAAGTTTACATACATCTTAGCCAAATACACTTAAACACAATTCCTGAATTTTGGCCCATTCCTCAGTCAAGTTTGTAGTCCTCCTTGCTCTCACACGCTTTTTCAAATCTGCCAACAAATTTTCTATCAGATTGAGGTCAGGGCTTTGTGATGGCCACTCCAATAACTTGACTTTGTTGTCCTTAAGCCATTTTGCCACAGCTTTGGAGGTATGCTTGGGGTCATTATCCATCTGGAAGACCCATTTGCAACAGAGCTTTAACTTCCTGGCTGATCTGGTCTTGAGAGGTTGCTTTAATATATCCACATAATTTTCGTTCCTCATGATGCCATCTATTTTGTGAAGTGCACCAGTCCCTCCTGCAGCAAAGCACCCCCACAACATGATCCTGCTACTCCCATGCTTCATGGTTGAGATGGTGTTCTTCAGCTTGCAAGCCTCACCCTTTTTCCATATAATAATGGCAAAACAATAAAATTGTTTCATCAGGCCAGAGGACATTTCTCCAAAAATTAAGATCTTCATCCCCATGTGCACTTGCAAACTGTAGTCTGGCTTTTTTATGGTGGTTTTCGAACCTTGGCTTCTTCCTTGCTGAGCAATAGTCGATAGAATGCGGGGATAGTCAAAATAGGACTCGTTTTACTGTGGATATAGATACTTGTCTACCTGTTTCCTCCAGCATCTTCACAAGGTCCTTTGCTGCTGTTCTGGGATTGATTTGTACTTTTCGCACCTCTCTAGGAGACAGAATGTGTCTCCTTCCAGAGCGGTATGAAGGCTACCTGGTTCCATGGTGTTTAAACTTGCGTACTATTGTTTGTACAGATGAACGTGGTTTTTCAGGCATTTGGAAATTGCTCCAAGGGATGAACCAGACTTGTGGAAAGTCCACAATTTTGTTTATGAGGTCTTGGCTGATTTCTTTAGATTTTCCATGATGACAAGCAATGAGGCACAGAGTTTGAAGGTAGGCCTTAAAATACATCCACAAGTACACCTCCAACTGACTCCAACTAGCCTATCAGAAGCTAACTGGCTAATTACCTAAAGGCTTGACATTCTGAAATCTTCAAAGCTGCTAAAAAGTTAACTTAGTGTGTCAAATTCTGACACACTGGAATTGTGATATAGTAAATTTAAAGTGAAACAATCTGTCTGTAAACAATTGTTTGAAAAATGACTTGTGTCACTCACAAAGTAGATGTCCTAAAAGACTTCCCAAAACTATAGTTTGCGAATATGAAATCTGTGGAGTGGTTAAATATTAGTTTTGATTACTTCAACCTAAGTGTATGTAAACTTCTGACTTCAACTGTACGTCCATATTGCTTTTGTGTCCCTTGTGAAACTTGCTCTATGCTGAATCACAAACCACTTTCAAGACCAGTCTGGACATTCTGCTAAATTTTTCCTTTTGTGGGATACACACAAAATAAATTCATACAGTATTTAAACAATATGAAGGTGAGGAAATGGAGACAGAATTTACATTTTTGGGTGAACTATTAAACCAGCCTACGATGGTTTGCTGATCTTGGCATGTCTAAGCTGGTCTCCCAGCCTGGCCAAACTGGTATAGCTGAGGCTCATCCCAGTCTAAGACCAGCAAACCAGCTTAGGCTGGTTTAAACTTTTTTTCTGCTTTTATCATTCAAAACATCTATCCATGGGAAATGATTTTATGAAGTAAAAGGTGGGCATTTTACCAACTCTCCCTTGAACCCTCTCTCTCCTGGATAGCCAAGAGGTCCCTGTGGAGTCAAATTAAGTGTTATATGCAGAGTATAATATGTGTACAGGCAGTGTTGCATTGTGTGTAGGTTTTAGCTTGTGTTGTATAGTTTATTTTGAACTCACTCTTTCTCCTCTATCTCCCTTTGGTCCCATGGGACCTTGCAAACCAGAAGCTCCTGGCTTTCCCTTATTACACAAGGAAAACATGACATGGTTAGTACATACACATATTTATACACTCACACAAGGGTACTTTTTCACGGTACAAAAGCAGGAAGATGCACCCAAGTGCAGGAATGAGTGAAAAATAAATATATTTTATTAAACAACTGAAAACAAAACTCTCATGAGGGAGAGAAAACAAACTAAACATAAACCAGAATAAAGACAAAGACTAGGACTAGGACTGACCGGGAACAGGAACAAGTCTTGAACAGGAATAGACAAATTGCTAACAAAATGATTCGACAAACACAAGAGGAAAAAGGGCACAATATATAGAGCAAGATACATGAGGGACAGGTGCAGAAAATCAACATGAGGAGCACTAAACGAGAAGGCCTGGCAAGAGGCAAGAGAAAACACAACAGAGCCATACACTCAAACACAGAACAGAAACAAACATATTAATAGGCAAAAGAAAGGAGAGGGCTATCAGACTGAGGTTGTGACATACTTTCCCCATCAGCCTATAACTTACAGTCAGTCCAATAGGGCCTGGTGGTCCAATTGGTCCTGGAGGCCCTGCATGGGACAGAATAAACATATTTGAATACAAACCCTTTTTAGAAATGTTTTGTGTCATGTGTACAAAAGGGCTGTACTGACATGTTTAATGATACAGTTCACAAATAATACATGGTTAACACTGCCTATTGTGAATGTAATGTTAACCACTGTGACCTTCCAGTCAATTGCTTCAGGGGGTACTTCAAATCAAAGACCTGGCACAACAAGTACCCATAATGTTGAAATCATATTTAGGTAGAAACGTATCTCATTTAGCTGAGTGAAGTACTCACAAGTCACTGATCCTCATAATAACATAATTGAAGGGACTTATCATATGCTTATAAAATAACTCATAAATAATAATACTATCTCATAAAAATAAACTGTTTGAAAATTATGAAATCTGGCACCCAGTATGTTTTATTTTCAAAATGTAGGACCTGTTCATACTAACTGTGATAACTTTATTTGATAGAACAAATCATTTAGTCACCCAAGATTCTAATCAAAATAGAGAAAATAGAGACATTTGACTCAAAGGACTGAAGCAGAGGAAATCTATGACATCAAAAGTGCAAGCAGGTTAGAAATAATGATATTCATGTAAAAGATGATTATGTACTTTCTTATGCATTAGACAGTTGCTTGTGCTAAGCCCTCTGGGTACTAATTTGTTTTTAAGAAAAGGCAGATGTAGACAATCACTTCACAGGAGAAAAAAAAGAGGCTGAGTCTGTCTCCAGAATAAAAGTATTCCCAATTCACATGATAAAACGTTTTCACATCCAAGAGAGTGTCATATTTTATCTTATACTTGACACATACTGGGAGAGTGAAACTCATTGTTTTTAAGTACTTTTAAACAATGCACAATTTAAGACAGGTCAATGTAATTAAATTAGAATCCGATGACAATTTGTACTCTTGTTGTTGTGAATATTCAGTTTGTAATGTGCATGGAAGATGTACGTAGACGACAAATTAGGTCATATGAATTAATGGCTGGAATGTTGTAAAAAAATAAAATAAAAAAAAAAAAACAGTAAAAACTCTATAATAACACAGATATTCTTGCTAAATTAAATTAAAGCTAATTCACTAAACGTCATCTGATTTTTCCCTCTGTTTTTAAATCAGGCGTTAAAAAGCCTGTAAGCAGTTTAATAAGTTTAGTTATAAAATGAATGATGTTGCCTCAAATTTGAAAGTAACTATCTCTGGTATAACTGCCCAGTAATAAACTATTTTGTAAACAGGATACAAATAAATATCACTGACCTGTGGGTCCAGGTGGACCTGGTGGTCCATGTGGAGGGGTCACTCGGAGGTCAGGGAAGTTGTTATGGAGCAGACTGTCTTTTTTCAGGCCTGTAATATTACAAGAATATTAAAGAGTCCAGACTCGTGTTTGTGCAAGCTGTAATTTGTACTAATCTAGGATAACTAGCAGGAAATTGGGTGTCTGGAGTCAAAGGTCAGCTCATGAGGGCAACTGCTGTTCAGAGTGACCATGGCAGAGGCAGTGATGCTGAAAAGAATGTCAACTTGACTGTAGATGGCACTGTTTAGGTAAGAATAAACTGATGTGATTACCAAATTTGTAACAGACTGTAAAATTTTGGTACATTGCAAATTGTAATGCGTCCATGGTTTCCACACCTTTGACTGACAAATTTCCTTCCATGACATTTCCAGTAGTATTTGTAATTTTTTTTCTTTCTGGATAAAGATTTTTTTAAATTCCTATTTAGTTCACTTCGCTTATGAATAATTTGTGAACCAATGTTTTAAAAGAACCAGTGCAGAAGAACTCACAAATCAACCACAATCAAAAGCAATACTAAGCCAATCAATAAATCATTTAGAGCGTTGCAAAATTTGAAAAATGTATTCGTTCAATACAGATCTATTTATTAAATTAATTTATACTATATATTTAATACAGAAATTTCCATTCATTTTAAGATTGTAATTTTAATGTTCTGTGACAAAAAGTGAATTATATATATACAGTATATACAACAAGCCAGATATTTTTTATTCTAATCTAATGATTATAATTGTCTCTCCCTCTAGCATTGGCTTTAAATGTTTGCATTATTATCTGTTTTATCTGCAATTTTGACAATAAGATCAAACATTTTATACATTTATAAAAACGTGCAATAAATACGTCCTCTTTCTCTGTTGATTCACTGATGTTTTCTCCCATCTCCTCTGATTCTAGATAACACATTCACAGTCTCACTGAAAGGCTTATGGCTTTGTAACTGCTGGCAATGTTATCACAGTGGGGTGAGTACTGATTCAGCTTTTACAATTACACAGGCAGATTCACCTCTCTTTCTCTCTCTCTCTCTCTCTCTCTCTCTTTTGCTCTCACTCTCTCTCACTCTCTCTCACTCTCTCTCTTTCTCTGCCTTTCTCTCCCCAGCAGGTGAGTTTGCCACTGTAGACTCTGTAGCCGCAGGGTGTCCCAGAGCTCAGACTCAGACAGGAAACTCCAACAAGACAGTGTTTTTCTATGGAAGCCTCTTGCAGACCCTTTAATTGCCCTGATTACTTTGAAGGTGGAATCACAGGGAATAGCAGTCTTAACCAAGTTATAAAGTTCTAAGGTCCCTAAATTTAAAATTCTAAAACTTTATGAGGTCTGGGCTGGCTTATGTCCCCTTGAACGGAGAGCAGATATAAAACTGAGCTGAGGTGAAGAGTCATTCTGCTACAAGGGCCAGTCCTCTTCAAAAGTGACGACACACATACTAAAATATTATTGCTCCTATTCTAAAACACTCCCTCGTGCTTCGAGCTCAACTTTGCTTCAGTCTCAACACAGCCCTCACTGCGCGAGCACACACACACTCACACACGCACATGCACATCTGGAAGTGGTTGAGTGACATCAGCAGCAGACAGACAGGTCTTTTTCCCAGCATGTGACTATTGAGTCTAGCCTGAATTACCTCCTAAAACCTGCCATTTTAATCAACTTCAGGGAAGTGAAAAGAGGGGTAAAAAGAGAGAGATGCCCCTAAGTTACAATAATTCCTTGATCTATCTCCCTTTTTTCGATCCATCTCTTTTACACTCTCTTAAACTCATCTGTGTAATGTCAAACTCATTTGAAGCTTTCCAATCGCTCAGTTGTTGCACAGTCAGGAAGTATCGGTAAAAATCTCATTAACTAAATAATTTTAACTTTATTACTGTCCCATGACTGGCCACAAATAAGCTGCTGTGCAGAACTACTACTGACAAATAAAGCAGTTCCACAAGAAGAGGCACAGAGTATAGTTTGTGAGTGTGTCCACAGGCAACTATAATGCATCTGGTTCTACACTACAGCAATATCCTTCACACCTCCATTCTAAAGGTGTGAAAAATCTGCAGAGCCACAACGGAGAGCATAGCATAAATATTAATTGAAGAGACAGAGAAAGAGACAGGGGCCCAAAAACAACAATACTACAATTATACCACATATTATTAAATCTATATAACCGTATGTATCATATTTGTTACACGGTTTGCTAAAGTCTCTACATCATCAGCACAATAAATACTTACTAATAAATAAAAACCTGTTGTTTGCCTTGTACTAGATGTCTACTGCCTCCTGGTTAAAATGTTCATCCTCTTCTGGAAATAGAAGACCATCTTTGCATCTCAATGTGCATACTATCCATTATAATTAGTATGCGAGATGAGAATTAGTGTGTCTCAAATTAAAGTATGTATAAAATGGTATGCCAAAATTGCCCGGATGGTCTACTATTTCCGGTATATTTTCCAAGTGTGGAGCCGTACATGCTTTTTCAGCTAATATTTCCCACAATCCCTAGCTCCATTGTTGACAGACAGAAAGTGTCAGAGACCGCAGCCCGCTGTCTTTATATTGGTTATTGTGAATGATCTTGTGTGTTTTCAAGAGCTTCCTTTTTCTAACATAATCTTGAACGAAATGTTTAAGCGCCATTTGGATTAAAAGGGAAAAATCACAAACAGAAACTTCAATAAAATGAACACAACTTTCTGTTCTAATATTAGTTTAATGTATTATTGTAATTTAGCTGAGGTCAGGTTCTCTTTCAATGGACAGTTGTAATGATGTAATTGTAATGTGACGCTGCCAAAGACAAAAACAATAAATTAAGTGATCCAGCACAGTGTCGTGCAAATGTAATTGTTTATATATATACATATATATATATATTTTTATTTTATTTTTATTATTTTTTTATTTTGTATTATTGTATTTTTTTAGGGCTGTCAATCGATTACAAATTTTAATCGAATTAATTACATAGTGTCCCAATTAATCGTGATTAATCGAATATACAAATATTTGCTGAGAAAGCCCCTCAGTATAACAATAATTCAATATAAAATGATGAAATAATTATATATAGTTATCTTAAATATTTTAAAGTATATATATATATATATATATATATATATATATATATATATATATATATATATATATATATATATATATATATTTATTTATTTATTTATTTTTTTATTCATATTTTATTTGATGTGCTGAATTAATGTCTATAGACCAAATACAGGAAGATTTCATGGCCAAACTCCTAAACATATTTAAAACTGATTTTTGTACCATCTCCATAATTTGCATTGACTAAGAATCACATTTTGAGCACATTTTGTGCACTACAGTAAAAAAGGAAGGTCTCAGCTTTCTAATGATATCAAGAACATATCAGGGGTTTATGGCAAAAATGATTTGTATAAATTCAGAGTATATTATGTTGTATCAAAAATGTGTAATGTTTTTTTCAAGCTAACTAACTATGGACACTTTCCTTAATGAGGAGGTAAATGAGGAGCGCTGATCGGAGGAGAGACTCTATATGCAGCGCTCCCGTTTAAATTTATTTATTTGCAGCTGATGCGACTTGACACACTGCATTTAAAAACAAAAATGTAATGATAACATTGACATAATTTGAAAGCTGAGATGTTGCTTTATCAAAAACAATAGAAAACCTGATACAGTCAAAAATGCTTCACATTTAAAAAAAAAAATGACCATTGCAACTTACGACATTTTGAAGGAGCGCATCACATATATTACAAATATTGAAATGTTTTCTCAAATATATAATTGACCATTGTCCCAGCCAACTGTTATCCTACTTACAGAAGTTATGTTTGTTTTGTGTCTCAAGTATCAGTCTGTGCTCTTTCTTCTCACATAATACAATTATTTATTTAGTAAGTAAATACGTAATATGCGGGATAATGTACAGTATAACAAATTAAACCCCTTAAGGATGATACAAGACCCCTCCTCTTTACATTGGGTTCCTGATCACCCTAACAGGGTTTACTTCGGGATAAAGACCAGTTGACTACATTATCCCTTATGTATGCAAATTAACTTAAATGAAAGTATTTGTACTCATACCAGCATCTTGTTCAGGTACAGGGGCTGGAGGTCCAGGGGGCCCAGGAGGGCCGGGTGGCCCAGGGAGGCCCCTATTTCCTGGGAGGCCCGTAGGTCCCTGCGGACCTAAAGAGAAAGCATTAAAAAAAAAGAAAAAAAGAGAAGAACAGTTATCGTAGAGACCACACAATGCAGGTAATGTCTTCAGTGGGATGAAATAAAGAGTGCAAGGTGCATAGGAAACAACTACCGACTCCGCTCTGCACCTCTCTCTAAAGCTATCTTTCCCATGGGTAGTCAACAATAAGGTGCTGTTTTCTTGCTCATAAGAAAGGTAGCAGGAAGTAGGATAAAATATAATATGTTCATTTTTTCCTTTGCACACCATGTCAAGCATATATATGATTTAATATTTATGACTTTCTCAAAATCCTTTTAAGTCATAAAGGAGAGGAGAAGAAGTGAATAAGTGAAAAGATTGAGGTAGGTCGAGGAACTGAATTCCGATACTTGTCTGTTCTAGGAAGTGGGTTAATAAGAGTGGTGGGATTGCAGTGTGTGTGTGTGTGTGTGTGTGTGTGTTGGGGGGGGGGGGGGGGGGGGGGGTGCTCATAATGGCCATGAACCGGGCTCTAACAGGGAAAACTGGGAAAACTCAAATAAACACTGTTAAATGCCGGAGCATATTAGCAGCTCTGGTGTGTAATAAATTAAGACCTGGCCAGTGACTGTGCTGATTCAAACAGCTCTGTGTGTGTGTATAAGAATGTAGTCTCACAGCTGGTTCCTTGTTGCCTGTTATTTTGGATTAATTGGAAAAAATGGAAGGAAAGAAAACCGTTACATGTCACGGCTGGTGCACGAGAGCAGCTGTGGAGAAAATGTGTGATTATTAAACAGTTTTATATGCTCTGTCTGTCTCTTGCTGAAAAATACAGCTTAAGCTGAATAGGCTGGTCTGGACTTTTGGGCACTTTTCAGCTAGTCATACTGGGCACACTGAGTGACCAGCCTTAACCAGCCAAGACCAGAAACCCACCTTAGGCTTTTCAAGCAGGATTATCTACTCTAGCTGTTTATTTTCCCCTTTCCTACCCTTTAATTCTCCCTGATATCCCGTCTTCCATAGTTACCTCTGACATCACTGTTTACATTTTCACTGAGGTAATATTGCTCATTACTCCTTTGTCACCCCCATTCCTCATCGGTCTCTCCTTTAGGTGTTTGAAAGGTGATGCAATGCAAAATAATATTTACAAAAACTATCTGGAAAGAAATAGGTCAGATGAGAGGTAAAATCAAATTCCATTAACTTGAATAAAGACTTTGCATATTTTGAGTGACAGAGTGCAGGTCATATGTAGAGCCCACTGGTATTCTCTGTAGAATGCTAATTAAGTGAATAACAGTCCATTGTGTGCATGTAAGAGCATAATGTAAAGAGGATGTCCTGTTACCTTTCAACAGGAAGCAGACCAGTATTCTGAGTCAGGAGAAGAAGCACACACAAACTCTCAGAGAAGCAGCCCAAGCAGTATGATCAGGTTTTTGAAATTAAAACCCGCCATCTATGAATGTCGGGCAACTATGAGGTGCTGCCGATGCAAATTTTATTTAATTCCTCTCGTTTAGCGCTTTATAAGCACTAAATATGCCTCTCATAACTTACACGCACATCTGTGTGGGGCAAATGAAGTGTGCTTTTGCATGAACGACGGCAGCACACATCAGCGTGCTCCACAGATAAGATCGCCAGAGCTCTGGGACAGCGCAGAGCGAAACTTGCGGGATTCACTCGGCCTTCACTCGATATCATGGCAGCCCAACACATATATGACCCATTTGAATTCTACAGAGAATATTCTAGTTTAAAGCTCTATATGGAGTAAGTCAAACCTCTTAAATTGCTTAACATTCTCAGCATTAAAAGCTGCACTGACGAGATAAAGTGGAGACAAATACACGTTTCTTTACTGCAGTAACACTAACTGGTAACTTACAGAGTCATACAGATTAATATTCAATCTATTAGGGTAAATCTATAGACTTTTATTTTAGACTTTGTTTAGGCTACGAGTTTTTTTTTTGTTTTTTCCAAAACAAATACTATTGTTTATTTTTTTGAAAAGACTTTCTACATTAGCCTAACCACAGTAATGTGGAGCCATCATTGTCTTACCAGTGGATCTGGCCTTATCATTACAAATGCCACTGATAAACAATGGTAAACTTTCATACAGGCAAGTACAATTTAGAATGAAGAGGTTAAAATGTCCATAAATTATGGACAAATTATTGACAAATTCTCCTCCTTTTCTATCCTACTCCTGTTCTAAATGGACATGTTTGCTTTCAGATATTCCAAGAGATTACTTAAATCATTAGGCTTGTGCACTGCTAAATTAATAACATTTCCATTCAAACAACATTTCCATTCAAATAAAATGTCCAAACAAATGCATGCCATTACAGTCTCCAGTTACCTTTATCACTTTTTCCGAAGCAGGGGATTTTATCTAGTGACCTAGCCACAGTGTCTGGTGAGACTAAAAGCTTATTTCAAACCCTGAGTATAATCATACCAAATTTGTAATTTCCAGTTCTGTCCTGTAATTTGGACATGGTAATGGAAGCTTAAGCAATAATTCTCACAGAGGACTCTTAGTAGAATTACGTTCATTCATTCAACTCCGGTATCTCATCCAATCATTATCTAGCCTATGCCTTATAAGGTCCCACAGCTGTCTCATTGCTTGTATGCTGGGTTGCTTTCACCCACTGCCACCCCAAAACCACCAGTTTAGATCCCGTCCTCTTGTGGGGGGTAAGCTCCTCTACCCTGCCATCATCCACTTCCGGCATGTTCTGATGTTTCGAGCAAGAATCCTGATGCTGAACCGTAGGACAGGGTTTAAGCCATTCAAACTTGCGACTCCAGGTGTGGTAGTGGACACGGGCTAGACAGACAAGCTTGATTGGAGGTCGACTTTAATGGACTTAAATTTTGATCTGTTCCACACCACATAGCTAAGACTTGGAAAATATAGAATGAGTTGACTGGATTAAGTTTATGGTGTTTTTTTTTTATAACTTTTGGAGCTTGACATACTCTGTTCACTACAAATTCTCGTTCAATAGCATTCTTCAAAAATTTCTACTTCTGTGTTTCATGGAAAAATAACAGCACACAGGTTTGGAACATTATAGTGGTGAGTAAAAAATGAGGGAATTTTATTTTTTGGGTGAACTATTCCTCCTCTGACACATTTTCCAGAAATCTTTGAATATCATGACATTGTTTTTCCTAAATCTTTTTTTATTTTAACTTAATTTAAGCATACCTCTTCTACATGAATACAGCAATCAGATACAGTTCTTTGTGCACCATACAGATGCATAATTAAAAAAGGCAGACCCAAGAAAAACAATACAAAGGCAAACATATGGAAGAAATAAGGAGCAAGTATTGTATACATATCTCATGTTCACCTTAGATAGATTCATATGCCAGAGGAGCATTTCAGTAGGGCCTTGTGAGGGCCCTGAGATCACACAAACCCCCTTCAGGCAGTCAGAGCTCTGGTTAAAGAGCCATCATACCTGTGGCCATGTTTCAAACACATTATGACAACACTACATTCTGTATTGTTATTTTTGAATCTTTGGGTGAGTGATATGCTAGTCAGTGTGTGTGTGTTTAGGCAAACAAAATGCTACATGCTGTGAACTAAATTTTTATATATATATATATATATATATATATATATATATATATATATATATATATATATGGAGATGGAGAGAGAGAGAGAGAGGTCAAATCACAAATATTTTGGCAGTGGGCTCAATGCTGACTCTGCAAGTTCTGTATATACATTAGTGCCTCTTATGGCTGTCACAGTTCAGCACAAAAATTAAGGAAATCAGGGTATGTTATTAGCGGGTACAATTATATTTATATCTATGAATTACAAAGACAATGTTTTGGATTCATGGCCAAGCTGAAACTGACAGTAGATAGTCTGAATAAGACAACTCTACTTGTTTCTGTGCTAGCTGATTCCTATATTGGACCATAACACAAGCTCTGTAAAAGGATGTACTCTTCCATGTTTGCCTAGAGTCAAAAAGGGGCTCCTAACCAACCAACCAAACTGAATCAACATTAAAAAAATTTACATATACACATAGATTTGGCAGATGTTTAAAATCAACTTGCAGTGCATTCAAAGTATATTTTTTATCAGTATGTGTGTTCCCTGGGAATCAAACCCATGACATTGCTGGCACCATGCTCTAAAAGTTGAGCAACAGTAACATGAAAAGGCTGGTTAAACAAAATTGATAGGGACAGTTCAGAGTACCTGGAAGGCCAGGTGTTCCTTTCGACCCTGGAGCTCCAGATGGACCTCTGATGCCTGCATCTCCTTTGGGTCCTGGCAGACCTCGAGACCCTGGTTTACCTACCAATGCAGAGTCATTTATATTATAAGGCAATTCACAGGCTTATGAAAACATAGATCTCAGCCAGATGGTATTCTCCATCGGGGGCAAGTTAAAGTTTGTATAGCCAAGAATTTTAACTCTATATATTTCTTATCACTGTTATATAGTTAGCATTTAACTAACAACGTACCCAAAACTTTCTGACGTATGTGAGCACAAAGTAATATTTGTTAACCTCGTCAACTAGGCTACAATAGCACATTTACATTTGTGTTTTAAGCCCACAGTTTGAGGTGTTTTTGGATAATATACATATAGGGTATCTGGCCCACTGGTACCAGTTTGAGACCCCAGTATTAAAACAAAAATGTGTTTATTATAATGTAATTTCAGTATTCATCTGTGTATGACTGATCTGTGTAATACTGAACAGAACAACTGGATACTCCATAAACAGAATCTAACTGTGAAGTTCAGGTATGAATCAACTTACCATCTTTACCAACTAAGCCATCCCTGCCTTTCTCACCCTGTGGACCTGGGACAAACACACATAAAAATGTACAAGTGCATAGGATAATGATACTCTTGTAAAAAGTAAGATTGCTAGGCAAAAGTTCCATCCAAGCCTGCAATTGGAATAGTTCCAGAGCCTGATAAAATCAGTGAATCAGTGAATAGTGAAGCGCCTGCTGGCAGACATAGTCCTAATAACACTGAGCTCATCATGTGACCTCACTATCAGTGTCATCACAGCAGAGACAAGAATCTATGAAGGAAAAATTTATGAACTGATACATCAATAAATATATTATAGTCATTCATCTTAATCTTCCCCTGAAACACGTTATGATAAAACAAAAGTTTCTCTCCTTTAAAGAATCTGGCCATGGTCACATTCACACTAGCAGTTTTTCATGCAGGAACATGGTGACTGAATGTTAAGACAGACCAATAATGCAAATTTAACACCCTTAATAAAACTATTATATCATAGAAGTGAGGAAATCAATAAAACTAGATGTGTGTTTCCTAAGAGAAATACCAGTACTTGCAAGACAGCAAAGGTTTTAGGTCAAATAATGGTAAGAAATGTTACAGACCCAAATATAGACAAGGCGAAAAGCAGATAGACTGATGTGATAGTAAGAAGTCATATTGATGGATAAATAGATGCAAGAAAGAAAAGACCAATTACAATTCATTATACAAACTTTATGATGATGTCTCATAGTTGGTTAAATATTGATGGGAGAAGGAGAAGAGAAGCAGGAAAGAAGATGATGGAGATGTTTATTAAATAAAGTTTACACTATATTTTACACTTTAAAAATAAAAATGTATATACACTCACCTAAAGGATTATTAGGAACACCTGTTCAATTTGTCATTAATGCAATTATCTAATCAACCAATCACATGGCAGTTGCTTCAATGCATTTAGGGGTGTGGTCCTGGTCAAGACAATCTCCTGAACTCAAAACTGAATGTCAGAATGGGAAAGAAAGGTGATTTAAGCAATTTTGAGTGTGGCATGGTTGTTGGTGCCAGACGGGCTGGTCTGAGTATTTCACAATCTGCTAAGTTACTGGGATTTTCACGCACAACCATTTCTAGGGTTTACAAAGAATGGTGTGAAAAGGGAAAAACATCCAGTATGCGGCAGTCCTGTGGGCGAAAATGCCTTGTTGATGCTAGAGGTCAGAGGAGAATGGGCCGACTGATTCAAGCTGATAGAAGAGCAACTTTGCCTGAAATAACCACTCGTTACAACCGAGGTATGCAGCAAAGCATTTGTGAAGCCACAACACGCACAACCTTGAGGCGGATGGGCTACAACAGCAGAAGACCCCAACGGGTACCACTCATCTCCACTACAAATAGGAAAAAGAGGCTACAATTTGCAAGAGCTCACCAAATTGGACAGTTGAAGACTGGAAAAATGTTGCCTGGTCTGATGAGTCTCGATTTCTGTTGAGACATTCAGATGGTAGAGTCAGAATTTGGCGTAAACAGAATGAGAACATGGATCCATCATGCCTTGTTACCACTGTGCAGGCTGGTGGTGGTGGTGTAATGGTGTGGGGATGTTTTCTTGGCACACTTTAGGCCTCTTAGTGCCAATTGGGCATCGTTTAAATGCCACGGCCTACCTGAGCATTGTTTCTGACCATGTCTATCCCTTTATGGCCACCATGTACCCATCCTCTGATGGCTACTTCCAGCAGGATAATGCACCATGTCACAAAGCTCGAATCATTTCAAATTGGTTTCTTGAACATGACAATGAGTTCACTGTACTAAAATGGCCCCCACAGTCACCAGATCTCAACCCAATAGAGCATCTTTGGGATGTGGTGGAACGGGAGCTTCGTGCCCTGGATGTGCATCCCACAAATCTCTATCAAATGCAAGATGCTATCCTATCAATATGGGCCAACATTTCTAAAGAATGCTTTCAGCACCTTGTTGAATCAATGCCACGTAGAATTAAGGCAGTTCTGAAGGCGAAAGGGGTCAAACACAGTATTAGTATGGTGTTCCTAATAATCCTTTAGGTGAGTGTATATTCTTTTACATTTACATAAAAAAAATGCAGTCTTTTAAACTCTTTTTAAAACTGTATTTATATCTTACAATAGAAAAAAAAAAAACTTATTAACGATGGAAAAGGTCCAGGCTGCATGCCAAACAAATCTGACGTCACTGCCCTTGGAGAGAGTAGACTGAAGCCTGGCTAAAGCGCAGACGAGTTAAAGGAATGTGCAGGGTTCAATACAAGTTAAATCAACAGCATTTGTAGCATAATGTTGTTTGTCACAAAATAAATATTTAGAAAATGTAAATCCCACCATTTCTTTGAAAAAGCAAAAACCTGGGTTAAAATATGCTTTAAATACTTATATATATATATAATATATAGCCACAAGAAAAAACTATATTTGTGTTAACATGATTTTAGTGTGAAAAAAATTGCTTAATTCGTAGCCATGAAAACGTAATGCTGTAAACCCTAAAACCATAAAAATTACGATTTTTAACTTTACACTCACTTACATTGTATGTGCCTCACTGTAACCTTTTTTTATTATTTATTTAAGAAAAGGAGGGACAATTCAAAATATTTTTTTGTGGAAATCAACATTGTGCAACAAATGCTGTCGACTGACCTTAACTTGTATTGAAGTAGTATATTCCTTTAATGTGGCAGATTCATTCTGAACTAATGTCTTGATCAAACTGATGCTTTATGCCAAGCATCCTAATTGCCAATGCCCGGCTGGTTGAATGCTAGTGTTGAAAGAGTGTAGATAGAGTGCACCCTTTCAGATTTAGCAGACAATCAGCCACTTCAAGTCCACACAAGCCTCTTCAATGCCTTAATACTACATCTCTATGGAAACTGGCAACAATGAATTGGCGGGATTCAAAGCCACATGCACCATGGCATTCCCCCAAAATCCACCCACAACCGTCAGCACTTACACTGTCCAATACACATGAACCGTAAATCTGCTCTAATCTCTCTGCAGTGAAATCCCAAACAACTGTGTGGGGAGATAAGTGAAATGGTGGGTGAGTTCTTGCCTAAATCCAAAATCAAAATAGGAAACAGGATTATCTTCACATTCCCATTGGCTTATAAAGATTTGTGTGTAATTGCATGTAAATGGATCCAGCGCTGAAAAGTCATTTTAAATGCAGTGCAAAAGGATGTGATTTTAACCATGTCCAAATGCATGGCTAAGAGAGTAGGAGATATAGAGAGGACAAGGAAAGGACAAAAAGTAAGAATTTAGGGGAAAGAGGGAATAAGAGGGGTTAAGTGCTTTGTTTTCACTTAACCATTATGCTGCTGTGCATAAGCCTGATAACAGGTTTTTATGTGTTTTATTTGTTTGAGTGACTATTTATATCTACACTCACTAACCACTTTTTAGGTACATCTGTACAACTACTTATTCATGTGATTATATAATCAGCCAATCATAATTCAGCAGTGAAGTGCAGAAAATTATGCAGATATGAGTCAGGAGCTTCAGTTAATGTAAACATCAACCATCACAATTGGGATTTTTTTTTATCTCAGTGATTTCGATCGTGGCATGATTATTGGTGCCAGACGGGTTGGTTTAAGTATACCGTAACTGCTGATGTCCTGGAATTTTAATGCACAACATTCTCTAAAGTTTACTCAGAATGGTGCCAAAGATAAAAAAAAAAAATAAAAATTCTGTATTGTAAAAATACAAACATACCTGCGGGACCCTGAGCCCCAGGAGCACCTTTGGCAGGTGGTGCCCCCATCAGAGAGGAGGATTCAGGTCCATTTTTCAACTGCGTGTGTTTATGAGAGGTGGAGGCAGGGGCAGTAAGAAGCTGAACCTGGAAAAAAAAAAGATGGAGAGGAGGAGATTGATTGAGAAAGAGAAAGAGAGAGCAAGAAGCACAAGGGTCATTGAAGAAACTGTGTTCCTCAAGGTGAAAGTCTTTACCTTTGCCTCCAGAGAGCTCACACGATCTGTGAGGGCAGTAACACGACTGCAATTCAGACAGTCTGAGAAAGAGGGAAGATAGAGAGAGAGGTGGACAGACACGGATGAAGAGAAACAAAAGGGCAGAAATAGCAAGTCATAATCAATCGGATCAATAACAGATTTCACACTGCTCTTTCCAAGGCGAGTTCTTTTTAAAAGTGTTTTTTTGTAGTTTACAAACAAAGTGTTCTGCAGTTTAAACCTTATTCTAGATCTGTTTAGCTATGGTAAAAGTTTTTGACCAGGTATGAATATTATGAAAGGATGTTGGAAAAACCAATCAAGTCACAGTGTGATAAGCTGCTGTTTGGAACAAAAACTGAGCATGCAAACTCACAATGACCAACATAAGTGGGCTGTTTACTACTGCAAGCCAGTTATATCATTAAGTCTCAATAAAGGGCCTTAGATCAAATTAATACAAGTTCCAGATGGACAAATTGTTTAAAAATTGTTTCACAAAAGCTTTGGTCTTTATTAAGCCCTTTTTTTCTTTTCTCCCCAATTTTTGGAATGCCCAATTCCCACTACTTAGTAGGTCCTCGTGGTGGCGTGGTTACTCATCTCAATCTGGGTGGTGGAGGACAAGTCGCAGTTGACTCCGCTTCTGAGACTGTCAATCTATGCATTTTATCACGTGGCTCGCTGTGCATGACACGTGGAGATCACAGCATGTGAAGTATCATGCTACTATCCACGATCCACGCACAGCTTACCACGCGCCGCATTGAGAGCAAGAACCAATTAATCGTGACCACGAGGAGGTTAGACCATGTGACTCTACCCTCCCTAGCAACCGGACCTATTTGGTTGTTTAGGAGACCTGGTTGGAGTCACTCAGCACACCCTGGATTCGAACTTGTGACTCCAGGGGTGGTAGTCAGTGTCAATACTCGCTGAGCTACCCAGGCCCCCAAGCCCTTTGGTTCTTTATGTAAAGTATGCTGAAGTTGAGTATATTTTGAGTTAATAATTGAGATTAGACATTCAGATCTTACTAGAGAGTTGCTCTCCTGTTCTAACAGCAGGTTTCAAAAGTGCAGCGTGTTTTCTTACAGCCTCCTGTGCAACCAGGTTACTTGATGACCCTGTGCAAAGAGGTTCAAAAGGAAAGATGAGTAAAAACATTCCATTTGATGCCATTTTAAAATGTAATTTTATTCAGGACTTTGTTTAAGGCAAATTAAAGACCAAATGAAATGGTTGAATATGGTTGGCAAGCACAGTTTACTTGACTGTTTTGATGTATTTCCTATTGAAACAGGAAGATGAGACAAGGCATAACTAAGGGCTCGTTCTCATTCTAGAGAGCATTTCATTGGATAAAAATCGATCCAATATTTGAGTAATACAATTTGAGCCATCAATATTTCCCGGAAGAGAACGACTATTTTGGCCATTGGCCAAAAGTTTACATTTAGGAGAACACTAGCATATATATATATGGATGAAACGCCACAAAACTCCCATTTTGATTTCATGGGGAAATTAATATAAATTTGAGGTTTTTAAAAAAATCCTTGCATGATTTTAATCTATAGCAAAAAATGTACATTAGATATACCATAAAACAGAATAGAATTTCAAATGTATTCAAATAAAGGAGTGAAATTGTACTAGGTCAAAAGAACAGACCACCAACGCAATCCCTGTGTCCAAATTTGCCTTCTTCCCAACTATATCCAGCAGCATGCCAAAAGCAGTATGTCAATTGAGCATGATGTTCGAATTGGTAGTATTCATAAAACAGAACATTATGCGGATGACCTTCTACATCTGCTGAGATTCTAAAGTGTGCATCCACTGGACAATTTACTATCTCATAATACCATGGGAATAAAAAAATGACAGAGAACTAAAAATCTGATGGCTCTTTTAAACCGTAAGTGCTACATATATCAACAAAGTTTTTGCTTGTGGTTAGATTGTACAAGTTTTAATTATTTTAGTGGTTGTTGTTACTACATCATACATTTAGGTCATGGAACCATGTCAACATTCCCATATGCAGTATGTTTGGGAATGTATTCATACTGCTCACCTGCATACCTTAAGAACGCACTTTATTAACAGCCCAAAAGTACACTCTTCATCAAATGCAGTATACTCTGACAGTACACAAACCCGGACTCAGCTTATATATGTACTGTTCGAGACAACGGTGTAAAATACTGCCATTTATTCAGAATGTTTTCTATTAAGATTAAACTAACTTAAATAGCTCTTTTTTTCTCTGTATACTGATAGTTATGCTCTGAAAAGCACTAATAATGCTGCTTCATATCTGCAGAGACAGGAAAGACAGAGGGGCCTCTCTGACAGGTAAGCCCACACAGAGCCATGGCACCAGGTAAAGGGCACACATGGATGGGTTTAACAGGATGTTAAGTGTAGAGGGAGAACTGGGGCAGAACCAGGGAATAGCTTTTTATAAGATACTAAAGACTAAGAACTCATCTGTGGGTATTATATTTTTTCTTTTTGGTTTGTCAAATCATAAAGCTCTCAGTTCTATGACAGTTTTTTTGCTGTCTTCTGAGTGATCTTGAGGAAGAGGAGGTTATATTTGGTAGAAAGAAAATGAAAGAAGCTCAAATATAAAAAGAAAGGTTTTCTTGTGTTGCTGATGTAGGCCTCAATTCATTTTCCGCTTCCTTTCTCTTTCAAGGTAGTGGTATACTCCATGGACTGACCTGTTTCAGTTTATTTAATCTGTAATTACAGATTACCTTATGTGTTCCACTGAAGAAGAAAAAATAATAATATGGTTTGGAACAATATGAGGGTGAATAAATGATGAGAGAATTAGAATTTTGGGGTGAACTATGCCTTTAAGTTTCGGTGTGAGTTCATGTGTACAAGTCAGAATGTGAGTGATGTGCTCAGAGGAAATGAAGGAGAAAGATACTGCAATGGAAAAAGTAAAGTAAAATAAGAACCTTATTTTGAACAGAATTCAAAGAGGCAGACAAAATGTTTTGTGTTAAGTAAACCTCACCAGGGGATGGTAACAATTTTGCACTTAAACCTTGAAACCTGGGCTAAATTTTTCTTTTGGGGCCTTAAATTCTCTTTTGATTTACTTTTCTCTCTGTGTGTGTGTGTGTGTGTGTGTGTGTGTGTGTGTGTGTGTGTGTGTGTGTGTGTGTGTGTGTGTTTGTAGAGGAGACCGAGAGGAAATGGCCCTATGTTTTTAAATGATAGACCTTTCTACCTATCCACCCAGGGCCAGCTAAAGCCTTCTTCCAAAAGCCAACTCGACACAAAAAGCGAAGCTACCCACATCCAAATGCCAACAACTTTCCATTTAATTTAAAATCACATTTTAAAGCAATCTCAAAACCAATTAAATTAATTAAAGGGGGTTAGTTAACCCAAAAACAAAATAAATGACTCACCCTCATGACATTACTTCTTCCATGGAACATTAAAGGAGATTTTGAAAAGTGTTCACACTGTTCTTTCCATACAATGAAAGCATACAGTGGCCAGGTTTTGTCAAGCTTTAAACAAAACCTGAATAACAATTCAGCACCATTACCAGCAGCCATATCACCCTGCAGCTCTTGCATGGTTGCCCACTATTGCTAAGCTGGGTTGAGCCTGTCCAGTACCAGGATGGGAGACCTCCTGGGGAAAACTAAGGATGCTGCTGGAAGAGGTATTAGGGAAGCCAGCAGGGGGTGCTCACACTGTGGTCTGTGTGGGTCCTAATGCCACAGTAAAGTGATGGGGACACTATACTGTAAAATGGCACTGTCTTTTGGATGAGACAGTAAACTGAGGTCCTGACTGCCTGTGGTCATTGAAAATCCCAAGACAATTCTCGTAAAGTGTAGGGGTGTAACCTGGTGTCCTGGCCAAATTTCCCCCATAGGCCCTTCTCAATCATGGCCTCCTAATAATCCCCATCCATTAATTTTCTGTATCACTCAACTCTCTCCTCTCCTCCAATAGCTGGTGTGTGGTGAGCGTACAGGCACACTATGCTACCGTCGCATCAACCAGGTGGATGCTGCAAACCTATAGGCTACTATGTAAAGTTCTTTGAGTGCCTATAAAAGAGCTTTATAAATGTAAGGAATTATTAAAGTAATCTATATGGCTTGTGCGCTATATTCCAAGTCTACTGAAGTCATATGATAGCTTTAAAGGATCAGACTGAAATCTAGGTCATTATTTACTAAATCTTTCCCTCTGCCATACTGTAGCTTTCTAATTACATTCAAGCTTGAAAGTGAGTAAATGATCACTATGTTATTATTTGTGCTTGAGCTATCCTTATAAGACAATCAGTTAAATCTTTAATTAAAAAAACTTTACTTAAAGGAATATTCTATGTTCAATACAAGTTAAGCTCAATCGACAGAATTTGTGGCATAATGTTAATTACTACAAAAAAATTATTTGACGTCTCTCCTTTTCTTAAAACAAAAGAAAAGAAAAAATGTCCAGTTAAAAAAGTTATAGAGATGTACTTACAATGGATGTGAATGGGGCAATTTTTTTGAGGGTTTAAAGGCAGAAATGTGAAGCTTATAATTTTATAAAAGCACTTACATTCATTCTTCTATTAAAATTCATGTATTATTTGAGCTGTGAAGTTGTTTAAATTGTAATTTTTACAGTAATTTTAGGGTTTGTTGACATTACATTGCAT